>NW_027202270.1:122649282-123361282 GCF_024711535.1 Dipodomys merriami | reverse complement strand
AAGCCCCTGGGCTTTATCACGTCACTACATATTGTTGAGTTTCTATTGTTGGAAAGTTTCTCTATGTTTTATTCTTTATGACCATATATATACATTTTTTCTCATCAAAATGATGGAATTAACATGAAAACACACTGACGTTTAATAGAAGAGACTTGTAAGAAGACCTATTTCCAGAGATATTTTTCCTCAATAGAGATGGCAATCTACCCTTTGCATGGCTTGACAACATGCCTACACGGTAAATCCATCAGCAGGTTTGATTCTAGGAAATCTTCTAAGAAAACTTACCTGTGAAGACTTACCTGTGAACCTGAGATGGGTTCAACTGTCTACCTCAGATCTTGGGAGGTTCTTTGATTACAATGGAGTTCTAATGAATGTCAGTTGAATTGAGAGCCCTGTAAGCATTCAGCAAAGGAGGCTGTGCAAGAAATAAAGCAAGCTGCTGTTTTACTTTCTTACCCTTCACGCAGAATTCCACAATTACAGAAAGTGAGGCCATGTAGATTAAATGCATATTTTGTTTTAGAGTTGTAGAAAATGAGCTGGGCATGGTGGCCCATGCCTGTAATTCTAGCTACTCAAGAGGCTGAGATCTTGAGGATCATGGCTTGAAGCCAGCCTGGGCAAAATGTCCATGAGACACTTATCTCAAATAAACTACTCCGAAAAAGCTGGAAATAACACTGTAGCTCATGTGGCAGAGTGCTATCCTTGAGCAGAAAGAGACTTAGGGGCAGCACCTAGGCCTTAAATTCAAGCCCCAGAACCTGCCCCCCTCCTCCAGCCAAAAAAAGTGGCACATGATGCCAACCACCAGCTCTCACCCAAACTCTCTTATTTGTCACTCATGGGGCTTGAACTCAGGACTTGGGCACTGTCCCTGAGCTTTTCTGCTCAAAGCTAGTGCTTTGCCACTTTGAGCTGCAGCTCCACTTCTGGTTTTCTGGTGATTAATTGATTTGAGATAAGAGTGTCACAGACTTTCCTAATGGGGATGGCTTCTAATTGCAATCCTCAGTGGCTGGAATTACAGGTATGAGCCACCAGCGCCCAGCTCCAAACACTTCTTGGTGATGATGTTTATTCCCTACTTCCGACTTCACTGAAAACATTCAACTTACTCTTAAGAAAACATTTTTTGTCAATGTTGGCTGTCCTCACATATTATAGTTTAGAAACGGCCCAAGGAATTTTAGGAATATGCTGATAGACAACCAAAACCTAACTGATTGAACCTTGGATTTTAATCATATCTCTATTCTTCCTTAGGTATTTCTTGATACCCTAGGAAAGCTGAATATACCAGAATTTCTGATCTTAACTCATTTTGGCAATTTAGACTTTTTCCTCTGTGGTTAAACTCTAGAAATCTCTCAAGCTAAATCTCCAGTTTCTTCTAAGGCTGGAAGTTCTCACTTCCCTCAACCCCAGAGTAATTAATACCTTTGAGGAAACTGACAACTTCCCTGACATGATCTCATTGGAACTTCTAATACCATATCCCAGAAGATAGAAAGAGCATGATCAGCTAGAAGTCATTTTTATTGTTTAATGATCTTGCTTTGGGAATGGGAAGTGGTGACAGAGTGCTGAATACCTTTTGTCTTTAATTTTTGTTTTATCAGGCAAAACTCCTTTTCTCCTCTGTGACTTCCCAAGCTCAAGATAAATAGCCTTATATCTTACAAGTTAAATGCAGTTACTACTATCAAACCCAGAGCCTTTCTCTTCCTCCCTGTAAATGTCCCTTAGAAACTGATAAGTGTTTCAAGGCAAACTGTGAGTTTCTGGCTAATGCTAAGATTAACTACAATCACTCACCCAGAAGACAAAAGAAAAGACTACCTAGAAAAAAATGTGTAAAATATTTGTATGTGAAGAAAATCATTATATAGTAGAAGAAGACCATTTGTGATAGAAGGTTAGCTCATGAGGACTTGCCCTTAAGACATTAAAGAAATACATTACTCGGGGTGATTTATAAAGGAATTAAATAACACATACACAAAGGAGCTTGTTATAATAGTGAAGATTTACATCCGATAATATAACAGTGTAACTATAGGCATTATTTATCCACAATTCATTTTTGAACAGGCCAATACTTTTAGTCAGCAGAGTTGTTGAGCAAAAGAGTAATTCTACTGTCAATCCTTGGAGGATGTTTCAGGATACTTTTGTCTGGATCCTGGCTTATATTCTCCTCATTTTCTTCCCTCCATTGGTTGTGGAGCTTGAACTCAGGGCCTGGGTGTTGTCCCTGAGGTTTTCTGCTCAAGGTTAGGGTTCTCACTGGGTATCACAGCTCCACTTCTGTTTTTGTTGTTGTTGTTGTTTTGTTTTGTTTTTCTTTTTTTTTGTTTTGGTGGTTAATTGGAGGTAAGAGTCTCAGGGACTTTGTGTGTGTGTGTGTGTGTGTGTGTGTGTGTGTGTGTGTGTGTGTGTGTGTGTGTGTGTGTGTGTGTGTGTGTGTGTGTGTTTATTGTAAAAGTACTGTGCAGAGGGGTTACAGTTACATGAGTAAGGTAATGAGTACATTTCCTATCCAGCATTGTTACCTCCTTCTTTGCTTTTCCCCTGCCATCCGTTCCCTCCCTGCCACCTCCCCAACTCCACCCCCTCTCCTCCCCACTGAAGTTGTAAAGTTTGTTTTCAACACTTGCCTTGGTTGGCTACAAATTGTGACCCACACATCTCAGCCTCTTGACTAGTTAGGATTACAGATGTGAGTCACCAGCACCAGACATATTCTCCTCATTTTAAATAAACTTATCTTGAGATTGGAAGGGACCAATGTCTTTTACAACTTAGAAAGCACTTATATCTTTTTGTAGCTATAAATAAAATATTATAAATATTATAGTATTGATAACAGGACCTTTATCAAATGAATAGTAGAAAAATTTGTTGGATACTTTTGGCCTCTGACAAGAAATATATAGGGAAAGATCTTTCCCTTCCCTTCCTTTCCTTTCCCCTCCGTTCCCTGCTTCCTTCCATCCAAGGTAATAGGGTTTGAACTCAATGCCTTGAGCCTGTTGGGCAAACATTCTACCACTTGAGCCATATTCCCAGCTCTTTTTGCTTTAGATATTTTTCCAGTGGCCAGCCTAGACTCTGATTTTTTTCGTTACACTCTTGTATGGTTGGGATACCATGTCTATGCCAATCTATCAAGATTTTTATTGGTTGAGCTGGGATCTCATAAACTTTGTTCCTCAAATCTTGATCTTCCACCAGAAAAATCTTTTTACCAGGAAAAAATCATTTTTTATTATTATCTTTAAATAGTTGTACAAAGGAGGTTGCCACTTAACAAAGCAGTTTATGAATAAAATATATCTTGATTGATGTCACCCTTTTCAAACAGATAATACAATATAGTCACACTTTCTTTGGTTTTAAAATTGTAGTCTGAAACGAGATGACATAAACATTTTTATAGCACATGGTTCTTCATGAAATATCTGTATTAATACATATTCTGAATTAAAACAATCAACAAGTATTGTGTAATTAAAGCTATGTTAGTAAAATACAGTTGTTCTTTTCCTGATTGTCATATGCAAGCCCCAGTTTCAGTGGTAAGGTTAGTTTTTAATTACGAAAACCTGGAATATCATATATGCTTTCCTGGCAGTATGTTTCTGTTACCCAGAGTAAGCTGAACTCCATGTATCCCAACAATATCAGAGTTTTATTTATAGGAAAAGTTTTCAAATATTATTTTCTCCATTTAAATTTTGCTCAATATTTCAGGTTCCCATGGTTATTTAAACTGTAAAAAAACTCAAAAAACAAAATCCACAATACTGAACTTCTTTGAGAAAAGTGGTAAATAAATACCCAATAATAATATACATTCACATACAGTATGTCATTTGTAATTTCATAAAGCAGAGAGGATAATGAATGATGCTCTATACTGTAAATCACTTGATCGATTGCAATCATACTGCAGTTCATCTCATAGAGATAAAGACCTTCCACTACTCTAAAATCTCTGTCAATACCCTAGCAGGTTGAAGTAGGGAGAGGAGGTCAGAAGAGGAAGGAGGGAATGAGTCAAGGACAAAGAGACACTTTTAATCTTCAGTTCATGGAGTTAACATGAATTTGATTGGATTCCCAGTGATATTTACAGTTTGCTATATGAGGTATATTTCTGTTTTGCTCAGTTTTTTCATAACTTTCCAGCAATCCCTGGTGCTCTGTGTCAGCCTAGATAATGGAGTTTGCCAAATGCCAATAGTAGATACACAGTACTGCATACAAATATATAGGGAATGAAGATGCGCATAGTTAGAAAAATGGCAACTTAACAGAAGTTAATGCTAAACATTCTGTCAATTAATAGAAATGAGTTAATAACGAGTTATAAATGTTTTATTGAGATTTCAAACAGAACACAGCAAGTTTTTTTTTCCCTATTGAATCTAACATATATGATTTAAAAGATGTTGCTTTTCTCCTGTTTTTATTAGTTGGTTGGGTTTGAGGAGACCTTTCTTATTCATTATGCATACATTCATTCATCATTTACCTGTAGTTATTCACCTGTAGTTATTTACCTGTAGTTATTCACCTGTAGTTATTCAACACCTAATTCACCTGCGAATATGTGTTCTGTGAGATAAGGTTTAAGGTAAGAAGAAAACACAGATACCAATTTTAAGTGTAATGGAAGAGAAGTACATAACAAGATAATTTTCAGACTTAAGCAGACTGAGCAGATCATAAGTGATAGCAACTGGGCTGAATTCTTTATGTTAGCCTTCACAATGGCCCTGAGAGGTATATATTGTTTTATCATCATTATACAAATGGGAAGATGGAGCCTTATAAGCTCAGTTAATTCTTCCAGGGCTATGAGCTAGTAGATGAAGACTTGACAGTCAAGTTTGTGTATCTTAGAAGGCAAAGCTAAATACAGATACACTATCCTGCCTTGTACTCACAATTCCACATAATGAAACACAAGATGCAGTTGGGATGAGATCGAGGGTCCATGGCAGTCAGATGTAAGTGCCTGATTATACCTGGGTACCAGATGAGGTGGGCATAGGATGGAATTTAGACTTTGACTTTGGGTTAAGTGAAAACTACACACCCAAAAGAGTAAACTATGACATAGATAACCCATGTCTTTTTTATATTAAAGCACTAACAGAAAGGTTTGTTTGTTGTTTTTCTTTTGAAAAAACTTGTTTCAGCTTGCACAAATGTATAAACTTTCTGGATTTGACCACAAACCTACTGGCATCATTAGCACATTGAACCCAATATACACATTCTTCATTCATGGCTTCATTTATTGTACTTCTTCCCTGGGGTTCCAAGAAAGAAGTGTTAATCTCCTTTTGCAAAGAAAGAGGCTGGTATTTAGGAAGAATGAGCCCATTTGTTGCCCTTCAACACTATAATAAGTGTCAACTAGGAGAATTCCTCATGGATTTGATTATTTCCCAAGTCTTGCTTTGTATCCACTTTTCTGAGACAATGAGAGTTGTAGTGCTGTGCACATTCACATAGACCCAATAAGAGGTTAATTCTGGATAACAAAATGTGATGGATACTGAAGTAAGACCACAGTTATTTACATGTGTACTTAAAAACAACTAAAGCCAAGCCGGGCGTCAGTGGCTCACGCCTGTAATCCTAGTTACTCAGGAGGCTGAGATCTGAGTATAGCTGTCCCAAACCAGCTTGGGCAGGAAAGTCCATGAAACTCTTATCTCCAATAAACCACTCAGAAAACCTGAAGTGGCACTGTGGCTCAAGTGGTAGAGCGCTCACCTTGAGCTGAGGGACAGCATTCAAGCACAGAGTTCAAGCTCCATGACCGACAAAACAAAAAACAAAACAACAACGAAAAAAAACAACTAAACCCAGACAAGAAAATCAAACATATACCACTTTTGGAATAACCAAGCTTGCATTGGTCCTATATAGAACTCATAGACGGATGCAAATTCATATGCCATTGATGACTGTTTCCTAAATCCCAGTGTATACAGAACACTGCAATCCCATTATGAAACATCCACTAAAATGTGTCTCTGCCCACTGCATAATTGCCAGCCTCCACATTTAATTAAACGAGGTTTGTTTTCACATTAATCACATTGTAGAAATGTGGTTTCTCTGAGTTCTATGGTGAAATATTTGCATTAGAAGTGCCTACAAGCATCTGAAATTTATCAACTCTGGAGAAGAGTAGAGAATATCAGAACCTTGAATAAAGGATTTATGAAATATCATATCAACTAGCAGTAGGTACCACTGATTCAGCTTTAATTGAATCCTCATAACATCGTGAAAGGGATTCTCTCTTTTTTCTCATTTTAGGGGTAAGGCAAAGATGTTGAGTCACCTATTCCATGGCTGCACAGCTAGTTCACCTATTCCAGGGCTGCACAGCCAGTAGGTGGATAACAAGCGAAGTCTGGATTTGAACATAGGCAAGGAGAACTGGATAGTTTTTTTTGTGTGTGTGAAAATAGTGTACAGAGGGGTTACAATTACATGGGCAAGATAATGAGTACATTTCTTATCAAGCATTGTAGCCTCCTCCTTTGTTTCCCCTTCCAACCCTTCCCATCCTCCCCGGCTCCCCCACCCAATCCTCCCTGCCCGCCCCCCCCCCACCAAAGTTGTAAAGTTTGTTTTTGACAAAACAACTTGTACATCTCATTGTTGCAATGGGTCCACCTGTATCCTTATTTAAACGATTTGTTTTTCCCTTTCCCCTCCACAAATTATACTGACATCAAATACAGTGAAAGAAGGGGTTATACTGTGGGGGAGGGACATACATAGCAACAAAGAAATAATCTTATAAATGTGTTAGAAACAATTGCATAAAAGAAAAAAAACATTTGAATACATATCTTAGGCTTCATTTCCATTTTGGATAAGGGCTCTACAAATATTTTCCTCTCAAGGGTCAAATAGTAAATTTCATAGGCTCTGAAAGCCCAATAATATACATTTATGTATAAATATTGCATTTATACATTACATTTATATATAAATTATACATACAATACATATTATATATCACTTTATGACTATATATTATATATAAATATTAATATATAAGTCTATATACTACATACTATATGTACACTATATGCATACTACAAATTATATATATTTATATACAATACATATTGTATGTATATTTATATGATATATATTATTTACTCATTGCATTTACACACACACACACACACACACACACTTATTTACGCCTTTGCTGCAATTACTTCACCCTGTTATATAGCAAAACCAACTATAGACAAAACTTAAATGAGTGGAATAGGAGGATTCTACTAAAAGCTTGCTTTACTAAAACAAGTTTTAAAGGACAAAAATTTACCTCTTACTCGCAAGCAAAAGATCTCTGACTGACATTGTGGATATTTTGAAATCTATATTCTGTCTTTACTTACTCATCAGCTCTATTTGTAGATTACTTTATCTTTGTTCAGAATAATGGTAGTATAAAGCAGATGAATTAAATCTCCTCAGACCAAGTAGTAGACCATAGTAGTCTATGTAGAGCAGTAGACATAGTAGTAAGATAAATTCAGGATATAGAAAGAGAAGGAGGTCAGATTGGATGTCAGTGAGTGGTTCATAGCTGAAATTCTAGCTATTCATGGGCCTGAGATCTGTAGATTGCAGTTTAAAGCCAGATTGGGCAAGAAAGTCTGTGAAACTCTTATCTTCAATTAACCACAAAAATCTCCAAAACAAACATAAAACAAACCCCAAACAAACAGATGGATCAAGTAGTAGAGTGCTAGCTTTGAATGAAAAAGCTAAGGCACAGTGCACAGGACCTACATTCCAGCCTCAGTTTGGGCACAAAATAAATAACCATACAAATAATTAAAGATTTATTAGAATAAAAAATATATTGGTAGGGTAAGTTGGCTTGTGACTCAATCAAATTGGTTAGTTTTTCCATAATCTTTGAGTCAAATATAATGAGTGCTCAATAAATGTTAAATTGCACAATTGTGCAGGGATTATTGAGTACTTTTGAATTCATTGCCCGGCTCCAGGTAATAGACAAGATAAATCACATCCTTTAGAAACATTGACCATAAGTAATTTCATTTTTATAACAGTGGGAAAATTGTTTTGATATTACTAACTTTTGAGACTTAAAAGGAAATACTTAGTTATTGAAACAATTAAAACTTATTAAATATTTATTGTCATTGGTGAGGGAGTTGTCTATTGGTCTCTCAGTGTAAAGTAGACAAACGCATAAAAGGGAGGAAGAAAATAATTTTGGTATCCATGAGAGTGAGGGGGGAAAATGTATCTACATTTGCCATAAATCAAAATGTAAAATAAAAGGAAACCTAAAATCTCAGACTGCCAAGGTTTAGAAATACTTATTACTTCAATTTTAACCTATGAAAATTGAGTGTTTCAAACAAAATTGAAATGTATATGTATGAAATACAAACTTTAATAGAGCTGAGATGATTTTAGGATTTCAGAGTAAGTGGCTGGATTTTTTCCCCACTGAACTTTATGCCTGGGAAGGATGGCATAGGACCTCTAGTACAAGTAAAAATGAAGACAATTCATGGAAAAGAAATAGATTGTTCTCCGGGAGCCATTGAGCTCTCTAGAGGAGGCCAGTCACGTAAAATCTAATGGTCTTGCTTCATTTTGTGACTTTCTCCTACTATGACCTCTGAGAATTTTTAGCTCCAAATATGTCCATAAAGGGACTTTTGCAATACTCTTAATAGAGCTGTTCTTGAAATAAGTCAACTGAACTGAGCAAGGTGCTATGCCAACACATTCACCAAGAGGCCTGACCAACTCGAAGACCTTTCCAGACAATTCCCTAGTCTTATTTGCATTACCAGAAGTTTTAGACAATTCATCTGGATCACTTGTTCCAAACCTACCTTCCCGGTAGTCTAATTAGAATGAGATCATGCTTATGCATATATATATATATATATATATATATATATATATATATACACATATATATATATATATTTCTGATTAACGTCTAGGCCAAACATTGTTAAGGAAGAACTCTTAAGTTCTTTATCATTAATCATTCTGAGTTACATTTAACAGTAAGTCTTTGAGTTAGGGATAGTTGGGAAATTTCAATCATTTATTCAGAAGTTTAAGTACTTTTGTTCATTCCAATGGGATTGAACGAATTTGCTATTCCCTGAGTATGAGAAATTAAAACATAAAAGAAAACTGGATGGTTTTCTCTCACCTGTCTCATCTTACCCATGCTGAAAGCTTTATGACCAGACAGCAGTAGCACATCCACAAGTCCTGCATGGACTTGAGTAGGTAAATTAAGTGACTTTTAGCAGTTTAGTGCCTTTTTAGCAGTTTGAATCATTACTGGTGAAATAAAAGCAGGTTTTTAGAAGGGTAAAATTCAAGGGAACATAATAAAACAGTGAAAGCAATAGGTAACCTGGTTCATTTCCCTGGTTAGTGTAGGGATTTCTTTACAATATAAATTAGTCTAATTAATTTTATTTGAAATACTATGGATGATAGGTGTGTGTGTGTGTGTGTGTGTGTGTGTGTGTGTGTGTGTGTGTGTGTGTGTGTGTGTGTGTGTGTGTGTGTGTGTGTCCCAGTACTGGGGCTTGAACTCAGTCCTCTACCTTTGTCACTTAAGGCTGGTGTTTTATCATTCAGCAACAGTTCCACTTCTGGCATATTGGTGGTTAATTGAATTAGTTTCACGCCTTTTGTTTGTCCAGTCTGGCTTCAAAGTTCCACCCTTAGATCTAAAACTCCTGAATAGCTGTCTGATTTCTTTTTTTTTTTATTGTGAAAATACCATACAGAGGGGTTACAATTACATGGGCAAGATAATGAGTACATTTCTTATCAAGCATTGTTGCCTCCTCCTTTGTTTCCCCTTCCTATCCCTTCCTATCTCCCCCTTTCCCCACTCCCCCTGCCAATGTTATAAAGTTAGTTTTTCAACAAAACGACTTGTACATCTCATTGTTGCAATGGGTCCACCTGTATCCCTATTTAAACAATTTTTTTTCCCTTCCCCTCCACAAATTATACCAACATCAAATACAGTGAAAATGGGTTATACCACGGGGGAGGGACATACAAAGCAACATAGAAATTGTCTTATAAATATGTTAGAAACAATCACATGAAAGAAAAAACATTTGAATTCTTATCTTGGGGTTCATTTCGCCAAACACCAACTTATCTGACCTTTTCTGCTTGTCTCAGACATATAATGGTTATTGCAAATAAGGGAAACCATGGGACGTGTGTTTCTTTGGGCCTGGCTTACTTCACTTAAGATAATTTTTTCCAAGTCTTTCCATTTCCTAACAAATTGGGGCAATGTCATTCTTTCTGACGGAGGCATAGAATTCCATTGTATATATATACCACATTTTCTTGATCCATTCATCAACTGAGGGGCTGGATTGGTTCCATATCTTAGCTATGGTAAATATTTCTTTTGCTTTAAGATTTTTGAACCAATGCCCTTTTTCTAGGTCATTTTTATTATTATTTGGCAGTTGAAATTATTCTGAATTATTTCCTTAAAGTAGGAATGTTTATTTCTTGCAAATATTTACAAGTTGGTTCTTATTCCAGGTTGAAATGTTCATGGAGAACTTACAAAAGTGTGCTTTGGTTAGTGCTGTCACGAAATTGCTCTTTCAGCACAGGGTATACACATCAGTGGGTAAATATAAAAAGCAATGCATTTGATCCACCAAATGATGACTATGCAGTCAGCTTTCAATTTCAAATATCCTATAATCTTTAGACACATTGCTCAGATTAGCAAGATTTAATATAATATATTTAATACCTGACATTAAATGACTAAGGAAAGAGCATTAGTGTAGTATTTATGTTTAAAAGTGTAGGTTTTCATAAGTAAGAACCTTAGTGATTATCTAAACCTTCAAAGCCATGTAACTTAATAAGTTGTTAGATATAACATACCTGCCTCGCCAAGTGGCAGTATTTGTCAGCTTCGTGAATATTCTCAAGCTTTTATACTGTATCAATGTTTGGTGTCACTGTGGGTTTTAAATTTTTCAAATAGGATGATAAAAAGGTTTTGTTTTGTTTTTTAAAAAACAACTTGCTTCTGACAAACCATGCCCACAAGAAATGATATTCAGTGGTGGGTAGCAGACTCTATGTGCCAGGTAAATATTTTAAATATGTGGATAATTTTTCGTTTATCATTACTACTGACTTCCTTTAAAATTGTTCAAAAATTTCCTTGATTCTAAAATAATGCTGTGCTGGTCCTCTCATTTACAATGTCAACTAATTTTAATATTATAACATGAACCATGATGTACTTCTGACGATTGACAATCAGTACACTTGAGCTGTCATTCAGGACACTGAGCAATGTTAATTTCATTTTCCTTATGCTTTTTAACCCAATACTCCCTAGAGCTTAATTATTTTCATACTTTTCTCTAGGATCAAGCTGTCATTCATAGGTCAAACTAATACTCTTCCAATAACTGCTATTAAATCCTTGATAATAACTTCCAAATAAGTTTATAAAGAATGCCATTTGCTAATCTATAAACATTAAGAGGGGTAGAAGAGACAGAGTATGAGATTCTTGTCTCCCATTAATCACCAAAAAGCCAGAAGCAGAGCTGTAGTCAAGTGGTAGAATACCAGCTATAACTAAAAAATCTCAGGCCTTGAGTTCAAGCCCTAGTACCAGCAATAAAAAAAAGAAAAAGATAAAATCCTAGGTTGGATGGTGTGATGTTTTAGGTCTGGGTTAAGTCTCTAGTTCGGTGTTTTGTGACAATTTTTATGCCTTCCTATTCTAAGTACAGGTAGAAAAGGGCTCTACTCAGTAATTCTATTTCTCTCATAAACTTACTTAGCTTCCTCTGCCTTAACTTTAGGTCTCAAACTAAAGTTAGAAATTAGTGACTTTCACTAAGCAATTGTCTTTTCTTCTTTTCTTTAGGATGTAGTATTTTGGAGTTAATCTTCGTTCTTCTTGCCATACCCAAGCCTTCCTTTTGTTTTTTCCTTTTTGCCTCAGTGTGTCTGCTCATTGAGTTAATTGCTTTGTTTTAAGTACCATTTAAAAGAAGTTTGAGGCCTTGTTTGTAATCTTTCTGTATACTTTTGAATACTTTATTTGAATTTGCTTGAAGTAGGTACAATAAATCACTATTGTTTTTAGATATTATTATGTTGTATAGAGAATATTATCCTGTCCTCCTATATTCTTTGTTCTGTTCTTCCTCCCTTCTTCTATTAAAAAAATCCATAAAGTTTATAGATATTTTTCTAAGCTTAATACATTGCTGTTTATCATTATGCTTTGTAACCAGATTTGAGGCAGTTCTCACAAACATATCAATTTGAATTAATTTTCCAAGTGGAGTTAACGAGGCATTGTAAAATTCAAGATATATTACAAAGACTGAATTTCCTCAGGGCATTTCTGTACTGGAAAGTTTGGATTTTTGGGCCACACTGCAATTGTATATATTTGACCTCTGAGTTTTGTACCAAATGATGCATAGTACTAAATGTACTTTTCAAGATTTGAAAGAATGCCATGTAACCCAGTAAATAGCCATATAGACAAATTTTAATTAGTGTCTTTGTGTAGAGAAAATTCTCTTTCAAATCTACTCTCTAAGGCTTGTCTCTGCTAGGAGAACTGTTTCCAACAATGTTTAAACCAAAGTTTGCAAAGACACCAAATTAGAGAAATTGTATCTCTTAGATTATCTTTGAGGTCTTTTAAATCTTAGAATTATTTATTGGATTCTTCTCTCAGATAGTAAGCCATAAGTTCTAGTGCATTCTTTTCTAAGAAACCACTTTGCTTCAATCACCAAAGAATATGCTGATGAGAAATCTTAATGGCCCTGTGATCACCCCCCTTCCTACATGCCCATGTTCATCTAACCAGAAGATTCCCCAGACTATAGGAATGTCTGTACACAGGATAGGCCTGAAAAGTTTACCCCTCCTTCTCCACAAAGGGTAAGAAAATGGGATAGAAATGGTCTCAGGAGGTCAAATTTCTAAGGCTTAGAAGAGAGATAATCTTCTATGATACTTAAAAAACTTGAACCCTAAACCCCTATTAACATCCTGAAGAAAATAATTAAAAGAAATAGCCGGGCATCAGTGCTCATGCCTGTAATCCTAGATACTCAGGAGGCTGAGATCGGAGGATCATTGTTCAAAGCCAGCTCTGGCAGGAAAGTCTGTGAGACTTTTATCTCCAATTAGCCACCAAAAAACTGGAAGCGGTGCTGTGGCACAAGTGGTAGAGTGCTAGTGTTGAGCTGCAGAGCTCAGGGACAGCGCCCAGGCCCAGAGTTCAAGCCTCACAACCAACCAAAAAAAAGAAAAAAAGAAAAAATTAGAATAAAACACAGGCTTGGGAAAAGTGGTCTACATTTTATATAACGTAAGAGAGTTGTTCTATTACACTTGAGATTCATATAGACAAATTCCCCAATGTTTCATTTGACAGAAAAGTTGATACACATTTAATCATGTTCAACAAAGAACCTGAAAATGTTTAGAGAATAACCTGGACTCCTCAAAAGTAATCTTCACAAGTTAACATAACTTCCTTTAGGTAACATTAGCAAAATTGGTGGATTGGAATGTTACAGATACCATATGTATTTTCTTCCCTGTCTTACCCCCCCAAAAAAAGTCTAATACCAAGAGAGGTATAAATGAATCTTAAGATTCGTCTATACTCTACTAGATGTAGGTCTCTAGTTACTTTATATCTATATTCTTTTGTAGCAGATTCCTTTATTTCATAGTTTCTATGGGTCAGGTTTTGGGAGAAGCTTAGTTGAGTGGTTCTGGCTCAAGTTACGCATGGAGTTTCACCTAAGATTTCTGTGAAGGCTGTAGATAGATGGAGGTTCACCCTGGGAGATAGGAATGCATGATGGATTCCTTGCATGTGTGTGGACAGGAAGTGTCTTTGGACTATATTGTCTGGCTCTTCTTTTTTGGTCTTTGTCTTTCCTGGCTCATTTCTTTGCTTTATGTACTTCAAGATCTTCATGCTACGATCCTTACTTCCTTAGCAAGAGTGGTCCCAGAGTAAGGAAGGAAGAGTCTCTGCCTTTTATGACTTAATCTCTAAATCCATATGTCACCCTCACTACATTTTATTTTTTGAATCATGTCACTAAATTTTCAAGGTTGGAGATCAAGCGTCACCTCTTAGAGAGAAGTTTCAAATACTTTGTAGACATTCTAAAGCCACACTATAATCTCCCAATCCTGTTGAAAATTTTGGACTAAAATGAAAACACAAATGTTAAGCTTATTACATTTGCTGAGAACACAAAGCTAAGGGAGGTATCTTTTGCTGCAAACATTAACAAATAAAACTAGAGGTAAACATTTTCTTATCAGATTTGTATGCTTTTATGAAACAAAATGAATAAATGTACTAGGATATAATTAGAGTTCTGCTCTGAAGTTGAATAAGTATCTTGCAGAAATGTGGGGTCATCCAATCATATTGGGAAAGCAATTCAGTTGAAAACTGTCTTGAATTTTAGTTAGAAATAAACCTAATACATAAAGGGGTGGGCCATAGGAGATTGGTATATGGAACAATAATTCTTTAGAGACTTTGAAATAACATGCAGCTGGTTCTTAGGCATATAATAGTAACATATATCATATAACAATTCAATGTACAGCTTTTTAAAAATTTTATTATGGTGCAACAGTGATAGACATTCAATAGAAACTATTCTTTAAATTTTTGTCTCTTAGGTTAGCAGTAGATGGTTTCTGATACACTGGATGCTGAGCAACCCCAGTAAATGGTAGCTCCCAGTCAAATACATGGCCCTCCCAAAGAAGGAACAGATATTTTGCAAGATAGAATGTTGATAAGCAATGGCATTTTGTATATTGTGTCTTAAGTGTATTTTCAACTAATGATATTTTCAGTTCATGATGGATGTATCAAGCTACAATACCATTGCATATGGAGGAATATCTATGTCTATGTATAGGCCTAGAACTCAAAGTTGGTATATTGTACAATTGGATTTTCAGTGCCCCCTAAGGACTTCTGTGTGAAAGGCAGGGAAACCAAAATGACTCTGTTTTAGGGCAGATTGGAGGGAGAGCCTTAAGGAGATGTGGTCTTATGAAAGGTTTGTAAGTCATTGAGAGCATCCCTTATAGTGGACTGTGGGACCCCCATTTCCTTCCTCTTTCCCTTTATTTCTTGGTTAATCAAGTCAATGGTTTTGCCCTGGCAGGTTGTATGGTTATGATGTACTGCCTCTTCAAGGCCTGAAGAAAATGTGACTCCATCTCCAAATCTCACACTGAAATCTCTAAAGCTATGAGCCAAAATACACTTTTATCTTTTAAGCTAATTTCTTAGATATTTTGTTGTGATGGTCAAAGCTAGGCAACACAATCTACAAGACCTCTACCTTTTTAGAGGCACAAGAAATTACATTACTTATGGCATAATTTTATTATAATAACACAGATGCCAATGTAGATATGACTTTCCTATTCATGAGGACAGCAATTTTCCTAGGTGCCACCCAGTGATATTTTTCTCCTAATACCTCTACTTGTCTTCTGAGCAGTGTGGGACTGCTTCATATATATGCAAGTTTAAATGAGCAAATTTTTGTAGCAAATACCCTATGGTATTTCTGACTTTGAAACATTGAGTTTGGAGTTCTGTTTAGAAAAACAGATGCAATCCAAGAGGAATAAAAGGAGACGGGATGAAGAAGAACTAAAGGAAGAAGTTGGTTTGAGAGAATTGAAAGGCACCAAGATGAAGAGGAACAGTGTGTTCACATGGAGTATAGGCATGCAGGAAAGGATGGATTATGGGGAAGAGTAAGTATCCTAATAGCACTGTGGCTTTTGGAAGAGGGATAAAATAAGTGATATGAGGGAAGCCTGTAGGGAAATCCTGTGTTAAGTGACTGAAGAAAGAGTATCTAAGCTTTAGTTTGTAAGGGAAATTTGAAAACAGTTGACGTTATTTTCCTTTTTTTAGTAACTCTCATGGAAAATGCTTTTTTTTTTTTTTTTTCAGTCATGGGGTTTGAACTCTGGGCCTAGGCACTGTCCCTCAGCTCTTCAGCTCAAGGCAAGTGCTCTACTACTTGAGCCACAGTGATACTTTCTATTTTCAGGTGGTTTTATTGGAGATAAGAGTCTCCTAGACTTTCCTGCCTGAGCTGGCTTTGAACCGAGATCTTCAGATCTCAGCCTCCTTAGTAGCTAGGATTACAGGTGAGCCACCGACACCTGGTTAATGCTTTCTTCTTTTTTTTTTTTTTGTAGACTAATGTAAGGGTCTTTTATTTCTTAAATATTTTTTATTATCTTTAGTTGTACAAAGGAGTTGCCTTTCAACAAAGCAGTTTATGAATATGTTACATCTTGGTTAACATCACCTCTTTCAACATTCTCATCCACCCTTCTCAACTCATTTTTCTTAATTTTACAAGATATATATTGATTTTTTTGCCATTTAACAAAGCAGTTTATGCATACAATGCTTCCTGATCTGTGTCATTCCTTCAATATTTTCACCCACCTTTGGCCTGCTCTTTCCTTTGTTTTCTTTACTTTATTCTACATACAATTCATTCTCTCCCCTTTTCTTCTTCATTTGTCTACCCTTTTCCCCCTGGTCCACCAGCCTCTTGCAAGTACCTATTTCTTGGTACTTATTTTGTTTGGCTTTGACTTAGTCTTTGTAAAGAATTATAGTATTTGAGCTCTTCATAGAGTCTTATTGTGCCTTCTTTTTAAGTTTAACTCCTCTGAAACAGTGCTTATTATAACAAAAACAACAGCAACAAAAAATACACCTTCTTTTGAGTGCTTGTCTGCCCCAGGTTTTGCTAAGTGTTTCTTGTTACTTCTCACAACAATCCCATGTTGCAATTGTTATTACAATCCCTATTTTATACATAAAAAACCTAAAGGTTAAAGGTATAACAACCCATTAACAAAAAGGGAAATATGTTTACCATAAAGGAAGCAGACAAAATCCACACACTGAAATCAACTAGTCCATTTCAGTGCATTTTTTTCAGAAAAATTAGAAAAAGAAAGAACATTTGAAGAAAGAAATCATATATAGGCTTAAGTGTGTCTATTGTTAATTTATAGCATGTGACTTTTGTGAATGGCCTTTAAATAAAGAATTCATGTCAGCTAGAACTGTAATACTGAAGAAACTTCCATTAAAATCCTTTGAATTTATTCTTTTAACCTATGAGAACAAACAAAGATATGATTACATGGCCCTGGAGTTTATTAATCTCTCTTGGATTCAAAGTATTCTTTGTTTGATGTTTTAATATATATTTTATTGTAAAGACACTGTACAGAGGGGTTACATGAGTAAGGTAATGAATACATTTCCTATCAAGCATTATTACCTCCTCCTTTGTTTTTCCCTACCAGCCCTTCTGTCCCCACCTCCTCAACTCCTCCATTACCCCCTACTTAGTGTCTTGTACATCTCATTGTTACAATGGGTCAACATGTATCCCTATTTAAGTATTTTGTTTTTTCCCTGAATTAGAGAAGTGTATATATAAGATGCAGGAATCAAATACAGTGAAAACAGGGTTATACCATGGGGGAAGGACATACAAAAGAAACAAAAAAATCACATAGTACAGTATAAGTACATTAAAAACAACAGCAACAAAAATAAATTTTGTTTAGCATCATCTTATATGGTCATATGTGCATAGCTTTTGACCTTTTCTACTTGTCTGGTAAAATTATTCTAGATGTATACTAGTTATTGCAAATAAGGGAAACCATGGGACCTATGTTTCTTTGGGCCTGGCTTACTTCACTTAATTTTTTCCAAGTCTTTCCATTTCCTAAAAAATGGGTGGTATCATTAAAACATAGAATTCATATATATGTATAAAACAGTTTCTCGATCCATTCATCTACTGAGGGGCATCTGGGTTGGTTCCATACCTTAGCTATAGTAAATAATGCTGCAATAAACATAGTTGTGCTGGTAGCTTTAGTATAGCCTTGTTTGTTATCATTTGGGTAAATGCCCAAAAGTGGAATTGCTGGGTCATAAGGCAGCTCTATGTGGAGTTTTTTGAGGAAACTCCATATTGCTTTCCAAAGTGGTTGAACAAGTTTACACTCACACCAGCAATGCAGTAGGGCTCCCTTTTGGCCACATCCCCTCCAGCATCTGTTGTTATTAGATTTCTTGATTCTAGCCATTCTAATTAGAATGAGGTAGAATCTCAATGTTATTTTGATTTAATTTCTTTTATAACCAGAGAACTTGAGTATTTCTTCATGTGTCTATTGGCCATGCTTATTTCCTCTTTAGAGAAATCTCTCTTTAAGTCTTTAGTCCACTTATTAATCAGGTGGTTGTTTGTTTGATGATTTGTTGTTGGGGGAGTTAATTTTTTGAGTTCCAAGTATGTTTTATATATGAGGCCCTTGTCTATTGTATGGCTAGTGAAGATCTCCCAATCCCTGGGCTTTCTATTGATCTTGCTAGCTATGTCCTTTTGCCCAAACTAAACCAAGATGATTTAAATCAATGTAACAGATGCATATCATGCATCTAAATAGAAACAGCAATGAGAGCCCTCCCACCCAAGAAAAGCCCAGGACTGGATGAATTTACAGCTGAATCTTACAAGGCCTTCAAAGCAGAACTCATACCAATACTCCTCCAACTCTTCACTGAAATTGAAAGTGAAAATTCACCACCAAACTCTATGAAGCCAGCTTAACCCTCACCCCAAAACCAGGTAGGGACTCATCAAAATATTCTTAAAGATTGAGAAAAGTTGAGAAAAACTCTGGAGAAGTAGAATTTCAGTCTGAGAATTAAGAATGGTCTCAAAATGCAGAGAAAGACACTACTTGGTGGTGTTTGTTGTAATTAATGGCCTCAAGGTCATGATTAGCATCATAGCACTTTCATAGAGGCTCTTTGATTTATGTTTAGGATATGAAAAAGGTGTTCAGTGTTAACATGTATGATAAAACTTGTTTTCCACCAGCCACAAAGCCCAAGACATAGGAAAGCTCATGTATACAACTATACCTTGAAATCAACTTCAGCATCTGTATCCTGGAGATTGTAGACCATTCTATATCTTTGATATCAAAAGGCAGTAACATGTCTATGTTTGCTTCCTTTCCAAACATATCCAAAAGACATGTGTAAGTGAGCTTTTCCAGCCAAGTTAGGGTCTGCCAGGGTGATCCATACTGCTTTCTAGTGTCAGCCTCTTGTAACTTAGAAGAGTTGATTCTCCCTGAACCAGGAAACCACCTAAGCAAGTCCACAAAAGCTCCCTTACTTAATAATGCCCTTGTGCTCTGGGCCTATTAATTCACTTCTCCCAACCGAACACTTTTGTATTCCAAGACATTAATTTCTTCACCTTGGTACACTCAAGGATCAAGGCTCACAAAATATAAATAGTTTCACTTTTTCCCTCTGTAGCCCCAAAGGTGTGTTGTGAGGATTAATGAGATGAGGCTTATAATTGCATTTTGAGCTCCTTGGTTGAAAGGCACTTTACAAACACATGGTATTAGTTCTTCAGTGAGGTCCATCCATCACTTACAAGTGGCCAAACATTCTAAGATGCCCTTTGGGTAGCACACTTTCTTCCCTGACTCTAAGAGAGATGCTCTGGGCCACTGCCAAGAATACAGCCAGAGCCAAGTTCAGAGAGTTTCCTGAGGTCCTTTTTTTTAGCGTCATATATTTGCTGTGAGACTCAGCAAGTGTTCTTTGGGGACAGAGGCATGACAAGAACCTCTGAACTACCACACTAGTGGAGCCTACACACATTGATTTTCTTCTGCCTCTAGCTGCATACTATTTGGTCTCTGTTCATTAGACACACACTCTTAATTTTTTACTGTCAACAAAGCAACAAAGGACAACTTTTTCTTTCTTTGTTCCAGGGGCTCAAAACAAAATGCAAACTACTTCTGGCATTAATTTCATGCAGGTGAATGTTGTTACACTTTGCCTATTATCCTGTCCACATGCTTGCCAACATTTCAGGTGGTATTAATGGTGTACTCGCAAAACAACGTTTTCTGCCAACCTGGTACAAATGGCCAGAACCTTTAAGCTACTCTTCCTCAACTTAGCGGTAGTATATCATCATTACCTGTGACTAGACCAAAAACATCACATTTGTCAATGCTTGAATTGCTCTTTTTGGTGATTTTAGAAACCCATTTGGCTTTGGAAATGCAATTAGCCAAGTATATTTTTGATGATACAGAATTATAAAAGCAACAATTGGGAAAAGAAGGGATGTTTGAGATGTTTGATTTTCCATAGTAAGCTAATCTTTGCAAGATAGCCTTTATAAAACTAATCAGAGATAGCTGTGAATTGGTTGTTTGTTTATTTTGTGCCAGTTCTAGGGCTTGAACTCAGGGCCTCACATTCCCTCTTGGCTTTTTTGCCTGATTAGTTCTCTACCTACTGAGCCACATTTCTACTTTCAGCTTTTTTGGTGCTTAAAGGCTATCAGAATTTCATGTATGTGTCTTCCTGGACTGGTTTAGAACTGTACTGGTCCTTATATTGCAGCCTCCTAAACAGCTAGGATTACAGAAATGAGTCACCAGCATTCATCCATGTTTGGAATGGAAGACTTCCAAAGGTTTTGAGAACACACAATCCCAACATGGAACTAGCATGCTTCATTTTGGTAAAAAAGATAGTTGAAGTATATCAATATTAATTGTTTAATAAGTAAACTCAATATTTACTATTTCAGGTTATATTTGTATATATGTGTATATATCCACACATATATACATATAGATACACAACATTCATACATATATTGTGCTTTCTATTAACTTATACTAAGGTAAAGTGAGAAATGAGGAAATAAAAACTAAGAGAGTTGTCCAAGGAGACATAACTTACAAATGGTAAAGTTAGAAATCAAAACCAAATCTGCATCCTATTGTCTTTTACTTCTGTATTATATCATTAAGGGCTTAAGAAAGTTACCATAACTTCTAATGAAATGAAATACATGTGACAAAAAAGCATAAGCATAATATTGATCTTGTTATTTTCTGTTCTGTAGAAGAGTTCTATCTTTCAGTTCATTTGAAAATATTTTACATTTGAAGGGCTGTTAACAAGTTTCTAATATATATCAGAATACACTGATGTAAGTAAGGGACTTCTTGTACTCAGTTACCTTTCATCCTAAATGGATCAGGTAAAATGTAGGAAATATGAGGTAGTTCTGCAAAATGGTTGGAGCTGAGTGTATGAACCAGTTGGGCCACAGTAATTTCAAATCAGAGTGTTTTGCTCTTTACAATATTATAATTCAACAGTGCATGTTGTACATGTCTCCAAGAGTTTAAACATTGATAGTAGAGTGAATAGTCTATAGAGAACCAACTGGATAGAAATCTCAATTCTTTACCTGAAATAGAAAGAATGAATACATACATATTTAAGTAGAATAAGATATATATAGCTAATGATTTCTCTCTTAAAATTCTCTTGCATGCTGGTGTCAAATTCATATAGTTAATTTAAGAAGTGTTTATTTGAAGATTTCTTTGTGCATTATTAATTTCTCTGTATGGTTAAGAACTACAGTTATTGCATTTTTCTTGTAAAATTAATCATGCAGCTATGTCACCTTTTAATGGTATTATGATATTACTATTCATAAGGACAGTCTGTCTTGAATATAGCATTATTTGTGTTGAAGAAATGACTTCGTTCTTTGTTCAAATTTTCATACTGCTCTCTGAAATATACAACTGAATGTGATTGAGGATTTAATAAGAATGTGTATGAATTTGATGACATTTGTTCAGCGTACAGAATAGTCGTGTGTATGAATTCTCATAGAGAAAGCTGTCTGTCCTTCAGTTAATCTAGTAAATGGTGCTTAGGGCAAATGAACTCATTCGCATGCACAGATTTCTAAAACAATTCTTACTAGTGTTTGACCTAAATTAAAATAAAAACCAAAAAGAACAATGAAAAGATACTAAGAACAATGCTAATGTGGTGATTTAAACCAGTTTGGTTTTTCAAATGACTTTCCATCTTTGCACAACTTTTCACAGTATTCTAGATCGCTGTCCTTAGTGCCAGATACTATCAGTCTGGCGTGGAAAACTTAAAATGTCTTCTAAATGTCTTTAAAGCTGAGGTGGAGGAGAATGACTCCATCGTTCATTTTTACAAGGGTCAAGGTTGAATCACAGCTATGCTATCCTCTATTCTCCCACTATAGCACTTCATGCTTAGCCAACATTTTTCTAAGATATACAATACTTCAATCTGAGTTTCTATGGTACACCACTCTGTTTTAAAGAGTATTGGATGAGTGTCTGGATTTTTAGCAGGGCCAAGAACCTTTATGTATGCAAATCAATGCACAGTTCATTAAATAATATAATGTATCTGAAACTGCAACCTTTTGGAATTTTGGTTATATTTGATTATTTTCTTCAAGTTACTAAGAACATAAAATTTTCTATTTGTCATTGACTTCACCAATTTATTCCACAGTGAGCAGAATTTTATTCTACTTAATGTTGGAGCCAACCAGGATAAATATAGAAAACCCAAATCCATAGAATTTATTCTAGACAAATCTGACACTGTTCAGTTTCTTGGCATAGTGTTCCATTGTGCCTAAAACTGTAGAGAATCAATAACATTCTTTACCATAGTGATCACCAGCTGGGTAGGATTAAAAGTTATTCTTTTTATTTTTAGTCCATTAAATATAGGCACTTTTCAAAAAAGTACATTCTGTTTTTCAAATAAAAATACTTGAAAATATATACAACTTTATTTTGGATTAATAGAATGCTAAGTACCTAGATATATACCAGGAAAAACCATTAAAACGATCAGAAATCAGTAGTTGTAACTATGGGTAAAATTAACTTCCTTCAATATAGGCTTATTGAAACACCAAGAAATCAAGATTTTTCCAGTTTTCCTCTTTGCCTACCATCTCCCCCTTATTCCATTTTCTTTTTAAGATAAGCTTCTTTGAGAAAAACTTAAACTTATTCCTGGCAATCCAAAACTGTGCATTTTTCTTTCTATTTTCTTGCATTTTATACACATTAGCCTATTGTTATTTGATTATTCTGCAGTGCTGACATCAACCCAAGGGCTTTAAGCATAATAGACAAATGCTGTACCCCTGGGCCACACCATACCCTCAACCTCCTTTTTATGCTAGTATGTTATACTTTATGCTAGCTACATAGGGTTCTACAATGTAGGCTCAAAGCAGCTCCATAGCTGCCTCTCTCATGAATCTTTCTTTCAAAAAAATATTCCAGGGAATTAAGGAAGAAATGGCTTTCTTGAAATCTGGGAAGGCAGTGAGAAACCATAATCCCCCAATACATCAGATCTCCTCAATATATAAGTGCATATGCACTTATGAACACAACACAACACACACACATGTGAAATTTTCTTAGCCAATAATAACTGACAGAGTGGGCCCTACATTTAAAAATTCTGTGGCATGATTTTATTCACTTAGTCCAATTCTGTGTTTAAGCCTAATATTCTTCCTGGCTATCACAATTCTTAGTAAATTATTTCTAAACTGCCTGATTGGGGATTTTTATTTCATTTTTTTAAAATATTGGTAATTTGGAATTGAGTTCCCTAAGCTCCAATATCAGGCTATGAATCAAAAATGATGAATTACAATTCACTAGTTTCTGCTAGATCAATGTGGGGCTGGCTGATGAGATAGAACAGTTCCCAGAGCATGGCTTCATTATTTTGTTATTTAAAGCATATTCATTAGGGGCATATCTCTATACCACTCTCTGTGTCTCTCCTAATTAGAGAAACCATTCAGAAGTGGTAATAACAGTTACTAAAGGAAGAAGAGGCATACTAGCAGTTAAAGCTCATGTTTGAGCCTTGAAACAAATTAGGTGTTTCATGCTTAGAAGAAATAGCCCTAATGGACTTTATGAGTGGATTACTTGTATAAAAAGAGTCCATCATAGGAAGATGAGAGAGAAACAGAGACAAAGAGAGACAGAGGATAGAGAGAGAGAAGAGGAGGAGGAGGAGAAAGTGGAGGAGAGTAGGAGAGAAGAGAGTAGAGGAAAGGAGAAAAAGACAGGGAGAGAGAAAGAGAAAGACAGGAAGAGATAGACAAAGAGAAATGGAGAAAGATGGAGAGGGAGAGAGAGAAAAGGAGGTAGTAATTATTCATGGCTTTTAAATGTGCAACATATCTGGGGAAAGGAATACAGATCTAAGGATATCAGAGGTGATATAATGCCAGCACCTTGTAAATGGAGTAAGATAATGTCTCTTACCCATAAGGATTTCAGTTGTCTTTCTTGGCTTCCTTTCCTAAAAAGAAGAGACACTACAAATTCTTGAGAGGAGAATACAGAAGGATATAGCCCTACATTTTAGTCGTAGTGGGGTATTCAGGCTCCAGTATGTCATTGTGAGAATGATCTGTCAGATATATCACTGAGATGTGTGTGTCTCAACTGAATCAATTAAGTTGTAATTGGGTTGAAACCAAGACAGAGTGAATGAGCTCTGTTTGTGTAAACACCAAATCTTTCCTGCTCCATAATTATCCCATGCCAAAATATGCTGAAATAGTGCCTAGCTGAGATTAACCTGACCCCAAACATGTCCGCCAGGGCAGAGTGACTTCAACTCCACCTCCACTAAAGATAAATTGATAGCTATCTCTAAAAAACGTCATAAAACAAACCAAAAAACCTAGGATGCTTTTTTTTTTGTAATGACTTATTGACTTTTCAGATTGTTCTTTAAGCTGTTTTTTAAACTTTAAAGGCAACACTGATAATGAACGCTTCCAAATGGTAAAACAGAAAATCCCCTTCAAATATAACCGGCCCGTAGAAGAGTGGCTACAGGAAAAAGGTAACCGTCGTTAAAACTTTCATTTTAAAATCATTTGATTCTAAACCCTCATTTTTAAAGCCTGCAAATAAATGTTCCTTAAATGATAATCGCCTGCTGCATAAATGACTGTTTTAATTTTCATTATAATTTGTGTCAGCTTCCACCTGCCATATGTTGATAAATCATGCTATAATACATTGCCATTAAAACACAGTTAAAGGGACTAACATCTAGCCTGTCAGTGGGACAAGCACAAACAAGAAATTCCAGGAACCCTAAAAACAGAAATGTATTATGGCAATTTAACCACTGCATGACATTATTTGTTAATTTGCTTTAAATTCCCTCACACACCATAGCTTTCTAAAGAAATTTCAAAAGTATCTTTTAAACTATTTTCTGGAGGTTCTCTTGGCTTCACTATCTGTTAACAACAACAACAACAAAACTCGGAGATTGACTGTTGTAACTTAAACTGCTTAAAATAAATGTCATAAAGGAAGCAATGTGTTTTCACATTTGTTTTTAAACAAAGACTGAGAAAGATGAATTTTTGCCTCTAAATTCACTCAAGGCAGTTTTATGCCAGATTAATTGCAATCTAGTTTCTGCCTGCAACAAAACAACATAAAATTTGTTTTACACTCTGGTTGTGTTCTACCCTTGTGTATTTCATTTTTTTTTATGCAACCAAAGTGTAAGTGGCTAAGACAATCAGTTGGAAAAGGGAAAGGCTCATGAAAGGCAAAACAGTAACTTCTGTTTTGCAGAAGGAAACTACCACTCTGAATAAAAGGGCAGTGCTTATAATTCCTGGTGCAATGGCTATAATATAATCTATTATTTTACAGTGAAGAAAATTCTCTATCTCTAAAAACTATCTATTCTGTTCTTTCCTGAGCTAGTATATGCTGTTGGATCTCAAGTCCTAAAGTGAGCCTTTAAAATTTGTTGACATTTGATTGAGTTCCCTAAAAGGAGTAATTGGGGCTTATACATACTATACCACTTAAGAAACAAGTGTTGGTGATAGTTTTAAGTTGAATGAAGATATACAGATTTTTGAACATGGAAAATCCTCACCAAGTCTTAACTGTGTGCCCTGTTTCCCCACATCTGTGGTCTAATTAAAAATAAATTAAGAATAACTCTAAAAAGCAAATAATTTTGTTTTGTAATCACCAGCTCATAAAGTCCCTTTAACAATAAGGACAATGATCACCTCACTTTGAAAAAGGAAAAGGCAACTAGATGCATGTCTGAGTTTCATATGCCTGAGAGAACTTTTTTTTTTTGGTTTCATTTAATTTTACGTTTAATACTATTTATTTTACTCCATTGCCTTTTGAAGTCTAAGTTTAATAGCATGCCAGGCATTTTCATTTGTATAAACCATTATAAAGCAATTAGTAAGCTTTTAGTTTTCTTTGATAACATCTTATCAGTTGGCTTTCCTAGAGAAAGATTCATTTGGATACAGAAGTAAAGGGATAGGCTGGGGGGAGGGGTGGTTGAAGTGGGATGGAGGGAGGTGTCTTAGTTTCTTAATCAAATGTATATGTTATCCATGCACAAGTATTGAGAAGACTTTATGCAAACTCTTAAGGTTCTCTTCTATATGATTTCCACTGAAATTACTTTTTTATGTAATTAGAGTAACATTTGTTCTATTGCTTTAGCTCTTCCTCTGCCTAGCTGACTTTCCTCTGAGAAGGAACAGAAAACATGTATTGAAAGACCCTTTAAAGACAATGGGTTTAAAAAATAAAGACAGAAGGATGATGAGACAGATATATTAGGAAATACTTAATGCCTCTGCTGAATTATTTCTGGCTTCGGGGAAGAGAGTTAGGTCACAGCATTCCCAAATCTGTTTTCTGTCTCTGTCTGCTATTGACTGATTTTTGACCTTAGCCAATCCACTTAAATTCTGTATGTCTCAGATTTCCCCTCTGAGAAGAAGAGAAATAATACTGCCTATTCCCCCAAGGATGTTCTGAGCTTTAATTAATTAGTCTTTGTGTGACACTGACTGGGGACAAGCAAAGATTTAATTTAAGCATATGTGGATCTGATGTCCAAATGAGATAACAGTTAATAACTTTTAAAAGGACGTGTACTTGAAACAAAACAAAAAGTTTCTTGCTTCAATCCTATACTGATGTGATAACCAAATTTTGTATTATTGATGAAACACCAATTATCAGGCTGTGCTATACATATATATGACTATATATACATATACGAACATGTGTCAATGTCCATAGATAATGGTCACTTATTCAAAAAACAATGATCCAAGAACTAATAATAATGAGGATGAGATCTGGCATTGATTTTGTAATCTCTTGGGAAAAATGGTTGAAAGAGAAACTTTCACTTCATTCATAGGCAGAGATTAGTGATGGCTTTTTTCATTTATGCAATCTCCCCCCACCTGATTGAAAGAACTAAACCAGGCAGAGGAAGCAGTGGAAAAGACCGAGAGGGCTCTCTCTGTGACTTTTAGCTTTGTTAGTAAGCATCTAACCCAAAATACAGAGGGCTAGCAGAAAGTTTTGAGGAAAAAATCCAGGCAAGCAAATAGAAACCCAAATGCTTCCTACAATGTGATAGAAAATGGAAACATAGGTAAGCCCTTTTCCTTTGTCACCCACCAGTATTTCAGTTCCAAGAAATGATTAGTCAAAGAAGTGATAACCAAGAAAGAAGCAGCAATTTAATCTTATAAACCCCAAATATATCTAGCCTTTCAAATTCTTGGGTTAATCTCAAATAAGCAAAGAGCACTTTATGTAGTAAACTCTAGCAAAAGGAATGAAAGCAATCCATCATTTCCAGCCAGTGTAATTCAGGTTTTGAATTTCAATTTTTTCTGACCTTCTTTTTACTTGTTAGCATTGGCAGAATGAATACTACTAGGAAAGTAAAGTGGGAACCCTTACAGAGGTTATCATTTTAAAGCAGTTTCAAGAATATTAGAATATAAAATAGTCTATAATCAGATTATTCATCCGTCAACTAACCACCAATGCTGGATAACATTAAAAAAGAGAGGGATGTACATGAAGATTATGAATGATACATAGTTGTGTACATGGAAGAGAAAACTTAGCATTTGAGTTTCTAGCGTGGAGATAGTGACTTTTTTGCCTAAGAAATCTCCTATTAGGAGCATTAACAGCATTTTCTGAATTGCTGTAAGCATTTCCAAATGCCTATGCAAAGTTCAGGAAGCATTACTTCTCCTCATCCACCATGCCATTCCTATTGTAGTAAATTTAGGGCTCCCATTAAAAAAAGCTGTTGTCCAAAATAAATCATGAGTCATATGAACTCTACTCCATTAGCCTGTGTTACTGTGCATTAAGTGTTATGCTTCATCTCATGAGGCTGACGGCCAGAAAAATAGTAAAGGAACTGAGGGAAGCATCATGAAATCCATTTGATCTGGTTCCATTCACCCTTAGGGTCTAGACAATTCTGTTAAGCCTATAGATCCCTTTACTCTGGACCAGAGATTCTTATGTTAATCATTTCCACTGTAACAAAATTCTCTGGTAAGTTTCCCAATTTTCTGAACAGGTATTATTTATAAATATTTCTTTGTAACAGACACTTACAAGTTGTCTGGTGAGTAAAGTTGACTTTAGTCTAGAATCCATTTTGACTCTAGCCAAGAACCCCTTCTCTGTCTCCTCATTTCTATACTGTAGCTTGAGAAGGTATTTCACATTATATGCCAGAAATTTAAGGGTAGCCAAACATTGCATAGCCTTGAAGACCTGCTGCTAGATAATGAGGCTAGGAGTTCAGACACTATAGTATACCTCTCTTCAATAAATTAGAGGTTCTAAACCTCAGACCCTTAGAAGTATATTTCCTTTTATTAAACAGTTCAGAATAACAGAAAATTGTTTCCAGGTATTTATGATATATTAGATGATTTGATTAAGAATGAGTAGAACCACGGTTTTCACATTGACTGAAGAAAAACTTCAAAGGGATATATTCAATTCCATTAGTATTTTTACCTTTTCTCCATATAAAAAAAGCTGACAGAAATAAAATTAAGAAATAATACTAAGGAAGAACTTTTAACCTGCTGTTTTCATGATAAACTATAACAAGTTCTAAACACTGTTATTTTTTTCCAAGAAAGATCCAGATTGAGATAGAATATTTTCTAATAAGTAGAAATCATTAGGAGTAAGATTACTTGAGTACTGCTGTTCTATACTCTATTCTGCCATGATTTTTTTTTGTTGGTTCTCTTTTCACAGAAGTATAAATGTTCCCCAGATGGGAACTCTACATAAGATAAATTACTAATATTTTCCAATTCATTACCATATTTCTGTGTCATTTAAGGGGTTTTATGTGTTGGTTTCTCCATTAATACCCATTTTGCCTTTAAAAATGCATTGATACTAAATGATATATTCCCATTAGCTCCCTACCCCTAGTTGAGAAGCTCTATCAACACCACATATGACTATAAGTTATAGTTATATGACCATGGTTGTATGCTTATGGCTTGGTTATGTGAACATAAATCTCTCATCCTCAAAATTAGTAGATATGTGTTCATCACAATGTTATTAAACAGTCAATAGAGGTATACTATTATTCACTAGTAAAATTTATGGGAAATTATGTATTTGATGACTACAATGTCCATGTTTATAAGCATGCAGTGAATACAAGTCTCTTAATATCAGTAAATGGAGTTTATCAGTCCTATTTTTTAAACTCAGTTTTCACATTCATCACTGAGATTTGCCAAAACTCACTCCTATTTAATTATTATATTAATTTGTAGCATAAAAAAGTAATAGGCATTTCTGATGATTTATTCTAGCCATCACCTGATTTGGGTATTGCTTTCATCCATAGGTATATATCTAAGCAATAGCACTCATCACTGAACCAAAATTTCTTCTTTCTTACAATATAAAATAAAGACTAGATTATTCAGATTATATAGGCCTTTCAGCTAGACAGTGGAAGAGATAACCATAACAAAATGTTACTTGCCAGTGTTGATACTGCATATTTGTCATCTATGTTTTTCCCCCACTTTAATTGCTCAAGGGAACCTGTCTTAATGCTTGGTTGTTCAAATCAGGTAAGTAAAGATATAAAATGTACAAAAATAATAATATTTCCTCCACCCAACCCACTAGGCCGGCAGCTAACCATCTTCAACACCCAGGCGCAAATAGCCATTGGTGGAAAGGACAAAGGACGCCTCTTCCAAGGCCAACTCTCTGGGCTCTATTATGATGGTCTGAAAGTACTGAACATGGCAGCTGAGAACAACCCTAATATTAAAATCAATGGAAGTGTCCGGCTGGTGGGAGAAGTCCCATCAATCTTGGGAACGACCCAGACAACCTCCATGCCACCAGAGATGTCCACTACGGTCATGGAAACCACCACCACAATGGCAACTACCACAACCCGCAAGAATCGCTCCACAGCCAGCATTCAGGTAAGCCATGCTCTGCATACCAATTGCTTTTGCAGTTTTTGTCTTTGAAATATGACTATTATGCCCAGTGCTCTATGCAGTTAAAGAATTTGAATTACTATGTGTGAAGGAAGGATACCTGAAGATGCTTATCATAATAAGACCCAAGAGTAGAGAAAAATGAATTCACTGCTAAAGGAGTTGTAAAAGTCTTAGTGTACTCATGGGTTATAATGTCCCATATTTTTCACTGAAATGGTAAAGCTGTTATTCACAATGAAAAATGGATTGCAATTTTAATATGATATTCTCCCTCCTCTCATTTTATTACCTTTTCTTTTCAAATAGAAAGAGAAAAGGGAAAAAAAAGGAAAAAGAATTGCTATCGTAGGAAAAGACTGTATCCTAGTTCAATTCTATTCATATCCTCCAGATGGCTTTGCTAGAACATGAATTGTTCATTATGGAGGCCAATGGGTATCATTAAATCAAGGGCAATTGAAGCTACAAGTTCAACTAATTCATGTGAAATACAGTCTTTTTGTTTGATATTAAGCCTTGATTAATCATCTGTCATTTTGGTCCATTTTGTTTCCTTTGTATTTGACCAAGATACTAATTACATTAGAAAAATGTGAAGGTTTTAATTTAGCTATGCAGGAAGTCCTTAGTTTTGTGGTAAGGATTTTTGTTTTTCTATTTTAAAGTAATTATATCCAAGCTAAAGCTTAATACTTTCCTGACTCCCTTGGCATTTCATAAATCTAGTTAGTAGGGGGAGGGTAGGAGGTTAATCGAGTTATTAGCCTTAAATGCTCTGGCATAAAATAAGACATTCCAATTGCTTGTGGGGAAATTACCCCGAGCCTGGTTAGTGTTTGTAGAAAACTCAGTACATTGGTACATGCCCTTTCTGTTTCTCAGTTTTAAAACATTATCCAAAGCTTAATTGAGCCTTTGACATCCCTTATACATGGACTCTGTTGGACACTGTAAACTTAAAAATCAATAATCAATTAAGTCTCTTACTGATTCCCCGTTTTCTGCATTGAGTTTCTGCAAGTTAGGTGTAGTTAAGTGTGCACTATCTTCTATTTCCCTTTTCTTTGAGCAGAAATCCAGACAGCAACTTACATGATTCCATAGGAACAATTTGAAGCTGTAGCTACAGAAGATGTTATCAGCCAATTTTATGTATTTTCCAAAGGCTGCCAAGAACCTGGCTAGCATAGCAGTCTTATAATCACACGTGCAGTTACATGCATACCTATGCTCATGCCCAAAAGAGAAAAATAGCATTTCTCTGCTGATATTAAAGCAATAACTCTTGACACCTCACTCTATTCACTGAAAAGAAGATAAAAGGCAATATATATTTCTATTATGACTCTCTATAGCTCAAGAGTAGATCTGTTTTATTGTTGGTGAAAGGATAGTTCTATTTGCACAGGTCTTGGCAGACTTGTTTTGTTTCTGTCAGAATGTATTCTACTAACTCTGTGGGAAGCAAAGGAGCAAATGGCTTTTTTTTTTGTGGGAATGGCTGATCCTGTAGTCTTTTTTAAGACCAAATTTTCACTGACCACAGGAGGATTTAATGTTACCCAGGCATCCAGGTACTAAGCCATGGTAATTGTCAGTTTTTGGCTTTCCCTCCTGTGGCAAATGCATACACGGGAGTAGCCTGGGTGAATTCCTTCAACACTTTCTATCAACTAAGAAGCTAATGCTTCTGGAGAAGAGCAGGTTTCAAGGTACAGAAGTGTAGTCAGTGACTGTAACTGATTCTCACAGAAACTCTGCTCTCTTAGAGAAAATAGGTATGTGGGAAAGCCCACATCAAAAGCTTTTTTCTCAGTTGCGTTTCTTTTCCTTGGAGTCCAGTAATAACTATGTTTTATCTACATGTCTCTCCTTTTATCTTTCTTTTTTTGTGTGTGCCAGTCCTGGGGCTTATACTCAGGAGCACTGTCCTGAGCATCCGTTGTTCATGGCTATTGCTCTACCACTTGAGCCACAGTTCTACTTCTGCTTTTTGTTTTTTGTTTTTGTTTTATGGGGGTTTGTGGTCTTGTTGGTTGATTGAAGATTAAGAGTATCATGGACTTTCCTGCCTGGGATGGCTTCCAAATGTGATCTTCAGATTGCAGCCTCCAGAGGAGCTAGGATTACAGGTCTGAGCCTCTGGCAACCCAGGTCCTTTTACTTTTATCAAGACTATAAAAGTGAATTATATACCTGTTGACACTCTGTTTATATGAGTGTGTAAATACGTCCTTGTGGAGGAAAGCCAGCAGCCCAGCAGAACTGATCAGACCAAGATGAAGGATAAATAAGTCCTGTGTTCTTTAAAAACACAAATGCCAATGAATTTGGTCTTTTTAATTCTTGCCACTTAGACATAAGAACAGTGCTTTGTGTTCTATAAAAACCTAAAGGCCTTATCTCCAAGTCTGCCTGAGCCTCATATATATTTTATCAATTATATCATCCTATGTGAGGACCTCAGAACACCACCCCTTTTGAATGCTACCAAACAATTCCAAGACCCTGGCAACTCTGTTATAGGGATAGTTATTCCAGAACCTTCCATATGCCTATGTGGTCCAGTTAATTTTCTTAAATAAAGAGGACTCAGAAAGCTCTACTCCCTAGGAGAAACTTCAGAAAGAAGTATGGAAGATTATATTTCTTTTTTTTCTTTTTTTTTAAAATTGTGAAAATACCATACAGAGGAGATACAATTACATGGGCAAGATAGTGAGTACATTTCTTATCAAGCTTTGTTGGGAAGATTATATTTCGTAGTCACTAGTATGTAATTTATTTTTTCATCTGTCCTCTTGCTTTGATATTATTAAGGCAAATTTGCCTTAAATTCACCTTTCTTACAAGAGAACAGAAATATGCATCTGAACCCACAGGTGTAAAAGTATGACTATTAAAGAAGCCACTGATTCCTTCTTAAAGCATAAGCTAAGGAAATAGCATTTGAGAAGCTTGTTTTTGGTGGACTTTGGCTAGTGTTTGTTTCAGATCAAAGGCAACTGTAAAGTGCTGCTCTTAACTGCATGTGAATATGAACAAATCATTTTGGAGCTGATATAGCTTTTCACTGCTCCCATCTCCTGGCAGTAATTGGGGCTTTGATCTTTCTGATATTCCAGTTTATTAGGACATGAGTAGGAACTGCCTGTGAGTGACATGGGCTATCTTAAGTAACTCACAGCTATTGTGCCCAAGCTAAAGAACTTGATTCTGTATTAAGGTGGGAGTCTCTTAGTGCTCCTTTTGGGGGGAAAAAAGTGGAAGTACATAGAGAAAGCAGATGGATATACAATACTTTTAAATTAAAAGCTCGGCTTTTATTTCCAATCATTTAAAATTAATTTAATTAACAATTTAATTTATTAATTATTTCATTTAACTTTAATTCCTATATGTATTAGAATTTTTTAAACATAGGAAAGGCATTATTATAGCCATTCAACAACTGGAAACAGAATAGCTGTGAACTAGCTTTCCTTCTAGAAGAATCAGGGTGCTTTGGACATATTTTTTCCAGTGGTAAGTCAGGCTGTAACTTAGTGACAATCTGTATATACTATATATAACCTGGGTCTAAATTGAATTTGTTCACATCAGCTGAGTGATCCTAGATGTAGTATGTGTGTTTGAGATAACTATTTCTGAGGGAAAAAAACAAACAAACAAATTTTCTTACAAGTTAGTAGCTTAAAATAACAATATGCCATGAGATCTCATTAGTTGGTCAGTTGAGTTCAGCCCTCATGGCGTTGATGGGGCTCGCCCACGGCCTGCAGGACTGGGGGTTCGCTCACGGCCTGCGGGACTGGGGGCTCGCTCACGGCCTGCGGGACTGGATGGTCTCCCGTCCCTAGAGTCCCTTCACCTGAGTGTAACAACTGGGCCATTTTCCTTCTTCCACACATTCTCTAAGATTCTCACTGTGGTCTCTTCAGCAGAGAAGTCTGCCTCCATTCATGAAGTCTCAGGGTTCCCCGAGTTTCAAGGAATTGGAAAGAGATGCTGCCAGTTCATGTTGGCCTTGGAGATAGATACTGGCACTGTATTATTTGCATCATACTCCATTGTTCTAGGCTTCCAGGGATTTCCCAGTATTGGAGGGAGGGATATAAACCTGCCTTCTCAACAGGAGGTGCAGCAAGCATTTCCAACCAATCTAAGTTAACTGTATTGTGAAGTGGGAGTTTCTAGAGCCTGTACTATAGGATAGCTCAAATGCTCAGAATATACCTACCACACAGTGCTAGATTAGAGATGTTTTAGAGGTTTTATTATTATTCTATTCTATCTCTAGCATTTGGAGTATCCATTAGGCATCAGCCTACCATACAAAGTGGAGCTGTTACTGCTAACAGTAGAATCCAAAATGGTAACTTTGTTTCAGAGTAGAGGCTAGGTGCTTTGGGGAAAATAGAGGTTGTCAGAAGGGCCAGTGTAGAATTTAGGGGCTAATACTAGGCCTTATTAATCAAAAGCATCTATGATATATCGGGATTGGACTTCTTTCATACCTCAGTATTCATCTTGGACATTTTCTTTCACTTCTAAACCAATCCAAACCTTCAGTGGACTTTTAGAACAAGGTTTCCTGTTATGAAATCTCTATTTGCACATACTTTTGAGTAGTACAAATAAGAGGAATCCAGGTCCCTTGCTGTGATAGAGGGAAAGAGGGCTGGTTTGTCATTAGCTTACGATTGGCTGTGTGTATTGACGCTGAGGAGTATGCTGTATGAGATGGTTGGGACTCAAGGATGAGTTAGGCTGACACTAGGCCTTGTAAAATGAGCACAGTTGAATGGATCCTGAGAGGAATAAATTCCAGGTTATAGAATGTGCTGTAAAAATTAGATATGATAACTCCTGGTAGAGATAGCAATATAGTCCAGTTTTTTTTAAAAGAGGTGAGTGTATGAATGGAATTTGTGAAAGACAATGATCTAGATTTAGAGAACCCTGTTCCAAAATTCTCCCAATTGAGGAAGGAGCTAAAAAGGCAAGCAGAATTGGATTCCCTGTGATGGTATTACCAGGAATGTCCCAATTGCACAGGTACTTTTCTTAGACCTGACTCCAACATGTCACTACAAAGATATTGATAGGTTAGCTTCTAAACTGGGAAAAACTCAAGTCTACATTCAAATTCCTGGCTTCTCCTTCAGACAGAAGGAAAAAAGTAAGAAATCAGAGTCTTGTACTGCCACCGCTGCTTTCAGCCTCTACAACCAAAATATCCCCAGGAAAATGGAGAGGGCCAAGAGGAAAATAGTTTCAAGAATAATGTGCATTCTCTTCATCTTTGGCCTCCAGTGTAAGTTGTTATCAGAAAAGGGCTCAGAGTGTTCTTTCTGTGCAAATCACTATTTGGAATGGTTTATAAGCTTCTAGCAGGATACTAATCACGACCCCCTTTTTTTCTTGCCTGTCCTTGGCAAAGTCACCTTGACACTGACAAGTGTTGTATGTCACCAGAAATTTGCCAGAAAAACCACAATGCTCAAGCTGGGTTGCAACTATCCTGACATGAAATGAAAGACGAAGAGGTTCATGAGATTTTTTTTTCTCATCTCAAGTTTCTCAGCCAAGGAGTTCAGATGTGATCTCCTTTCAAAACTCCTTTCAAAAATTCTACAAGGTAGAATGCCTGTCTGAGAAGGTATTGTTATTACCCTACCACAAATCCACAAATTACTACCTATTTGGGCCCTCAGTTTTAGACTAGACATAGAAAGGGACACAAGTGAGACTTGATACTAAGCATTTTAAAATGGGACATGGCAAAAACAGTGATTCAAACATGGCTTAGATATAGCCTGTCCTGGGTAGTGTTTTAGTATGTAGAAGAGAGGATTGTGGGATTTAGCATCAAAATTTCCAAATTGGACTCAATTTCTTCCAGTTACTTAGCTATGTGTCCCTAGACAAGTTACTTAAGTCTCCCCAAGCTACAGTTTCATTATCTATCAAAGGGACATAGCAGTACCATTTTCATAGGGTTATTGTGAAAACTAAGTATGATCATGGAAAGCAAGTCATAGAGTTTACTGAAAAATGTTGACATTGGAAACCACCTTAGCCTAAGAGATCTCCTACATCCTATAGGTCCTCATTGAACCTAGCCTTCCTGAGAATGTATAAACACAAGAAAAATCAGTTTAACTATTCCGACCTACACAAGTTCATAATGACCCAAGGTCTCTTCTAAGACACATACTTCTGAGCTCATCCACAAGAAGACATATATGGGAGAATCTTTTATGTTCTGGAGTAGGCCTTTCTGAAGTGATTCTATATAGACTATTCTGTGTTGCAGACTGCCATTTTTGTAGGTCAAAGTGGTCAGATATCAGCAGTTTCACGCTGTTGAATGACATGTATAACTTCAGGTTTATAGAATGCTGTTATCCTAGCCTGGGCTTTTCAAGGCCTAGGCTAGAACATCAGCTTTCCTGGAGGTTCTTTTGAATAATCATATTACCTTGGATTGAGATACAAGCTAGATCTACCTCATCCCAAATACATTCTGTAGCAAAATGTACCTTATGAAGAAGGGTTATACTTAACCAAGGTACTTATCACTCACTGTCCCTCTACCTTTTTCCTGCCACCACCAACTTGATAGAAATGAATCGAGGAATCCATACAGTTTCCTCACCTTTGCATTTACCACTAGACAACAGAACCTCCAGAGGAAGTTTATTTTTAGGATCAGAGCTCAACTAATATTGATTAACAGCCTTACATAATGTGTGGCTCCAGGGTCCGTTCCTTTCCTGCCAAGTCTCATAACTAGGGAAGGCACTGAAGATTTGTCAGTCTAATTAGACTTTAGCTGCCAGCCAAGAAATATCTCCTGTCTTCTGCTTACCCTCACACAGGTACTTTCTTTTCCTTTCCCAGAGAATTATTTTGGAGGAAAGAAATTGGACTCTAATTTACTGGTTGCCTGGTAAGGCTCTCCAGTGACATTTTCTCTCCAGAGCTGCAGAGATCTAATGAAAGAAAAGAAAAGAAAAAAAGAAGGGCTTGATGGATTTGCTTTACTTTTAAAGATTCGTATGTTGGTGGTATGAATGGGCCAGGAAAAGGAATGCAACATTAGCTTCATTTCATCCCCCTTTTAAATAACTTGGGTGAATGGGACATGTACTTCCCAGAGCCATTTCTAGTCACTTAAAGGGTTCTCTGAGAAAGTCTTGACTGTAGACAGGCCAGATGACTTTATCTTCCTAGCAGACGTGGTAGGGATACCCTTCGAATTAGGCTTCAATATTGACAGTCTAGAATTTCCATCAGAGCTGCTACTCAATTACTGGATCTTATTTCAAAGTACCTAAACAGCTAAGTGGGAAGTAAGGTCAGTTCTTGGCTACTCCTGTGTGGCCCCGGTGTTTGTGTAGTGCAGTGTGGGTTTTTTTAAAACCAATTATACCTAACCTACTAGTTAGCCAAGCTCAAAGCCATGTGGCCTATGGATCTTCTCCTTGTTTCTCTGACTGTATGTCCTGTCACAGTGGGCTAGCCATATACATCTTCCAAATCTTCCTTGAATTCAGGACTAGAATGAGATTGAGCAACTGAAGCCATTACAAGGTCATAATTTGCCTGTACTTAAAGATAGATTTTAAAATGATTTTCTTATTCCTACTTTATAAATATTAACTTATGTCTTAAAGTCACTTTCTTAAATTTAGCAGCTTAAAATGAGTGTCTCAGCCTGGTGCCAATGACTCATATCTGACATCCTAGCTATTCAGGGGGCTGAGATCGGAGCATTATGGTTCAAAGCCAGCTCAGGCAGTAAAGTCCACAAGACCCTTATCTTCAGTTTAACTAGCACAAAGATAGAAGTAGAACTGTGGCTCAAGTGGTAGAGCATACCCCTTGAGCAAAAAAGCTAAGGGATGATGCCCAGGCCCTCAATTCAAGCCCCAATACTGGCAAAAAAAAAGTCTTGCTCAATGATCTCTACTTTCATTTGTTTTTAAAACCCTTCGTGATGGAACCAGTTCCATCCAGCTATGCAAGTGACTCAGTCCCTCACATCAGCCATGTTTCTGCTCACATGTCACCTTCAAGGAAGGAACTCATCCACCATCTTCTATGAAATAGCACATTCTGTCACCTTCTCTGGCTTTTGTGGTCTCCTTCAGATCCGTTATCACTACCTGACATTACATTATGAATAAGTATATTGTATCTATGCTAGAATATCAGTTCTAGGATGGCAGGCACTTTGATGCAAGTACTGAAATTTTATACTATCTAGAATAGTACTCAGTGAGCATTAATGAGTTAATATTGATTGAAAAGAATGGTAGGCAACAATCCATCAGTACCTCATAAAGTAATACATGTGTCTCTGAGTATTTGCAGGGGAAATCTGGCTTCCAAGCCCTCTATTTCCCACAGGCCAACTCCATGGTAAGGTTCACCAATGGTAATGGTCACCATTTGGTTTCCTGCTTTTGAATTCTTGCCTTAAGATTCATGTATTCCAGAGCCATGTGTGGTGGTACGTTGTTGTAATCTCAGCTATGATGAAGGTGAAGGCAAGATGGTTATGAGTTTGAAACCAACCTGTGCACAGTGAAGCCAAGTCTCTATCTCAACAAACAAATAAAGATAAATTGGAGTGAGTACCAGTGGCTCACGCCTGCAACCCTAGCTACTCAGGAGGCTGAGATTTGAGGATCATGGTTCAAAGCCAGCCCAGGCAAGAAAAGTCCGTGAGACTCTTATCTCCAATAAACCACTCAGAAAACCAGAAGTGGCGGTGTGGCTCAAGTGGTAGAGTACTCGCCTTGAGCTGAAGAGCTGGGAGACTGTGCCCAGGCCCAGGGTTCAAGCCTCATGACCGACAAAAAAAAAAATTGGTTGAGGGTGTAGCTCAAGTGGTATAGTGGTCACCTAACTAGTGTAAGGCTCTGGATTCAATCATCAATACCAGTAAGAACAAAGGAAGGAAGCAAGGAAGGAAGGAAGGAAGGAAGGAAGGAAGGAAGGAAGGAAGGAAAGAAGGAAGAAAGGAAGGAAGGAAGGAAGGAAGGAAGGAAGGAAGGAAGGAAGGAAGGAAGGAAGGAAGGAAGGAAATGTGTTTAAGAGACTTTTTTTTGTGGGGGGGAGGGCAAGATTCTTTCTCCTGGCTTTCACATTTGACTTATCTTTTTTTTTTTTTTTAAATACCATAGCCATCAAGTCCTAGTTTTTGGTAATGTCTACTTTGAAAGATGGTAAGAGCTACCTGTAATATTCAAAGTTTCCAAAGCAGTTTTGAACAGTACAATGTCACTCATGTCCCTTCTTCATTCTTTCTTCTTGAGTATTCTTTTGTCAAATAAGTTAATTCTTCACAACTAAAATCTCTTCTAATGTCCCATTATGGGTGTAAAATTCCTTGAGGTTCCCTTAGCTGTTGCTGTGTTTTTGAGTAAGTTAATAAGAGTCTCCTGCTTGCTTTCACATGCATCAGAGAATTTACAAGCTAAAGAATACTTCCAAGACCCCAGCTTCCCTCTTGTGTTTCTCTAATGGTTGAGTGTATTGTAGACCTACCATTTCTTTGTCATGACCTTATGATTCTTCCTCCATTGTTACTACTTTCTTTATGACCTTTTGAAAGAATGGAGACTAATATGAAAAAATCCCTAGATTGAGAGGAGATGTACTTTCAATGTTCTCTCATTGTGTAGGGCCTAGCACAAAGTATTGCTCAAAAATACCTGTTGGAGAAAAAAAAAGTATTGAACACATGAAAGTAATTCAAGCAAATAGTACTTGCAGTGAGAAGAGCCAGAGGAAGAAGACCCACAGTTATTCATGTTCAAAGTATACAACATTACATTCAAGCAGCCTGGTAGGAAGGCAAAAGTGAGTAGAGAGGCTTTGCTTATGGCTAGTTCATGAACTTAGGTAGAGCTTCATTTCTCTACTGTGGGAATCTGATCAATTTTTATTTTGATGTTCAATATTGTCATCAGAAATAGGATTGCTAACACCCAACTCCAAGGAAAGGGAATGATATTAATAAGGACTTAAATTGGTAAGAGTTAATCGTAGGTTATTATTATTCTGACTCTTACCACTGTCATTTTAAGTGAGACCATAAATCAAACCTCAGTTGCTAGACTAGAGGATTTCTAGATTTTATGTTTTATTCAGTTGCTAATCACCCATGTGTCTGTTAACTCATAGCAGGCAGTTAACTTCCTTAGGTCTTTGCTTTCCCCTTATCTAAAATCTATCAATCCTGATTTTCTCCAACTTATTATTAAAGTATTAGACCTGGTTCCTTGCATACATAGGGCTAATGGGAAAAAATGCATTAGCAAAGTAGAAAAAGGAGGGGGAAGGGAAGAAGAGGGGAAAGAAAGGGAGAAGAGAGAAGAGTTTAAAGAAAGATGTTTGGTAGTCATTTCTGAGAACTATGTGCCCATTTCGTGGATTGGATAGCTTAGGTTGAGAAAAATGAACAGATCTAATTAAAACAACACTCATGATTTTTTTCCTGATCCTGTCTCTTTTCGGAAAGCTGTCCAAAGGGTTATAATGTGGTCACTTCTATGTAAAAGATAAATTGATTAACAAATACCTTGAGTTTCAGAATTAATGATTCTAATTGAAGGCCAAGAATTAGTACATTTCTGTCTGTAAATATACCCTTAATTTCTATTTATATACAATAGACAAATGATTTTAAGCCATAATCATTAATAGACTACAAGATGGATAATTCCATTTGCCTATGACAAAATGGTGGGAGGAAAGGGTGTACTTTTGTACCTTTCTGGTGCATGTTTGAGTGACTGTAGAAATTAGAAACATACTGATGCTGTTATGACAGGCCTGCCTTTCGAAACCTTCTAATTAATGCCTCGGTTGTCAAGAGTGCTGGTACTATTAGGTAAATGGAGAAGTAAAGTTCCTCTTGCTTTTTCTCATCTTCCAGGGATGAAATAGCTGGGGAAATAACACACACCCTGTCTGTGGTGGTTAGCAGGGAAGGATTGCTTGATGGATTTGATTGACTAATGTATATAAGACAATTTCTTCCATCTCTCATCCCCTTTGAACTATGGATATATGAGGCGGGGGGGGGCAGGGGAGTTGGGGGAGAGTGTGCATGGCTTTGTGGATAATATGTGTGTGTCTAAAAGAGAGAAAGAGACAGAGACAAGCAGAATAAAAACACAGCAGACAGAGAGACAGAGTCAGAGAGAGAAAAAGAGAAAGAGTAAAGGAAACAAAGAGCCAGAGCCAGAGGGAAAGACAGAGAACCCAGAAGTCAGCAAAAATTCCCATGTATGTTTGCATGTACTGATGGATTATTTAATTTTACTATGCATGCATGCAGATTAATCTATGTGATCGATCTTGGTCTAGGGTAGTACCTGAAATCCTGCATTTTGTACATGCTCCTAAATGATTGATTGCATACTGCTCAGATTTTGGAACATGGATCTAATAGATATTTGTGCCTCCTTCATGAGTAGTAATACAGTTTACTTATCTAAATCATTCTCTGAATGTAGTTCAGAGGTCTTAGAAGTAATATACGAGTAAAAGAACAGATACCCAACAGATAGCAAAGTGAAGGCATCCTGTCAGGACAATGCTGCTCCTGGTTCCAAGTGCCCCCTCTTCCTGTCCCTAACTCTGCTGCCTGTCTCAGAGGCACATGGGGAAAGAGAAGGGAGAATTGAACTTGTCATAATATTTATCCCCCTTTCTGAGAGATGACCTCTAATGAAAGCAGAAGGACGTGAATGATTTTAATTTACAGTAACAATGGGGAAACCAGTCCTGCCCATCTAGAGCAGTATAAATATATAAAATGACAGATTTTGCTGCTCTGCCTTTCTACTTCCTCCTTGCAGATACCGAAAGAGACACATATTCATGAACCCACAACTCATACTGAGATGCACAATGAAATTTCACCCGGCCTTTATCTTGGAGCTGCTGTTCCAATGATTAATGCCCCACTGGCTGGTACGCTGTTCTGCTGAAGCAAGACAAGGAGAGAGGAAGACACATGAACTATATCTCAGAGGCCATTTCTCATTATTATTATTATCGTTATTAGTTCCTTAGTACCCTATCTATCCTGTTAGAGGATGCTTGATCTATTGGCAAGGGGGAGGGGAAGGGATGACATTTGAAAGTGGATTTCATAAGGGAGCAATGAGCAAGGACAAAGAAATAGATGATTTTTTTTCACTGAGAACTGACCTCAGTGGGACTTTTGTGGTTGTTGCTGTTCTTTATTTTTGAATTTGTGCATTTCCTTTATTATTACTGTTGCTTCCATTTTAAAGATAATAGCTCCTTCCATCTGTGTCTTCTAGTTTTTTTTGTCTCCTCCCCTCCATAGACATTTATTTTTGCATGTGTTCTTTTGTCTGTATTCAGTCTCTTGTCTGCAAGAATCAATCGATATGATAAAACTATGCAAATGTTACCCCTGACCACTTATGCCAAAGACAAGATGGCAACATTTCATTGCTTTGCAACTCTCTTAATATAATTACCTCCATATCTTGGTTGATTTCAAGCTTTTGAAATATCTACTTAAAAATGTATTTCTCTGTATGCACACATTGTATAAACCAGTGTCTGATTCTCTACTGTCTCTCATTCTAAGTAAGTGTGGTTGCTAAGTTATTCCCGGCTTTGCCATTTAAGAGGACTGCACAGCATGTCCTGGTTGGGGAGATGGACCATAATAGAAATGCTATCACAACACATGAGTGTCCTGATAAAAAATGGCAATTCCTTAGCCTACACAGAGAGCTGTGGTCTGACTTGAATAATGCTGTACTTCTGTAGTTGAGTTTATGGGATTTATAACTGAGGCTCCCCCATGTAGCTACAATTTTAATTGATTTTCATTCCAACTAATGAATACTTGAATTTATTGAGTCAGTTGTGGGTCGGGTGACTTTCCTAGTCACTTGGGAAATATCAATAGACAAAACAGACAAGAAACTTGGTTCCTTATGAAACCTCCATTCTCTTCCACATATATTGATGACTGCAGAAGTGGTACTGGGCTTTGGCAAAGGAAGAATCAGAAACTTTTTCACCTTAAAGGAATACCTAATCTGGTAGTTTTCTTATATTTTTTATAAAAATGAGCAGAAATCATTTTAAAATTCATTCTCATTAGAGAACATTAAGAGATTTCATTGTGATGTTCCCACCTATGCCATCAAATTTGCTCCTTCTACCACTTGCCCTAACAACTCCTTGTAAACAATTTCAACAGAACAGCCTGGGAGGTCTCCTGGTTGGAGTTGGTTGGAATCTGGGTTCCAACTGCACAAAGCTCATCTTCACCCTCTGCCCCAATTCTGACACCACCATTGCCGAAAACTTCCATGTCACAAAACTGGATCTCGGAACCTCTCACCTGAAAATCCAACTTAACTCAGTATCACAAGGCCTAAAGAGACCCAAGCACACAACAACCAAAGAATATCAGCCTCTTTCTCATCATCCCCTTCATTTCTGCCCTGTGCTCAGTGTTCCTGGATGTGGTTTCCGAATTTCTCTCTATAGTTCCAGTAGCCTGCTTATATTTCTGTTCCTTGAATTGTTCAGCTTTATCTATTAACTACTTTTGACTCTGGAAGAAAAGGATGGAGGTTGCTCTTCTCCATTCTGCCCCTACCTCCCAGCCTCACACATTCCCTCATTATCCCATTACCCAATAAAACTGTCATTAGCTTTTAGTTCAATCAGTGTTTAGAATTTGCCTTATTATGACTTCATAATATTTATTTATTTTATGGGCAATGTGGAAACCTCCATGAGCTGATTTGTCCACAAATATTTGATTGGCGCATAGATTACACCAGGTGCTATTCCAGGAATGCAGGATTCTACAGTGAGGAAAGAGGAAATAATAAAAAAAAGAATACAGGTCTGGCTCTGGCATACCTTTCTACTGTGATGATTATCCTTCCATTCTTCTTAATCCCTCTGTTAATGAATACCCTCGTTATCTCATTAGCTAGCTTCTTTTTCTAGCCACTTTTTTGCCCCTAGTATTATAAGCTTACACAATTATAAAAGTCCTCTTAAGATAGACACACAGTTAGTGGTCTATCATTTCTGCTGTTTTCTTGGAGTCCTCCCTCTTGTCATCCTTTCTGGCTGTACGGGATCTCTCCCCTCACAGATGTCTCCTTACTGGGCAGGCTGGGAAATCCCTGAGCCTAACTTGTGTTTTCCTTTGTGTATTCCCTCATTTTTCAGGTGGGCATGATCCTGTAGTCTCCTGAGAAAGGGGTAGGTGAAGAGTAAATCCATCAAGATGTTGACGAATATCTTATTCCATCCTCATTCTTAATCAATTGTGTGCCTAGCAGGGGCTTCTAGGAAATAACATTCACTAAAACACTTGAAAACATTTAGCCAATATCTTTACACATATTGCAATTGTTGACAATGATTTGGTATTTGACTCCTAGAAATATACCCCTCCCCGGCCCTCCCCCTCCTCTCCCTTCCCCTCCTTTCTCCTCTTCTCTCCTCTCCTCTCCTCTCTCTCCTCTTCTGTTCTTGCTTCTATGTCAACTCAATAGACCTCCAGTTAACATTTTAAACCAAGATCTCTCACGTTGCTGTACTCTAAACCTAATGCTCTTGTATAGTTGTACTTATTTGCCCATTAGCAGTGTTGGCACCCTAATTTTTTGTTATAATTTGCTCAGCTGAGCTGTTACTAAATATGTACAACATCCACACAAAATGAATAACTATAATTATACAAAAGCATAAGGTTTTGAGTTTAACAACGTGTTGTAATAAAACCTAAAGTTTTAAATATGTATGTGTATATAATATTTATTAAAACTTTCCATTAATATGTAATTCCAGAAAAGACTGATTGTGCCACCCATTCCCTCTATAACCTGGAGCAAAATAGTGCACTCTCTTTTTGTGTTTCCTTAAGCAGCTCTGTTAATTTTGTCATTTTCACCATAGTACTTATTCCTTTGCTACCTCAGAGAGAGTGTCAGTGACATAGCATGGGTAAATATTTTAAACTTCTTGCACCCAGAAATGAACACAAGCTCACTTTTCTTCACACCAGATGCTTCTATTTTTGAGAGGAATACGCATTAGAATTATCACTTTGGAATTTTCCTTGGTAAAATGTCAGTCAATGTTTTTGTCTCTGGGTTCTCTCAGAAGTGTTTAGTGATTAAGTCTGTTCATTTGCCTCTCAGCTTTATTCCCTTGCACATGCTTATCATGTGTGAGTTCATAGATGCTATAGGAAAAAAGAATTGTTCCCATAGGGCAGAATATGGTCTTAAATCCAGAGATGTAGTTCTACTTTGCTTTCCCTCCACCACAATAAATCAATGAATTAGTGTTGGGTATACATGGACATAAGTTTTAGAAATAAGAGGGGGGGGGAATGTACTTGTGAAGGTGGGAGGGAAGGGATAGTAGGGAAAAACAAAGGAGGGGCAACAATGCTTGATAGGAAATGTACTCATTACCTTGCTCATGTAACTGTAACCCTTCTGGTACAGTATTTTTACAATAAAAAAACTCATTTAAAAAAAGATACAGTTGAGTAATTATATCGAATGAACCCAAGATTGTGTCCATTGGACAAAAAGGTGAGGGGAGACTACTAGTTTGAGCAAACTGTGAATGAGAGGTTACAAGAGAGATTTGAGCAGAGGAGGTGAAGATGTTTCCAGGATTCTTTCTAGAGGGAATCATTCCTATCAACATTTAACCACAAAGCAAAGATTTCTAGAGGCTCTGAAGTAAACCAAAATATTTGAAGAGGAGACAGGATAAATAGTAAAGCTCACTTCCAAAGCCATTCTAAAAACACCATATGGTTGCACAGAAAACACCTACAAAATGGTACTTTTTGCTCCCACAGCTACAGGGAGAGTTATATTTTTAAATTTGAGGGATGTATGGTGAATGTCTAGACAACTTAGTTTTGTTCTGTGGTGTTCAGCAAGATACATAGTACTAAGGAAGACAGAAATTGCATGAAACATAGGAATCGTGTCATTGATAAAAGGGAAATTAAGCTATGCTTGTGTTTCTTGATCCTTCCCTCATTTTCAGTGATCAACAATCGTTTGTTTTCCACCCCATCTGATATGTTTTTTTTAATAAAAAAAGAGGTTATCTCTTTTCTCTGTTGTAAACATTTCCCCCATCTCAGCATCCTTATTAAATTCAAGAGACATTTTTCCTTTGCCATATATAATAAAAAGAGATTGCATTAGAAAAATGTCAGAGCTGCCTATGCTGCGTCTGATGCTGTTAAACCATGTGATGTCCTTAAGAGCTGAGTAAATGAGGCTTAGGGAATGGTATTACAACTGAACCAGGCCTCAGCTGGCTCTCTCTCTCTAGGCCCCCACACATCCCCCCGAGGACCCAGGCTCAGGTGGTAGGGAGAAGGTTTGTTTGTTTGTTTTTTTCCTTAGATGCACTGAGAAGAGTCTTGTCAATTTTTATTTTGGATTTTGCTCACAAAGCAGAGAGAACATTTGAAATGGAGGTCCTTAGAGTCATTTTATTGAGTGGCTAATGTAAATTCAAGATAGAGGTAAGAGATTAGGAGGGGAAGATTGGTTGGTCAGTAAACTTACAAGGACTGCCGGTGCTGCTGCATGGATGGATCTGGAAGGAGCGGGAGGGTGGATTACACACATGTATATTGTCTGTCTTCGTGAAGCTTACATGGTTGGAAAAAGATACCAGCAAATCAATTTCACAAATGATTATTTAATCTCAATTGTCACAAGTGTGACAAAGGAAGATTGGCATCTGAGGAAACAGAAGAGGACCTAAATTCATTTTCTTTTTTTGTTTTGTTTGTTTGTTTGTTTGTTGTTGGTCATGGGCCTGGGCACTGTCCCTCAGCTCTTCAGCTCAAGGCTAGCTCTCTACCATTTGAGCCACAGCACCACTTCTGGCTTTTTTTCTGCTTATGTGGTACTGAGGAATCGAACCCAGGGCCTCATGCATGCGAGGCAAGCACTTTACCACTGAGCCAGCCTCCTGAGTTAGTTTTTTTGATCTCACATTGGGATTTTTGAGGAAGCACTGTGGGAACTTTTCTATACAAAGCTCAAAAGGGGCACTGAAGGGCAATACCCCCCCAAAGCAAGCAGCCTCTACTAAAGCTCTGCTATAGACATCATTTCTGTATCGTTGTCTGCTGCCTTAGTTTACATAATAGCTCTAGACTCTGAAAATAAGTCAGATTTAACCATTCAGTGCCTACCCTTGAAGCACTACTCAGAAGGAACCAGAGTGACTATCCCATTATTATGATAAAGGAGTGTGTGGGACTAGCTAGATGAAAGTTTCCAAATCTAGCTTAGATGGCATGGCTATGTGGTATGGGCCATCTGCTTTCCTGATACAAACTTTCTCTATTGCTATCTTTGTGGCATAGTGAAAATTCAGGTTTCCCCAATGAAAATCAGAGATACTAATCATGGAAGGTAATGCCCTCCAGGATCAATGTAAATATGTTAATGCATCACATTCATGAATTTTACACAGTATTGTTGAGTCATGCTCTTTGCTAATGAGGGAGCATAAACATTGAACCAATCACGGAATTGATGTCAGGCCAATGATATCAGGAGCCACATTGTAATATCAAGAAACCACTTAGCATGAGTATTTGCCTGGGTCTCCAGACTTACAGCCATCCTGCGTGTATTTCTTCATTAGAGTGCTTGTAACTAGAAATCAGTCATTTGAAAACTTCTAATTCTCTTTCTTATTTTTCTTGTGGCTTGCTTTGGCCTTACCTCCTGCCTGGTAGAAACTCTGGAGTTCAGTGGCAGTTTTCCTGCAGTCTAATTAGCCTCCCCATTTAATTTCGTAATAAAAACACTGAACCCGAGCTGGAGATAATGTGCCCAATTCACTTCATAGATGTCAATGTCTTTTTAATTGTAATTCTTTTCTCTACTTCTTCCCACTCTCGTTGTCTGGGCACAGCTGAGGCTTGGGTGATTATAAGATGTTCATGCCTACACTGCCAATTATGCCCCTTGCTTTAAGATTAAATTCATTTATTATCATTGTTGTGATTATTAATAATAATGAACCATTCCAACCAAGCCTGTGTGAATAGTATTTTTCACAGTCTTTGCCTCCAAGCTCAGCTTTTTTCAGTTTTTTTTTATCCAGATAGTTCCTTCCTGCTCTAATGGCAGGGAACATTCATTTTTCTATTGCACTTAAATACTATTTTTAAATCATTTGGGATGCAAGGCTTACTGAGCAGATTTTTCTTGGCATGCAGACATGGTTTATTTCCCCTGGGCAGATATCACCATTTAGTGGAGATTGATGTGTCTTCTCTTAATCATTGCACGAGTGCTTTGAGAAGTCTTTGACATGGTAAGAGGTGTCCATAAGCTCCAGTCTTATCCTTAGAAACCTCAGGGCCTCAAAAGGACTCACGGCTTTCAATTCCATACTTATTCCAAATCTTCACTGCCCACCTACCCACAACAGATAATAGAAGAGCCACGAAGTCCAACAAATGAAACATGGCACTAGTTTCTAGCAACATACTAATTCTTTCAAACTTCTTTCTCAAAACTTGTTAGGAAACTGAGTCACGAGGGTATTAGAATAAAGAGAGAGCAGCAAATGACCTCAACAGACCAGATCAACTTTAATGGAAAGTTGAAGAGGGATGTCATGGTGACCTGAGGAGAGTTTGGAGACATACGAGGCATGGTATGATGGAGACAGGGGTGGAGAGACTTAAGTAGGGGTAATGGGGAGCAAGGGAGGGGAGGCGGTGGGGGGCAGCATCCCAGGTAGGTAGAGAGTTCTAAGAGTTTGGCCAGTTTATGGTACTGGTCTGGTCCCAGGAACCTATTGTTTGAACAAGTCTCCTGCCCTGCCTCTCAGGTACCCCTCACCTCAGGGGGTGGTGAGTGGGTTTTCATATTTAGATGAAGATCTTAGGCTGGATACTGGGCTGGAGAATTTGGGGAAGATACACTTGGGGAAGGGTAATCAGGGTAGTCAGTGGGCCAAGCTTTGGGAGCAATACTGAGTTATGAGAACAAAGCAGATGCCTATCAAAACTCAAATCTCAACATGTCTTCTTTGCTTAAAACTGCATTCAGAGTAAGATCATCCAGACAGTTTTAGAAGAGAAATTAGAGAAACCACGAAAAGTCAAAGCTGTTACTTTACTACTGTAGCCTTTTACCTCTAGATGTATTTTTTTTAATCAGAAGAAAACACTGAACTTAGTGTTGAGTGGGTAAACCAGTTGTACTTCTGATTATTAATGTCTCTCAATGGTTCATCTCCTGAAAATGCCCCCATGAACTTTCTACAGTATTCATGATGACCCATCACCAAGCTTAAGGTCTTAGTGTTACTATAGTGCCCCTTTCTTGAGTTTTTAGTAACTCATGAGTTTTGTTGTTTTTTGGTAACTCATTGTTATAACTGATGTGAATACAGTGTTAATATTTCCAACTCTTCTTATATTGAATTGTAGCCTCATAAATCATTAAACCTTTGCCTAGAATATAACAAATTTGGCTCCGAATTCTAAGGAATGGATCCTTCTTTTAATGGCCCTGCCAAGTGACTCATTTATTCAACAAATACTGGTGGAAAGGGAGGGATGATTTCTGTCACAGACACTCTAGACAATGAAGCCAAAATGAAAACAACAAAATCATCAATTATGATTCTTGTCTTTATGGGACATCCATTCTTATGGCACAGTTGTAAGCTGTTAGTGACTAAATGATCAATAAAGTATGCACAAACAGGTGCTGTCATGCCAGGTGCAGTTGCTCATGCCTGTAATCTCAAGTGCTCAGAAGGCATAACTAGAAGGAGCATAGTTTGAGGCCTGCCTCAGGCAAAAATGGGAAAGTCCACCCACAAAATTAAAAATAAAAATAACTAAACCATCATGGCTTAATGGGTGGATCCACTGCCTAGACAGTACCACATTGAAGCCTTGAATACAAACCCAAACCCTAGTAGAAAAGAAAGAAAGAAAGAAAGAAAGAAAGAAAGAAAGAAAGAAAGAAAGAAAGAAAGAAAGAAAGAAAGAAAGAAAGAAAGAAAAAGAAAGAAAGGAAAGAAAGAGAGGAAAGAAAGAAGGAAGAAAGGTAGAAAGGAAGGAAGAAAGGAAGGAAGGAAGGAAGGAAGGAAGGAAGGAAGGAAGGAAGGAAGGAAGGAAGGAAGGAAGGGAGGAAGGAGGGAGGGAGGGAGGGAGGCAGGCAGGCAGGCAGGCAAGAAAGAAGCTGGGTGCTGATGGCTCACACCTGTAATCCTAGCTACTCAGGAGGCTGAGATCTGGGGATCGCGGTTCAAACCAGCCCAGGCAGGAAAGTTCATGAGACTCTTAACTCCAATAAACCACTCAGAAAACTGGAAGTGGCGCTGTGGCACAAGTGATAGAGCACTAGCCTTGAGCTGAAGAGCTGAGGGACAGTGTTCAGGCCCAGAGTTCAAGCTCTGCAACTGACCAAAAAAAAAGAAAAAAAGAAAAAAAGAAAAAAAGAAAAGCAAGTAACAAAGAAGGAAGGAGAGAGAGGGGGAGAGGGAGGGAGGGAGGGAAGGGAGGAAGGAAAGGAAGGGAGGAAAGAAAGGAAGGCAGGAGGAAAAGGAAGGAAAGAAGCAGGATGGAAAGGAGGAAGGAGAAAATAAAACGGGAAAGGGGGGATGTAACAGAGAAAGAACAGTGGGTGAGTAAGTACTTTAAGGAAAATTATTTTTCTATGGAAAAATGATTTAAGCTGAGCTCTGAATGGCACACACAATGTTAATAAAGTCTGAGTAAAGAGTATTTACAAAGGCCTTTAGCACAGAATGGGTTGTGGTAGGAGAAATATGAGGAGCATCGTTGCAGCCAGAAGAAATCAGGTAAAAGATGAGGTCTGAGATGTGAACAAGGGATGCACCAGATGGACATTATTAGTCTTTGAAACCAGTTTGCATTTTATTCAAGTATCATGGTAGACCACTGGAATGTACCAAATCCTGGAGTGTCATGATATGATCTGTACTCTATAAAGATCTCTCTTGTCTGGGTAAAAAAGTATTGTAAAGGAGCAAGACACAAGTCAAGAGAGATCTGTTACTAGGCTGTGGCTTCGGTTCAAATGCAAGATAATAGTGGATTGAACTAGAAAAGCAAGTAAGTGCCAAGCTAGGTAACCACCTTGCTTAATGATCTCACCGTGTGTTTTGCCATTGCCTTGAACTGCTAAATGCCTGAACTCTTAAACCGCAATATCTTATTTGTTGACCATAAGTTCTAATTTAAATCCTTAAATCCTCCTTCTACAAATTTACTACTTGTCTGTAAATTGCCCCTCCGTGTTACCCTGGATTCCTTTCTTCTGTCATGTTTGCTTCTTCCCTTTGCCTAACTGTGATACTGGCTTCAACCTGATCCTTGGATCTGTCCCCACCTGACTCTAACTCTTGATGAGATCTATTCCAGCTGCCCAACTTAGAGACCTGCCTTCCACTTATGTAAAGCTGGTTCTCAAAATGTTTCTTTTCGTTCAGAAGGAAATGTTCACAAATCCTGACTTTCTTCAAACTCTTCTGGCTCCTGTGTTACTTCAGTACTCACCAGACAGGGAAGCATCCATCCTTTTGAAATGTTGTTTCTTCTCCTTCACTTCTTCTCAGGCATCTGGATATGATGTAATCCCATCATTTTTACACCTGCCATTAATATCATTTCTTCAGCCTATAAATACATGAAAGATTTTCCTATTTTAAAAACCTTTCAACGAACCCGTTCTTATTCTTCCTGAAAGCTACCCACAGTCCCTATCAGAAGATGTACCTTTCTTCCTTTTGTGTCCAATTTCCTGAATTTTATATTCTCACTGATTTTACTTGCAAAAGTGCAATACATATTGTCAAGAAAAAAATTAAAAGGAAATAAGTGTATATATTTTAAGTACTTACAATGCTAGCAGGTGCATAGTGAGTCTTCAGTGAATGTTAGTGGTTGCCACTGTTGTTATTGTCCTTTTACACACTGTATTGTTCAGGAAAAAGAATAATCTCTGAAGATTCAGTGTATGTACCAGCTCCTTGGTGAGTGACCAACCTTTCTGCCACCCTATCTTATGCTGCCAGGCTTAGCTCTGCTAGTTTCCTGTTTAAGTACCTCCACAAGGGGATTATTTATTGTAAAGATAACTATACACATTGTATAATAGCATCTCTTACTATTTCTTTTTTTCAGATAAGGTAGACAGCAGCAGGGATTTTGAAACCATGAGCCACATTTCAAACTCATCACTGGTCCATCTTGTAGTTTAATACCAGCAACTATGGAGAACATATGTATGTGCTATGCAAGTCCATAATGAGCCATCAAAGAGGGTTCAAGTCTCCTTTAGCATTTGAGATATTTCAAACAGACATGAATAAGCCATAGTTATATGTAAGTTTTTTTAAAAAAGGAAATTAAAACTGAGTGCCACTGATGGCTTATCTCATTTCAAAGCCAGCCCAGGCAAGGAAGTTCATAAGATTTTTATCTCCAAATAACCAGCAAAGAGCTAGAAGTAGAACTATGGGACAGTGCCTACGCCCTGAATTCAAGCCCCAGTACTCACATATACAGACATGGACATAGGCACAGACAGACATATACAACACACACACACACACACACACACACACACACACAAAAGAAAGAGAAAGAGAAACAAAGAAAGAAAATTAAAACGCTTACACTAAATATTATCAGTATTTCAGGCAAAAAACTAGAAAAATTGTATTTACTTTGTAAGGGTTCTACAGGCAATTGCTGTTTTATAGAATCAAATAGCAGAATTAATATAAATGAAAGATAAAAGTAGGAAGCTTTTGACAGCATGAAAATGAATAAACTGGAAAAGAAGGAACATATTTGAGACTCCATTATGGAAAAAAAAATATATAGACAAAGAAAATCTAAGAGTTAAAATATTGAGTGAGTTTTACTCTTGTATGCTTCTACAACTGTGATGGCAGAGGTTATAAAAAGCAGCATTTATCTCTTTGCATGTTCTATACCAATGTGATCTATCTCTCTAATTAGATAGTCAATTATTTTTAAAGAGCTGCAAATAAGCTCTATAAGAATGTCATAAATGTTTCCTATTTAGAAACATCTTGCAGATAATTTTTATTCTTCCTACATCCTCCTGCAGTATTAAAAAAAAAGCAAGAAAAATAATCTCACTACCCAACTAATTCAAGAAAGAGATCATTACTGCGTAGTAGTATGTTAATCATGCTTACTATTCCTTCTTTGACATTATTGTGCTTTGGGATAGAAAAGTTGGGTGGCATATGAACCATCTTGGAGAAAACAACTGTTAGAACAGGCAGTCTCCTTCAAGAGTTCTGATGTTGTTTTCATGCAAAAATTCTAAGTAATAAAAGGGGTTTGAAAGTGATAAAGATGCATGATGTATAAGTAGAATTATTAATAAGAGCACCATATCTTCAGCTTCCACAGAATTTTTCGAGGTGCAGACAAACTGGAGGTAGGCCAGGCAGAAGCTTACAGATTGGCTCGGGGAATTGAAGGAATGACTTGCGAAGAAAGATTAAAGCAGCTAAATATATATAGCTTGGCTAAGTGACAACTCAGAGGGAATGACATTACAGGCTGTAGAGGAGTATTTAAATGTGGCTGGCAGCAAGCAGAACAAAGGATTACTGAGGAGAGGGGATGAAAAAAAATCAGGGAGGGAAAATTGTAAAGTCATTATCTGAATTTTTTCTTGACTGTATGAATTACTAGATTATAAGAGAGTGATCTCACAATCTATTGCTTGGATTAAAGCAAGAGGCAGGTCCTGAGTGTGTGAAGTCTCCAATAGTCTATTTGATTGACAGTAGCTTGTGGCTTCGAAGCAGATTTATTCACTTTTGAGCCCTAGATTTGAACACATTAGATGAACTCCACAGAGGGAAAATCATGCTTCATTTGGTGAACACGAAATAGAATTTGGAAGCAGAAATCACAGGTTTTATAGTATTTCTGCCAGTTTATTTTTTGTAGCTTTCAACAAGTTACTCTGTCTTGCTGAGTCTCCTCCATAAAGTGGGAATTAACATATGCCTTTCTGTGATTGGGGTTTACATGAGTCATCTTGACATCTCCTTTTACAGATTTAGTTACTACTAGCTCCACCCTCCTTTCTACCATCATTTATTTACTACCATTGTCTTGTTTGTTAGAGTCCAATTTTACCTTTTAGTTGTAATCACAGTGTAATCAGGATACTATTTCTAGTCCATAGATGATTGGGCCATCCATAAATGATCTGAAACCTCCAAAGGAGCTCACTGACGTTAAGAGAAATCCCCTTTCCTTAAGATGACGTACTTCTTGCCATAATGTCTGGCTTTCTAGTACCTGCTCATATTAACACAAAATCATACCTCCTACAAGTTGTTCTAGCCAGGTTCAATTACTTCTGTCTTCCAAAATGAAGTCGACCCTGTCACGCCTCGTACATGCTGATATCTCTGCTGAGTAGAACGCTTCCTGTCTTTCACTCTTCTTCTGCTTGGTCTGTCTAGCTCAGACTCTTTCGAAAAAGCCAAGGTTAGATTTTTATTTGAACCAGACTATCTGATCTGGGGTCTGCCTGCTTCTGCCAGGTATTTCCATGGTAAGTGTAACTCCTTATTAACCTCTATTAATTCTACTTTGTTGTATTCTCTTTTCATACTTACCTCTCCTAAAAGACTTCAAACTTGATTCGAGGGATACTTAGATTCATGTCTGATACTTGGTAGGCACTCAGCATATTTTTCATTGAACGAAAGAACAATGGATGAGTAGATATGTGCATGTATGCAGGCATATATTCAATGTAAAAAATGCCTCTAGTATGAGAGATCATCAATTAATGTCAGTTCTCCTCCCTTAAGTTTGTAAAATTGAGGAATACCCTTGTTTCTCTCTAGTGATCATGGCCTTGAGTGGATTCTATTCAAAGTAATTCAATTTGATTTCTGTCTACACAGCCCACCCCTGTCCATTACACTGGGAAGATAAAATTCATTCTGGGAGGGACATAAACTTTTTCTTCTGTGTGTTCCATTCTCAGCTCTGGACTTGCCCTGAGCCTAGATGTTGACCAGAGGATACATGTTCAGCACTCTGCTTGTCTAAACTTTGCTTTAATTTTTAAGTTCATTGTAAAGTCTGAGATGATCAATTGCTCATGCCAAGAGCAGAATAAGATTCATGGAATCTGAGTCCAGCCCATTAATAATAACCAGAACAGGGTTTCCATTGCTCCTCCCCCTCTTCATCCCTTGCCAAGTTCTCCTTGTCCCTCTTTTGTATAGATATGTGTAAAGGAGACAAAATGAAATTTTAGACACAGCCGTAAATTGCTACCCAAAAGCGCACCTCAGAGTCTCCTGTGTCCCTTTTCAATTGTGTGATAAATTGCCATCTTTAGAATTGTTACCATTTCAGGAAGTGTTTACTCCTTTTCATCTCCTCACTGGCATCTGTGAACCTCAGAGGTAGAGAGCCAGACTTCCTCCTTTCCTCCCAGAAGCTTGTGACATGGAGAAAGCAGCAAGCCAAGGAGCTGACAGCTGAGAGGTGGTGACCCAGTGCTATGCTGCAGCCCAGGAATTCAGTAAACACCCAGGCCCCGCATTCTCAATTGCCTCCTACTAGACTCACTTGTTTCTCTTTTCTTCTGGCTCCACATTAAAACTTCGATGAAATTTAGTCTAAGTTAGTTCTCCCAGACTTAGACGAGGCGGAAGAGATTTTCAGAAAACACTTCTCTTTTTTGGAAACTTGCTGCTGTACTCAAGATCTGAAAGGAAGTGAAGTATTTCACATGCATCCCTTTATAAAGATTCCTGAGACTGCTCAGATTTTTACATAGTGTGTTGACAGACCCATATGACCCAGCCTTCCTCTATTGCTCAAGGTAATTTATCCAGCACATAGACTCCATAGGCTCGAGAGGAGCAGAATAAACTTGTACCCTGTGATTCCAATACTTTTTGTATCCCATGTCTCTAAATTAAAGAGATCAGAAAGGAATTACACCATATGGCTTTCTCATAGTGTCTCTATTGTGATTGTATCATAGATTCAGAGGTATTTCTTCAAAGGTTTCTTGTTAGCATACTGTTAGTTTTACAAGGGAGTTTTCTTTGGGACATTTCCATCGGTATTTACAATATGCCCCAATCAAATTCCCCTCTCCCTTTCTCTCCCTTACTCCCTTTGCTTCCTTCTTAAAATAATTTCAACAGGTTTTATTGCTGTTTTTTTCACATATTTCAGCAGTTTTTATTCAAGTATGATTTATGCTCCTTCACAAGGATATACATGACAATATCTTCAAACATGCTTGGCTGTCACTGCAGGGGAAAGAAGAGTTATAGATGACCTCATGGTATCCAGTGAATATCACAGAGTAATGGCTACATTTGTTATAATATGTAGCATATTAACTCTGAAATATATATAGATATTTTAGTATATACAACATATACATTAAGAGGCTATATATATAGCCTCTTAAGTATTCCAGGGAAATGCTTTTTTGAATATATTTTTCATTCTAAAGATACTATACAGAGGGGTTACAGTTACATGAGTAAGGCAATGAGTACATTTCCTATGGAGCATTGTTACCCCCTCCTTTGTTTTTCCCATACCATCCCTTCCTTCCCCACCCCCCCAACTCCTCCATCCCCCCCAAAAAATTGTAAAGTTTTCAACATAGTGTCTTGTTCATCTCATTGTTACGAGTCAACCTGTATCCTTATTTCAGCTTTTTGTTATTTCCCTTCCCCTCCCCAAATTAGAAAAATGTATATGCAAGATGCAGGGCACTGGAATCAAATACAATGAAAACAGGAGTTATACCATGGGAGAAGAACATACTAGAGAAACAAAAAGATCACATGGTATATTAGAAGTACATTAAAAACAACAGCAAGAAAGATAAAACCTCTTGTGTCCCTATCTTGTGGGTCATTTCACTTAGCATCATTTTATATGGTCATGTTGCATAGCTTTTGACCTTTTCTGCACTGCCCCATTGGTTAGGAAATGGAAAGACTTGGAAAAAATTATATTAAGTGAAATAAGCCAGGCCCAAAGAAACATAGGTCCCATGGTTTCCCTTATCTACAACAACTAGTATATGTCTAGGACAAGCAAAAAAGGTCAAAAGCTATGTACAGGGAAATACTTTAAAGGTTTAAGCTGTGACTTCTATTTTCAACCAACATTTTACTGTTTCTTTCTGCGTGTATGATAGAGGTCAGGTATATGGTGGTTACACAAGGGCATGAGCATGCCCTTCAAAAACATAGATGCCTATTGGAGAAACTTAAACTTTATAGACCCACACCCAAGTACAAATATCGAGAGGCATCTGATCTGATTAAACTCAGTGCTGAATTTGGTGATACAGTGAAGACTGGAAAGTTCCAAGAAGATTCAGAGGAGAAAGAGAAACTAAGCACAGTCCTGTAGTAATCCAATGAGGAAGCCAAGAGTTAGGGTCAACTGTGATGTGTGCGTGCTCAGATGAAGAGCGTGCAAAGTGTGGAGGAAGAGAGGCTTGTCATCATTGCCAGAACTTTCAGAATCACCTGGCATGCACCAGGCAAAAAAGCTGCAGAACACTTTTAGAAAATGAATGAGGACATGCCAGTGTGCTTTTTACATCTGTGCAAGGATGTCTCTCCTAAAAAAAAAATCTATTTAAGGTCTTGAAAAATAGGCAAGCAAGATATAGGCCAAGACATTTGAGACTCCAGAGGGAATTTTAGATTGACATGTCGGTCCATTCACATTTTGTAACTAAGGCAAGGCAAAATGACAAGTGAGCTTGGGAGACACTGTGTTCTGGTGCTCTCTTCATTTCCAATGAGCAGAATTAGTGAAATTTTAGATACACGGTGCCAGGCGTTTCCTAAGGAAACAATTTCCTCTGTCTCAATCAAGCATACCCCCATACCTTGTTTGGTTTGGCTCTATCTTCCGTGGGCTATTGGATGTATGTCATTGCAGAAGGACTAGAGGATTGGGCTCTGGGACTGAACACCTGCATCTTTACTTTACACAAGGTAGCTCAGTGATATTGGGCAAAAGCACCAACTTGGAGGCTGAACTGGGATAGGTCATTTTCTGCTGTAATCTGATATACTGATTTCCCTAGCGACTTCTGCTTTTCAATGAGAGATATTAGAGGGAAGAGTGGCATATCCTAGGCATATTTTATGCATTCAGTGAAATGTTGAAATAAGCAATGTCAGCAACCTTATGTTCTCACTAACGATCTGGTATACTTTATGAATAAACAACACCAGTATTTTGTTACCGCATCTCATTTACCACATATTTGTATAGTCATATCTTCACAGTACTTTTTGGCAGAGATTCTGGAGGTTGGGAAATGATTGTGCAGTTGTTAGCTCCAAGACAAGGAGCGAATCTGATTCGTATCAATGTCTACATGTAGCCACAGCGGCTGTCAGGCAGTTTCCACAGGGACAAATTTAAGTCCCTGGGAGCTTATGGATGTGGAGTACAATCATCCACTTTGAAGGAAATTCCTACACTCTACCAGAGGGAAAAAATCCTAAGTAATTTTACCAAACTCCCTCCCTTTCTCTCTACTTATCTATATATCTAGGTGCAATAGATAGCTAGATAAAAAGATATATATAATATATATTATGTATAATATATTACATATATATATATATATATATATATATAATCTTTCTATCTAGCATTTGTAACTCAGAAGTCAGAAACAGGCTAAGCTTTCATTTTTTACTTGTTCTCTGGCATATTTGCTTAAAAATGTAAATTTTAATTCAAAGTCAGTCATGTGACTTAAGAGATAGAGACATTTAGATCTCCCCAGGACTAGCTTTTAATTGTTTCTCTTTGACTCAGTTTCTGCCTATGGGTGGAAACTACCTTAGGGTTATTTCTTCATTATGTAATTTACATGGTCTATCTAACTAAGGATATCCATTGACAAAAATTTTGTACATAATTTTATTTCACTATGATAACAATTTAATTAAATTTTCTGGGGACTGAACCTATGGACTTATACATGCTAGGCAAGTAAGTACTCCATCACTTAAGCTTTGCCCCATGACTTTTGTGTTTATTGTGTTTTTGAGACAGAATGTCTCAAGCTCATGATCCTTTTGCCCCTGCTTACAAGTAGCTGGGATTACAGGTATGTATCACCACACTCAGCTCAGAAAAAAAAAAAGACATACTGTTCAGATGTGACGTTCAAGTGTGTAACTCTATACATTGATCATAATATTAAGCCATCAAAAGGATTAGTATGCAGAATGTGAAACAGAGTTGCTATTTTAATTGGCTTGTTGAAATTAGTTGTTACTTATTTGCATGTTCTATTGGGTATGACTATCGGTTCTTTCATAGAGCATTTGTCAGGCACCTTGTACAAAGCTAAGAAGTTTCTAGGCATGGAGTTATGATTTCTGCTGTCTACAGATGAGGAAAACACGATTAAGTTATAAAACATGCTGAAAGTCCAGGAGCATTCATGCTTTTTTTTTAATTGGTTGTTTAAAGAAACTCTCCAGCCTTTGGAAATACAATAAATTGTTTTTATTGTTCCCTGAAAACCCTTTTCATGTAGTACAACAGGATCATCACTGTGACTCTCAAAGAATCATACAGGAGATCAAGCTCAAGGAGAAAGGGACTACATTTAGGTCAGAAAGATCTGTGTCTACTTCTAACATCAAGCAGAATTTAAGTAGCTCCATCAAAATTACTCTGATGCTCCACTAACATTATTAGGGAAATGAAAACTAATTTAAATAAAGTCTGACAAATTGTAGGTGCCCACTGCATTTTGCTTCAATTGCTTTTGCTACTGATATTCTATTTAACCATATAAATACACCAAAATAAAATAAAAGATTAAGCAAATAGTACATTGCTGTTATAGTAGTCCTCGATATCAGATGCTTGAATTACAGTTCTGATAAACTTCTTTAAGTATATCATGCTTTCTATTAAGCGCTGAATGAAAGCACAGTAAAAAAAGTATAAATCTTTATTAGATACTTTCTGGTGGATTGAAGTCTGAGTAGACAAATAGTGCCAAATTCTAGAGGAAACGTGAGCATTCAATATATAGAAAAGCCTTGCTGACTAATCAACCTAAAGACACACAAGATGTTAATTCCTCACATCAACCCATTCATTGCTTCATGGGGAACCTATGAAATGACATATGTTGTATGTGGACCCTTCAACAAAGCACAAGAAAAAGTGACCTTAGTTTCAGGGTAGCAGGAGAGTTTGCATGTCAAGCCCCAAACAATATAAACGTGAAGGGGCACAGCCCAGATGACTTGTTTGTTTCATGTGGTAGACCCTGTATGCCTGCAGGTGAGATTAGATGTAAGAAAAATACTGGCAGACTAACCTTTGAAGTTTAGAAATTGCATTGACCAATGTCTCATTTTTCTTTCCTTTTGCTTTACTTCATCTACTGTGAATGACTCCTATTTTCTTTAGCTGTTTTATGGCAATGAAAAAAAAGGAGAGCGAAAGAGAACCCCTATTGTCCAAATATTACACTGTTTTCCTTTGGCCTGAAGGGGAACCTTGCAAGAGAAATTCTGTTTGTTTTTTGTTTTTGTTTTTGTTTTTAATTCCTCTAGAACTTAAAGGAAATGTCAAGCTAAAAGCAACCCTGATCAGCCTCTAGTGTAAGCCCAGGATTGTTCTATCACCTTCCTAAAACCTTGCTGTGGGAAGCAGTTAATTTCATACGTGTGTAAATCAGACCCTGGCATTGGATAGGGGTCCCCTTCGTAGGAAGGAGAACTCTTCCTTTTCAAATTGCTTCAGTGGAGGACGCTTACTCCCTTTGAAGGCTTATCCAACCCGAACCCTGCTGTAGGGTACAAAACGTTAGAGTGGGAACAGTTCTGTGTGCTGAGTAGGTGTTTCTTAGAAATCAGAAATAAAAAATGACTATGTGGAATATAGCCTAGCTTCTAAAGTAAGTAAGCCTTTTTAGGTTTGAAATGTGGACCGTTGGTTTATGGATGGTCCAGAGACAACCCCTGAGTCCTTTTTTCCAGCTCATGGAAAACCCGCAGGGAGCAAGCAGGTAGGTAGCTTCAACATTTTCAGCATGGGATCTGGCCAGACGTCCTGGTTGACAGGACCAGCTCTACTCACACCTGCCAAAATATGTCTCCCACCAAGCTATAGCTCTCTTTCCTCCTCCATTGCTTTCTGTCCAGAGGAGAAGGTCGCTGGCACCCACTGCTTTGGGGGCATCCTTTTACAAGAGCGGTGGGTGCCTTTGAAAGGCACACTGTGATAGGAAGACTTTGAAGGCAAGGGGAGACTTTTCATCTTTGCAGTCTCCTGCCAGAACATTGGTTCTCAGTGCTGCAGTACAAGCAGTTTCAAAGTTATCTCCCATGCTGATATAAATGTGATAACACTGAGCAGAGAGGTGCCATAATGATTTCCTTTCAAATGACTGCTCGCCATTTATCTCTGCACACTGTCAAAGACTGATATGGTTGGGAGTTAGCAATGGCATGGAATAATTAATCTCTCACTGAGGAAATAAGTTCATCATTTGTCTCCTGAGAAATTAGCATTGCATTGACAGGAAGACTGGATGTGATCATGGGGAAAGGGAGGTGAAGGTGGCATTTATAACTCCAACTTGTGGCATCGATTCAGTTTAGGATTTCAGTGTAGACCTACTATGCGCTAAGTGCTGAGAGACCAATGATTCCTACATTGCAGTAGATCATTGTCTCTGGCGATGCACATCTTTATTTCTAAATGCTTGTCACCTTGACTAATGGCCAAGTCTGCTATAGTGACACTTATGCCATCACATAAAGGAAAGCTAGACTTCAACAAGTGTCTATATTTGTTATAAATATCTTGTGATCAAATGTGGCAATCCAGAGGTGAGAGGACTGCAGCTATTGGGGAATTTTGCCACTCCCAACATGCACTTCTCATCTATGTACTCAAACACTTCCTATCATCTGGCCAATGGGATGAGAAAAGAAGGAATAGTTTCCCTTCTCTTATGTATGGCTAAGCTCTAGAAATAGCACCCATGATACATATGTATTATAGTGGCCACAGTGATCTACAAAACAATATGTAAGAAATTAGTCCCTGCCTGGATGGCCACATGTCATGCTTAAAACCAGTTAGGGCATTCTATTTCTTGAACAAAGAAAGGGAGGCTTATATAAGGGGGCCAGGGGCACCTCTGAATAGAGATGGATTCCATTTTGCTTATCTAAATTTCTCACTTTTGCAGTTATTTTCAGTTTTTGATTCAAAATGATGATACCTTAAGTTTCCTCCTCCTTCCTCAGCTTCTGTCAAGCAGCTGGCATAGTGATGTTCTCTGGAGTGCAGATTGTGTTTCCAGCCCATTTGTTTAAATCAGAATAGGCATGTAGAAAGAAGCAAATGTGGGAAGAATCAAGTCTGAAATCTACTCCTGTTAGACACAGATTGACTGACTGGACCAAACCAAAGAATGATATGGCCACCATGGTGGCCTCCCAATTTCTCTCCTTTTTTTTTTTTTTTTTTTGGGTCCGGTCATGGGGCCTGAACTCTGGGCCTGGGCGCTGTCCCTCAGCTCTTCAGCTCAAGGCTACCGCTCTACCACTTGAGCCACAGCGCCACTTCCGGCTTTTTTTTCTTTTTGCTTATGTGGTGCTGAGGAATCGAACCCAGGGCCTCAGGCATGCAAGGCAAGCGCTTTAACCACTGAGCCACCTTCTCAGCCCCACTCTCTCCTTTTTTTTAATGTGCAATTTGGAAACGATTGAAACTACTTGAGGCTACCAGTTAGAATTTTCTCACCCTCGACACTTGGGAATTAATTCAGCTGGTCACTCTGGTGCCTTAAATATATTGTCTTGGCCAGATACAGTAGCATATCTATCAGTTCTGGCATTTTAATTTCTCCTATAAGGTGAACTCAGGAAAGAAGCTCATTATAATAATTAGGTAAAGTTTATTCAGTGAATATTTTTCTTTTCTGTATCCTACTATATATCCTATTATACTATTGGTATTTATGATCAAAAGTGAATTGTATATATTGATTATTTATTTTAAAATTGTGCTCTGAGATAAGCTGTTTTAAGGTAAGAATTTAATAAATATAACTGTTTGAATGCTTCAGATAGGAAGATTATTTATACAATGTAATCTTATTGCAGATCTTTAAGATACATGAACTATCCCCCAATGACCAAAATACTAATCATATTTAATTATTTGGTCTTAAGCAGATAACTCATCTCTCCACAAAGGAAAGTCCCATTTCCCTGTCAAATGAATCTCAGTAGGGAAGAGGGTATTAACAAAGTGAGCTCAGTGTTATCCTGTATGGTTTTACTTTGATTGATCCTTTGGACTAATCAAAACCTCAGAAATATAGTGAATGACAATCTCTTTACTACAGAGAGACATTGTGAATGGGAGGGGCTAGGACATGTGGTTTCTGTGGTTGCAGTCAAGAAAAACAGTGCTATTTTCTGACCACTCAATTCAATGGCACAGGGTAGATCGAATGAGCAAAGCAAGCCACAGCTACTTGTTCTATTTCTGCCTGATTTGCTTCTCCAGAAATTTCCCAAGTTACAGCAACACCGAAGTGCCTATTAGCTCTGACTGTGACACCTCATAAATCGTTAAACAGACAGAGCTCTAGTTTAAAAAATGGCCTTTATTCTGGGCTGTGATTTTCCTTGTATTTCAGTCATTCCCTCAGATTTTTTATTTAAAAGATTTCACAGAGGCCTCATGGAGAATGGTAAATAATAAAACATTCTCTAAGCTACACATCCCATTAAGGATGGATCATTATATTTTCCAATTTAACATTCATTTCTTTCAGATGATGCGTTCTTACTCATTCTATAAAACTACCATGAGTTGAAAACTTCTACTTAAACACAAATAAGACTGTTAGCTAAGAAAATGGTTCTGAATTCATTAAATATTTCTACCCAGTGAGCTTCTTTGCTCTCCAATTGACCTACTTTTCTCTTTCTTAATAAATAAAAGATTATTTTGTGATTTCCCTTTTTCTTTTCCCTCCCTCCCTCTCCCTTCCTCCTTCCCTCCATCCATCCCTCCCTTCCCTTCTTGCCAATACCAGGACTTGAACTTGGGGTTTGGGCACTTTACGTTAGCTTTTTTCTTTTTTTTGGTTGGTCATGGGGCTTGAACTCTGGACCTGAACACTGTCCCTCAGCTCTTCAGCTCTACCACTTGTGCCACTGAACCACTTCATTTTCGGAGTGGTTTATTAGAGATAAGAGTCTCATGGATTTTCCTGCTTGGGCTGGCTTTGAACTATGATCTTCAGATCTCAGCCTCCTGAGTAGCTAGGATTACAAGTGTGAACCACCAGTGCTTGGCTGCCTTAGGTTTTTTTGCTCAAGGCTAGTGCTCTACCATTTGAGCCAAACTGCCACTTCAGACTTGCTGGTAATTAACTGAAGATAAAAATCTCACAGCCTTTACTGCCTGGACTGGTTTTGAACTGAGATCCTCAGATCTCAGCCTCCTGAGTAGCTAGGATTATAGGTGTGAGCTAATAGCACTGGGCCAGTTGTCCTATTTCATCTGTTGTTTGTAGCCACCTTAATTATCTAACTATCTTCTCATTATTTATTAATTGTCTTCATTTTTCCAAAATGTTTTTGTGGCTTTTCCACAGTATATTCAATAGTTTGACATTAGCTTAGTCCTTCTTTCAGAATCAACTTCTCCTATTGATAGAAGAATATAAGGTGAATAGTGTCACCATGCTTCTCTTTATTTCTTATTTGTTCCAGTACCAGGGCTTGAACTCAGGGCCTCAACCATTCAGTATTTCTTTTGCTCAAGGATGAAGTTCTACCCCTTGAGCTAAAGCTTCACTTCTGGCTTTTGGCTGGTTAATTGGACACAGCAATCTCTTAGATTTCTCTGTGTGTGCTGGCTTTCAGTCTTAATGATCAGATCTCTACCTCTTTAGTCACTAGGATTATAGGCATGAGCCACTGGGCCCAGCTCAGATCTCCATTTATATGCCTGTTCTTTTCCTTTGTTTCTTTTTCTGCCTCTAGAACATTCTTTTTTTTTTTTTTGGGTCCGGTCGTGGGGCCTGAACTCTGGGCCTGGGCACTGTCCCTCAGCTCTTCAGCTCAAGGCTAGCACTCTACCACTTGAACCACAGCGCCACTTCCAGCTTTTTTCTTTTTTCTTATGTGGTGTTGAGGAATCGAACCCAGGGCCTCTGGCATACAAGGCAAGTGCTCTACCACTGAGTCACCTTCCCATCCCTCTGCCTCTAGAACATTCTATCTTAGTAAGCTGGATCACTTCCCTGAGACCAGGAAAACACTATATAGTGCTTACTTTGTCTCAGCTCTGTGTTTGGACTGTAACATCATTATCATCAATAAGCCCTTTATCCTAAGTTTTGTCTAGTAACTTAGTACTATCAAAGGGAAAAAACCGTAGCCCTTTGGTATGTTGGCAGGTAAGGATGCAAGGTTGGAAAACAGATCAGAACTCATCTGCTTATAATACAGGGCTAGACTTATCCGTTAGTCAAGAAGTTGTTTAATTGGCAAGCTATTTTAGGTAAATGGTACATTAAAAAATTGTATGAGAATTTAAATCATCTAAGGTAATAAAACATGAAGCTTGCCTTGATTCAAAACTGGGTCTTTTGTGAGTTTTCATTCAGAATGGCATTATAATAATACATATATATGTAAAACCCTTTGGAGCCCGGGACTTTTAAATATAATTTTATACTTATTAATTCATTTAATTCCCATAGCAAACTTTGGAATAAGGTTATTATCTTCATTGTCTATAAGTTTGAGAAAATTAGGGCAAGTTTAAGATGTATTCCTCACTTTATACAGTTGGCTAAAAAAAAAAAAGTGGGAATTGAATCCATACCCACGGAGTCAGTATTTATACTGTTTTAATGTGGCACAGCTAAAAGAGCAAAGTGGCAATGGCTCTTTAGGTATAAAACAAGGTATTCAAACCCATATTTTGATACTCATATTAATAGCTGCAGGGAAAAGATATTAAACAAGCAGGACATTCAAGGTTCTTAACCTTGGGTAAAGAGAAGTCTTTCTTATGAGTTTACTCTTGAGGCCAACTTCACATCATGCAGGGGATAAGTAATTAAGTCCAGATGTTGCTCCCAGAAACCACAGAAGCAAACCTGAGAGGTAGCAGGTGACAGAAGCCAGAGACTCAGTATTCATAAATGCCACATGAATAAATCTAAAAATAAAAAATGTGTCTTAAGTACTAGGCTTCCACTAATCCTTAGAAGTGTTCAGTGAAACAAAAATTAAAATAAAACCTCCTCACCATGCCATGTAAGAGGCAGCCATAGCAAATCCTTCCAGGGTCAAATGCAGTCTGCATAACTACATTCACAATTTGGTTTTCTTAAAGAGAAAGGATTTAGTTATCATTAGCCTCTTTGGGAAAGTGGTGTTAATAATTTTCTTTGATTATCAGGGGTATCATTCTTTTTCCTTCAGGCAAAGAAGAGAAAATGTGCAGCTTAAACCTATATTGTTCATGATAATGAAGTTGGTCCATTTCCGTGCAAAATTGCAACCATTCCCTATCACTGAACTTTTGCAGAGGTGTGAAAGCTGGCAGTTTCTCAAATAGTAGGAAATTGCTGAATTCACAGGTTTTGTTTTTTTTTTAATCTTGTTACCATATGTCAGCCATATATTACATGTAGTCCAAATTTTGTTTGTTGGTTTGCTTTTGGAATAGCAGTGATTAGTTTTTGATGGGATAATAGAGGAACAGAGACTCTTATAAGAAAAAATATATAATTGTACCACATATTAATCTTTGTATTAAAACATAAGAAGGGTAAAAATCAGAGTAATCAAAGTTTATTTTAATAATTTGTCCTTTATTTCAGTGTGATTTCTTTTTCAGCACAAATAAGAACCAAGGACATTCTTTTGTATGCTTACTCTGATGATGTGCCAGTGACTGGTCCTAATGCTCATACAATTAATTAGAACTATAAACATGAGTTTAGCTAGCTTCAGTATAGTTTTGCCACCTCAACATTTTCTGGATCATTCGTTTAATATTCATTGACTTGAAGTTACTCCAGGTACTAGTTCTATTATCCAATCTCTTCCATTAGAAATGGCAACAATTATTTGTACCTACACCAGAAACCTAGTACATTTCATTTCTGAGCAGACTTATTTTTCTCTTCAGGAAGAGAGATATGTGCATCCAACTGCTAAACACTGAGGTTCCTCTAGGATGTATAAATAACTTTTTTTTTTCTGCTGAAAGTGCATACAATTCAATGGATGCTCTGGTATTCCATCTTAAATGGCAGGTTTTAAATTTAGGGACCAAGGCAGGAAGTAGGTAGGGCGTGTCAACTTGGGAATGCTGAATGACTGAAATGTCATGACATTTACAATCCAGATGTCATGGCAAACTGAGAGACAAGACAGCTTGGTTGATAATTAGATGGCAGGTGTCCAAGCAATTTCATGTGATACAGAATACTTTTTGTCTGTTTGGAACTTGGGATGCTATCCCCTCAAAAGAGAACTGAGAAATCATCTTACTCATACAATAAGAAACTCTCTAATTTTATATTATATTACTTATTACATTTATTTTGTTTTTTCTCACTAAAATTAATAGCTTATGAAAACAAAATCAATACAAACCTCTCTTTGGGGAATATGTGTATGAAGATAAATATACTGGTCGCTAATTATATATTTTTTATTATAATCAAATTAATTAGTTTTTATTTAATCAAAATTAAGAATGTCTCATTCTACAATTGTTGGATCTGAGGCTGAAAGGCATTCAATAATTTCTAAGATCACCCAGCTAATTAGTAGTAGAAATGAGACCAGATCCCACAGTTCCTTGATTCTCAAGCCAACATTCCTTCCCAAATACCTTCTTCTCACATTCACTTGTAAGTACAAGGAAACTCATTCTTCTATCCCTTTTGAGTAAATAATTGGACCAGATTTCCAGTGGCTTCTTGAGAAGGCTGGACACAAAACTTCAAAGCCTCCATTGAAGAATTCTGATTAAACCTACATAGTGCACAAACAATAGCTTCAAGTTGAGAAAAATTCACATTGGTTGGGCTGATTCATGTTTATGTAATTGAAGGAGCATGGGATGACGATGACAGATTCTTTGCCCAGTCTGGCCTGATCTCTATCCATTTCACATCCTATTTCTGACAGGGCATCTTTTCACTAATAGTGTATTAAGGTTTCCTGAAACTCCTTTCCTCTCTGATATATCTGTAAATTCTCACACTTCTATCCAAGGCTGAAATAAAATAAAGTAAAATCTATTACCACTTATTTAATTCTGTGCACCAATCTGACAACAAGAAAAGTAAAGCTGGACATCATATGCATTGCTTTACAAAGCAATATATCGATTGCCAGTTCTCCTATGAGACTAAATTTGTCCAGAGCAATGAGAAAAGCTAAGTAGTGTGTTATTTATTAAATGTTAAAAGGAAACCCTAGTAGAAAAGAAGTATACATTGTAAAATAGATGTCAAATCTTCTAACTTCCTGGGGTTGACATTGGCTTCAACTTGGTGGAAGAGAAAAATTTAGGAGGATTTGTTTAGCTGCTCTGTGAGTTATGGATCCAGGGAAAATGTGGATATTCCATATTCCCCAGAGGTATTTTGTGTACATATAACTGCAAAGCAACCAAAGTTTAAAACTTCAAATTTTACACATGGCTACTGTCCTCTGAGTTATGGTAAGATATAAGTCAGGAGGAAAATAACCAGGAAAGGACAAGATTATAAAGTGTCCATTCGTTTCTCGTGTGAGGATTTTGAAGAATTTCTGCAGTGTAGTGTGTTTTTTTACCCCATATCTAATAGAGCAGTTTGGGAAAAAGTCTTCCTGTTTCTCTGAGTTTATTACTGTCTTCCTTTTGAATGTTCTTCTCAATTCCCTGTACCAGGTCAACTAGTACTCTACCTATTGCTACAGAGAAAAAATAGTGTGATGTAAAAATTGGAATTGACATATTGCATCATGAAATAATGCACAAAATGCTCAGTTCCCCTTGTCTTTGGAAGGCAGCTCTCATGATTGGATGCATCTTATCTCAAAGCAAGGATGAGTCTTGTCTGTCTTTCTTGTTTCCTTCCCTTCCTTCCTTCCTTCCTTCCTTCCTTCTTTCTTCCTTCCTTCTTTCTTCCTTCCTTCCTTCTTTCTTCCTTTCTTTCTTCCTTCCTTCCTTTCTTCCTTCCTTCCTTCCTTCCTTTCTTTCTTTCTTTCTTTCTTTCTTTCTTTCTTTCTTTCTTTCTTTCTTTCTCTCTTTCTTTCTCTCTTTCTCTCTTTCTTTCTCTCTTTCTTTCTCTCTTTCTTTCTCTCTCTCTTTCTTTCTGATATTTAAACTGTGATCTTGAGCAGCTTTTTTACTTACCAGCTGATGTTCTACCACTTGAATCATGCTTCCACTTCCAGCTTTTTGCTGCTTATTTGGAGTCCAGTCTGATTCTGAACTGCAATTTTCAAATCTCAGCCTTTTCTGTAGTTAGGATTGTAGGTGTGAGTCACAGGTACCTAAGTATTAAAACCTTTCTTGATTTTACTGCTTTGGGCGAATATCTTTAAATTTTATTTTGGGTGTGAATGAATGCATGAAGATTTCATCAGTGCTCAGACATGCCTTAAGCCATGTGCAAAATAAGTGAGTGTTTCCTCAGCTCAGTATGCAGATCTGTGCAGTCTTGTACAGAGAACCATGTGACACCATATATGAATAAGGCTGATAAGTAACAGAGGTTGACTTCACAGAAGAAAAGGGAAGATATCGCATCTTAAGCTAGTCTACACATCTCTCTAAAATGAGTCACTACTTTGACTCAAAAACTGCTGAGGGAAGGATGACATTGTCCAAAAGGAAATTTACTCTTTACCTGACTTCTGTAATTGTGACCCTTCTGTTTAATGAAGATTTTTAAATAATGAAATAGTAACAAGGTTAAAAATACAAAGTTATAGCTAATCCTCTTGCTAATTGATTGTTCATCAAGCATCCAGATGTTCACATACAAGCTACATTTTTTTCTATTTTTATTTAGAAGGTTGTTTGTTGCTGTTGTTGTTTGTCTAAACTAGGAGACATCTTTGTTTCCTTCAAAACACAGATGGTACTTTACCATTCGCCATTTAAAAAAATATGATAACTTCTTGTTCCGGAGTTCATAAAGAGCCCAAGTATTTGCCCATGGAATCCCTTCTTTGTGGTTTGAGTGTTAGAAAATTGGGGCTCCCTTTGACTTCCTTAGCCAATCAGTAATTAAGCGACAGTAATATAGAATATATCTAACAAGTACAACCTCGTCTTAGTATTATTCTAAAGTTGTTTTGACTAAATAATGGAAAATTTAGCATACCTAATATAATTAGATGTTGAATTACCCACTGTTAAATCTTTGCCACTGGCTTCCTTTATTGTGAAGTGATTGGAAACACTAACTATGATGGCATTTTATTACCCTCAACAACAATTATGTCAATATATATCTTGATTTCTGCCATATATATTATGTCTCAGCATGGAGTTTATATTATGTATTTCATTTTAATAGCTTTCTAATTGCTGTCACTTCTTGTCAGGTTGCATATTTTTTGGCCTATAACACTGATTTCAGCTTAATGTCACCAATGGGAATTGATGATACTAGGCTTGGCATAATGCTAATTAAATCCATATGTCACTTCATTGTAGAATGTTCTTATGAAAGTATTCTAATATTTAATCCAAAATAAAGACTGGTTTCCAAAGTGGCAGGCTTCATATGAAATCTGTCACAAAGTAACAGTGTTTCAAAGACCAGGATGGTTTACACAAACACTGATAGTTCCATCCAGCTTCCATTTATATCAGAAATCATATGTAAGCTAGCATCTTGATATCCAGGGGCCCACGGAGTGAATTAGCTGAGTCTGTCACTATGTGTGGCTTGAGAGAGTCCATTAGCCCATTTATGGTAGGTTAGAAAATGATCCTCAAAGATATTTTATTGAATCCCTCAATTTTATCTTATTTGGCGAAAGATTATTTGCAAGTATGATCAAATTACGGATCTTGGGATGAACAGGCAAATGGCAATTGAATTCATTGTTGAACCCAAATGCCATTGTATGAGAGTGTGACACAAAGGGAGATTTCCACTATCCCTTCTTCCCACACAGTGGAGATGATGATGTGGAGATGGATAGAGAAGAGGATGTTGGAGAGAAATAGCGGCAAACAAGAGGGTATTGGCAACGCTTGGAAGCTAGACGAGTCATGCATTCTTTTTAGGATCTCCAGGAAAAATGAAGAGCATTGCTTTGGCTTTAGCTTAGAGATTCTGACTTGAAATTTATGGCATCTAGGACTAAGATAGTACGTGTGTGTGTGTGTGTGTGTGTGTGTGTGTGTGTGTGTGTGTGTGTGTGATTTGAGGTAATTTGTTACAGTAGCCAGAGGAAACTAATAAATGCATCAGTCACTTTAAATAATAGTACCAGCAGTAATTACCAGACAATAAAGAAGTATATTAAATATGAAAAAATATATTTTAGAAAGTTTGATTACTATAATATAATGTAAATAAATGCATATGTTCATATGCAGACTGAAGTTTCAAATTAGTCTCTTGACATCCAAAAATACACCTATTATCTTTTTGTTGTTTTGGGCAGTCCTATATTTAGAACTCACATCTTGTGCTTGCTAGCCATGTGCTCTACCACTGAGCCATGCCTCTCTCCCTGTTCTTTAGTGGTTATTTTTGCGGTAGTGTTTCACTTTCTGCTCAGCATGCATCTAGACTATAGATCTGCCTACTTTTACTTTCCAGCGGAGCTGAGGTGACAGGCATGCATACCATCATACCCAGCTTTCTTCCAGTGAGGTTCAATCTGGATTGTCTTGGAACCACAGTGCTCCTGATCTCAGCTTCTGACATAGCTGAGATGAAAGGCATATGCCCAATAACAGTAACATACTTCTTTACCTGGAATTACAGGCATGAATTACAATCCTCTCATTCTTAGCTTCTGAAATAGCTAGGATTACAGGTGTGAGCTACCGGTGCCTTGCTTATACTTGTCATTTTAGACTCTTCTTATTTAGAGATGCTGGATCTGTCATAGCCTATGTGTTGCATTGAATGAAGGCATGTGATTGCTTTGATGGTACACTCTGTGACCGAAAGACAGAATGGAAATATCGAAGTCATAGACTGGAGGTAACCATATGAAGAGAGGAAAAACATGAAACATACAAATAAAGGAGGAAAGTCAATGACACAAGGAAGTTCATAAAATGATTGCAGAGGTCAAAATACATGCTTTATAGAGCCTCTGAGACTTTTCACATGGAGATCAAGAGCCAGCTTTTGATTCCTGTCCTCCACTAACAATATTTATTGGCCACTACTTTTCTACTGGATTTTACTCTTGGTTGTATTACTTGGTTCTGGCTTTAAACATAAATCATTCCATATTTCCCTTTTACTCAACACTATACTGCAAATTTCTATAGGCATAATTCATGTCCTCATCTTCTGAAACAAAGTCTAAATGTGACCTTATCTATACAAGCTAATGCTTTTCCCTTTAACTCAGTTGTAAAACATTATAAATACATAGATTACATAATTTAACATTACTTTAAAAATTAGTTCTTGTACTATATTATACCCTGAATTAGAATGTAACTCTCCAAAGGTTAAGAAACATGTTCTATTCAGAAAACTCTTACAGATTCCTCAATAGATTACAATGTGTTGGATGATTCAGTTAATATATTTCCATGCAAAAATTAAAATATTAGACTCTTTGAATGATTGGACTTGTGATATAAGACAGATTATTTCTCCTCCTAAGAACATAGTTTATTATGTACTGAAGGAGATGATACCTTACTCCTTCATATGCAGATTCTTTGAGGTGGTCCTTGGAGTCACAGCATTTAATTTCACAATAAAAACAGAAACAAAAATAAACAAAAATTCCAAAATAACTATCATGCTTTCTAAAAGCAATATGAAAAGGTTCAAAAGGTATCAAAAGAATTCACTGTTACATTAATTTAATTATCTCTCATTTAAAGAAATACAGCATAATATTTTTGTCTGCCCTCTAGTATGTACTATTCCATGATCATTGAATCGCAAGAATGTAATGGTGAAGAAAACTATGCTTTTCCTTGCATTCAATCATAGAGCAACATAAAAGTAATCTCTATTGGTTGTTGGAAAAAATCCAATTTAAATTTAACCTCCCAATTTATAAGTAAAGTGAATAAATTAGCACATTGTCTCACCCCTCCCCATTTTGCATCCTCATGGTTACATTGTATGCAGTTTGCTTCTTTAACTCTACTGTATTGTACTCTGCTCGACTTCACATCCTTAATCCTTTATTATTTGGTCATCTGTTTGGTTTTCATCATTTAGCCATTCTACTTACCTCTTTACAAACCTGTTAAGTGTACTCACTGTTTCTCTATCTTACCAAGGACAGATTGGAAGCAAAAGCTACCTACCACTGTATGTTTGTTTCTCATCTTTTAGGCATATAATAGATCATTTGGTCCTTGACAGGCCATCTCAAGTTCTGGCTGGAAGAAATGACTCGGAAGTTCTTTCCAAGTTGAACTTGAGTTTAAAAAGCTGCATGTGTAACTGATCACAAGACCAGGTAGATTCCAAGTGCAACAAGGAAGAACTGGGAACTTTGCTGCTAAGATTTTATTTTCAGTGCAACAAGAAGCCATTGAAGGTTTTATAAACCACACGGTGACATGATAAAATTTCATTTCAGAAAGTTATGATAGCTGTTGGGGATAAATGGATTGGAGGGAATAAGAAAATGCTCAAAGGTATTTCACAAGTTCTTCAGGAAAAATAGTGTGGTAGAACCACAGACCCAGAATATGTGACTCCTTTCCTGCAACACATCACCTCGCAATCTCGAACATTCTGCTTTACAGTGCAGATCAGGAACTCCTTGTGAACTACAGTATACATAAACTGATCTACTGACGTCATATAGGAAATTGGAATTTGTGCAACTCAGCTGACTCATGTCACAATCCAACCAATGGTCTAATAGTGTAAGACTCTTCTGATTTCAGGTTATTAGAACTTACTTTGAATGTATGCAGTCAGGACACATATGGATCATGGGAGCAAATGTGGTTGGCTCTGCCACTTCCTTGTGAAACAGAAGTCCCTGCAGTTTCTTATGATGAACAGAGCCCACACAGCTCTTCTTTCTTAGCAAACAACAGACAGGATGGCTGTCTTACAGCCCAGTTGCAGGCAATGCCTGCTTAGTGTTTCAGCTCAGTGTCAGACAGTGTAGGGCTGCAGCTCCACCGCTATCGCATCTGTTCACATCTCAGGAATTGGAGGAATGAAGCCCAAGACTTGAGTGTGAAGAAAAGTACTTGTCTGTCATCCCATCTACCTTCATCCGTTCCCTTGTCTTCCTAGTGGCTCCCTCTGTCCATGGCTCTGAGTGTCATGTTTCTTAGACTGTAGGCTGTGCTCTACTTAGTTGACTTTATGATAATTAGGTGCCTGGAAAGATAACACTATTGGTTGGGTCTTAGAGCATTCTGGTTAGGTTAATTCTTAATTATTTCCCTTTGGCAAACCCTGTCTCCAGAGTCATGGGAAAAAGGTAATCAAAACCAGAAAAAAAAAACAACTAGGGAGGAGCAGAGAAAAGATGTTTCAAAACAACATTTGTTTTGTATCTAGTTTCTGCTTACAAGGCCAAGATGCTATCCAGAGCCCCTAGTTCCTAACTCATTTATGCTTTCACTTTGGGCAGGCATGGCTAGGTCAGGGAAGATCTGTTCACTTCCTCATCTATAAAATGGTCTTAAGAGGAAAGTGGGAGAAAAATGAGGGAGGGGGTAACAGTTGGACAAGAAATATACTCACTACCTTACTTATGTAAATGATACCCCACTGTACATCACCTTGACAATCAAATTGGAAACAAAAGAGTATCTACCTTACAAGGTTGCTGTGAACTCTGAAAAAGACGACAAATGAAAATGTTTATTTTTTTCTCACAGTAGGAGGGTAAAACATACTGTAAAGCAAATAGTAGGTGAATGTGATGGTTGCTCTTGTATTAATAGCTGTGGATAATTTTTATTGAAGCTATATACGCAAAAGTCTTGAACTGGGGCCGGAAGGTGGCTCAGTGGTAGAGCGCTTGCCTTGCATGCATGAGGCCCTGGGTTCGATTCCTTAGCACCACATAAGCAAAAAGAAAAAAGCTGGAAGTGGCGCTGTGGCTCAAGTGGTGGAGTGCTAGCCTTGAGCTGAAGAGCTGAGGGACAGCGCCCAGGCACAGAGTTCAGGCCCCGTGACCGGACCTCCCCCCCCCCCCAAAAAAAAGTATTGAACTGGCAGAAGCATTCAGTGTACATTATGAAAGGCTGGACATTAAGTTACAGATGTTTCATGTAGCTTTGTTTCTATCCAAATATCCTCCCCCCTCTTGGTCCTATTCCTTCAAGCCTCAGTATATTTATTACCTCATTCTGTCAGCTATGGGAAGAGTAGCTTGTCTTCTGCAAAATGCTGAATTATAGGCAACGCATTGGAGGCCATATGATCATTTTGTCTTCCTGACATATGCCTCATAACCACAGCACAGTTCCATAGAGAAGACATGGCTAGGTTTATACATCTGTTACTTCCTTGAAGTTCTGACACCTAGAGTTTGAGCTCTTACCTGTCCTCTCCACTTTTGCCTATCACAGTTGTCAAATGGGTTGGCTAAAAGAATACGGGCATGTTCCCCCTTATAAATCCACTATAGTCTCAGGCATGCACATGTAGTGATTTCCCAGGTTGAAAGGGAAAGCCGGCTAACATCAGAGGGATTCGCTCTATGTTGGAACAACCATTTAGCTCCAGGTCAAGAAGAAGCTGATGGTGGTTTGGGTTTTTGTTATATTAAGGAAAGGAAGATGTTCCACAGCAAATCTCTGAAGTTCCTTCAGGAGGCTTTTCTCTTGAGCTGAGTTGTTGGAAGTGTGTGAAAACTACGTAGTCAGCGCCAGCATCCTACCTGCTGTGAGCCCTGAAAAGTTACCCTTCCTCAGCATTGTGAGGAGAAGGTGTCGGTTATCCATCAATTCTGAAACACAGTGGATAAAGAGAGAAAAGTTGTGGTCCCATATTTGTCATAAGGGCTTGGAACTGCTTGAGTGTGTCCGAGGGGGCACGTGCGCGCACACACACACACACACACACACACACACACACACACACACACACACACACACACACACACACACACACACACACACACACACACACACACACACACACACACACACACACACACACACACACACACCCCTCTATTGCAATCATGCCTGCTTATGTCAGGGCTCCATAGCTCATGTCAAACTGAAAGAAGGTCTATTTTACCAATCCCTGTCTGAAGCTTTTGAAATGTTCTTCTCTTCCTTAAAACAGTCATGCCACTCCATGTCAGTGGTTTCGAATTGAATGCCACCAATCTGGAAAAAGTCCTTGCCTTTCACTGTGTTGAGATTAGGCCAGCTCTTGTGTTCTCCTTTACTTTCCCTAAAGCACCCAACTGATTGCTGATATAGTGGACTGTTGGGATCATAGGCATATGTTTCTGGCCTTCAAGATGCCATACAATGCTGTAGATGCCTGATTCATTCTCCCAACTTCTGCTAAGGACAAGTCACCTTCTCTTAAATCAAGCACACTGATTTTACCTGGACTTTTCGGCACCAGTTGCTTTCTAGAAGGCAGATTTTCACAAAATTATGGGCAAGGAAACACTGAGCCTATCACACAGTGATTTAAATGTGACAAATGATAATGTGGGACTGATTGAGAGCTTGTCCTCATCAACTGAGCTGCATAATGCATGTGCAGAAATTAAAAGTCTTTGTTTTTTTTGAAATCTCTTGTGACAGATTACTTTTTGACTGAACTTGGTCAAAATGGCATGATTAAGTGTATATGTGAAGATACTCTCCAGTGGCAAAACACTGTGAAATATGCCACATTTATCCCAGAATGGAAAGCAATTATTGATCAAAACAATTGGACAACTGGGGAGAGGTTGAGAGCATATCATGTGGATGATCATGAAGCACTTACCATTTTCATGGTTGATTTTATACTACTGATTTGTAAAATGTCTATAGAATGTCCTAAATATGCTGTGGAAGTCTTGAACCTTGAAGATGACCAGTGCTGGTAAAGAAGGGGCATCAGAGAGGGGCTAGCTTGGAACAAGCTCAGTCCCTGCTTTTCTGATTGGTAGTCAGAATTGTGTGGGGATTCAGAGTGGGAAGCTAGCAGAGGTGGAGCTACTGGGTATATTAAAAGTGAGTTGAGTGCTAAAATCTGGAGGAATGACTGGGCCAAGCATTTCTAATGTCTTATTTTAGACTTGAAATGTCTTATAGGTTAGCCTTAACCTTCCTGAGTAGCTTTATTAAGGTGATAGATAAACTTGATGGGGTCCACACACTTGTAACTCTTATCAGGAGGCTCTGCTGTGGAAGTGGTGCACACTACTGCTGTTGTTGCACTTGCATCTTTTCTGACCTTGTTCTGTTTGTGAGTTTAGGCTTTCAGCAAATTATCTTTATGACTCTCTACTCTGTGGCATGCCTTGGAAGTTCATCTGTAATCAAATCTGTTTCCTGAAGGTCACAAAAGCTAAGTTGACGTGAGGGCTCAGAGTGGAAGCCACTGGTCCTCATTTTCCTGCCCAGTGAGGAGTAGTTCTGTTCCCCTCCTCCTCCTGTCGGAACAGGTTATAGTATTTCATGCTGCCTTGTCTTATTGATTGAGTCATACATCTCTCATTCTGCAAAGTCAGGGCCTGTAAGTACATCTGTGGAGCCACAAGGACTTCCTCATTAGCAGTCATCCACTTTGTCATTGGTATCAGTGCTTACTTTGATAATAATGATGAAAGAAAGGAAAATGTCAGGGTGGCCAAGGCTATACCTTTAGATAGGACATTAAATTGCTCCTCCTGGAGAAAGATAGGGAAATAAGCTGCTCTTATTTGGGGACTGAAGCAGCCTCCCTGAATCATTCTCTACCATAGAAATGTTATTCAGTTACCTAAATTTGTGATCTAGATTGCAGTACTTGGGTTTGAACTACAGACCTTATATTTGCTAACCAGGAACTTTACCACAGAGACCTGTCTCTAACTCCTGTCCCGTCCACTAGCCATTTTTGTTTTGTTTTGTTTTGTTTATGCACTGATTATTTTTGAGAGACATTCTTGCGTTTTGCCAGGGCCTACCTATGCCTGGACTGTAATGCAATTTTGAGCTTCCTATTGTAGCTGAGATGATGGGAATAGACCATACACCCAAGTTTTTTAATTGAGATGGATGTTTACAAACAAGTCTTTCAAGCACTGGCTTAGAACTGTGGTCCTACCCAATTTCAGTCTCTCAAGTAGCTGGGATGACAAATATGAGCCACTGTGCCAAAATATGGGTTGAGAAGTCTTATAAAGTTTTTGCTTGGCCTGCCTAAAACCACTATCTTCTAATCTCAGCCTCTTAGAAAGCTTGACATAAGCTTCCAGGCCTGGCTCAGTCTGTCACAAAATTCATATCATATATGAATAATACATATATGATATATATGTATATATGAAAATACTGAAGGTTTTTTAATAATCTATCTTCTAGCCAGAAGTATTTTGCTATTCTTTTCTATCAAATATTCTAAATTTTTTAATCTTAGAGAGATAAACAGCAACTCCACTTAGCCAAACTTTCAATTGTACCTTTGTACCTTTGACTAGCTTGCTATATATGCCAGGCAGGTTCCTGAAGAGTTTTGAATTGAATTCCTGAAAATCCAGTCATTGTTTAAGGATAGGATACACTTGTTATGTGAATAACACTTTTTGCACAGCAAATAATCATTCTTTATCTTACTTTTTATTTTTACTTCTAATCATTCTTTATCTTACTCTTTATCTTGAATTCCACACTTAAGCCTCACTTTGGACCAATGCATATTTGTATAATTATCTTCATATAATTGTCATTTCTCCGTCTTATAATTTGGTCATTTCCATTTACTTTTGAGCTTCAAACTCCCTCAAAGCTCTTATTTCTAGCTTTATTTTAGTAATTTTTTGTAAGAACTATTATAGTTCTTGAAAAAAAAAGATAATATCACTATTTCAGTCTGGGGGGGAAAAAGCTAGCAAGGCATAAGAGTCTGAAACATTTACTATGTTGTGGAGTTTTAGATACAAGTTAGGTGAAATATTGATAACTTTTCTGAATATTATGGTAAATCATATGATTTCTCATGAAATATAGTTGAGCATTTAATGAGAATTATAAAGTCGAATGTTTTCCTTTTCTCTTTCCCACCCTGGCTTCAAACCATCAGTAAATGAAAACTGGATCATCTTCCTTTTGAGTCATTCACGAAGAAAATTTTCCTTTTTTTTTTTATTCTGAAAAGAGTGATTATTTTGTATTTAGAAAATTTCTCTCCCCCTGGGGCCAAATGAAACATGCTGAATGGAATAAGTAGCTATCAGAATTGAATGTGGAGATGAAACTTCTTGTCATGAAATACATGTTTGAAAAATACGTTTTTCTTCATAGATCTCCTTTGTTTTTGTTTTTTATCGCATCAACACATCCTGATTCTAACCAGAGAACTGAATCAGAGTGTCCTGCCCAGGACAATGAGCTGTTTGCTGGTCTATGTCAAAGCAGAATCTGTGCGAGCAGTCCCCGGAGTCTGGGGAGCTTCCAGGCTACCTCTGCTATGCTTGTCTTCAAGGTGAAGGTGCTCCAGTGATGGCATATTTTGCCTGGGGAATCTTGGCCTGACTCATTCATCCTTCTTGTTCAGTCTTCAAGTGTGCTTGCTTCAAAGATCTAAAAATGAAACTCCATGTGGACCTTGGCTTTACAACTGAGAACTTGAAAATTCTGCTAGTGGGAGGAGTTAAAAGAGCAGGCTTGTCTTCCAGTGACCCTTTTTTTGCGAGTGGTCAGCAAGTACTTCATGTCTCTGTTTATTGCTTGGCTAGAGATTTACCTAAGTTGCACCATTTGAAAGCAGTGATCTTTGGGTGACATGTCAAACATGAGTCCTAGTGCTCTGAGGTCTAGCTTTCCTTTCAGAAACAGGAGAGTGTGGTTCCCCAGAGTCCTACTGGTACCCAAGTCTTCTATTTCAGGAGAGCATTAGGATTAGGTTTACTGCTCCCTCCAAGAAGACTAAGCAAACACAGCTATATGCAGACTAGTTTTCTTAGGGAGCTATTTATTGCTCTCAAAGTAGCAGCATGTTCAGCTGACAGGCAAATCAAAGCAATTGTAAAACAAGGACAAGAAGAGATGCAACGTGTCTGGTCTTGTATTGCGCCTCGGTGCCAGAGCAAATATGGCTGCACTAAGACCACCTTGGCACTTGTACCACAGGCCAGATGGTAGAAGAGCCAATCTCAGACAAGAGATTCTATATTATCAATGGAATTAATAAGGACAGGCCAAATTGATGGGGATATTGTCTGAACTATAAATTCTCCCTGAGATTTAACCAGCTTTGCTCTTTTACCTCCTCCTATTTTAATCTCAAGCATACGGGTATGTTTGCATCATTAGTATAAAAATTCTGCAAAACACTTGGTATCATCCATCCAGCTATAGATAGGTACAGTGTGATGTAATGGGAAGAATGCTGAACAGGAAGTGAGGAATCATGGGTTTTGATCTAGGTCTCTCAATAATGAACATTCTGATGTTAGATAGAACTTTTCTGAACCGTGATGTCTTCTTATGTATGATAAAGGACTGGCAATAAACAGTATCTTATACCACTCTCAACTTAGAGAATCAATATAATTAGAGTCCTTTTGTGTGGAGAGGAGGCAGATAGTCAACCATAGGAAAGACCATCCTATCACAAGAAGATACTTATCAGGTGTAAGTGTAGAAAGTTAAATTAATTCTTGCTTTAGCCAGCTTACAAAGCTATGACAAATCTTTGAGCAATAAGAAATATATTTTTCCATTATATATACTTGCTCCATTAAAACAGAGAATGGTATGAAATGACATAAAGGGAATTTGCTAATTTTTTTTCAGAAAGGTAATCCCTATGTAAGAGCACAGTTTAGTAAATTGTGTGTGTGTGTGTGTGTGTGTGTGTGTGTGTGTGTGTGTGTGTGTGTGTGTGTGTCCTGAGGCTTTGATTCAAGGCCTGGGCACTGTCTCTGAGCTTTTGTGCTCAAAACTAGTGCTTGCTACTTGAGCTACAGCTCCACTTATGGCCTTTTGGGGGGTAGTTCATTGGAGATAAGAGTCTTACAGACTTTCCTGCCTACGCTGGCTTTGAACCATGGTCTTCATATCTCGCCTCCTGAGTAGCTTGAATTATAGGTGTGAGCCACTGGCATCCAGGAAATTTCTCTGTTTTAAAGTCATAAGTCACTGTTGCCAATAGATGCTCTCTTTTCCCATTGAGTTGTAGCCTATTTTTCTTTGTAACTTCCTACAGGACAAATAAGACTGAACTAAGCATGTCTTTCTCTCTCTACCAAACGCTCCCCAAACAAATGCCCAGTTGGGCTTAATAAATGTCCAATACTGTGTCCTATATCTAAAGAGAACCACAGATGGTATGATCCAGTAGAAAGTGACTTGATTGTATATACACAATGTTGGGAGCCAAGTCCTTAAGTTAAATCACAAAATATCTGTCAATATTTGCACCTTTCAAGGTTTGGCTTTTAATCACAGATTTGCCAAGCAACCACTGCTCAGAGAATTTACTTAAACTCCTAGAGAAATCAGCTTCCTGATTTATGTAAAAGAGAACTAGAACCCAAGTATCATTAAATCTTATTTGCCTAATACTCTACGACACACTTTCAGTGTTTCAGAAATCTGCTTTTGGAGAAAAAGATATGAGGGGTAGGGAAGTAAAGTAGGTGATGATGAGATTTTTTTTTAATGGTAGCAAAATTAGATGCTGTGAAGATTGTCATAACCATCTAGTAGTTTAGTTTCTCCCTGACACCAAGAAGAGGCTTGTTTATTCTTTCAAGTCAGAACTTCTTGTTTTAACTGTGTAATAAACACACTTCCTAGTAGGAAGTGACTGAAGCTTCAGTAAAACTAATTGCTAGTAGCTGGAAGTTATCAGATAACACTTCTTTAATATTGACATTACACACTTTCATAGATGCTGTCTTTTCCAATTGAGTTGTAGTCCTTTGTCATTTGTACAACAAAAAGTCCCAAAAATATAAAACTTGTTTTCCCTAAATTACATCTCAGGGATATTAAATAAGACAACACCCTACATAGATTTATGTAAAGTCTCTTATTCAGAGCAATTATAAATGCTATCTTCCTTCAATCTTACGAAGGAGAAGAAATTCCTGCCAGAACTTTTAATGACACAATCGATTTATTATGTGACATTCAAATGAATACTTAACGTCTTAGCTAGTTGAGCATTTAATTTGCAAAACAATCTAGCCTATCAATTCAACAACTGATATCTCTGAAATAAATTTTTAACTCAAGCTTGCTAATAAAGTTATCACAGATATAACCAGGATGCACAAAATGTTTTTATTAGAAAAAGACATAAATGAATGGTTTATTTCATGGAGGAAAATTTACCTGTGCTTTTTATTTGGCCATGAAAAGGCAGACTAAAATGTAAATATATGTTAAAAAATAAATGCATTTGAATGGGTTTGTGTGGGAAGGCAGAGTCTATGTTTACAAATACCTTCAGCTCTGTATTCAGCAAGATGGGACTGTACAAATGAATCCTATGTATTGCTTGCCTAAGATACATATTAGAACTCAAGCAGTGAAAATCCTGTTTACTGGGGAAGTACATTTGATTTACAGCAATAGCTTGTTCACACATGTACAAACAACACACACACACACACACACACACACACATTTAAACTTTTTAAATTATGTATATCAATACTTGAAATGGACTTATTCAAAATGAGATGGAAAAATAGTTACTAAGAGGATAAAACCCAAGTGAGATTATACTCAATTTGGGCCAGGTGACATTATACTTACCATAAGAAAGAGGTACATAACAAAGACGCAGTGGTTATTCTGCAACACAGGAAAGAATATTCATTTCCAAAAGTAGAATTGTGGTTAAAAGAAGGACTTCTAATGAAACTATCCCAGATAAATAAAAATATAGTAATTACTATTTATAATTCCAAGTCATAGAGCATAAGTTTGGATGATTTTAAAAAATCTTTTAGGGCTGGGATGTAGCTCAGTGGCACAGAACTTGCTTAGCAAGTACAACGTCCTGGGTTTGATCCCAGTACCAAAAAAGAAAAGACAAAAAAAGTTTTAAAAAATGTAAACAAAAAAGAACTTTTAAAATATCTCTTTAAGCTGGATGCTGGCGGCCCACACCTGTAATCCTAGCTACTAAGTAGGCTGAAATCTGAGGATTGTGGTCTCAAGCCAGTCTGAGCAGAAAAGTCTGTGAGACTCTTAACTCTAGTTACCTAACCAAAAAATAAAAAAACAAAAAACAAAACAAAACAGAAATGGAGCTGTGAATTAAGTGGTAGAATGATAGCCTTGAGCAAAAAATCTCAGTGACAGCACTCAGGCTCTGAGTTTCAAGCCCCAGGACTGGCAAACATACACACAAAATCTCTGTAAAACACCACAACCTTTTATTCATAGGTATTATATTTGCAAAACACAGGCATTACAAAGACCAAAAAGGATTAAAAGGGAAGAAAAGAAGGAAAGAGAGGAGAGGAAGAGGAAGAGAGGGAGGAATGAAGGAGGAAAGAAGGAAAGGAGGGAGGAAGGGAGGAAGGAAGGGGAGAGAAGGAAAGAGGGGAGAAGCAACGGAGAGAGGGAAGAAGCAAGGAAAGAAGGAAGCAAGGAAGCAAGGAAGGAAGAGAGGAAGAGGAAAGGAAGGAAGAGAGGAAGGCAATTATTGGGAAGAGATAAACAAAAAAATCAAGTAAATGATATTTATTAAAAAAAGGATATTCTTAAAAATATTCTACAAAGGAGAATTTAACAAAATATGTTTGCTTCATATGCAAAGAAAGCACATACTGGAGGATGCCTCTCCAGTCCCTTTCATTGGATCAGATATCCTCTGCCCACTTCTGCTGACTTAGGCCAGCTGCTTTCAAGCAAAAGAGCTTCAAATAGACCACCCTTACTGGGGCATCTACTATACATTGAAAAAGCACAAAGATTGACACGTGATCATGCCTACAAAACTCAGGCAGCCACACAGCTCTGAGGGTGAGTGGGGAACGAACATATTCATAATCCTTTTGCATTATTATGTGACTATCAAAGGCTGTATCTAATAGAGCGCTCGCACATACACACACACACACACACACACACACACTCACACACACACATCTTTGTGAAATGATGATATATCTGGAAAGAAGGCAGAGGTGTTGAAATGGCCAAAAGACCAAATAGAGTAAGATAGAGAAAAGCATGCTAAAATTAAACAAAAAAAAAACTTTAGACAAATTAAAATTTTGAAGCCTGGTGCCAGTGGCTCATGCCTTTAATCCTAGCTACTTGGGAAACTCAGATGGGAAGGAATGTGGTTTAAGGCCAAGCTAGACAGAAAAGTTCTCCAGACTCATCAACCCATAACTATAGGTAGTGAAAAATCTGTGTCCTCCCAGCAGAGATGGGAAGTATCAATAAGAGAATTTGTTGTTGTTGTTTTTGGTCTAGGCACACACCTTGAATAAAATAGACACCCTATATGAAAATAATGGGTACAACAATATCTAGAGGTGTGACTCAGAAGCCACCTTCCTAGCAAGTACCAGGTCCTTGGTTCAAAGCCCAGGACTACTGAATATATAACTAAATACATTTGAAGTATGGCTTCTGCTAAATGCGTAATGTTTTTGCACATTCATAAAGCCATCAAATCATAAAGTGAGGTATAAATAAGTGACTCTGTATCTGAAAAAAGAGCAGGGAGATTAATGCCTAATTCTGTAATTATCTTCTCTCTCTTATCTGGTCTGAAGAAGATTCTTTAAAACTCAAAATTGTCTAACTGAGACAATTGTCCAACAGAGACAATTTGAGAAAGGGTATGTTGTCACCCAAATGCCTGTGATAAATACCTTTATTATAAGGCCATGGCAATGCTGGCAACAGTGGGAAAATTTCACTTAAATCTTACTGTTTGTAGAAATGCCATCTCCCTAGAATTTCTCCCAGTTGAACAATAACAGCCAGACCTCAATCAAATAATTTATGTTTTGATTATTTTTCTTTGTCTGTTTATCCAGAACTTTGTAATGCTAGGCAAGTGATCTGGCACTGAACTAAACCTTCAACTGTATGTGGATCTTTTTTTTTTTTTTTTTTGGTCACATGGCTAGAACTCTGGGCCTGGGTGTTGTCCCTCAGTTCTTCAGCTCAAGGCTAGCACTCTACCACTTGAGTCATAGTGCCACTTCTGGTTTTCTGGTGGTTTATTGGAGATAAGAGTCTCATGGACTTTCCTGCCTGGGCTGGCTTTGAACCTCAATCCTCAGATCTCAGTCTCCTAAGTATCTAGGATTACAGGCATGAGCCACTGGAGCCCGGCTTATGTGGATCATTTAACTGCATAAATCAAATCATCTACACACACACACACAAATATCTTTACATCTTCATGTGGGAGAAAGGCCAACCTTTTAAAACAAGAGAGCCCCTACTAAGTAACATGTTATGTATTTCAAGGAACTTTGAAACCATGAGTTTGAAATAAAATAGTCCTGATCCCATATTTGACCTCAACAGTTTGTTTTTTTTTATGGCAGTCACTCCTGTATGCCTATATAAATTCACTGTATCAGTAGTTTCCATACGGAATTAATTTGTATAAGGTATCCAGGGGAATGCAGATTTCGTATTGGAAACAAGATTAGGTGGAAGCTTTCATGGAGTTCTGTAACTTGTTAAATTCTAATTCTGACTTCTACTGTACTCCAGAGAAATTAGTCTGGGTGACTTCATAAGACCGAACATTGGAAAAATTGCAAAATTGCTAGCACTACTAAACCCACCAGGTCCTGAAAGTTCATTCCTTGTGAGCAAATTAGTATATTAACTCTTTTTGATCACTGATTAGATGAGAGTTGCATATAATCTGGTGTGTGGAATACTGCACTTGCATATTCACCGAGTTAAGAAGAAGAAAGTGTGCCAAGAAAAGAAATAGTGTGTGTGTGTGTGTGTGTGTGTGTGTGCGCGCGTGCGCATGCACACGTGCACACATGTGTTTATGTATACATGCCAATATCAGAATTAAGGCCTGGGCAATGTCCCTTAGCTTTTCTGCTCAAGGCTAGCAATTTACCACTGAGCCACAGCTCCAGCTCTAGCATTTTTGGTGGTTAATTGGAGAACTAAGAATCTCAAGGACTTTCCTGCCAAGGCTGGCATCAAACTGTGATCCTCAGGTCTCAGCCTCCTGAGTGGCTAGAATTACAGGCATGAGTCACCAGTGCCTGGTGCAAAGGAGATTCTTGAAATGTATGCAGTGGGTGGTTTATCCATGAGTATGACCCCAAACTTTCAGTAGTTTTCTGGTCTCACTTTATTCCCAATTTAGCAACTTCTCCCTTCCAAAGGAGCAGTAGCATTGCTAAAGTTAAGTTGATATTCCACTGTCAGGAACAGTAAGTGTGTGTGTCCATCGCTTACTAGCTTGGTTCTTTTGAGTAATTCACTTAATTTTGCTCGTTTGTCCAGGGAAGGGAAAATCCAAGAGTAGAAATGTCTTTGTAGGACTGCTGTCTGGATTAATTGAATGCTGTAAGCCATGATTTTTCTTGGTTGCAGTACTTACCACAAAGAAAACTCCAGTGAATTGTAGCTGCCATCTTTTACCCATTAGGGTGTTTCTTTTATAAGGGAACTCATGTCATTTTTAAAGGCTTTACTTTCATGACCAGATCACCACCAGTTGGAGGTCGTAATTAGATCCCAACATACAAATATTGGGTGCATACACTCACTCTGATTATAGCCACTGAAATCAGGAAAAAGTGAATTTGAAACCTTCTTTCCACATAAATGCTTAAGTCACCTAAAGAGCTGATTTAACTTGTATTCTACTTTATCTATATAGGGGTTTGATAAGTTAAGTTATTTCTAACATAAAAAATTAACTCCTGTGACTGTGGTATTATTAAATAACAGTTGGGTTTTTTTCTGGTCCAGTGATACTTAGATTTCTTGTCTTACATAAAGAACTGTGAAAAGTCAAGAAATTATTATTATATTGTTCTTTTTTAAAAGGGTATTAAGGTATTATCCTTAGACCTCAAGGACCCAAACATTGAAAATATGTCCTTGTTTGCAATCTTTTTCTTTAGTAGAAAGCCATATTAATGATCTTATTTTTTCCATGTAAAACAGAAAGGAAGTAGAATACACTAAGAAAATGATTTTCTTTGCAGGGAAATGCTTAATTATTGAGAACCATAAATGACAGCCTAAATATTAACTGAGACAACAAGGCATAAGAAGGGAGGGGCCTTGCTTCTCCATTGCTTGATCTTGCTGGATGCTTTCTTTCAGTGCTTGCCATCATCTGGGAATAGTCTACTATACCTACTGGTATAGGCTGCCTAACCATTGATGATGCTTTGCTTTCTCTTCTTTTGGACTCCTTTCCTTCATCTCTTTCTGAGCTTTAAGAAAGGAAGCTGCCAGTCAGACATTTCCTTGTTATCTTTATCCAAATGACCCTAATGGCTTGTGGATAGGCTGAGCTGCTCTGGAGAATAGCCATGTGGCTTTAGGTCAGAAAGTGGGATGTGTGCAAAGCCATCTTTTTATATAGACAAACTCTCAGCTCTGGAGAATAGTTTTTCGTGACATTTTTGGAGTGCTGTGATCTGAACCCTGGTGCTAGGTTGTTATCCCTTGTGGTACTAATATCTGGATCTTAAAAAAAATTAAATGTGTTAGAGATTTATTTTACCTCCCCCACTTCTGTATGAATATTCAGGCATTTATACATGCATGACCCTACACACTGCATGACGGCAAGTCCTCTCACCCCAATGATCTCCTCTCACATTCTTCAATGTTTCCACTTTATTATTTGTCAAAGTGAAATGGAAATTCCATGCTTTCACCGCTGACATTTGGGCAAACTTACGTAAAATGCCAAATTATTTTTTTTTTCCACTGGTGGATTAGAGAGTAGCTTCAACCTGTCAAGGAATAAATAGTGCTTTATCCAGTAGGAGGTGGAGAAAAGACCTATTAGTATGCATGATGATGGTGACAGAAAAATGCCCCTGTGGTTTCTTCAACTCCTGTGCACTCTACCTTTACACCGAAAGTTGGTTCACAGTGTCTTCAAAAATATTCCTGGCTGTTTTTGAACGGCATGTTCTCTTTTCTTGCTTTTTATTTTTTTTATTATTGTGAAAATACCATACAGAGGAGTTACAATTACATGGGCAAGATAATGAGTACATTTCTTACCAAGCATTGTTGCCTCCTCCTTTGTTTCCCCTTCCTTCACTATATACTATGTTCTTTGGTACGTACTTCACATTGGTGGCATTGCTCATTCATCTCTCAAGGACCCTTTGTGGTGTGGGTAGTGTCTTCTTTCTGGAAGCCTCTGTGAGAGATAGTGTGTATGTGTAGATCAATACAATGGATGTGTGCCTCCTAGTGCTTTCATCATGCTTTACTAGAAAAGATTGCTCAATTAACTGCTTCCCTCACACTCAGTATTATGTCTCCAGCAAGTAGCACGGCCCACATAAGTGCTAAGTTCTTAGTGAGCATCAATCATAGGATGGAGCTTTGCCTAGGAAACGGAAGTAGCCTGTTCACTTGGGGGCCACATCTTCATCTCCAGCAGCTTTAGATCTCATGTTCAACTTGGCAAGAAAGGAAGTGTCTGTTATACTTTATATAGTCCACTCCTTTTTTAAAAAACAAAATTTGTGAGACATAAATACTTCAAATAAACATTAGTCTTCATACATATAGTCTTGTAGTTAATTTTAATACCTATGAAAGCAAGTGTTCATTAGTACTATTAGTTCCAATAATATATTAAGTAGAAAAAACACATTTTAAAAGAGTATATATTAGAATTAATATCCTTTTTTTTTTTTACTGTCTTGGGGCTTGAACTCAGGACCTGAAGCTTTCATTTGTTGTTGCTTTTTTAACTTAAGGCTCACTCAATACCATTTGAGCCACACCTATACTTTCCAGCCTTTTTGTTGGTTAATTGGAGATAATCAAGATGTATTGTTTTTAGGAACTGGTAACTCCTTTGTACAACTACTTAAAGGTAATGAAAACATATTAAAAGCAAATAAGAGTCTTAAGAACTTTTCTGCTCCAGCTAACTTCGACCTGGAATATCAGATCTCAACCTCTTTAGTAACTAAGATTACAGGATTGAGCACTCAGCAAATTAGTACTTTTTTTCTTGGTTGGTTGTGGGGCTTGACCACGGGGCACTATCCCTGAGCTTCTTTGTGCTCAAAGCTAGTACCCTACCACTTGAGCCACAACTCTACTTCCTGTTTTTGAGGTGTTAATTGGAGATCAGAGTCTCATGGGGACTTTTCTGCCTGGGCCAGCTTCAAACCATAACCCTCAGATCTCAGCCTCCTCCTGAGAAGCTAGAATTACTGGTGTGAACCCTGAGCACCTGGCAAATTAATACATTTTTAAACACATGGATGCATCTTTGACTATAGACATAAAATACATTGTTAGTCTTCTGTATTGCATCAATCCCTTGTTTGTAGGCACTTGACCTGTGACAGTGTTTATAAACCTGCTAAGGAAAAAGGCTAAGCCAAATATTCTAGCACAACCTCTCCGTGTGCTCATCTAATTGCTCTGTTTGATGCAAGGGTCCATATGGTGTCGTCTCAAATGCAGCGATGCGGTATGATTTGCCTCTCTGCCTTTGGGACCCCATCCTCCTCTAAGGGCTGTGACTGCTGCTCTGACTAGTGACTGGAGTCATATAACTTCATGTGATGTGATTAACGAAGCATGCCAAGGGCTGTCTGAATTTTATGAATCAGTGAGTTATCGGACACCCTTGAATGACACTGACTCTTTTTTTCCTCCAAAAAACTTGTTCCTGAGCTGAATTGCTATGATCAGATGGCAGCCAGGGCTGAGTGTTCTCACTCAGAATTACCATATTTAATCTGACACACATGACCACTGGGCCTCAAGGCCTTGTCTACGCTAAATTCTATAAAATAGGATCCAGTTAAGAATGCAGAAAATGCCAGCCACCTTCTTATTGGTCCTATTTGGAAGTGTAATTTCACAAACAACTTCTTAAGCCTGGTCAAGCTGACCCCATCGGGGACCCTTTGTGTTAGAATAAGCAGATTTATTTGTTCTGATAACAAGCATTTCTTCAGTACCCATTGTACATAGTACCCTCGTATTTGCTAATGTTGAATCAGAACCACTAGAAATTACTGAATGGGCAAGAGAGAGAAATGCTTTGTAGACAGAGACTGCAGCATGAATAGAACACAACACAGACCAACCTGTTGTATCTGAAGTCACCAGTAGCCTGACTTTGCTAGAAGTAGACTGGAAAGCTGAGAGATTATTGGAATTCATGCTGTTTTAATAACATCTATTCACAATTGCATTCCATTAATCTCTCTCTGTCTTAGACTGAGAAATCATCTACTTGTGCTTTGTTATCTACCTTGTAGCATATTGTATCTGCTGAGAACAAGTCTTCCAATAGATATTTACCAAACCAATGCTGTGAAGTCTCTAACACATCATTATGGGATGTGAACAATGCTGCATTTACTTAAATAAGGCCACAAGGTTTTGTGATTTTGTGACAGATAGACTGCCCACTCAGAGAAGTCACTTCAAGTCTATTCATACTTATAATACTACTTCCTCAGGAAGCTGAGATATGAGAATCAGATCTGGCTTGAAGTCAATCCCAGCAGGATAGTTTGTGAGAGTCTCACCTCCATTAACCAGCAAAAATCTGGAAGTAAAGCTGTAGCTCACGTGCTAGAGCACTACTAGCCTTAAGCAAAAATGCTAAGGGACAATACCCAGACCCTGATTTCAAGCTCCAGTACTAACACACACACACACACACACACACACACACACACACACACACACACACACACAGAGTCAGATATACCTGCGGGTTCCCTCCACCTCAACTTGGTTATCACATCCCCTGCCTTCTTGCTGCCATATATTAGAGAATGTTATCAATCTGTGCTGTTCTAGATTGCCCTATAGTTAATAAACCTCTCTTACATAGAGAATTGCACTCTCCATATAGAATTATGAGGATTAAGGTCCCCTGCAGTGACATTTGTGCTAGAATCACACTGTAAGGCAACTGTAAAAATAGAGATTCTAGTTTGAGGCCAAAAGAAACATAGCCAGAAAGTCATGAAGGGCATGGGGGAGGAAGGGTTTTATTTTTTTATTTTTAAAAAATAATTCTCATTCTCATGGACTGGGAGCTGAGAAGTGGCATCATTTTGCACTCCAGCTGTGACATTTTAATTTATAAGTTAAGAATGCACTGATCGCCAACTGCAAAAATTGATTTGGTTGTTCATCTGATTCAACCCATGTCAGTTTGAAAGTAATTATGATGGTGGGGCTGATAGGCAGGCAATTACATTTTTGTTCTCTCATATTCTGGCTCCTTCTCTCTGTCATTGCCTCCTCACCCCCCAACCCCCAAGGATGTTCTTGTCAGAAAGGCAGTGTGGGCAGAAACCAAGAGCATGTCTTTGGAGATGTAGTAGAAAGACTGCTAGAGCACAGCCCATAGGAAACAATAGTATAGCTAATCCTTTGTCTTAATCAATTTCTTGTTAGTCTCCTGTAAGACCTAGCTGGATAAAAGATGCAGAGTGGAGCTGGGCACCGGTGGCTCACGCCTGAAATCCTAGCTACTCAAGAGGCTGAGATCTGAGGATCACGGTTCAAAGCCAGCCTGGTCAGGAAAGTCCATGAGACTCTTATCTCCAATTAACCACTATGGCTCAAATGGTAGACACTAGCCTTGAGATGAAGAGCTCAGGGACAGCGCCCAGGCCCATGACCGGCAAAAGAGAGAGAGAAAGAGAGAGTGAGAGATGCAGAGTGTTTTGTCTCCTTGAATGTATAGAATAGGAAAATTCAGGCATTACAAGTCATTGCTTCTGACTTCCATTTCTACCATGTTTGTAGATACAGTGTCTTTCAAAAAAAAATTCCTCCACATGAAAATGCAAAGAGTAGCCTAGGGTAAGGAAAGATTTAGGCAAGGTTGAAATCCATATCTGCACCAGGGAGCAGATTTCCTGGGAGATGGTGAACGCCCTTAAATTACAGTGTCAAAATTTCAACCAAGTATTAGAATGGAGAAAGGAATTTTTGCTAGAAGCAATACCTGGCATAAAAAGCTAAAAATAATATAGAAAATAGAATTTAAGAGTACCTCATAAGGCAAAAAAAATGCTTTTAAGGTAGATCAAGAGGACAATGAATGAACATGAATTTTCAATCCTCTTTTTTTATTATTATCTTTGAGATTGTTCATTTACTTACAAACCCTGAAAAATGCAACCATCTCTCCAATGGACGAACTTGTCTAGTCCTGAGTAAAACAAGAATGTTGAGGATAAGGAGACTACTCAATTTGTAGAGGAAATATTGAAATACTTAAATTACTTGAGTTTTTCTGAGACTGGTTAAGAAAAACTTCCACAGCTTTCACATCAAGGCTGATGTTATTCAGAATCACATGTCACCCTCCAGGGGACTAGTGGCTTTCTAAGTCACCATGACTTCTGTCAAAAGTGACAACTTCTCTCAAAAAATACCATGCCCCAAATCCAGGCTTTTTCTATGCATGCTAATTTTGCTATCATTCTCTCCACTGACTACAGTCCTGAACAAAGACCCTTTCAAGTGAAAGAGTCTCATATGACACCATGCGCCGTCACAGAACTGATGTAAGGAAGTGTGGACCATGCTAATAGCCAGAAGCTCCACCACCCCCTGCATGCTTAGAAAACATTTCCGTTTCTGTTTATGTCATTTGGATCCAATAATGGAGAAGCATTTCGCTTTGCTATTTGTTGGCCTCTTATATAAACACGCTTTTCTCCCCCAAATTGCGAGAGAGCCTTAAACTAGCTGTATTTAGACTCTATACATACCTATAAAAGCTATACAGATTTTCAGATATCTAGTTTAAACAAATGTAATTGTCTGTACATTTTCATTTAATGATAACACTTCATAAATGTGCCTCCTAGCCAGGTGCTTGTGGCTGTAATTCTAGCTACTCAAGAATGTGATCTGAGAATTGAGGTTTGCAGCAATCCCAGACAAGAAAGTCCATGAGACTCTCATCTCCAATTAATCAGAAAAAAGTTGAAAGTGTAGATGTGCTCAAGTGGTAGAGCATAAACATTGGTTGGAAAAAGCGAAGCAAGAGCTTGAGTACTCACACACACTCACACACATGTATTCATATATAACAATTGCCATCTTTAGGCCTTAGATTTGTTCTGGGTTGAAAGCCTTTTCAGTCATTCCTTTATTTTCTTGCCTAATCTCTGAGCACAGCTGAGAGATTAAAAAGAAGACCTAAGAATCCAACACATGGAATCAGAGCTGTAGCTCAGGTATAGGCTAGCTCTTGGAAATTCAGGCTTATCTTCTGCAAATAGAAATGATGAATGTCATTTCATCTATCTGTTTAGGATTAAATGGAGTAGATTCATGAATTACTCAGCCCAGCACTTCACACCCATGACATGGTTAACAAATGACAATCAGTTGTTACTGATTTATTACTGTGGTTCTTTTAACTACATTTATCCTTTTACACTTTTTTTCTGTGTAGGGATTTTATTTCGTATCTGGGTCTTGGGAGCTTTTAGTTTAAAACCATGGAAACTCTAAGGCCACATTTGCCACCATTACAGCAGATGACTAAATTATCTTTATGAATGTAAAACTTTCTGTTTCATCCTAAGCTATGTTGAGGTTGGGAAACTGTTTCTGCCAAAGACCATTGGGTATTTAGAACTCTTCTCTGGGCCCTGAAAATTTATCAATGTCGGCAGACAGGCCACAGGAAGCTAGTGAGAAGCCTAGGAGTCTGTCCTGTCAGGCACTAAATGATTTTGCAGGCCTTATGTGGCCTGTGGACTGGATGTTCTCTACCTTATTCCCTTGCTCCAGTAATTAGAGTATCTCCTTTGCGATTCCATTTACTTGGTACAACAACACGGTGTGCAAGGTACACTCATTTCAACAGTTGAGATTTCTGTGAACATTAAAAGTTATCTTTCTTTACCATGTTTTCATTAGGAAGCCCATAATTCTACCCACCTGCTCATTTTTAAAAACCAAAAAAAGGTATACCCAAGATTTTGCAGATATCCCTGACTTTGGGGAAAAACCAAACAATTCCCAAACCTTTCTTGAGAAGGAAATGATTATTTCTTGTCTGTTTACAATCAATTTTGAGACTACCCAAGCTCTCTGCCCTTTAATTTATATGGCAGCTTCAAATTTATATAGATTCATTAACTTAGAAATTATGACCTCCACTCAATAATAGAATTGGGCCCCATACAATTTCAGCTTTAAATATTTAAAATTTGGGAAATCCTATCAAATCCATTTTCTAATCAAGTGGAAAGTCTACAATTCTGCTGTATGTTATCTAACTTTTGTATCTTAGAAAACAGTCATTACATCTTTAAGTTCACTAGAATCGGTCAGGATTTTACCTATTGGTCATTTTAGTACCAAAATGTGGCAGTGTGAATTGGCTACATTCATATGATGTTCCATTTCAAAGACTATGAAGAACGTTTCTCTCCCTCCTTCCCTCCCTCCCTCTCCCTCTCCCTCTCCCTCTCCCTCTCCCTCTCCCTCCCTCCCTCTCTCTCTCTCTCTCTCTCTCTCTCTCTCTCTCTCTCTCTCTCTCTCTCTCTCTCTCTCTCTTTTTCTTTCTTGCCCCCTTTCTCCCCCTCCACCATCACCCTCCCTTTCTCCCTCTTCTCTTTTTGCTTGAACTCATTCCCTGGGCACTTTCGATCAAGGCTGGTGCTCTGCCACTTGTGGCTTTGTCTGAGTAGTTTATTGGAGATAAGAGTCTCATGGACTTTTCTGCCCTGGCTGACTTCAAGCCATGATCCTCTGATCTCAGCCTCCTGAGTAGTTGGTGTGAGCCCCCAGCACCCTGCTGACATATCTCTCTTTAAAATCCAAGCACACTTAAATTCTGGTTCAGAAGGTAATTATATATAGCTAGGTGTCTGTAGCTCATAAGTGTAATCCTAGCTACTCAGGAGGCTGAGAACTAAGGATTGAGGCTGAAATCTTCAAGGGCAGGAAAGTCTGTGAGACTCTTATTTCTAATTAACCACTAAAAGGAAAAAAAAACAGAAATAGAGGAGTGGTTCAAGAGGTAAAGTGCCAGCCTTGAGTGAAAAAGCTAAGGGATAGTACCCAGACCCTGAATTCAAGCTCCAATACATGAACACAGACACAGACACAGACACAATGTAGTTTTATTAGGTGCCAAATTAGAGTTATTTATGCTAGTTCTTAACCCTCAGTTACTTTTAAGTATCCTTTATTTATTTAATTCATAATTAGTAGAAAAAGTAAAAATGATAGGTTGTTATATTCAGTGCATTTGAATGACCTAAAACTAAGGAAATAAAAAATATATTTGGGGCAGAATGGTTTTGAGGTTGCGAAGTTAAGGGTGGTATGAATGGTGGGGGGAGGGGGAAGGATATGGACACAATGCATAGTAATTTAAATGAGATGCTAAGGAAACAAGGAAGGACTCTAGTGAGCTGGCTTATGTCACAAATCAAAAGCATCAGCCTTCAGCATCTACCACCTCACTCATACCCTAAGGAGGTATACAGGCAAGCGGGATTTGTGTCAAAGTTCTTGGGTCTTCGCTGGGCCCCAGGGTTCCAGTCCGCTCAGCTGTCTCATCCTAACGTTATGAAGAGATTAAAAAGAGCCACCTTTCTCCTGACCCAGTTTTCCTTTAGGGTCTAGAGCAGAGACAAAGAGAGAACTGCAGTAAGGACTGACATTCACTGGTATTGTGTGTGACTCAGGCTACATATGGAGCCCACTGCTGTGGCAGCAGCTTTCCATACAGATTTAATCCCCACCCAGTGCCAGCACCACAGCTAATAAGTCTAGTGCTTACACTGCTGATAGCAAAGCCCAAGATCATCTGCTTGTTTTACTGGAGTTGCTCCTCAAAAAGAGCAACTTGTCTACTCACTGGATTGCCTAGCGGGGGAGGGTGTCCAGACTTCACTGTTCTCTGCTTTGAAGTAGGAAGATTTCTTTTTCTACTGTCTTATCACGCAGGTGGACAGTCTTGCAGGAGGAGCTCACTGCCTAAGAGCGGATCTGACTCATCCATAATCACTAGTAGATGACAAACTTTGGACTGTGTCCACAGCCGGGGAACTCTTCTGTTCCTTGAAAGCATTGGACACTAAGTTATAAATACTGGGAGTTTTTAGTGCCGTTAAAGGATGTCTTGTGCATGCTTCACTCCAAAGAAAACTTGCAGAAACTTGAAAAGATTGACAAGTATTTAGAAGAAATGAAATATCCTTCTCTCTCTGGTATTTCAAGAGCCAGATTTATATCTACTAACTGAAAGACGGTATTACTTTCCCCCCTTAGTGTCATAGAACAAAATTACAAATAGTAGATGGGAGTCAAGACCTGGGTTTATTTCGATCTGGATCACAAATGAGGGTTTGATCTCTGGCTACTCAGGATAGAACTCGGTGTCACATGTAAAGAATATTCTGAGAATCAAATACCTACACAGATTTTTTAAATTATGATTATTATTGTCTCATGGAAATTCTTAGAACCATTTTATCCATTAGAGGGAGCTGGTGTATGACTGATGGATGGTATTCACTTTATGTATGCTTTCAGGCACTGAAACCTGTAGGGAATATTAAAAATGAATGAATGACACAGATTTGGTCTGCCATAAGGATTTTCACCATCTCATCTCTCTTACAGCTCTAAAAATTTAAACAATCTATATGGGAAGTGGCGCTGTAGCTCAAGTGGTAGAGCGCTCGCCTTGAGCTGAAGAGCTGAGGGACAGCGCCCAGGCCCAGAGTTCAAGCCCCACGACCGACAAAAAAAAAAAAAAAAAAAAAAAAAAAACAATCTATATGCTTGGCTAGAAACCTTTAGATAAGAATTCCATAATCTCAAAAGGGTTGTCAGATGTGTTGAAGAGCTGACCACCAAATGTAACTTATATGTGATTACAACATGTAGAGGAGAAAGAAACTGAGTCAAATTAAACTCCTAAGAGCTCACGTTGGAATATGAGTTTTTTGAGTTTTCCTTAATTGCACATTATGATGCTTGTAAGGTGCCTACCCTGATCCAAAGACATAAAGATTTGGGACTCATGTTCAAGATAGCATTTGGATTCAGCAGTTTCTCCTTGAAGTGTCCCTTTAAATCTTTGTATCTGGTCCACTGTTTACCCTCTCAGAGACCAGGGAGAGGAGAGCTTTGTCTGCCCAGGCAAGGTCTTTCTGTCCAGCTTTGGAACAAAGGAGATCCTTTCACACTAGCCTATCTTTCAGCAAAACGCCTGCTGTGATAACATAATTGTCTCAAGAGCTTTGCCTTCATGGAAGTGTGTTTCTTACGATATGATTTCGGTGTGCAGCCCTTAGCCCTCTGTGAATAGCTTGGCATATGTCTTCTTGTATTCAAATGATACTGAGTACTCAAGTGGACATTAAGTATCGGTGAGTGATGAAGATATAGGTATTTGTTACCCAGCCTTTCAGCCTCCCAATCTTTAACTAGGAAGAAATGTTTGACCTAGACAATCATTGCTATTATTAAGTTGTTAAGAAAAGAAATTAAAATATCCCAGTTTGCTTTTATTTAAATAAGGCAGATGAGGATTTTCTTTTAAAGAATGGAAAATTAAAAAAAAAAAAAAAGAAGAAGAGAGCTTCTTTGACTGTGGAATCAATCTGCTTTTATGTTCTTGCCTTCCTCCAGACTCTTGAGGTCAAATGCTTGTGTTTATGGGCAAAAAGCTACATTATCGAAGTCCTATTACTTCATTCTCTACAGCCTTACTATTTGACATGCACTAAAAAACCCTAGAAATTGCAAACATTTTTTCAACCCCATTAAGAAAGTCCCCAGATTTTCAAAGGAACATATTTTTTTTAACCTAAATTCTACTGTTTAATAGGTTTTGAGTAATTTTTGTTGGTTTTGTTTTGTGTGTGTCTACCTGTAAGGGGACTTGAACTCAAAGCCTCAAGCTCTCACTTGGCTTTTTCACTTAAAAATAGCACTTTGCCCCTTAAGCCACTTTTGGGTTTTTGCTAGTTAATTGGAGATAAGAGTCTCATGGAATTTTTTGCCCAGAATGGCTTTAAACTGTAATGTTCAGACCTCATTCTCCTAGTAATAGTAGTTAGGATTACAGGCATGAGCTACTGGCTTTGAGTGATTTTTTTAAAGAAGCAATTTTGACTGAAAATATCATTGCATTATTTTATTATGTGAAATTATGGTAGTGTCATGTTGTATGCCTATAATTTCCTTTCTTACAGCTGTTTGTGCTGGGTTGGATTTGTTTATGAATCTTCAGACCTTATTTTGTAAGGCAATCTGTGCTCAAACTCCTGTTTTTTCATTTACTCTGTGACCTTTTCAATTTTGCATCTTCTGTAATCCCTCCACTATACTTATAACACAAACATAAAACTAGAAATGTGTTGAGTCTGGGAAATTAAAGCTTTACATAAACATTGTCTCTGAAGAGAAAATATTCCCCTCCCATTTAATAAAAAGATACGATTGAACCCTCTCTCAACTTTTTTCCTTACCCTCCCTCAAACCTTTCTCCTTCAAATATATTGTCTTACGTAAAAATGGAAGTAGATCTTTGTGTAGCTTTAAAAAAAACTGGAAGCGAAGGTCAAAGAACATTTCTACCCATCAGTAGTTTGGGTAATATTAAATATCCCAGCCCTGGCTCTCACTGACAGGATGTTGTTTCCTGTGTGGATTGTACCCTTCATTTCAGCCCTGGGTTTCCTTTTGTGTCATGGGTGCCAGGGCTTTCTTCTTCCTTCTTTTGGGTAAGGCTTCAGTTTGGAAATATAGTGCTGTTCCCATGGGTTTGGGAAAGACTGGAGGAAGCAATTGAGTTGTTAAAAAAAATTCTTTTTTGAGTAAGGTTTGAAAGATACTGAATTTATTTTTGCATGTTGTTTTTTTCCGTCCCTTAAGATTGGATATTAGAAGGTTCTTTGGGCTCATTTAAAAAAGAAATATATCCCTGTATCAAACAGGACTGAAGGAGATAGGCCGCATATATTTGAAGTCAAAAGCATCTGATCTCCAAAGAATCAGGAAAAATCTCTTCCCTAGTTGTATTTGTAGGTACTTTTTTGTTGTGTTGCTTTGTTTTTTGTTTGTTTTTTTTTTTAAGCAGGTGAAGCTCAAATGAGCACAGCATGGCCCAGATGGTATTGAAAGCTGCTGGAGTTTCTTTTATGTAACTTAGTCTCTACAAGTATGTTCCAGCTCAGAATCTATCAGGCCTCCTTATTCCCATGTGTATATCTCATCCACACACACATGCATGCATGCACGTGCGCATGCGCGCGTGCACACACACACACACACACACACACACACACACACACACACACACACACACACACACACACACACACACACACATGCACACTGGCACAAGTGTGGACATGGTCATTCCCAAATCCAACACAGCCAGAAAGAACTCTGCAGGGCTGTATTAACTGTCTCTCAGGCTCAACAGTGTATGCAGTTGGAAGACAGAAAAACTCCACAAGATGGGTCGCAGTATCAGCTCCCAAGCCTGTGCTGTGGCCCTGGCCAGTCAGTGTAGGAACCTTCTCAATAAAGTTGCTTCTTTATTAACAAAAAGAAAAAAAGAAAAGAAAAACTCCACAGGATGAACAGAGGATAGTATTCTTACCTACTGACAAGAATTATTTGCCAGGCTTTAACCTTCTCAGAGAGGCTGTACTTAAGAAGAGACAGAAGCAAAGCATTCTGTTCACCTCTGTGGTGTAGGCACTAATGTTCTCTTTCAGCTGAATATTCCCAGCAGGAAAATTTTGCTTAACAGAACAGATGCTTTAAATACCTAGAACATGCATTTCTTGTAGAATTAGTCAAATATGTTCTAGTCTTTGTATAACAAGATCATTCTGCTGGTGTGATAGTAATGTTCATGGAATATGTAGAATCTGATTTATCTCTCCACTTCCCTTTTTCTTTTCCTTTTCTCTTTCCTTTTCCTTTTCCTTTCCCTCTCCCTTTCCCTTTCTGTTTCTCACCTACCTTTCTGTCTGTTTATATACCTAATATGTCATCATCATCATCATCATCATTTCATCATCTTTCAGTTCTACATCCTACTACTCAATGTCTTTACAGTTTATCTGATGTTCCAACAAAACCAAATTCATCTTTACTTTCCTTCCTTTCTACTTTTGTATTTCCATGTGTTAACTAGAACCACCTACTTAGACAGTCTGTTTCCATCTCTGTCTGCTAATATCCTATTCATTTGTCAAAGCCAAAAGCCTAAGATGGTCATCTTCACGAGGTCTCCCCTGAATATCTCAAAGCATGAGATGAAGTTACTGCTCTCTTCACTGAGCATGTTTTTTAAATATTTTTGTCACTGTTACTTAAGGATTTTTTTTACTCCAGTTACTTACCCAGTTAATTTAAAGCTTCTCAAGACTGGGTCACTACAGTCTTTTAAATTTCTGAGCTAATGCTTAGAAAAGAACTGTTGGATGAGTAAGTGAATGGTGAGTCACTGCCCTTGGCACAGCTGGGGAAATCCTTTGAAACTCTGGAACAGAACCTTCCTCAACACCAGGGGTTTTGTTCCTAGATGAATCACATGGACCACCCTTGCCTCATTATCTGATACATACTCTGCTTGAATCATAAAAGTATTAAAAAAACACTTTGATATTAGTTAGTAGATAATACAATGCTTCATGATCCCTGGGACCCAGTTCTTGCAGACCACTTGCAAGAAATCCTCCCTATAGGATTCCCTTCTGTCTTCATCACAAAGTGCACTGAGGCCTTGAATAGCTGAAGCTTCCATGATCCAATAACAGTGCTGCAACCACTGTCCATTCTGATGAGTAAGTTCCCCTGCTACCCTGGCTATTAGAAACCAACTACTATTCTTTATGTTACCTCTACCAGTATCATTGATACAACCAGTGAAATACCCACAGAAGACAGGGAAGACCATGGGCCATTTATAGCCTATTTACATGTAGACAGTATATCCACTATGTCCTTCAGAGAAGGAGCTTGTACTCTAAATTAATACTTAGGGTCTCTAAGCATCTACCTAACTTAGCTATAATATATATATATATATATATATATTTCTATAATATAAATAGAGCTAGAAATGCATTATTTTCCCTAAAGGGGCATCTAGGGAATGAGATTTCATTTGGACCTATGTGTGCCAAGCAATTAGAAGCATATTAAAACCATTTTATGTACGAGCATTTATTACCTCTGCCCATAGGATGTTGCCTATGTGGGAAATTAAAGGCCCAATTCAATGTGTTCTTGGGTGTTCAGCCTATGAAGCTCTTTAAAACTTAAAGTCTATTTACTCTGCATTTATTCTGTGTTTAGAGACTACCTGGCTTGTTAATGTGTACTCTACAACTAACGGCATTTAAATGTTACCCCCTCCATGCATTAATGTGTGCATCACAGTGAAGAAGAGCGAGGGATGATAAACTGTGTTAACTGCACCATGTTCAAGTAAGATTTATCTAAGAACGAACGGTCTAGTGCATTAATGCAAATATTAAGAGACAGATATTTATCTTAATGGACTGTGAGGTACTTACAAACAGTATAATTGCTAGAGTCATTTTACCGGGCATTAATCCAGGGTGATTACAATTTCTCTTACTTTCTTTTATATAAGAGAGTCCATTTAAGGGTGTAAGTACAGCTAGGCAAGTGTGGCCCAGGAATCGAAGGCTCCTCCTGCACTCTGTTTGCAATGATTAGAATGATTGTTGGCACTTACTAGATTTTTGCAAGACTATTTAAATATTTAACAGTCCCAATCTCAAGATTACTACACAATACTAGATTTACACTAAGCCTATAGTCTTACAAATAAAGATTTGGTTTTCTAATGCACAGTTGTAGAATAGAAGTATAAATTGCTTGTGGACTAATGAGGCATATTCTATCTTGAAAGCAAACATGCTCTTCCAAAGAAATCTTTGGCTCTTTATTCTGTTATCTCATTTCTATTCGATAAAAAAATATATATTTATAGGGGTACAAGGATGTGTGTTTGATGTATGCGTATAATGTAGAATTATCAAACTGGGCTGTTTACCTATTCATCGTTTCAAATATTTATAATTATTGGTAGCAAAGACACTTAAAATTTAGTTTTAACCCTTGAAATAAAACCTCCACTTTTCCAAATCACCTCTTCCATATTTGAGAAGTCACTAGTCTACTATATCTAAGCCTCTAATGTTTTCTGAGTTCCCATCTAAGTGAGATCCTGCACTGTCTTTCTATGCCTGGCTTATTTCACTGTTCATAACATGCTCACGGTCCATCCATATTGTTAATAATAGAATTGCCTGCATTTTAAAGACTAAAAAATGCTCCTTCATGAGTATATAACATCTTCTTTAAATCTATTCACCTATGGATGACAAGCCCCTATTCCTGACAAACAGCTTTTGAAGTTGTTTCTGTGTCCCTCATACTTCTAAAGGTAGTGTTGCTAGAGCTAAAAAGGTGGGGGGAAAAGAAAGGAGGAGGCAACAATGCTGGATAAGAAATGTACTGATTACCTTGCTCATGTAACCCCTTTATACAGTATTTTCACAATAAAAAACTTAATTAAAAATTATTCAACAAGCATGGGAAATGCTGCTCCTCTTCCATCTGTGCAGTTCTAACCTTTAACATGAAGTGTGTCTTCACCAATTCCGTTTTATTGATAGTTAGTTGGAGATTGGAGTCTCGTTGACTTTTCTGTCCTTTGAACTGTGATCCACTGGGCCTCAGTCTCCTGAGAGCTGGATTATAGTCAGGAGTCATCAGTGACTTCTCAAAAGCACCGTTTCTATCTTGGCCATCCTTTCTTGAGATTGCTCAAAAGAATGAGGTTAACAGTCAAAGGATCTCAAAAGCTAGCATGGAGGCAACCAGGGAAGTAGACATAAAAAATAAAGCATCAAACCAGGTGCCAGTGGCTCACACCTGTAATCCTAGCTACTCAGGAGGCTGAGATCTGAGGATCACGGTTCAAAGCCAGCCTGGGCAGGAAAGTCCATGAGACTCTTATCTTCAATAAACCACCAGAAAACCAGAAGTGGCACAAGTAGTGGAACGCTAGCCTTGAGCTGAAGAACTGAGGGACAATGCTCAGGCCCAGAGTTCAAGCCTCATGACTGACAAAAAAATTCAAAAAAATAAAAAAATAAAGCGTCAAGGTAGAATGAGGTTGTAGGACTTGGAGCCTGCAGGTGTGATGGTCAGCAAGGGGATTCACAGGTGACCCTGCGGGTTTGGGGTTGTGTCTAGAGAATGATGACACCATAGACAGAGCCAGACCTAGCTACAGGGGGAAAGGGTCTGTCCAATCCAGGCTAGGCTGAGTGTAGATGCTTAAAAGATGTTTAATTTTAATCGAGAATGTTCTCCCTTAATAAAGTCAAATGTTTTTCCCTACCTACTCAATTCCAAAATAATTCTTCCTTATCCCAAATCCTCTAAGCCACCCAGAATTAGCACACCGCTGAGCACTGTAATCACTGTGTTGTTTTTCTCATGAGGATGACATCTAAGCCCTACTCCTAGCTACTAGTAAAATGTCACCTGGTGACAAATAGGTACCAGCATTAGAGGCCACTCATCTGGGGCTGGCATCTTCTTGGCTTTCTGTTTCTCTCTTTGTGTTGCTCTATCCAGAATGATTGACTTCATCATCTGGTAATAGGAAACCTGACTCTGTAGGACTGAAGAGAGGATGTATTTTTTTATTTAATTAAGACTTCTATGCAGTCAAGAATTCATAGTATGTATATAACACAAAATGAAGAAACATAAGAAGAGGGATGAGTGGAGCAGGGGTGAGAATGTTGAAGGAGGTGGCCACCTATTTAGATGCATCCTGTTCATAAACTGCCTTGTTAAATGATGTTTCCTTTGTAGTACTTTAACATAACAAAAAAATTAAAAGGACTTCTGGCCTGGAAAGTAGAAGATTGATGAGTCTCATATTGTGTCACATTTCATAATACCAGAGTCACTTCTCAGTGCCTTGTTTTTGGCTTATATCCTCTAATTGCCACCTATTGGTCCCCATCAGACCGCCAGTATAGCACCAGGCCCCCCCACCCCACCTAAGAGATGTGCCAGAAGGGAGAAGGAAAAACAGCTAGATCACCCAAGCCCTTCTCTTTTATCAAGATTAGAACAAGCACAATTCCCATAGCCTCTAACAGACATTCTTGTTCATCTCTGTACAAATCTGTGCCATGTGTTCACTTCAAGTTGCAAGGGAGACTTGCTTAGTCTTGTTTTATTACCAGCCCTAGAAAGGGGAAAATTGGAATGGTTATTCCAGTGGCTCTAACAGTTGCCTTCCCTGCTCCACTGTAAGCCATTGGAAGGCTGGCACTGCGTACCATAGGCCCAATTTATATCCATGTTATACTATACCCTTCTTATACCTTATGCTATAATGAACATAAGTGAAAGTGTTTGAGAAGCTATCCATGGTCTAAGCAACTTGTTTGGGGTTTTGGCCTTTCTGATTAACCGTTAGCGCATAGGAGGCTTTTTCAACACTTCTCAAAAAAAAAAAATAGTCACTAAAGGAAAACACTAGATGTTGGGAGGAAATCTATACTGCTTTAAAAATAGAGTAAGGCTTAAAGTACCTTCTTCAGTAATGAAGGCATGAAAAGAAGCTTCTTAAATTATGAATGTGGCTCCTCTGGTTTATTGCCCAGTAATCCTGTTTTATTGATTTCTGTTTATTTCCAATCACTTAGAAGGAGAGAATGGGTTGTTTAGAAATCTTGATCCCTAAAAGATTGCCATTAAAGCTACTTTGCCGTATTTAGTTGTTTATTTTTTGCTCAATGTGATTGAATCAATATATATATATATATGTATATACAAATAAAAACACAATTTCCTTTGCTCTCTAGAAGACTAGGGGAAAATACACACACATTCACACACACACACACATGCACACACACACACACACACAGCTAAGTAAGTAAAGATGTTCAGATAAAAGTAAGGCCCAGCAAATAACATATTGATTTCTTTCAAAGAAGCAGAAGGTAAATTAAAAGTATTCTCTGCCATCACTTAAAAAAAATGACAATGATTTTGCAGAGTTAGAACTCATTGATTTTCCTTCCTAACAGGGCGGCACGGAAAGATAGCCCATCATACCCAGAATCATCCACATGTGGGTTCTCCAGCCATTGCTAGAGATGCGCCTCTGTTGGCTTGGCTCTCCATTCTGAGATTTCCATTCATCATATTACCTTTGCAGAGAAAGGCCACTGCAGATTTTTCAGGCAATTATATAATCATCAGATGAGTTTAAACTGGTGGTGTCGAAATTCAGAAGAGTTGGAATGAAGTCAAATGTGTAAGAACTGTGACTTTATTCTGGAATGTTTTCTACAAGGTTACTGAGCAGTCATCGTGCAGATAGGCAGGAGTGTAAGGCTTGGGGCATGGTGTTGTAAGCTCTGTAGCAGTACAGAATGTGGTGCTGTTTCTTGCTGAGTAACTGAGAGAAATAGAAGCTAGTTCCAACCCATAGTCATGAGTCTGGCAGTAAAGCCCAGGGACCCAGCTCCAGGAGCGTGAACTATTCATCACAATTTGAGTTTTTGAAAACCATGCCACACTCTTTTGGCCTGTTCAGACACAGTTTGTAGATCTGATCTCAGAGGTGCCTATGTAATTTGTGAAAACCAGACACAGGAAAACTACATGTCCCTTGATAAAGAAAAAAAGGAAAAAGAAAACAATGTCTAAATGCACTGTTCTTATTCTTCTTTCCACCTTCCCTTTTTTTAAAACTTGTTATGTTAGACCAAATTGATATTTAATGCCATTTTATGGAATGAAAAAATTTAGTAATTTCAGCACTTAGACAGTTATTTTCATTTTGTTCAATGCTAGTTTTAATGGCACTTGATTCAAGCATAAAATCACCAAAACATATCCTTGTCTCCCCTGTACTGTAGAGTAACAAACAGTATGGAATAATGAACAATCTTTTACAAAAAGAACAACCCTTGATGCTGTCCTTGGTAGAAACTTCTTTAGGGTTTTATGGTATCTATATAATATCTATTGTCTGGTATCTATGTTAGCCCTTCTGGATTATATTAACATTTTCCTTTGGTTATTCTCCTTTAAAAATAGATGTTTGGGGCTGGGAGGGTGGCTCAGTGGTAGAGCGCTTACTTTGCATGCCTGAGGCCCTGGGTTCAACTCCTCAGCACCACATAAAAAAAAAAGCCAGAAGTGGCGCTGTGGCTCAAGTGGTAGAGCGCTAGCCTTGAGCTGAAGAGCTGAGGGACGGCACCCAGGCCCAGAGTTCAGGCCCCACAACCGGACCACCCCCCCAAAAAAAGATGTTTGTTGTAATAACAATGGAATAAAGAGCTCACTTTACAAGGACATCTTACCACACCTACACACACACAGACACATACACAGACACATACACACACACACACACACACACACACACACACACACACAAAGGTTGAAAGGAAGGTAAGAAAAGTATGTCAGGGTTTTGGCACTTCAGTTAGATTTTTTTAGCATCAGTTTACAATGCTAGAGATTTGAGGTAAAAAAAAAAAAAAATAGGGCTAGAGGGTTTGGCTCAAGTGGTACAGGACATAAAGCTCTGAGTTCAACCCCCTGTATCAAGAGTGGGGTAGGGAAACACCAGAACAGAATTTACAGTGGAAATACAGCCAAATTTATTTGTACCAATAAGAAAAATAACCATCACCCATCAGCTTTATGTGTACATAACTAATAGGCATCTGATCTAGATTCCTAGAGATGGCATGAGCTAGTGGGTGGTTTTAGTTTATTTTATACATTTTTTTTTCTGTCTCCTAAATAATACGTAATTTCTCCAGGCCAAGAAATAAATTGAAAGGATTTAGAGGGATTTGCTTATCAGTGGAACACCACGTAGCAATACATTCCTCCTGCTTTTGGGAAGGTACATTGAAGTTTGGTTAATCTCCTGTGGTTCAATACTCCTCTTTGCTCTGTCAGGCTGCCTTGAACAACAGATAGATTAATCCCCTTTCCACTCACTCTCCTCTTTTTCCTCCCTCCCCACTCTCTTGATCTACCTTTTCCTTTTTTGAACAGATGGAAAGAAAATCTTAAAAGTGGAAAGAACAAGCAAACAAAATATGGCAGCACATTTAGTAATATCATCATTGCAGACCTCAAGGATGGAATAAAGGACCACAGGCCTTATCAAAGAATATGACTACGCAGAGCTTAGTTTTAGTTTAGTTTAGTTTACTGTTAATTAAATGTTGAGTCTACAAAGGGATTTCCTTAAAGGCTAATTCATTAGCAGAAGTTATTATACATCATGTCATTCTTTAGCCTGGGCCAGTATAAGCATTGTCAGGGAAAAAAAAAGAGAAAAGAAGACAAATAGAATCTTTAGGGAAATAGAAGATACCGTGCACTTGGATTCCCAAATGATCTGTTGCTTTTAATGACCATAGGTCAATAATAAATCTTTGTTATAGTAGTTACCCTACATTATTGTTTTAAAGATTAGTAAGAACGAATGGTCTTGAAAAAAAATCAATTGAAAAATTCTTCCTGGCTTAAAAACCCAATATTTTGTAAGTTCCATGAAGACAAGTGCCCATGCCACATAGTAATTGACACATCAAAGGCAACTAATGAATACCTGCAGAGGAAATGAGCAAGTAATGGGAGCACAAATATAATTAGATATCCAAAAAAAGATTGTATTTTAAATTCAGATTTCTCAGAAAACTCTGTAGCAGCAAACTAGTTTTTATTTAAACTGAATGCAATATCTTTAAAAAGCCTTCGTAGTTCCTAAGAATCTGAACTAAGTAAGGCAAACATCTTTACTCCTCATGTATTGTTTGCACATTATTTTCTATAGGAATGAGTAGAGAGGAAAGAAAAGAGAATGATACCTTGAAAATCCACATGAAGACACTGCTATCTCAGAGGGTATTGGCATTTAGATATTGAGACTCAGAAAGGTAGATGCAAGAACCAGTACCATAACCAGACTAGAACTTTGTTCCTCTGGTCATGTAGGACCTTCCCTCATTCTGTGTCTTCATGTTCAATACTTGAGCCAGATAAAACTATATTTTTAGAGGACATGTCTAGTCAGATTAAAGTGGACACATAGACATTGTATTTACACAAGCTTACTATGTTCCAAGGCTCTTTCTGTACTGGGTTTGAGTTGGGTGACATGGAACTAGAAGAAAAGTGATGATGATTTCTAATGAACTTGTCAAGCTCTAGTATACTTTTCCTTTTAAAATCTTTCATTTGATGGAAGTGTGAATGTGTGTGTGTGTGTGTGTGTGTAATACTGACCAAATATACAAATCTATGGCAATAATTTAGTAAATAAAATCTTAGTAAATTTAGTCAGATGGCCAGACTTTTAAAATCCTATGACTCATACCTGTAATCTTAGCTACTCAAGTGAGAGAGATCTGAGGTGTGAGGTTCAAAGACAGCTTGGTCAACCAAGTCCACGAGACTCTTATCTCTAATTAACTACCAAAAACCTGTAAGTGCAGCTATGGCTTAAGTTGCAGAAACCTAGCCTTGAGCACAAAAGTTTAAGGACAGCACCTAGACTTTGGGTTTAAACCCTAGGATGGTCACACATATACACAAAAATCTTACTTGAGATTATAGGGAGGCTCTTGGTAATGGAAAACATGTTTTCAATATCCTCCCCTCCCAATCTGTTATTTAAATGGACACATCCTTTATTTGATGGAACTCTCCCTCTTGTGAGATACTGAAAGTACCAACTCCACCCCCATCTCTGGATTGAAGTGTAGAGGGGAAGGATCTAGAACACCCGAGCATTTAGAGGAATTTAATTCTTTTTAGCATGGAGCAGCTGTGAAGATATATAGCTGTTTTTGATGGAACTTCAGAATATTTATGGGCCTTTCTCTTTTCCTTCTTCCCTGGAAGAAAGAGGACCATCATTCTTGAGTGTGTTATTTATAATTTCATAAAGCTGTTCTGTGGCAAGACTTAAATTTTATCTCACACTTAATCTCAGTCAAATAAGCATGCTCCCAAAGAACTGGGTAGAGAAGAAAAAATGATTATATCCCAAATCATTACCCAGTGCCAGCATAAGATAAAGGGCTAAGGGTTAGAATTTAAAGTCACAAAAAGCAATTGGGCAGTCATGGCGAAAAATGTCTTGAGTAGTTCCAATCATGGTGATAGTCACTTTTCTCAATACCAAATAATGAATAATGATAAAGAATATTGTGGAACCATCTCCGTACCAGGATGGGGTAGAGCTTTCAGAATGAACAATTAGAAGCAGAGGATTATAGAAACAATAACTCACTGGAGGAAAATGAGCAGTCAGGTTTGTGGAATTGAAAGAACCGGAAGGTAAATAGACCTATAAATTTACCTGGGTGGACAGAATTTTGAGCTTTCTTCACCACCAGTTTTATTTTATGGTGATTTCAGTAAGCACTGTTAGGTGGACAGGAAAAAGAATATAAATGCAATTTTTTAAAAAAACTTCCAGGAAAGGAATAAAGAGGGTACTTGCCACACAGATATTTTATTGAAAGTTATTATAATGCCTATCTTTAGTTTTATAAGACTTAATACAGATCTAAGTAATTACAACCTGTGGATTTAAGTACATAAAATACGTATTTTAAAATAGAAAAATTATTATTTGTAATACAGGTCTTTGCAGGAGGATTTTCTGTGCCTATTGAGAAAGCAAAGTGAGCTGTTTAAAATCTGCACTGAGACCCGTTGTCATTCCAAGGATCTCAATGCAACCAATGTCAGCTTTCTAAGGGATGTGAAAAATGGTATTGGTGACTTGGAGGGAGGAAAAGAAGGACTGAAGTCTGATTGGGCAGGATAATAAGTTTATGCTTATTAGTCAAGTTTTCCATAATAAGATGATAATTCAAGTTGCTGTCATACTATCTTTCCAGAACATCTCATCACTCCAATCATCCAATACTTCTTGTAGATCTGCAAATAAACCGATCTATTTCATACTGCTGACTCTGCAAATGCTGTTTATTTTACCAGAACTACATTTGTCCTTCTCTAGCCTTCAGACCTAGCTCTCTCCTGCTTCAATCCCTACCTATTCCTGTAGGGCTCATTTTTCACCTCTTTTTTGCCTAGGAGATAACTACTGTCTGGCTCCTTGCTCCCTTGGCATCTTAGGTGTATTCTTGTTCTCACAATCAGTTTACTGCCATGTTGATTTGGTTAGCGGGCTGTCTCAGCAGAGACTGGATTCTCAGAGAAGAGAGATGCTCTGTCCATCTCTCTGTCCTTCATCAGTGCTAATTTGCTTCACATGGGTGCGCAATAAAAAGTTAACATCATAAATGAATAAACAAATGAATGAGTAAATGGTGAAGGAATGAATGAAGGATGTATCTTGATGACTTAGTCCTACACTGTAAATGGTAGACCTCACAATCTAGTCACTAACTAAACAATTCAGTTTGTAGGTGATCCTAGATCTTTTTTGCTTCCTTAAATAACTTACAACAATATTGGTATTTAAAATGTATAGAATTTGCAAATGGATTTATAAAAACACTTTAAGCTTAGTCACTGGGAATTATGAAAGCTTTTGATGGCCATTGTAGAGGGAAAAATATAGCCAATTTGACATGGATGGAAATGATGTGGATATTCCAACAAAGCTATATAGATAGGAAATACTCCTAGAACAATATTGTCACCTGAGAGAACATTTGTAGTGTTGATCCCATTGGTTCTTGTGAGTTCTAAAAGAATTAGTATGTGTTAACTGCTTAATGCAAAGCCTGAATAAAGTATGTAGTAATAGGAGGAGGCTACAATGCTTGATAAGAAATGTACTCATTATCTTGCCCATGTAATTGTAACCCTTCTGTACAGTATTTTCACAATAAAAAAAAACGCATGCAGTAAATATGAATAGTAGAGAAAGTTCCATTACCCATTTTTTTCTCAGCAGTTCTAACTAAACTTCTCAGAACTAAACTGGATATGATTATGGGAAAATTGTGTGTGTGTGTGTGTGTGTGTGTGTGTGTGTGTGTGTGTGTGTGTGTGTGTGTGTGTTTGTGTGTGCGTGTGAGAGACAGACAGAGAGAGAGAGAGAGACAGACAGACAGACAGACAGACAGACAGACAGACAGAGATTAATATTGCCCTGCCTTTTCTTTAACATGATTCATCAGTTCTGTTCAATTCATAACAATTCTGATTGGAATCTCTATCTGCATCAGAAAAGCATGCCCCACTGACCACGGAATCAAAGAAGTATACCTTGTCTTTCAAGGTCTAGCACTAGACTCTAAATTTGTTTGTGTCTGAAAGAGGACACAGCCTTGGGTTTTCTGATAGCAATTTTGAGTTACTTGGCCATTATTTTAGAATATAATCATTAGCTGTACCTCCCAGCCTCCCCCCCCCAAAAAAAACTTGGCTTGTAAATTGTTTTCTAGGGGTCAAAGACAGAAGTAATGTTTGTTTGTTTTTTAAAATTCTCTATATAGTAACCGTCTTAACACCAATTCTTTTTGTAAATTGCAATTTAATGCTGCTGGTTTTCCAAAGCTACCCAGCCCTAGCCAATATTGGATGCCAGGTTCTCTTAGAACACATTGCCTTGTGTTGGGCAGTGAGTGGCTGTGATCTTTGTAATTGCTTTGGGAGTTTGTGTTGGCTGTGACTTTAAACAATGATGAATTTGGTTGGAGGGGCAGAAGCATCTCTATGGCTAGATTTAGCATCATTGGAAACAGTGACTTTTTGAAGCTCTTTACGTGTGTATCTTTCTTTATCCCTCTAGAAAAAAAAATGATGTAGGTACAATAAAATGTAGGTAATGAATTATCAGCAATGAACAGTTCTACTAGGGGCTAAAGGTAGAGTGCATACTGACCTTAATTTAATAAATTAGGAGTGATTAATGGCTTGATCGCCTGGCTGAATAAGTTAGTTGTCTAGTGAAATAACTCTTCCCCACTTACACCTTCTATCCTCACTCCCGCTCTGTCAGTTGAAGACCTGAGATGTCAGGTGTGCTCTATGTGGTCAAGGCTGCTCTTACACACACATAGCTATACAGCTAGCCATTAACATTCTTTAAGTCTAAGCTCCAATATGGGAGCTCTTGGTAACACTGGGTTCTGGTGCATGTTGTAGTTATACAAGCTCATACAGATTAGCAATTCTTGCGGAAGGGCAGAGCTCAGAAAGTTTAAGAGCAGGTATATGGAGTCTGCAGAAGCTGATTAGGATCCCATTTAGGAGAGATGGAACTAAAGATAGAGATGGAATAGGATAGTGCCAGCAGCATTGAAGACAGTATCATCAAATTACAAGAGGGAGAAACTTATGTTAAGGGGAAGAGCCTGGAAAACAGTTATCATTTCTTTGGACTCATAAAAATAAAGCTCTCTCTCCTAGAATTGAGTCTGGTTCTGCTAACATAATGTGAATCTGTATTTTGGTTGCTATTGGGGTTTTACATCGTATTCATTTGTTCAATTGACTCTCCTTCACTGGTCTTGGCTTGCTGGCTCAGCTGGCAATCTACTACTGGAACCTTGCCTCCAGGCATGTATTTTGCTGGGTATTTGGGAGAAAGAATCTAGTGAGCTTTTCTACCTGAACTGTCTCTGAACCATAATCCTACAGATCTCAGCCTCATAAGTAGTTAGGATTTACAAGTGTGAATTACTGATGCTGGCTTTCAACGGCCTTTTTAAATATTATTATCTGGCCTTTAGTTCTTGAAAGAAGCTCGTGGAATTTTATTAAGACTCGGGATTTCACTCCGCACTAGACCCCAATACTCTGCACAGACCGTTTCGTAAGGCCCTGATACTCAGGTCACTAAGAATTTCTAAGTGAATATCAAACATGAGCATATTCTCAATTCTTTTACATAATGAAAACCGATGAAATTTCTCAATTTTTTTCCTAATTAACTTTTTCCATAAAGTTTTAATGCCAAAGATATTCACTTATGCAACCTTGATCTTTTAGAGGGTCACAGATCATTGTGATATGGAAGATTCTCCCTCGCCCCAGCCCAAGCCATTTCACTCTGCCTGGGAGGAATCTGTTGTCTCAACAAAGCATAGGCTTTACAATGATCAAACAATGACTGTGGCCTTCTAAAATGGCACGTGCCCCACAATTGTCCTCTCCATCAGTTTCACTTACATTGATTCCCTTCCCATCTCTATTCCTCAAGTAACGGGAATTGGGCCTGTTAAAGGTTCCCTTGCAGCAATAAATGCCAAAGGAATGTTCTTCATTTCTCTGGAACAACCAATGACACCTCAAGGTACAGCAACCCCAACCAGTTTCAGCTTCTACATCTGAAGTACATAATTCAGTAGTGTCTAATTGAAAGAAAAAAAGCATTTGTTCAGATTGTTTTCTCTACCAACTTGAAGGAGGAACAGGATATTATGAAATAACTCCCTATCATCTATGGAATAGAGATCAATAATGTGGTCTAAAGCACCCATCACCAACATGACCTGATATTGGTTTTCTATTATGGGTCCAATAGTCCTTCACATGGCACATCTAATTAAAAGAGGATGTTTCTGGAAACACTTGGCATACAAGGTGACATATATGTTCATCTCCTAGAGCTTCATAATAAAGTATAATAGACTGGGTAACTAAGGCAGCAGAAAATTCATTTCCTTATAATTGTGGAATCTGGAATTCTGAAATCAAAGCATCTGCAGAGATGGCTTCTTGTGTTGCTTCTCACTTCGGTTTATGCATGACCAACTTCTGCTATGATATGTCTTAATCTCCTTAAAAGAAATGAGTAGTGCCAGTTTTATTGGGTAGGAGAAAAGTCCATTCTAATGATTTTATCTTAGTTACCTCATTAATTACCTGTGTCCAAAGGCAAGCACATTCTAATATAGGAGGAGTTTAGCTTTCAGCATATAAATGGGAGGCACATGTCTGATACCAGTGGCTAATAGATGTGATCTTAGCTACTCAGGAGGCTGAGATTTGAGGACTGAGATTAGAAGCCAACCTAGACAGACAAATCTGTAGGACTCCTTTCCAGCAGCAAAGATCTAGAAGTAGAGCTTGAGCTAACCAGAACTGTGAAGCCCAAAGTTCAAACCTTAATACTAACACACACACACACACACACACACACACACACACACACACACACACACACACACACACACACACACACACACACTATAATTGGGGATGGGAATAATTCTGCCCATAGTGGCATATGAGACAAGGTGTAAAGAGGAACGTAGTGGTCATAGATAAAGATATTACCAAAGATGCATCTATTAAATCTCTTCTATGTTTCTCACTAGCTTTGTATCCTTTAAAAACTCAGGTGATTTCCCATTTAGGCATGTTTAAATGTATGATACTAACCCCAAGAATACTAAACCAAGAATGGTTTGAGAATTATGTCTAATTAAAAAGCAACTAATAGGCATATATATGTGTGTGTGTGTGTGTGTGTGTATATATATATATATATATATATATATATATATATATATGTCGATCACAGCAACTCACTGTTCAATAGATGAGGTCTATTTCTTTGAGATATTTTTCATCTTGAATATGGATCCAAACTCCATTACATTGGGAGTAAGAAGATCAGCAAGTTAGTTAATATTACTAAGGTTAAGCAGGGAAAAGAAATGAATATTTATTAAGCAACTGCCGCTACTGAGCACTCAAACATGTAGTATGCCAAAAGGGTTTTTTTTGTTTGTTTTTGCAGATATTCTTGTAGATCATTAATTAACCATTCATTCAACAATATTCATCATGCATAAAACATGTACCAGCAACTGATACATCTCAGTCTTCTGTGATCATTAAAGCTGACCTACTATGTAAGAAGGACTTTTGTTACTGTCAATACTCACAGTCCTCTGTGTATTTTCTAAGATTCCTGAAATGGTACAGTTTCTGTGTGACTCAAAAAAAAATCAAGAAACCAAGTTGAACTAGTACAATTGCAGTGGAAATTTGTGTTTTTTCTGTTGTCTTCAGGAAGAGTCTTATACCTGTGTCTGGAAACTGTCATAGGCTATCACTCTGCTGGTCCCGTTACTAATTCAGCTAATTGCAGCAATTAAGGAAAAGAATCACCACTAGAGAGAGAAGCCATTATGCTTGGATGAACAGACTGCATTCCTCAGTGTTCACTCATTATGCCCACCACTTATAGATTCACAGGCACCCAATCATGCACTGGAGACCACACACCATATGCACTGGAATTCTCCCCAAATCACAGAGCGTTCTGTGTTTGCCTAATTCTTCTATCGCCCACTTTGCAATAGCCCTTCTCCTGCCCTTCTGATTCTCAAGCATGAAACAAGCATCAGGCACAGAATGGGAATTCTTAGGGATGGGTGGGACCAGCGTGAGTTTCCTGAAACCTCTTTGGTCCCTCAGCATCAAAGAACCATGCAGACTGGCTGAACTGGTGTGAACAGACCTCAGTAATGTAATGGTGAAAGGCAGGGTAAAGTGACATGACTCTGATGTTGCTGTACATTGATTTACTTATCTTCTTTCTTTGTTTTCTCCCTCCCACCCCCCACCCACCATGTCATTTTCCCTTGACATGAGCAGCCAACATCAGATGACCTTGTTTCATCTGCTGAATGTTCAAGTGATGATGAAGATTTCGTTGAATGTGAGCCGAGTACAGGTAGGTCAGGTCAGTCTTGTTTTGCTTGCTTTCTATTTTCATTTGCAAAAGACAATACATACATATATGTGACTATACATGTGCTTTATATATATTATAATGTGTTAAATGTGTGTATTTCCTATATCTATATATGTCAAAACATACATATATAAATATTAATTTATAAACAAAGCATCAAATCCCATGGAAGGAGCAATAAGTTCCCAGGGAAACTGAAACTCCCCTGATAATTAAATAAATCCATGGAATAGAACCCAACTTTGAGCAACCAGATCTCCAGTCTAAATACCGCCAATGGGCAGTGGCCAGTAGAAATTCTCAAAATTCATTGCTGACCAGGGCATGAGAAGCCTGTATTGGAATGAGATCAGAAAAGCATGCACCCAAAATGGAGCCATGAAGATTGGTATATATCACCCAAACCTCACAAATCATTCTGAGCTTAAGTGTCAGAACTAAGTTTAAAAAAAAAAAGCCAATTTTTTTTCCATGGGATTTCAACAGCGGTTAACATGGTATCCTATTTGTGCTAATTTTGTTCACTGTATGTCTAGAGAAGTTGAAGCACTGTAGTAAATGCAGAATTAGTACTGAGTCATGCCATGTCTACCGCTGTGATGCTTCAAAATGTATCCACCGTGCTAAAGTTGAATGGACTTTGGCAACTAGAAGCCAAAATGTTCTCCCCATTTGGATCCAGATACATTTTGATGTTTACTGGTCTTTGTTTATAGTGAGTTATATATAATACAATGTCCAGCAGGCAACTGCAGCCCATGAATATTTCCTATCAACTTTCCCAAGTTGTCTGTTCTGAAACTTCCTATAAGTTAAATATTTATATGTATATAATAGAGAACAGATATCATCAAATTTCTGTGTATGTTTAACAAAATTAAAGGCTTGAGTTGGATCAGAACCTTATTTCTGCAAAAGATAAAAATAAATAAATAATACATGTTCTAGTTGATTGGGTTGCTTTAATTTTTTCCTTTTTTTTTTCTTTAAGAAAAAGTAAGCCACTAAACATTTTCTGTTGGTAGCTCTAGAGAAATTTAAGCTTTGTGGGGGAAAAAAGAATATATAAAAAATAAAATTCTTCCATTTTGTACCTTCTAATTACTTAACACTTCAAATTTTGTTGAAGCTTGACTGTTATCTTGCAAGTGGATTTGGATCCAGGAAGTTCTATGAGTTTCTAGCCTTAGCATTACACCCCAATACTATGTTCCTACTATCCTGGGATATGACTTGTTCCTTTGGGAGTTTAGTCATGTAAAAGAAAGGTGACCTTGTAATTCTGATTTTTTCATGTTATTGGGTATTAATTCATCTAACTCATTTATTCAAAAACTATTTCACAGCATTCAGGCAAAAGCATACACTGTGTTCCTACATTTGAGTACGTCCTGTTCTAATACTTTTCATAAATAAGCTCTCACAGAATAAAGAGATTTTCTGCAGACATTACCTCTCCAACATAATTCAGTCCAACAATTATTATGTTCAAGTCCAACTCTGAATGTTCGGCTGAGCTAGATATTAAATACTCAGATGTGAGTATATCATGATTGTTCAGATACATTAAATTACCTGATTTTCTGATGAATAGTTTTAAGATCTAGATTTTAGTTAGGACTATCTGCTCATCTTATCACTGATTTATTTCTTTTCTTAGCAAGGATATCAACATTGAAGGCCTAGCCATTCAGAAATATTGTCACACTCTCCCCCCTAGTTCCTCCTCTCCTGAAGGTCTTCATTGTGATATCCTTCATAACAAGGCTGAAGGCTTTTCCAGATCTCAGACCCACAAGTTCCACAGCTCCTTAGGCCGATGCTATATATTACCATTTGATAGAAACCAATCTTGAATGGCCCCAAATTCATTAGTTTTTCATTGAATCCACTGGTATTTTTCTTTTATGTGATTCAAATGCAGACAACAGAAATCCAATATTAGTATTTCTTGAGGAACATGGGCAGGTAGAGAGATGCAATTTTAAAAGCACTCAATTGTTCTGCAAGGGAGTATGGGAGGAAGTACATAAACAAAGTGGAGGCTGAGCTCCCAATCTGAAAGAGCTAACAAATAATGCAGACATTGATTCCCCCTGCCTGGAATAACTCAACCCATTATATTTAGAGTGAACATTTCTGCATCTTAAATTTATTTACTCCGTAATGTATTGCTGGTGAGTTCCTTAGATACACAGGGGAAAGGGCAAAATGCCATAGAAATATTTAATACAAGGATGGCCCAGGATATGATTAACATTGAAAAGGACTATGAGCTTAGACAACACATCCTATTTGGCATCGCCTGGTAACTGTCTCCATAGCCTTGACATATTCCCAAAGTAAAAGCAATTAAAAATCAGAAAAATTACACAATTTGGGGTATAACTTACCTAAAGATATGATCTACCCTAAAGAACACAGAAAAATGGATAATGGTAATGACATTTATGTAAAGTTTGGCATCTTGTTAATCCTTCAAGTTTACATGAACATTCAGCTTCATTAACGTATCCTAATTTTCTGCCTCAGTTTGTATAAATTTTATTCTTTTCCAGGCCTGAGGTTTGATAGAAATTCACTATAATTGGCTAATCACTCAGGCCTTCTGTCATTCTTAACTATTACCATGTCTTCTGTTACTTGTTACTCATTTCATTTAAAAGGCATTGGACTTTTACAGGTTACCTTCTGATTAACTTAATTAATTAGGGCAGTTTAGTATGTGCTAAACTTGAATAATTACATAATTATATATAAATTGAATTTGTTTTCATTTTGTATCAAGTTTTCAGTGATTTCTTTCTCTAATTTCAAGTGGATTTGGAATGGTCTGCTTATGAATCAGATCTAAGCAATTGATTTACACACTCAAGACCTACTTTGGGGCTACCAAAGTTACATTTAAGGACAATTTCAGTAGTGATGAGTTTTGTTCTGTAGTAACTGAAAGCCTTCTTTTAAGAAGGCTTTTTTTTCTATAAACTGCGAGAACAGAACACATAATGAATGCTCAGTTAAGATTGACAGAATTAGTTTCACTCTCAAATAATCTCATAATATTAAATTAAGTCTAGAGAACAATTTTCCCATTTCTAATTTTACATTCTTACCATAAAGAGCTAAAAGAATGTTTGTTACTTAAATTCTATGATTTCATAAAGATAAATATCATCATAACATTGCTTACATTTCTTCAACAAAAATGATTTTCCCAATTTTTCCCTATACCCCCATTTTTCCCCCTAGGAACTAAATCCTTTTATGAGTCAGACATTTTTCTGAATATTTGCTTTAAGAATCCAGAATCAAGCTCTTAAACACTAAACTTCTACTAAAGCTATCTGTCACAAATAAAAATAATCCAGAAAAATATTTGAATAAATATTGACTATGTAAATATGAAGGTGAGCATTAACCCCTAATTCATAAATGGTGATTGTGTTCCTCACAAAAGTAGTATCTGTCAGATGCCAATGGCTGACACCTTAACCCTAGCTACTCAGGAGGCTGAGATCAGAGGCTTGTAGTTTGAAGCCAGTCCAGACAGGAAAGTACAGTAAAACCATAAAAAAGCCAGAAGTGGAAGCTGTGGCCCAAGTGATAGAATGCTAGCCAGAAAGCTCTAGGACAAGCATCCAAGCCCTGAATTCAAGTCCCAAGACCTGCAAATGAAAAAAGTATCCATTTAATATCTCTCAGATTTTTTCTTTGCCTACAAACCCTTTTCTTCCCAATTGGAGTAAATTGCCTTTAGGTCTCATAAGAAAAAGAGATGGACTACAGAGAGTTCAAATGACCAGTAGGTAATAAGGCTCCCTCAAGGTTGGAAGGTGACTCAGTGGTAGAGTGCTGCCTACCATGCATGAAGCCCTGGGTTCAATTCCTCAGTACCACATACACAGAAAAAGCTGTAAGGGGCGCTGTGGAGAAAAAGAAGCTTAGGGACAGTGTCCAGACCCTGAGTTCAAGCCCCAAGAGTAGCAAAAACAAAAACAAAAAAACAAGCAAGCAAACAAACAAACAACAAAAAAAAACTCCTTCTAGATTATGGAAGCCAAATTGCAATTAAGATCTTAGCGAAGTTTATATGTATGACCTAAAGTATAGAATAAATTCAGAAAAATGAAATTGATGCAAATTGCTTTCCACTTCCTCCTTCCCACTAAGGCTCCAACTTTCTTATAGTTAGAATTACTAACTTTGTGGGTTTTAAACAGTTGTAGTCATAAGACTCTAAATATCTTGGTGGCAGAAATGATAGATTAACAATAATTATCATAGCAATAATAGTAACAGTAAATACTTTTTAGAGCTTAGAAGGGAACCTAGCGTTATTTCATCCCAGTGTTTTCCAGAGATGCATTTTTTTGTTGTTGTTTTTGGGTCCGGTCATGGGGCCTGAACTCTGGGCCTGGGCATTGTTCCTCAGCTCTTCAGCTCAAGGCTAGCACACTACCACTTGAGCCACAGCGCCACTTCTGGCTTTTTTCTTTTTGCTTATGTGGTACTGAGGAATCGAACCCAAGGCCTCGAGCATGCAAGGCAAGTGCTCTACCACTGAGCCACCTTCCCAGCCCCCAGAGATGCATTTTTCTGTCTTCCAATTAATGAGTTGGTTTTGACCTCCTATTTTGATTCAATATTCTTGGAGTAGATCTCAAGAGACTGTACTCTGAATCAAAGGGAAACAGTGAAAGGAAGTGAAAGTTAAGGTGAAACTCCAACATCCATCAATTGTGCTAAAGAGTTGGTTCAGTTGTCCAATGACAATTATTAATAGATCACAAAATAAATGTTATTCCCGGAAATGTCTAAAGTCTTCACATTTTCATTTGGTGTCCTTGATACCCCTTTGTTAAACCCAGAGAACGCAACTCAGATTGACTGAGATTTAAGCTTAACCTAACACCAAAAGCTTGTGTCTGTGTTTTTCAGGTAGAACTGACATCTCAGTAAAGTACTCATAACAGGAAAGAAAAGCTGGAGCCCAGAGGTTAAAAAAACAACAACAAAAAGCCTAAATCATGAGTGCTTTCATTTGCTGAATGAAACATGTCAGAAATACAGCTGCAATGTTAAAAAAAACAATACTTTTCTAATAAAAGATAAAGATAAATAGAACCTTATTTACTAGACTCTACAGAAGACAAAAAATGAATTTGCTGTCATTAGCCATGAAATTTGTAATCTTGTTTTGTAGGAATACAATGTTTCATTAATGGTTCTAGAAAGCTTTAAGAGTTAGCAACATATATATTTATTACCAAGAAGTGAATTTTATTTATTTATCAATTAATGCTAGAAAGACTTATTTTGTTTAAAAATGAAACTCGAGGCTGGGATAGAATCATGCTTCAATTTCACTAGTTGAATAACTATTGGTTCTCCAAGTAAAATAGCAAATGTTTTTTGTTTACTTTTCTTTTTTTGTCGATCATGGGGCCTGAACTCTGGGCCTGAGCACTGTCCCTCAGCTCTTCAACTCAAGGCTAGCGCTCTACCACTTGAGCCACAGCACCACTTACTGTTTTCTGGTGGTTTATTGGAGATAAGAATTTCACAGCTTTTCCTGCTCAGGCTGGCTTTGAACCACGATCCTCAGATCTCAGCCTCCTGAGTAGCTAGGATTAGAGGCGTAAGCCACTGTGCCTGGCAGCAGTAAATGTTTAGAGTGAAATACCATAACACTGTTTGCATCTCCATGTCCAGGATGCCACTATGATGAGCTCAAACCCACTAAAATATTCCGACAAACAGAAAATTACCAGAGGCAAATATTTTAGCTTTAGGGGAAAAAAAGATTTAAAAAAATGTAAAATTACTTAATCATTAGTGGCTATGGTCAGTCATTTTTTGAATTAGCATTATAATAGATTAACATATGCAAAGGCAAAGAGTCATATATTTAGGACCAGGTTAAATCTTAAAGTAAATCAATTTTTGAATTGCTTTCATTGACATGTAATTTAATAGAATATGTTCACGGGACAATAGTTCTCAATTTAATCACAGTTTCTCCATTAATCTATTGAATATGTGAATTACATCCCATTTTTATAAGGCAACTCTTCCCCATCCAAGTTAATTTAAGCCATTGTAGTAATTTTAAATCTTTTTAAAACCCTAATAGTAAAATGCTTTAAAAATCAGAATAAGGAAAGAAATATCAGTAAAGAAAGATCCATTTTAGGCAATCAGTACAGTATCTGAGGACTGCCTGAACAAAAATAAGAAGCTTAATAACAAAAATTATAAAATGAAAGACGTTCTACTTAACTTCATTACTCAAGATTGGGTAGGTTTATTGGAGAAAATGGCAGGCAGGGAGAACAGTATGTAAATATAAATACTTCTACTGAAAGCATAATCACTCACTCATGTAGGCACTGGAATGGTAACCAAAAATAAATAAGACCATTCAGATCCTGGTGGCTCATGGCTGTAACCCTAGCTACTCAGGAGGCTGAAATCCGAGGATTGCCATTCAAAGTCAGCTCATGCAAAAATGTCTATGAGACTCAAATATCCAATCAACAATGAAAAAGCTGCAAATGGAGGTGTGTGTTAATTGGCAGCATATCAGCCTTAAGCAAAAATTCCAAGTGTTATCTCAAAACCCTGAGTTCAAGCTCTAATTTATGCATATGCATGTGTACGCACACACACATACACACACACTCACTCAAGTAAGACAAGATTTCTTCCAGGAATCACGGTCTATTAGGGAAAACAGATATAAAAATAAGGGAATTAAAAGAAAATAATGAGTTGGAGTTATGGCCCAGTTGGTAAAGCACTAGCCAGTGAGTGACAGTGTCAGGTCCCAAGTTCAAGTGCTGGTCTCAGTCACTTGTGGGGGTGGGAGGGAAGGGATGGTAGGGGACAAACAAAGGAGGAGGCAACAATGCTTGATAAGGAATGTACTCATTACCTTGCTCATGTAACTGTAACCCCTCTGTACAGTATTTTCACAGTAAAATACTTACTAAAAATAAATTTAAAGAAAGAAAAAGAAAAAACTGAGGAAACAATGTGGCCAGTAAATGGAAATTTCTATAATACTCTCTACAGTACTTGGAACAGTTCTTTGACACAATAAGGAGTATTCCCTCTTCCAGGACAGGCAAGAAGACATTACAGAAGGCTTGCCAAGAAGTGAAAGAATGAATTACCTCCAAAGTACATTATTCTGTATCTTAGTTCAGGGATACAGAATTTCTCATCTGTTATAAATGAAAAATTAGTGTAGGCCCATGATAAACTTTAATATAAATTCAGATATACAGTATGATCTAGCCCAGGACTATTCTTTTTTTTTCTAATAGGGTTAGGGCGTACACATTAAAGGGAGAATTTCAAGCTGAACCCATAAGAACTTCCTGATTTCAAATGCCAATGCAAGTAACCGATAAGGAATGAGCTTAATGTTTTCATTAAGCAAGCCTCTCCCCCTCCCAATATATTTAAATAAGTAAAAGAGGAATTGGGTTTTAAAAGAGGAGTTTGTATGGGTTTCCTTTTTATTCTTTTTCTTGTGTGTTTTTTTACGAAAGCCCCCATATATGTACTGTATATATAAACATATACATACATATATGCATATATATATAATGTATATAATGTGCTTATCCCATACAGATAGTGCCTGTTGCTCCATAGATATATATAGACACAGTATAAGTGATACTAGAATAAGAGAAGCAGAGATTAACAGCCCCTGTCATCTGTCATATGTTTACACAGAAATTCACACCTCATTCTTAACCAGCATCAGCCTCCATAGACATGCATGATACTGTTTTAACTTGACAAAGCATGTGAATTTTTATTTGGATTTGATTTTTGTTTTGATCATAAGTGTAACAGGAATCCCATGATTCACTTATCCTTGGGAAGAGTGGAAAGAAAACATTATACAGATATATCTATCTGTATACGCACATCCCTGTGTATAGATGTATACATAGATAGATATAACTTGTATGTAATCGAAGAACATTTTTCTGTCGTTTCACCTCATCTTGTGCCGCATGAATTTTTGGTGTTCAATTTACTTTGTTTCTTTTGATTCATATTTAATAGTTTGACCATTATGGCTCTTTAAGCTCATTGCTATACTTTTATGAATATTCTAATCATCATTTTTAAATACTGAGAGATACAGAGATTTACAGATCGAACAAACAAGGCAACAAAATCTTTTCTTGCCATCCTAATCTTGAATCTCTTCCCCTTCAGCATAGCACTTTAGTATTTATCTCAAAATAAAACAAATCCCAACAAAATCCAAGAAAGTTGTGTACAAAAGAATGGAATACCATGTTTTCCTCTTTCCTGCACATTCTCAAACTAACTTCCTCCCTTTCCCCTTTTTTGTTTTCCCTACATATCTGCACAGACCTCTTACTCACCTTTATCCCTCCCTTGGTGACAATTAATTAAGATAAAAAAAGAACCAATGAACCAGAGGGGGACAGGGAACCCCCCCCAAAAAAAAACAAATGAAAGAGAACAAAACATGAAGACACAACAAACAGACAAACACATCCCTCCCCACAAATTTCAGATGGCATAAAAAGAATTTTATTGCAGATACAGAATCTATGTTGTATCTTCCATTTCTGAACAAGTACAGGCTCATTGTGTGGCATGCAGTGGCACTATTGTAGCTATTTGATTAACCATAGCCTCCATCTCTCGTGCATGGCTGTAATAACACTATTCATGTTTCATCCAAATGACCCATCCGGGATAACCCAGCAAGTTCAATGTCCGAGTTGTGGGGAGAACCTTCTTTTGTAGATGTAGTTTCTTGGGTGCTCATTTTTGTTATTATTTCCATTTGGGTCACAGCAGCCCCCAAGAGCTGCTCTTGCAGCATTTCTGTAGTTTTTGCTTTTGTATTTTCTTTCCTTGGTACGGCAGTCAAGCATGTGTCTCTTATCTGGCACATTTGTTTTTGCCATCTTGTCTTCAAGTCCGCTGTTGTGGTGCTGTTTTGTGATTCTGTTCTCTGTTTGTAATAATGTGGTTTGGAATCCTCTGCCTTTATTTTCTCACTCCCCTCTTGTCTCTACTTTGAACCTTACCCCCCAGGGAACTTCACAAAGAAGCAAAACAAATTTCAGTTCAATTGTATGGCTGATAAGTGTGGTTTGCACCTGGAAGTCATATGTTACTCTTTTTCTTGGCTAATGAGGAAAAATTGACAGGGTGAAAGTACTAATCATCATGATCAAGCAGCAGCAACAACAACAACAACAATAATAATAATTCAAAAACCCTTGTTGATTTCTTGGGCATGATTAAATTGGCTTAGTGTTTAAGGGACTTTTGAGAGAGATCATTTCCAGCATTTTTTTCTTAGATAATCCACCTTCTAGTTAGAATCGTTTCTTCAGAGGCAGATCAAGAGAAGATTGCAGAAAAATGCCAGTGAGAAAGCATCATCGTTTCTGTTGTGCTGAGCTGTACCTGTTCCGAAATTGGGGGAGAATTGTGGAAATCTGCATGCAAATTTTATTATGAAACTCACTTGTGTTTGTGTATTTTAACATAAAATATGAATGCATTCACCAAGGCATCTAAGGAGGGGGAAAGATTTTTTAACTCCCTCGTTCTACCTCATACATATTTTAAGGTAAGATTATCTTTTGATCTCCCTGAGCCAAATGATATATATTTTATTTTATTTTTTAATTCATGGAAGCATTAGAGGGCCAACACTTTGACTTGGACCTAAATTATTTATTTTCTCTTTCCACAGCATATGACATATAAAATAGTTTTATTTCTGAGAATAGTGGTTAAACTTCTTGAGGCAGAAGTAGAAGGAAGTACCCAGTCCTGCTGCTAGTTTGTTTGCCTGTGATTGTTGAGGTACTTTGGTAAGATTTCAGTAGTTTGATAGTAATAGTATTGTAACAAAGTCGTACTAGGGTAGGTGCTGGTTTGCCTTAAAGATTAGAGAGGGAGACAACTATTTATGAGAAAATGAACTAGCTCTGTGAAGTTAAGCAGAACTTCCTGAGGAAAGAACTTTCTCTCCAAAGCTAAGCATAACTTTCTGAGACAGGGAAGAGGGAAGAAAAGAGAGGGGGAAGGGTACGGGGAAGGAAAAAAAGTGGGAAAAGGAAGGAGGGAGGGAAAAAGAGTGAGAAAAGTAGTGGTTTGGGGGAAGGTATAGCAGCTTACTGATAAATTTTTAAAACCGATGCCTATGTGAACATACCTTTGTACAGAGCCCTAATTTGCAGCATTTGTTAATTTGTGTAGTGTAAAATATTTTCACCATTGCTGATTTTAACCAACCAATATGGCATCTCAATATGACATTCTTCTGAATTGGGCAGTGATATTAACTAGCATACTACACATACACACACACACACACACACACACACACACACACACACACACACACACATTATTTATCACAATCAGGATAGATATCAATAATTTCCAGAGCACGGTAAATATAGGAAGATGATTAAGAAGTGATTCATTTTAAAGTTGTTTTTACTATCTTTTTAATGTGTATTTGTAATATTTATATGTGTGTTTAATTTTTGATAGGGTCATGCTTTCATAACACCTTGCAAAATCTCTAAGAATGTAGCAATCAATTCTCATAAACTGGCTCCATGTTGGCATGTGCTTCTAGTTATCTTATTTAACTCTCATTTTAAGTTATTGAGAGAAATTATTGTGTCCATCTTACACTTGAGAAGATTAGTACTCAGATAGGCTTGCTTTTCAAGATCACATACCTGTGTGTAAGTGGAAGAGATAGAAATCAAACTGAAATCTGTTAGAAAAGGAGAACATTTTCTTTCTGTTGCACAAAGAACCAGGTTTTAATACTCCTGAAGGCACAAGTTTTGAAAATTGCCTGTGCTTATACACAAAACTTAATGGGAAGAGAGCTTACTGGTTAGCCTAAAGAAGGTCCTTGCTTTAAAGGCACAGATAAAAATGGAGTTTAAATATACTATGGCTATGTCCAAATGAAGACTAAAACTGAGCTAGGACTTCTCACATTGTATAGGTAAATGCCACAAAACTGAGGCTTGTGTCTTCATGAGACTCTTCTTTGGCTAATTTTGTGTCCTCAAAAGTGAGCTGTTAGCTGGGCCTTGGTGGCTCACATCTGTTTTCCTAGTTACTTAGGGAGCTGAGATCTGAAGATCTGTTAGAAGCCAGTCCAGGCAGAAAAGACTATGAGCTTCTAATCTCTAATTAAACAGAAAAAAAAAGACAGAAGTCAGATATGGCTCATGTGGTAGAGCATCAGCCTTGAGCAGAAAAAGCAAACTGAGAGCATGAGGGCCTGAATTTAAGCTCTTATTACCAGTAGTGTGTGCAGACTCACACGTGCATACATGTATACACACACACACACACACACACGCACACACACAAACACGGAGTTGCCAAATACTCCTCCCTTTCTAAGGCCTCCACGTATTTCTTAGGTTTTCAAATTCTATTTCCTGAGTTTTGGAAGCTCTGTAGAGAGAGATGCATATCTGGGCACATAATTAAAATTCTACAGCATGACTCCATTACTCAGATGTTGTTTTTGTAACTTTTAAGATGTTGCAAATTTTATTTAGTTACAGTATTCAATGCCTGCTAATTAGCCAGCTGCACAATGAAATATGTCAATGCCCTTTTCTCATAGAGTAAACTACTATATTAACCTTTAAAACAGCATGAGAATCAGTGTATTGTGGGAAATCTTTGAAGCTTTTAAAAAGATCATTTTCAACCAGATACTTAGTCATTGCTTTGTAAAAGAGTTTGAGAGATTTTGAAATTTACAAAAAAGGAAAGGATAAGGACTTATTAGCCCTTTTAATTTGACAAGATTGGGATGTTATAATATTTTATCTTAATTTGATAAGAGATTTAGTTGCTCTATGGTCAGCTTGCAATGCCACTATGGATAATATTGAGCACTTACAAGCGATTTCTACACTTTCTCCTAGGGATCAGTCATTGTTACATCTGTGTTCTTTCATCCAGTGAATATTCACTGAGTATTTACTATAGTCAACTATAACTGGGTATAATCTTAAGTACTTTGCATTTTTAAATTCTTTATCATCCCAGCAATCTTTTAAGGATGTATTTATTGTTATTGTTAATTATCTCCATTTTGAATATGAACAAGCAAAGGCACAGAGAAACTGAACTAATAGTTAAGGTTACACAGCACAGAGATAGAAGCAGAATCCAAACACAAGAGGATTGGCTGTTTATAGTAAATGCTTTCCTTCTATTAGCCCCTTAATGTGATGTTATTACCCTTTCTTCTTGATAACAATAAAAAGGTTTGTGTATTGAGTACATGGAGTGGCCAGGAAATGCTTGCTAGGTTGGTGACTCTTTACCATTCTTTTTTTTTTGGGGGGGGTGGGGGGGTCTGGCCAGGGGGCCTGAATTCTGGGCCTGGGCGCTGTCCCTCAGCTCTTCAGCTCAAGGCTAGCGCTCTACCACTTGAGCCACAGCGCCACTTCTGACTTTTTTCTATTTGCCTATGTGGTGCTGAGGAATCGAACCCAGGGCCTCAGGCATGCAAGGCAAGTGCTCTACCACTGAGCCACCTTTCCAGCCCCTCTTTACCATTCTTAAAGGCATTAGTTGATAAGGATTCTGATATCATTGAAATGAGTTATCAGCTCATGGCTGGTGTCTCAAGCTTGGAATCCTAGCCATTCAGGAGACTGAGGTCATAGTTCAAAGCCAATGCAGCTAGAAAAGTCTGTGAGATTCATATCTTTAATTGACCAGCAAAAAGCCAGAAGTGAAGGTATGGCTCAAGTGACAGACTGTCAGCCTTTAGTGGAAAAAGCCGGGCTTTGTGTTTAAATGTGTGTGTGCAAGTACCAGCACATGCAAGCATAGATGCACACACATACACACAAATTATTTATCTAATTATTAGTATGATCAATTATTGTCAAATTATTTATCTATTATTGAGACAAGTTATACTGATTTCAGTTGAATACTTCCAGTATCAAGAAAACACCCATAATTACCTGAAGTTTGTCTCCCTTGAGGTTACTTATGTGGTAATTTGTACACTGGGGATGTTTAGCTCATTACACATTATCAGTGCTGTGTAAAACATCTGATCAGATGGCAGCAACCTCTGACTGATGCTGGGATTCTAGAAATAGAGGCCCTTAGTGATTTGGTAAGAAGCTCAACTTTTTATTTCAGAAATAATTATGTTCCTTGGAACACAGTGTTTTAGATGTTGCAACCAAATAGAAAATAACAACAAAAAGTGACCGTGTATCTGGGATGTTGTGTTTTTTAACCTTAGAACTTCATGACCACTCTTAAAAATCACACCTCTTTGTTTATTCTTTGTTTCTTACTCCCTTGCATTATGTATCTACAATTTTGCTTCCAGAAGAAGCAAAATCAGAACAAAAAAAACCCAAAAGTTTTGGGGGGAACCTTTGAATTTTCCAGACAAGAAGAGCACCTCAGAATAAATCGTGAGAGGTTAATCTTCACATACAACTTAGTATCCTTTCAAAATGCCATTTGCTTTTGTGAGAATCTTCCTCCCAAGAAAATCAGACCTAAAAAAGCATCTGAGGGTCTCATGGAAAGGAATACCAACCCTGACCCATCCTGAAGCCAAATCCGACAAAAGAGTTGAAAATACTTGAGAACTCTCTGTCCTGGAGCTGTGCTTTCATCTTAGCTTTGAAGCAGAGCCCCACCCCCTTTGTACCAAAGATAATGAGAGTTGGCAATGTTTGATTTCCAAGTGTTCAGATTCGTCAGATCAATCACCCGGAGCCAAAGCTGGCAAAGCTGTGTGTGTGTGCGTGTGTGTGTGTGTGTGTGTGTGTGTGTGTGTGTGTGTGTGCGTGCGTGTGTGTTTGTGTGTGTGTGTGTGCGTGCGTGTGTGTGTGTGTGTGTGTGTGTGTGTAAAGGTTCAGAGAGTAAAAATTCCAGACTTCCAAGGTCTTACAATTTGTGCCATAGTTAGCACTGCTGTTACTTGAATGACACAAAAACAGCCATATACAACACACAAACAAATGAGTATAGTCCCTTCTCAGTGAAACGTTGCTTATCCAAGCAAATATTCTGCAAAGATGGTTGACCTAGATTTTGGGAAATATGGCAGGTTAGAGGTCGGAAGTCTTTTTTTAATTTTTCATATATAATAGATAAAACCTTAGTGTGCATTGTATAGTCAGTGTTGGTCACTGAGCACCATGGAGTCTGTCAGATAACATGGAACATGGAAAGCTCATGCAAAGAGTGACTCTGTCATTGTTTTCTGTGTGCCATTATCTGGGATGAGAAACACACCACCTCTTCTCTGAAAGAAGATTGACATTTTGCTCTTCCTTTGGCTGATTCAGCTTGTGAGCTTCCTGCCTTTGCTAGGGGGTGGGCTGCCTTCTCCTCTGCTTTCAGACCTCTTTGGCAATAGTTTCCTTGAACTCCAGCCCACATACTGTGTCATATCCCAGTAATTCTTCCCCAAGCCTTGGCTGTCGGTTATTGAGCTGACAAATGTCTAAATGACTGAGATAGGATATTTGCAACCTGCTGACAACCTCTTCTTTCTCTGAACTCTTTGATTTGTTGCTTTATAAGTTTTGTGGAGAGAGTGAGAACATTCTTGGTGACACAGGCAGTGAATGAGGGAGGACAAAATCAAGGAGGCGCAGTACATAGGACCCTTTCCTGCCTTGGGAACAAAAGCATGTATTTATATCTGAATATCAGAGGTAAGTGATGCTACAGTATAGCATGGGAAAGAGCATCCCATGTCCTGAAGAGAATAATATGTTCTACTACCTAGCAGCAGATTAGATGGGAGGAGGAGAAGAAAATAGCAGTGCGAAGCCATGTTCAGGAGTGCTGAGAAAGATAATGGCATTTTATTTTATTTTATAAATTAATGCTTAGTCCTCTTTGCATCTTTAAAAGTAGAAATCTATCAAGGATGAAAGACTCCTCTATGAACACTGGATATACAGTGCAGCCAAATCCTAAGGGATCTTAACCCCAATGGAATCATATGATTAACTTTTGGGAGCCAGGATGCTTAAGAATAACATGATAAGCTTTCTCCATTAACAAGACCCCTGCTGTGATCTTATGCCTAGAGTTATAAGATTCTCAACTAAAAGTAAGAAACAAAGAGAAGATATGCTAACAAAGAGACAGGATAGTAGACTTTGGAGAAGCTGTGCAGGCAGAAGGTCCATGGGTAGCCTTTTAAGATAATCTAATTTGGAATATGGGATTTATTATGCTCTGACACTGAAGAAGTTAAAAACAAACTAGCTAATTAACCCCAAGACCTTGGGTAATGATGGCTCATGTCTGTCAATCCTAGCTACTCAGGAAGCTAAGATCTGGAGAGTATGGTTCAAAGCCAGCCCCAGCAAGAAAGTTTGTGAGACTTGCATCACCAATTAACCACCAGAAAGCCAGAAATGGAGCTATGGCTAAAGTGCTAACTTTGAGCAAAAACACCCAAGGACTATGCCAAAGCACTGAGGTCAAACCTCAGGACTGGCAAAAAACAGAGAGAGAGAGACAGACAGACAGACAGAGACAGAGACAGAGACAGACAAACAGAGACAGGGACAGAGAGACAGGGAGAGACAGAAAGAGAGAGAGAGAAAGAGAGAGAGAAGACAAATGTGTGCAAATTAAGCCTTATTCATGAGTTTCAGAATGAGTAACAGAATAAAGCTGCTTTCTCTCCTCTTCTTCCTGAAGAAATCAAACATTTGACCATGTGATTGGTTGTTTGGGTTATGTAGTTACTTGTTTGCTTTGGTCATTACTAGCTTTTTTTCTATAAAGCAAGGAGTCAAATTCAGTCTGCAGGCCCAATTGATGAAGTAGACTGATGTTGTCGTTTGGAGATGAAATGGCCACTGAAAGCCCATGCATCATGGTTTGAAAGATTGGTCACCAGCAGGGCACTATTGAGAAGTACAGTAACTGGATTGTGAGCTTGGATTGATCTATTGAATGGACAATTGATAGTAGGGAGAAAGTAGGTTAGGTTATAGGGGCATGCTTTTAAATCTATATCTTGTTCCTGGTCTCCCCTTCTCTCTTTCTTCCTGTCCCTTTCCCTCTGGCTGTCTCTTTCTCTGTTCCTCTCTCACTCTCTTGACCTCTGCCCACCTCTCTCCTCGTACATCTCTCTTCTCTCCTGGCTCTCTCTCACCTTCCTGGCTGCCAAGAGGTGAGCAGCTTTGTTCCATACATCCTTGGGCTCTGAGGTTCTACCTCACCAGGGCCAGCTGATGGCCGATTACGGCCTGAAACTTCTGAATCCATGAGCCACAACAAGTCTTTTTCTCTTGAGTATTTCCATACATTGACAAAACAAAAACTAAACAAAATACAAAAACACAGCAGGTTGATTTGGCTAAACTCAGAGAAACTAAAGGAATATGCCTTCATTAATTTAATAACATCCCAATTAAATAGTTTTAAACCCCTAAAGTAAAAAGAAACCTTGTGAAAACCAAAGAAGATCAAATAACAAGAAAATCTTTTTTTAAGTTTAATTGTTCACATCTCCTTTAGCTATAATCCCCTCACAAATTTGGGAGAATTCACCTTCAATAAATTTTCTGCTTATCACTTGGTGACTTGATACCAAATTAGACTTGAAAAATCTTCTACTAGATGTCCATAAACCTAAGCCATACTCCTATTTTTTCTTTATACTTTCAGAGTTTGCATAAATACAAAAGGTTAGCCAGGTGTAGTTAATCAAGCCAGTATCCTATAATCCTCCATACTCAGGAGGCAAAGATCTGAGGATCACAGTTCAAAGCCACCCCAAGGTAGGAAAGTCCATGAAACTCTCATCTCCAATTAACCACAAAAAGCCAGAAGTAGAACTGTGGCACTAGCCTTGAGCACAAAAATTCAGGCATCACACTCAGGCCCAGAGGTCAAGTTGTAAGACCAGCAAAAATAAATAAATGGGAAAAATGCAAGGTTGAAGATTTTAGAATTTATTATTATAATTTTTGTTTATAAAGGCAAATTGATCACTCAAAGTTATTATCTAGTTTATAATTAAATTCTAGAAGTCCTAAATCTATGATGTCACTTTAATGGCATCTATCAAGGTTATGCAAAATAATAGTAACTGTCCAAATGTTTTCATTCCTAATCAAGATGGGGGATCCTCAAAGGAGAGTGGAAAATTCACTATCTTTCCTCCTCTGGTCATTGTTGCCACATGAGAGGCTATCACTGACTACTTAGGGATCACATCTACAACTCTCTATCACACTGGTCACAAAGGAAGCTCAGAGATTATAGATGTGTGGCAAAGCAATTAGTAGGGGATAGAAGTTGATGCTACTGGCTCAATAGGTATATGTTCTAGAGATGTTCCCAGAAAACAGATTGTTTGAAAAGATGAGCACACTTGTTCCCAAGCTCAAAGCCAAATAAGAGTCCGTAACAAAGCTTTCACTAATCCATGCTGAAATGAGAAAAGTCAAGACAATATAGTGAGTTTATTAAACATGAAAATTATAGACAATTCTGTATTCTGAAATTTACCCTGATTTTTGAGTTCATCTATTTTTACTTACAGCATCCTTAATTAGCAAACTAAAATATACAAACACAATCATTCCACAGATTTTCTCCCTTTGAAGTTTGTTTGGTCTGTAGAAAAAACAAATATCTATTCATTAGAAAAGAGGAAGTTTGTAGTGGTCTCTCTGTTCCCATACTGGACTTAATAGGTTGTAAAGGCTGAAGACTTATCTAAAATTTTATTAGTAACTATTAAATCCAAGTTATTTGTTTCATTGAACTCCCAGGAATTTACTATTTTGTGATGGTTTCAATTCAGAGCTTCACACTTGCTAAGCAAATCCTCTGCCTTTTTTGAGCCAGGCTTCTAGACTTTTTAGTTCTTGTTAGTTTTGAGATTGAGTATGGCTTTATACCATGGAGTAGTTGGACTCTCACCTTCCTATTTTATACTTTCTTCCATAGCTGGGATGTCTACCACATCCAGATTTTTCTGTTGAGATGGAGGCTCAACAGTCCTGTGTTGGCCTCGGACCACACAGAGTCTTCCTTATCTCCTCACTGTGAGTAGTTAGGATTATAGGCATGAGTCACAGTGCCCAGCTCTGAAGTTACTGTTCTGAGCACAGGACATATAATAGTAAAATAGCTTTAATCTTTAGTAAGAAATTCCCATCTCCTCTTTGCTTTTATGTCTCTTTGGTAGTCTACCAACAATCTTCTGCTTTGTGACATTTACTCTTGAAATATTGAAAACATGACACTTAATTTAACCCAGAAAGGAGAAGTTAGACCAAGTTCACTAAGTGTTTGTCAGAAATCAGGAGTATGAAATCCTGAATCAGGTGTAAGGATTATAACTTAATAATTATCTTTCTATGTAGTGGTTAATGGGTGATTTTTATTTTGTTCTTTATACTTCAAATTTCTGTGTGGAATATATATCATATTTGTAATCAGAAAGAAGGGGGATATATGTTATTTTGAAAGTATTAGACTGTATTGGGAAAACAACAGGGGAAATCTTGTGCATATTTATGCACTGCTACGCTAGTAATGTAAAAAAAAATAGTGCATCCTTCCTTTCCATTATTTGAGTTATGATGTAAGGCCTTGTGAAGGAAGCTGTTGGAAAAATCCAAAGATTGTGCTATCAAGGATAAATAGGGATCTTTAGAGCTGAGCACTCCTAAATTCTCTCAGGTCAGTCCTGTTCATCAAGTGACCAGTGGTACATGGATACAGCAGGTGGACATATGGTAGGCACAAGGAATCCTATAAATGGCCCATTGCCTGAAGGCTTAAATTTTGTGCTTAGAAACGGGAACACAGATAGGTCAGGAAGTCACCTTCCACAAATTGTTGGTAATATGACGGATAGTTTTGTCATTCTCAAGGTCTGACCACCCTTCAGTCTTAGATAGAATAGATGAATGAACATATTCATGCCTGCCAGTAATTAAAAACTTCACATTTCTCCCTTTCTACTTCCCTCTTCCTGTTCTCTCTCTCCCTAGATAGGGTGTCCAGCTGTAAATTAATTGAGACTTTTCCATGTAGGAGACATCTGTCACTGAGGCTACAAAGACTGTATTAATGAATTAAAACATTTTATTACCTTCAATAGAAAAGAATGTTATTTGTCTATCGAGTCATTTAGTTTATCAGGGGTTTGGGGTGTCCTTTTATTTTTTCACATGAAACGTATGATTGGAGTCCACCCCTGAAGCAGTGAGATCTTTTAACAGATGTTGTTTTCCATGTCTTTACCCTTTCCCTGTGGAAATGGGGAAAAGCCTTCAACAAAAGCAATTTTGGAAGAGACAGAGAAGGTCTCCGTCATGAACATATTTTAAGAAACAGCTGGTACAACAAATGGTCCAAGTGTGAGGCCTGGGGCATCGCTATTCAAACAACAGGGTTGTTTAAAGATAAAAGCAGACACTTCCAGAAAACAGCAGGGCCTGTGATTTCTACAGTTAAGCAATGGGAGAGTTTACTCAGACTTTCTTGATTTTAATTTCTATTTTGTATCTGGGACAGTTTCTTTTGCTTCTGTAAGTGTGGAAATTTATCAGAAGTTGCTCATCAGATTGTTAGATGTTATGGGTATGGTCACACAAAACTTAGATGTTGCGTATACACATATGTATAATATATATGATAGATTTTTTAAAATTATTCTTTACTTCTAGAATGTTCTTGTCTGAGAACATCTACATGGCATACAACAGGGAAGTTGATAATGCACTTAAGTTATCACTAATCTGATAAGCCATGTTTTGAAAAGGTCAAAGTTTGTGCTAAAAGACAAAGACATTTGTGTCGGTGGCCACTAAAAATCTGATTTCATTTTTCATTTGAGACTTTGGGAATCTGCTTTGTCACCTTCCCTTGTCATGACTTCATTTGACTTTTGTTCTACAAGCACTGCCAAATGTCAGTAGATAGCTTCCTTTATCACACCAATTGCTGGAATCATTCTTTATTGCAGTTCCAATTTACAAACTGCCTGTGATTCTCCCTAGGTCAGGCATCTTACAAATGCCAATTTGTGATTATTGAACTTGATAAACAGGTTCACCCTATGAAGTGGGTTTCCTGTTGACTTTTCCTTCACCTTCTGCACTATGCTCTTAAGTTCATTAAAGAAATGCTCCAAAGAGAGTTAGTGGATATGTTGGACCGAGGGGAAATCTGACTCATTGGAGAAAGCACTAACTCTTTTTAAAAAATGATGCACACAACTCAGGTGCTGGTGGTTCATGCCTGTATTACTAGCTACTCAGGAGGCTGAGATCTGAAAATTGCAGTTTGTTTGAAGCCAGACTGGGCAGAAAGATCTGTGACAGTCTTATCTCACAGACTCTTAACCAGCAAAAAGCCAAAAGTGGAGGAGTGATTCAAACGATACTGGCCTTGAGTGGAGACAAGAAAACAAAACAAAAAACAGCCTTGAGAGGAAAAAGCCAAGCACAAACACAAGACCTTGAATTCAAGTCTTAGTTTCAGAAAAGAAAAGAAAAGAAGATGACTCTTTAGTCAGCTCCAGTGTCTTCCTAGCCCTGTGTGAAACACAATGATATTTCAGCTGATGAAGCTGAGAACTGATTCACTTTATTTTTCATTAAATGTAGCACTGTCTTTTCTAGAGCCCAATTCTAAGCAAAGTGCATTTCTCTGCAATTTTTTCTCAGACTAACTTAGTTGATGGACAATTTTTGATGTAATATAGGATAATCTGGGACTGACATTTTTCTTGAGAAAGCATAATGTAACAACTCAGATTTTTACAAAATATTTATTATTTTGGTTTATACATATTTCCTGAATACTTGAATTCAGGGCTTTGCACTCTTATTTGTTTTTGGTTTGGGGGTTTGGGATTTTTTTGTTTGCTTGCTATTTTTTTTTTTTTTTTGCATTTTTTTGCTCAAGACTGTCACTATCATTTAAGCCACATTTCTACTTCTAGCTTTTAATAGGTTAATTGGTGGTTTGTCTGTCCTGACTGACTTCAAACTGTGATACCCAGATCTCAGCCTCCTGAGTAGCTAAGATTACAAGATGAGCCACCAGCACCTGGGCTGTGTCCATCACTAATGCCCTCTTATTGGCCTTTAGGATTATTTTTTTCTAGTCCCTAATCCTAATTCAACCTTCAACCTCAGTACTCAATAATTTTTTAAAATATTTTCTGGATTCATTATTTTGTTTTACTTTCCCACTCATGCTGGTCACAGATGAAGTGGTAGATTGATATAGCAGCAGTCCAACTTGTGCTTCTGCATAGAAAGGAATGGAATTGGAGCAAGGAAGACCTGGAGGTTTCTCTCTGATTCATTCCTTAGCACAGATAAATAGAAGATGCTGACCAGCTTAATGCTTTCCATTAACATCTTCACTTACTAACTGCTCATTGAGTGTTTCCATGCACTGAGCATAGGTGAGGCTCTGGGAATATGAGTGCAAGCAGAAGCAGAGATGATCTTGCTGAGTCTAGTGGAGGAATCTGTGATGTAATTAATCAACTAATTTGCAAGTTAATGTGGTGACCAACTGTGGAGTGCTGTGAAGCATAGGCATTTGGTGACATGAAGCCTAGTAAGGCAAGTGACAATATGGGCAGAGAAACCTCAGAGGGAACTATATTTGAGCTGAGTAATCTGAAGTAAGTAGGAATTAACTGAACAAAGACAAAGGGAGAAACATTTGAACTTGTGCAAAATTGTAGAGAGTGGGGAAAAGGAACCAACTCTGAGAAGGAATCATTTAGAAGTGCTATAATCTCATAAGGATTTTGTCTCCGGGTTAGAAGAAAGAAATCAATGGCTTTGGGTGTCTTTTACATCATTAAGTGGGCACACATGAAAGTGGCTTTCCTGTTCCTGAAGAGGAAGTGAACTTTGTGAAGGATAGAGAGCTAGGGAGTAAAATGCATTTACTGGAGGAATATTGTTTTATTAAGTAGTTTTGACATTTTTTATATTAATTCTTACAGTAACAGGGAAGGTGATAGGAATGTATGTGTTAGACTGGAAGAGTCAGCCAAGCTATTTCTAGATCCTTAAATCATAAGAACTTTACAATTTTCTGTGTAATTGTTCATTCTTTGTTCACACATTTAGAGTCTGGATATGAAACCTAACTTAAGAAAGCTGATGAATGGTGGAGATTTTCACATCTTGTAAAGCCCATAATTGAATTAGTCACACAATACTCTTTTTGCAGAAGCATAAATTGTCTCAACTTTGTGCTAGAGATGACAACTAAAGGCAGTAAGGGAATGGAGATCCAATATCTATCTATTTATAATTTGTAGAATCCCACCTTTTTTTTCACATTCTCACCAATCTGGCCATTATCAGTTACTTTGTTGAATATGCAGTTTTAAAGTGGCTTGACCAATTCCCAATGTGCATAATGATCTTGAAGAAAATTATGCTTTATACAATCTAAGTTATTAATATTTAACCCACAATAAAAATTTAGGTTTGTGCTTGCCTCTATATTTGAAACAACACCTGGTTTGCATTAAGACAATGCATAAAAATGATAGTGGGAGAGGAATAACATTTTTCCATAAATAATGGAAATAGTAGAAAACATATTGTAGAGAATCTGTCCCTACCACAAGAATTTTCTAGCTTTCGATGGCTAAAAGCAGCCCAGTACCGAATTGGAACTTACGTAGTCTATCAGCTAGGGCACAGCAGTTTTTTTTTCTGTCTGTCATTGACCATGCTTGGTCACTCACTGCTTATAAAAATCCATCACTTTGGCTGCTGATTGCTTTTCATAAGATTACTGCTGATTACCATTTAGATGTGTTAAGAGACATAGCACATTTTATGGAGTCAGGAACCAGTAGCCATCAAGGTCAACAATAGTAGCCTGCATCAGTTATAAATGAAATCTTTCGTTGCCCACTCAATGATCAATATATATGCTGCCACGAAAGCTTCATTCTAGCCCATGAACTTTTTCCTTCATCGCAAGCAATTGCTAGTGAGTGTCTTTTCAGTAGAATAGAACCGAGTTAGGGTAACAATATCATCTACACAGCCAGCCTACCGTGGCCACAGAATCCGATGACTATTTTTAATGAATATGAGGTGCCTGCATACCCACAGTGCTGCTTACTGTATTTCATTACAATGTATTGCTTCACTCAGCATACTCTGAATGGAAAAGATATGCTCTGCAGCTTCAAATTGAGGTATTTCCTCCAAGCAGGGCTTGTTTATCTGTCTGCACCACACTTGGACCATTTGAAAGCCTGGTGATGAGGTTCATTCAGGCTGTAAAAATGTGTTGAGCATCATGGCTGCTTCCTTCACAATAGTCTGGTATGGACCGGTGGAGAAAGCCATTGTTACCAGACAAATGAGAGTCTATTTGCCTCTGGTATAACTTGTCCAGAGAATCTGCCTTATTTTAGAATGAATAAAGTTCTAGGAAGACATTAAGGGTGATAGTACCTTATATGTAACTTTGTGAGGCTTTCACAAGCTTGCAAAGAGCAGAATTAGAATTTAAAATGGTTTATTTCTAGAAAATGAAAAAGAAAAGATGCATCATATTTATTTAAGATCCTTTATCTGGCCGGTTTGATTATGGGCTTGAGAGAAATGCTCTCTAATTCTAAAGATTGACCAAAATGTCTTTGCTGTTTAAAACTTAGAAATAAAGCAACCTACTTTCTAGATTCATACTCAGTGTTCATACCCAATTATATGTGTAACTTGTTATGTTAGAGGACTTGAGCAAAAGAGAATAGCTTGACATTTTTCTTAGCTTTCATCATTACAACAAACTAGCTGAGAACATCACTCAAAAGGAGGAAAGGTTTACTTTGGCTATTCTTTTCTGAGACCATAGGTAGTCCATAGTTAGTTGGCTACATTTTTTAGGAGTCTGTACTGGGGAAGAATGGTATGATGGGATGCATGTGTTGGAGCAAAGCTGTTCATTTTGTGGAAGATAGCAAAGAGAAAGCAAGGGGCTAGTTATCTTTTCAAGGCATGCCCCTATGTCCTACCTTCCTTCAAACAGGCCACACCTAAAACCTCCACATCCCTCCCTTTCCTCTCATGCAATAGAGCACAACAGGCAGACAGCCAAGGCTTTGGGGAGGGAGGACGTATATGATCCAATAAATCATAACAATATGAGGCTTTTCATCTTCTACAACTATCTAAGTAGAAGACAAGGCTGATGGGGCTTAAGCTCAATGCCATTGGTCAGAAAAAGAGAAGTCGAAATCTTGGCTTTCTATTCGAGCATAATTTTTCAATGGAGGCATACTTGTCCTCTTTCAAAACAGAGTCTGAATTAATATAGACAAAGTCTTGATGGACTAAGCTACAGCCAAATTCGTAACTTATTTCTTCCATGAAGACAGACTGAGTTAGTAAACTATTTCAGCAATTTTGTGAGTTTTCCATGTTATTGGGTACAAGGGATGTTTAATAACTGTCTACTTCCTCTTTCCAGTCCTCTTTCTCATTTCCTTCAGACTGATGGATGAAATGGCAAGAAGGTTGAATAAACTCACTCCCCCCTACCCTCCACCCACGACACAAGTATTAAATTGACAGATAAACTCCAAAGAGATTCCAGTCCATTTCATGGAAGTATTGAGATGGGGTCTTTAAGGGTCAACAGTCCTATTAGAGATAGAGCCCACCAGGGAATCAAGAGGAAAAGGAAAATGAAGGGAATGTATAGATTCACTAGGAAATTGTGGGTGCTGAGATCATGCACCACATCGTAGAAGAGCTGTGTAAGCCTAGAGGGTTTCCCTCATGTGGCATGGGGAATACTCCCTCTGGTTAGACAAAGGTAGGCAGATTGTCCCTGTGCTTCTGTAATCATGAAAACTCAGAATTTGCTTCCATGTATTTCTTACAGACCTTATTTCTACATACCTAGGCATCTTGTACTGTTCTATTTTTATCTTGCAAACATGGGAGTTTTCCAATTTCATTTAATATATCTCAAGGATGGAGTTATTTTGAGTCAGGTACAGGCACAGCTCTGCTGCTTTTAGCAACAGTGAGGATGAATTCTCACTGTTTGTCCCTATGATTCGCAAGAGACTAGAAACCTGATAACTTGGCTGCTGCAAAATATTCTACCACAACAGCACTCAGTGTTTCAGAAAGATGTCAACTGTAGCCAGATTGCATTAGGCACTTAAAATACTATTTAAGATTAGTTTTATAGCTTGCTAAACTTGCAGTCAGAAGCAGATGCACCATCTAGTTTACAGCTCACTTTGCTTTTTGTTCTTTATGTCATCTATTATTTCCTCCAAATATCAGAAGAGTGTATCTCTCTCTCTCTCTCTCTCTCTCTCTCTCTCTCTCTCTCTCTCTCTCTCTCTTTCTCTCTCTCTTTCTCTCTCTCTGATCTCTCTGTTTGTGTCTCACTCTAATATGCACATATTTATATGTGTATTTCATAATGCTGGAGAATTTCACAAGCATTTCTTACTTTCTTCTACTTATATTAATGATTTTTTTTTTGTCGGTCATGGGGCCTGAACTCTGGGCCTGGGTGCTGTACCTCAGCTCTTCAGCAGCTCAAGGCTAGTGCTCTCCCACTTGAGCCACAGCTCCACTTCTGGCTTTTTCTGTTTATGTGGTGCTGAGGAATCAAACCCAGGGCCTTATGTATGCAAGGCAAGCACTCTACCACTGAGCCACCTTCCCAGCCCATATTAATGATTTTTTTAAAAAGTCTATGTTAATGCTAATATGACTCAACAGAAATGCAAAAGGATGATGGTATAGGCTGACTTCTAAATTGTATTTTGGACTCCATGACAAGGAGAGAAGAGTCTATACATCATATATGAATCTAATCTTGTCCGGACCTTGAACCAATCTTTAATTATCAGCATGTAGACGATTTATGATTAAACCAGTGTTTCTAAACTAGAGATGATTCTGCCTTTGGCAATATCTGGAGACATTTCCGGTTGTTTCAGCTGGAGGTATGATACCAATACCAAGAAGTTATAGCCCAGGGATTCTGCTAAACATCTTATACTTCATAGGAAAGCCTCAACAACAGAAAATTACTTACCCCCCAAATTTAACTAGTGCTGAGACCTAAAAATTTTACCGCAAAATACAAGTATGCCAGGTGCCAGTGGCTCATGCCTATAATCCTAGCTACTCAGGAGGCTGAGCTCTGAGAATCATAGTTCAAAGCCAGCCTGGGCAGGAAAGTCCGTGAGACTCTTTATTTCCAATTAACCACCAGAAAACCAGAAGTGGCACTGTGGCTCAAGTGGTAGAGCTCTAGCTGTAAGCTGAAGAACTCAGAGAGACAGTGCCCAGGCCCAGAGTTCAAGCCCTACAACTGACCAAAAAGTAAAATGAAATAAAATAAAAATAAAAATAATTTTATATACCCAATACATCATGAGATTTCTGTCAGGCTCAAAAATATATTAAAAAGTATATATCCTTCCATGTCTGATAGCAGTACTAACTGCAGTTTCACATAGGGATACCAAACTTGACTTGTGAAAGAAAAATTAATTTGTTCTCTTAGATTAAATATTATGAATGAACTTATCAGATTAAAATACATAAAATCCATCCAGTCAATCTTGCTCTGTAATATAGTTTTAAAACAATTCTTGAACTATAAAGAGAAAACACAAAAAAACTAAGCTCAGAAGAAATTTAGGATTAGCTGGCTAGAATAGATAAAGGAAATTGGAATCCATGCGACTAATAGGCTTCTCTATTAATGTAGCACCAAGGCACATCTTTTGTAATAGAAACAAGGCTGAAATAATAAGTTATTTGGATCACATTAATTAACATCCAGCTCTCTTAGATTTGCACCTAACGCTGGGTTCATTTCACTGGTGCTGATAAATATCAAACTTAACATTATCTAGCCACTTTTTATCAGAGTAAAATATGTTTTACATTGAAGGCCAGTTTTAATAATGAGCTTTTATATTAATTCAGATAACTAGAGATAGTCAAAGAATGAATTAAACTCTGGTGAGCCAAACTACAATGTTGGTCATAGTAGTAATGAAAATTTATCCTTTTTGTTGTTTTTGTTGTATAGTTGCCTCCTGAGTATACGTAGAACTCCAGCGTTCATAAGGCTGTTAATAGGTGTTAACTTCTTATCTCATTCTTGTAATCTTCTAAAATACTTGTAGCTTAGGATTCATGAACAAAAATCTCCTGAATATCTTGTAGAATTTTATTTGCCTGAGCATTTTCACCGGGAAAGAGCAGGCAGTCTTCATCAGATTCACAGTATTGTTTCTTAGGAGGAAGGAATGAGAAACATATATTTTTATTTTTTTTCCCCATCCTGAGGCTTAAACTCAAGGCCTGGGCACTGTCCCTGAACTTGTTTTTGCTCAAAGCTAGTGCTCTACAACTTGAACCCCAACTCTATTTCTGGTTTTATTTGTGATTAATTAGAGATACCAGTCTCACAGACTTTTCTGCAGGTGCTAACTTTGAACCACAGCCCTCAGACCTCAACCTCCTTCTAAGATTACAGGCATGAGCTATCAGCATCCAGCTGAGAAATAATTTTTAAGATTAAGGCAACTCCCAAATGTTCATCACCCAAGTCCTTAAAATAACACTGTATCTATTCATGTACCATTATAAAGGAGCCAATGGCTGAAAAGTTTTAAAGTTTTAATTGACCTATACTCTCTTTTTTAACTTAAAGATTTAAATCGGTAGTTCAAGCATATAATTAAATTGAATGATTATGCAAATACAGCACAATATTATTATAATTGGATCTTTTGGAATGAAAATCATCCAGGTGTCCAAAACTCTTTGCAATCTCAAGCAACCACCTTAACATATAACTGCCAAGTAACAGCATCTTGTAGGTAAACAGGCAGAGGGAAACTGAGCTGGCTGCTTTCCTCCAAAAAATACACATCACAGAACTTGTGCCATGTAGCACATGCATACTCCTAGAACTTTCCCTGCAGTTTTATAGACAGAATTATCCCCGCAACCACTATAATATTATCAAACTGCTCCTACCCCTTAAAAAGAAGTAAGAAAGAAAACACAGCACTCCATTGTTTCTTTACCACTTCTGAAACTTAACCTTCCTAAATGGAAAAGCTAATTCCATTGCAAAATGCTGTCATTCCACCCACAGTCCATTCTGTTCATTTTCTTCTTTGTGTCGCTACCACTTTCCTCTGTTCTGATAAGGAATTCCCACATAGAGCACCTCTACCTACTCAATGGGCAGAAAACATGTGATAAGACCTTCTGATTCTCCTGTAGTATGATTGGGTTCTTTTAACCTTTCCATTTCTTGAAACAACCATTTAACTCTCTATTATCATTTACTCCTTGGCTTCACTGCTAAAGATGTAACATTTTACATGAAAATGTCACTTTTGACAGTATTTTCTATCTCCAAAAGGTAGCTATGCATTTATTCTTTTTATTGTTCTAGGAACATTCAGTACTACACAAAAAAGGAGGGGGGGGGGGTTGAGGGGAAAAAACCGCAACATACAGTGTCAGTAATTGAATTTTTAGGAGTCATTTAGGGATAAATATTTTGAAAATAATAAAGTCAATACCCAATGTTCACATATAATTTCCAGCTGGACTTTAGTAAAGACTTTCAGTAGCCACAGAATCACGCATCCCACAGCTTCTTTGGCACCTTTGCCTTTTTTACCCCTTTTTTCAGAGGACAAACAGAATCACAATGATTTTCTCTATCACAGAGACCATCTCAGAGGTCTTTATAAATCAAACTGATCCACTGCACAAAGTATAGGTATTACAATACATAGTGCGGGATCATTGTCTGGATTAGCCATTGTCTAAGAGGTTCACAATTGTCTTTATAAACAAAGCTAGTTTGTGATGCTGTGTGAAACATAAGGTTTCAGTACTAAACTATTTCCCTGTGCAAAACTGCATGGATTTTTCTGATTGATCATCATAACAATCACATAAGACACCTGATATTGACAGCAGAGTCACATAGCGGTATCAGACTTTGCCACTGTTAGGAGGATCCAATTTATATGGTGGCCTGAATGGAATAGCCAAGCTATTGCTGTGGATGTTTTATTTTGAATTATATACCTGTAGCCAGTTTCAGAACTCTTGATCATCTACAGTTGTTTTGCAAGTTCCCACAACTTTTTTTTAAATCATAGAACAGATTGTAAGACTTCTATATAGAGAAATAAAGGAGAATGTAGTTATTCCTCTTACAAATGTTCAGTTGGATACTAGCTACAGTTCAAAGAGCTTGGGCTGAAATGGTTCTATGTGTTGGAAGGAACCCATTTGGGCAAATGACAAAGAAGGATGCTAACTGTGGTCCCTGGCCCTTGTTTACATAGCTCAAGGCTATCTTTGCAGGTGGCTTCTCTACAGCCCCCATTTCCACAGGTAGAACTGGAGAGTCAAGCTGAATGGTTCTCATTAAACTCATGCCAACCTATATTCCATACACCTTAAGGTCGATAAAACCAAGAACCCTTCTTCTCTAGAAAATGTTCTGCTTTTTTTGTCTAATCTAGTTTATGAATAGATTCTATTTATTGTTCTTGAAAGTAAATTCTATGTAGGTTTCTTTGTGTTTGACCATTATTATGATAGAAGTTCTCCCACAGAGAAATTCATACATGCACCTTCCTAGTACAGATGGATAATTGTTGCCTTGTGGTCTCTTATTGCCTTAGATTGAGGGCTCTAGAGAACCTCCCATATCTGAACATGATCACAGCACAGAGGATAGAAGGGCAGAGCTTCCCTAGACAATAAAACTCAGTCATGTCTAACACTTTCTCTTAAAATCTGGAGTTTCTAGATTGAAAATCTGTCATTATTTCCATCAGTTATCAATAATTCCCTGAGCCATCATCTCCTATGTCATCATCTTTGAATCCATTTTCCACTGCTATCTCATATCCATATGGACTCTCACAGTGGCTAATCTACACAGTGGGAAATCAACACTCAAATATACATCCTGGAAGTGGCACTGTGGCTCAAAATAGTAGAGCACTAGCCTTGAGCTGAAGAGCTAAGGGACAGCTCCCAGGCCCAGAGTTCAGTCCCCACAACCAACAACAACAACAAAAATAATAATAATAAAATCAAATATACATCCTTAGATTGCTGTTCTCTCCAGAATTCCATATATGTGACATAATATATAACTTTCTATATTTTTTCTAGATTTTTGTCATTTCACATTAAGAGACAGAAATTTCCCTTTCCTTTTTTTTTTAATTTAATTTAATTTTATTTGTGAACATTCTGTACAGAGGAGTTACAATTACATGGGCAGGATGATGCATACATTTCTTACCAAGCATTGCAGCCTCCTCCTTTGTTTACCCTTCACATCCCTTCCCAGCCTCCCCCCTCTTTTTTTTTTTTTTAAAGACACACAAAGGTAAGAGGTGTTGGGAAGGTATCTCAGTAGTAGAGCGCTTGCCTTGCATACCAGAGGCCCTGGGTTCGATTCCTCAGCACCACATAAGCAAAAAGAAAAAAGCCAGAAGTGGCGCTGTGGCTCAAGTGGTAGAGCGCTAACCTTGAGCTGAAGAGCTGAGGGACAGCACCCAGGCCCAGAGTTCAGGCCCCACGACTGGACCCCCCCCCCAAAAAAAAAACCCATAATATATAACTTTCTATATTTTTTCTAGATTTTTGTCATTTCACTTTAAGAGACAGAAATTTCCCTTTCCTTTTTTTTTTTTTTTTTAAAGACCCGCAAAGGTAAGAGGTGTGTCAGTGCTGGGGCTTGAACTCAGGGCCTCAGTCTCTCCTTTAGGTTTTGTACTCAAGGCTGAGACCTTACTACTTGAGCCACACATACACATCCAGCTCTTTGTTGATTCATTGGAGATAAGAGTTTGGAGGGTTTTACTGATTTCTAACTCTGATCGTCAAATCTCACCTCCCTAAGTAGCTAGGATTATAGGCACGAGCCACTGTCATTGAGCTGTAAAGTGCTTTTTAAGTTGTTTTTGATTCTTAAGAAAGGCATTCCAGGGGCCAGTGGCTCACTCCTGTAATCCTAGCTATTCAGGACGCTGAGATCTAATGCTCACAGTTTGAAGCCAGCCCAACCAGAAAAGTTCCTGAGACTATTTTTTTTTTGGTCAGTTGTGGGGCTTGAACTCTGGGCCTGGGCGCTGTCCCTCAGCTCTTCAGCTCAAGGCTAGCACTCTACAACTTGAGCCACAGCCCCACTTCCAGTTTTCTGGTGGTTTATTGGAGATAAGTGTCACAGACTTTCCTGCCCAGGCTGGCTTTGAACCATGATCCTCAGATTTCAGCCTCCCTCCTGAGTAGCTAGGATTACAGGCATGAGCCACCGGCGCCCAGCCGTGAGACTCTTATCTCCAATAAACTACTCAGAAAAAGCCAAAAGTGACTGTGGCTCAAGTAGTAGAGAGCTAACCTGGAGCACAAAGAGGCTCAGGGACAGTGCCCACCCAGGCCCTGAGTTCAAGCCTCAGGACTAGAAAAAAAAATAAGGTAAAAAGGTAACATCAAACATCAGTTTCCACTTATGTAACAATATAATGTTCAAGAAACAGTACTACAATTTATGTAAGGTATTCAGCAAATGACAGTCATGATTTTTTAACAGGTTTGTGCTCCATTAATGCTTCCCTTCCTTATGTCACTGAGTTTTGTTTCATTTTTTTTCAAAACATTTATCTTACCTAACCTTTGTGTTTTACAAGCACTAAAATAAGCACAGGAAGTGTAAATCATTTATCCGAAGTCATACTACCAATAAGATTGTCCCCAAGTCCTGTTCTCAGTGTTGAATCTTTTCCTGCACAGTCAGAAGAGCTTTCTTTCTGGAAGCTTCACTTGTTAGTAAAACATGTAACCAGAATGTGGAAACAGACCTAGTAACATCCAATTTTACTTAGTGCAATGGTTTCTCAGAAAACATATTGAACAGATAATTCCCATCTCTTTCTCTCCCTTTGGGCCACTGAGAGCGAATACCACTGCTTTACAAAATTATTCTTTTCACCACTAATAGTTCTTGGATGTCATTTTCTGTAAAAGTATCAGAGAGTTTTTCTCTAAAGACTTCCACTTAGCTAAGTCCTTGCTTTTGGTTTTCTTTCCTTCTGAAATAGACTTCGGGATGGTGGGTTCATCAAATACTTTCAAATATGAAGCTAAAACACAAAGACATTTGCCAATCCTGCATACAGTTCCTTCTGCCATTGTGTACCCATCAGCCAATCCTATAAGATAAGCTGCCAAATGTCTTCGTATTTCAAGAGTGCCTTATATTTTTATTATACATATTTGACCTTTCACAGAAAGAAAGAGTAGGAATGACCTGCCACTATCCAAACTTCTTGCCAATTACATGACAGTGGTTCATACCTGTAATTCTAGCTGCTCAGGAAGCTGACACATGATGATCATGGTTTGATACCAGCAAAGCCAGAAAAGTCCCTGAGACTCCAGTGAATCAGCAAAAAGCTAGAAGTAGAGGTATGTTTCAAGTGGTAGAGTGCCATCCTTGAGTGAAAAAGCCAACTGAGAGCGTGGGTGTCTGAATTCAAGCCTCAGTATTGGCACTAACATACACACACACACACACACATACATGCATGCACACAGACACACATGCACACACATTCTACCAAGTTGGTGAAGACACTTAAGAACTGTCCCTAGTGAACTGTTTATTGAATTATATTTTCTGTGAAATGCGTTTATTACAACATCTGCCTTAAAGAAATTAGCACAAAGGATCCAAGCAAGAACAGCCTGAGGCCCTGCAATTTTGTAAAAATAATACTTAGACATTTCATGAGTTTTAAGTTTTAGCTTTCAGCACTACCCATCCATTTGGGAGAAAAAAATGACCTTTTAGCTAACAGCTTTGGAAGAAATCTCACTGTAGATTAACACTCTGAAAGAGGAATGAAATTAATGAGCAAATTTCTCACAGGGAACAATTGCATATGAGTTCGTTCCACTTGTATTTCCAGACAGAGAATGTTAAGACGTTTGGCGAGTTTCACCATGCTGATTTCCTTAATTAAAAGTAGTGCAGTTGCTAAAAATAGAACCGTTAATGTTTCTGGAGTCTTCTTTATTTTTTTTAAATCACTACCTCATATGGTCATCATATGTCAGAGTAAGTCTTAAAAATCAAGTCATTTACCCATCTGAATCAGCCTTTGCAAACTATGCCATAATCAGTTCACTCTTACCAGGGAGAGTCTTAGGAATCCCATTGAAGAAAGATGACTGTAGTGTAGCCGAGGAGATATTTAAGTGCACCAGATACCCTCTGGTGCTTCTGTTAAGAAAGATGTCTAAAACTCTGGTTTCTAACACTCATTTCTGGCTGTGCCTTTATTCTGTCTTTAACACAACGGTTAGACACACATGGTTTGGAAGGCTTTTGTTTGTTTTGTTTTTGTTTTGTGCCCCTACAGAGGCTTGAATTTAGGGATTCGTGCACTACCACTTGAGCCACAGATCCACTTCCAACACTTTACCGGTTAATTGGAAATGAGTCTCAGGGACCTTTCTGCCCTGGCTGGTTTCAAACTGCAATCCTCAGATCTCAGCCTCCTGAGTAGCTAGGATGACAGTTGTGAGCTACTAGTACCCAGTGGGTTGCAGGTTTTGAAGGAACACTAAAGGAACTGATTCCTTTATCTTCTGAATTTGAGACTGTACTCTCAACTGCACCTATTCAACACAAGGACTTATTTCTTCATGTCCTGCAATAATTACTAGAGCTAACCTTTTGGAGGTTATCAAAAAAAAAACAGCAAAAAATATGTCATTTCAATTAAAATGTGTTGGCTTTATTTGTGATTTCCAGTATCAGGCAACATCTATCCTATTTTCCTATGAAACATCATAAGCAGAGCAGAATGGCTTTAGAGGCTTAAAAGTAATGAAAAAAAACAAACAAGGAGAAAAATGTAGCTTAATCATTTCAAAGTTGTCTTCTACTGTTTAAACAGAAGAAACTTGTAGTGCTAGCTCAAGTAAACTCAGCCCTTTCAAGTGGTTGCACAGTACTATGGATCTCTTTTTTTTCTTTTAGACCTAGTCTATTTCAAAACTCTCTCTAGTTGTATGACTTAGTCCAACTGACTGTGTTCTGATTTGGTATTTTCTTCTGAGACCTACACCCCAAATAGCCTCATATCAGACCTGAAAAGAAACACATGGGGCTGTCTTCCAACATTTAATTTATAGAGTCAATGATAGACTAGGATAACATATGAATGACAATCATATGAGATTGAAATGATACTTCAGGACCACAGGAAAGTCACCAAGTCATTTAGACAATTATAATCGATTCCTATTTTAACAGATTGCTACTTTAGTAACTGAATAACTCTAGAATAGATAAAAAATACAAAAGCATTTTATTGTGTGGTCCTAAATTCCATACATTAGAAACTATTGGAAATTACTGGATAACTTATGATGTGTCTGTGAGGTAATTATTCTTCTTCCAGTAATATTAGAAGTATGAATCATATGTATATGCATACTTAAAATAATGCTTTTATATCTCATATTCCTCTGATTGGTTGATTCAATATCTAGTGAAGTTTACCTCCATTTTACAAGCAAGAGAAATTATGATATATTCCAGCTAACAGAAGTTGTATCACAGCTGAGTCTATAATCCAACTGGAACTGAAAGTCTAGTCCTCTCCCCCTAGTCTTTAACTAAGATCCAGTTATACAATCTTTTGAGATTAAAGGACAGTCACAATCATATACTATTTCCAATCCTGATTTTACTCAAGAATCCCCTGAGGAACTTTTAAAAATGAATGCAGATACTTTCATACTTCCTGCTATCTATCCCTATTGCTTTTAATAAAGACTGATTTAGTAGGCTAGGTTAGGTAGCCCTGAATCTATGCAACAGAACGAACTATTATTAGAGCCCTTCTAAATAACAAATCATATTGTAAACTCAAAGACTTAAGTCATACATGCATACAAGTTTAAGATAAATGTATAGAGATCTAGGACCTCCAGTGGAAATTTTTCTGTACAAAGCATTTTGTACTTTTCTGTACTTAGCTTTGTTGTAATTTCCCATATTCACGGAGAATGGCCTTTTTAAAAATAAAACAAGAATCTCAATATATACTTTTAAGTGGCATGTGATTTAATATAAAAAATGTAGAGTGGCATTGAATTATGGCTTCTTAACTTCCTAGTTATATAACTTTGGACAAATTACTTCGTCTATGAAGTCCTGGTTTACTGATGTACAGTATGTAATTCTAATGGTTAAATGAAATAAAATCCCTAAAGTATTTGCAAGTACTCTGGAAAGGAGTAAATTCTCATTACTCTTAGGATCATTTCTTTCAGAAGTAGGCTTCTGGTAAATTAATGTTTTAACTATATAATTATAATTTATCCATAATTGTAATTTCTTTTCTTTCTCATTCTTCATATTTGTGAAGAAATCACTATGTCAACCTTTTTTTGTGTTTTAATTATATGCATTTCCCCCAGAGCATCTGTCCAAACTAATTCAGAGATACATATCTATTGAGCTTTTGGAATAACTAAGAAATCTCTTATATTCCCTCCCTTAATATGCATTCTATTAGTTTTAAAAATTAAAAACAATCTTAGGATATCTGTCTGTTCAGGAATCTTTGCTATTTTCTCTCTTGAAAACCAGTTGCTAGAGGCTCACTTAAGCTACATATAGTTGAAAATTACAGACTCATGCCTGTAATCTCAGTTACTCAGGATGCTGAGATCTGACAATCTCAATTTGAAGCCAGGCAGACAAATCCAAGGGAATCTCTAAAAGGCCAGAAGTGGAGGTATGGCTCAAGTGGTAGAGCACCAGCCTGAAGCCAAAAAGCTAAGGGACTGTGCTCAGGCCCTGAGTTTTAACCCCAGTACTGGCACAAAAACAAAATAGGGATATATCATCTTTATTTCAGTTGCCTGAATATTAGGCAAGATTTTCTCTTTGGTGGCACAGTCTTTGTTGGTACATTAACTAAAAAGCACCTTGTTATTATTGATTTTTATGAGTACTATACTATGTTCTTTGCGATGAAGATAGATTGCAGAGGAAAAACAACAAAAAAAGTGATTTCATGATAAGTGTTACATGATAAGTGTTATGGATAATTTAGGGAAGTTAAGGATCCTGCAGAGGGCAGGCAATAGATTTGCAGTACCTAGATTACTACTGCCTGGAGAAATACCATCATAAAGAAAATGGTCAAAATTCAGGTCATAATGACAGAAAATATGATTTTTTTAGAAAACAGAAGCAAAGGAAGCCTTCTTGAATAATTTATCACTCTATAAACACATCATAAAGTATCATAGTACCAGTTCAGAATAAAGGTCCCATTGTTGTCAAACTCTTCTGACCACTACAGGGACTCAGCAGGCAAAGATAATTCTGTGCATTTTCACTACCCTCATCACCATTCCTCCCATTAATAATTTGTTTAGCCCCTTCTTTCCACTGCCTGAAGATAGTTGTCAATATCAGTCAACTCTTTGTCTACATGCCGTGAATATGTAACATTTGTATCCTACAGTACTGCAAAGGAAGCCAGGGTTTTTAAATACACATCCCAACACCAGTTTATAGAAACAAAAATGAGATAGAGAGTGATGTATTTTTCAAAAGGGATTCTGAGCCAGCTGTGGATGAGAGGTTCAATTTGCATTGCAATTGCTGAGTAGAATTCTGGGAAATCCCATCTGATTTAGAGAAGGGGAAAAGAAAAGAAAGCAAAACAGAATTTTGATGCTTCAACAACTTGTTTACAAAACATGAACCCAGTGCCTGTTGCAGGCCAAACACCATGCTATCACCTATAGAAGACTGCAAGATAAAAGAGAATTATATCCTGTTTTCAAGATACTTGTAGCATCCTTCCTATTCTTAGCAGTCAAGTGATTTCTGAGTCATAGTATGTGCACTTGACACTGTACTAATGACAATGGACAATGAGACAGACTCTACTCCTGGGAGACAAAGCCTCTACTTTCATGAAACGGATGTTTCAGCAGTGGAGTAGCAAGCATGAATTGATAGGTAGGAGTCTACTAGTAGATAACAAATAGAATCATCAAGATGATGTGCAGGTCATGAATAGACTCTGAGGGAAGTCCTAAAAGGCTCTCTGAGGAAGGAAAGTATGTGTTAGACCAGAGTCAACAGAAGGAACTAGCCAGGCAATGAGCAAGGAAAGGAGGAATATTGCTGCAAGGGAAGCTAGAGCATATGGCCAGAGCCTGAGACTTCTAAGTCCAGGGAAGCCTTAGGGAATGAGACTGGAGACAGGAAGCTAACTGTAAGAGACTTCCATGGTGGATAAGAGTACAGAATCTTTATTTGGGGGAAAAAAACCACTATTTTTGTAGGAAGAAAGTGACTTAGTCTGATTTTTACTGTGCATCTGAGCTGGTCTGGGGCTAAATAGGGTCATGTCAGGGGGCAGGGTCACAGGGAGTTTGAGAGTTCAAGACCCAAGATTGGCAGGTTCAGTAACCTAAGAGTCCAAGTGCCCACTCCGGCATCTAGGAACTTAGGTTCGCCCATCACCTGCCTCCACCATGAAGACAAGATGGCTCCAATTAAACCAAATTCCCTATCATCCATCACACTTCAAGATGGCGCCGGATAGATGGCATCCCCACTCTGGCCCTAAGATCCACAGAGAAGCGAGGCTAAGCAGAGGGCAACAGTTGCTAAGCTATTTTTTGTTTTTTATTGGTTTGCTGTTTTTTCATTGCTTTTTCTCTTGTTACACTTTATGAGATATTCCCTCTTGATTAAAGAAATTAGTGCCAGGCAGGATAGCTTTTTGAGAAATCCCAAGTTCCCAAAACAGAGCTCCAAATGTTGCCAAGCTGTTCTATTTTTGTAGTGCAATTCAACAGAATACATATTGAAAGGCTATTCTGTGCCCCCACCATATGCTAGACAGATTAACACACACACGCACACGCACACACACACACACACACACACACACACACATACACACACACATATACAATAAAAGCATAAAGATTTAACCTGTGTATCAAGGAACTGGACGAAGAAAGGCTTACTTATACTAATAGCATATTAGCATTAAAACAAAATGAAAAGAAATATTAATTCCTGGCAATTTCTTAAATGGATTTGTGCTTTTGTGTATCTTAACCAGTAGTAACCCTGTGGGGAGAAAAGAGCTAGAATACCACCTTAGTCCTTGAATCTTTGATGTTCTCATTTTACTCTATAGTTTCAGCACCATGTTGAGATTTGATGAGATTCCTCCCTTTGTAGTTTCCCTCTCCCCATCTCTACAGTAACAACAAATGTATTGAGTTCAAAGACGATGAGCTTATATAATCCAAAGATCACACTTGGAGTTAACATGGTTCTCGATTGTCTGGGATGTACCTCCTCTGTGGAATAGGAAATCTTCATTTTGTAGCTCATAGACATTAATGACAATAGTAAGCAACATGCTAGAAGTTCTGTAGAGTTTAGCAGCATTCAAAACAAAATCATTGCCTCCCCTATGAGGTAGATTAATTTTTATATCACACATGAATAAAATAATCTCAGAGAGATCAACCAGTTTTTTTCAAAATTCTAACCAGCTACTACATAATACAATCCTTAACTTAGGTTTATTGACTACAAAAGTCCTCATCCACTAGCTGTTGTTGTGGGCAGCAAATGAGCTATTGGGGTGATGAAGATTTTATTGCCTTCATGAAAACCACTGTTTGTGACCATTTCATGACCTCCAGTCAGACAAAGACATACTTAACCCCTGATTTCCTAGCCAATGCACCAAATATGTTCTCAGAAATCTAGAGCAGATAAATTGACCCTGATTCTTGCATTCAGCAAAAGAAGAATTCAGGCAAGATGCAGACACACAAGTTGATAGAAAAATTTATTCGAAAGCAATATGGCAGAGAAAGAGAATATGTGCCATAGATATATAACAGGGAAACAGCACTTCAGCCTATCTCAGCTGGCTTGCTCTGCCTCCCGCATTACAGGGATTGGTTGACTTGTAGTTAAATAGGAAGAAATGGAGTCATGGAAGATGGCTTTTCTGTTTGGTGTGCCACTTTTTGTTTCCTGTAAGGTCCCAGGGACAAAGCTTTAGTGTTCAATCCTTACTTACTCATTCTTCTGTCCTTCTTATCTTTTTCTTCTTTTGTAACCCCTACCCCTCATTTTATTATCAGGTACTTTTTGGCTTATCAGCTTATCCTACCATCTTCAAGTCGGATAGGCCATCATTCCCTTACTGCCTACTTTTCTACTAATTTCTATCACTAGGCTAGTGTGAGAGTGAAAATGTAAGCAATTGAATACATTTATTTATTTACTCATGCATTTACTTGTCCAATAAATTTTTGAATAGCCACTAGTATTATAGTCATAGAAAAAAATTACAGGTAAGCAAGACATCATCCTTCCCCTAAAGTTGTTTAGGGTCTAGTTGAGACAAAGGAGAAAACAATTTAAGTGCCAGATAGCATTGAGTCAGCAGAGATCACAAAGAAGTGGTCACAAAGAAGAATAGAAATTATGGAATCAAATTCTAGCCACAAGTTAAAGCTTATGTGAATGCACTGAATAGAGACACTAATTTAAGGTCCTAATCTCTAAACATTTTCAAAACCAATTTTCAAAATTAATACTTTCTTAATATTTTATACATTCTTTTTTATCTTTATAAGTTGGACAAATGAAGTCTTTTAAAATATGGATCATTAATATAGAAACAAATGTAGAAACAAGTTACTATAGAAACAATATATATTAAAAATGACTATAGAAACAAATAGTTGTGAATGACTTGATTGTATTCTGGCTTTTCCATTCCATTATGGAAGTTTTGTGTTTCTCTTCGTTCCTATCTGCTGTAATTAGGTCTGTAAATTCAGTCAGGGAAGAACTAGAACAGGAATATTGAATGGAATATTTTTCTTTAAAAAGTATTAAGCATTTTTGCTTGTTAAGAGTTCCATCAGCCCTTCTCTGACTACATTAAGCTGGGGGAAGAAGTTGTGAGCATTGATAGTATAGGTTAGGATCTTTTTCCAACCCGGATAAGAGTCATACATATTCCCAAGATTCCATTTCCATCAAGATCAACATTTTTGTTCAAAGCCCTTATGTGATTCACTGATTCTCCCAGCAGTACCTCTATTTCCATCCCATAGACACACAGAAGTAGACTTGACGAAGATGCTTTTATATATTTAGTAGGAGAACAAGTCACTGAAGGATTATTTAAATACCTGAAATGAAAACTGAAAATATTTATTAGGTATTTGTTCTGCCCAATCCTTTCTCAGCCCCCTCTCTAGGTTTTTAAGTTTTCCTCATTATTGTACACAGATTGGCCCCTCTTCCTTCCTTTTTCTCTCCTATATTCCATGAGAACTATAAAGTACTTAATTAAATACTTAATGAAAGTTCTTCCTACACCTGACCTATACACATGGTAGCCAGTGTCTTCTAGCAGGCAGGACTGAGGTTGGAAGAGGTTGGACTTGTGACCTGAGCTACCTGAAGCTATCTATGGGCTTCTCAAGCGCAATGTCCGTAAGTGTCACAGGAGCGTATTTCTTCAAAGCAAGCAAACTCTCCACAGTGAATACTAACCAGTGCAATTCTACCTTAATGCACATGCAGTAAGTGTGCAGTAAATGTGAGATTTTTCCATTAAGAATGCAATGAGATAAGAATAGTGACATCCACATATTCCATTTCAATTCAGATTATTATATTATTTAATCTTAATAGCAAATATAGTCTAAGTGCATTCTCATTGTTAGTAGAAATATATACACATATATGCATATATATGTATGCTAATAAAAACCTACTTTTTATAGATGATGATAGAGCTGCATCAGGATTGTCAACTACTAGTAATTTGTATTTTATATTAGAGATCAAAGAAGTTTTGGATGTGTGAACTAATGGTTGATTTATATTGTACATATGGATGTGTACTGTGTCCAAATTGTGTTGGCTTTATTTGAAACTATGGCTTCCATGGGTTAAAACAAACTATACATTATTCTATTTGCAAAGTAACAAGCCTAAATTTTGACAGGCTCAATTGTTCATACTAGTGATTTCTGAAATACAAGTGCTCTCCTGCTTGTAAGAGCTTCAAACAAGGCAATTTTCAAATAGGTAAATTACTCAATAGCAACTGTAGGGAAATCAGATTCCCAGTGCATCATCCTCTAAACATATCTTCTTATATAGCATTCTGGATGCACTGGAGATGTCCTATTCTGAAGTCTGACACATACAGCAGTTCTGCTACCTGCCTTCAGCAGTTGTCTGTGAAACAAATCCAGTCTATATGAATGGTCCCCAAATGAACTTGTTTTCCAGAAGTCATTTGATATCTTATGAGACTATATAAACAGAAAGTCTTTTCATAGACTAAAAATTCAAGGTGAAAAATATATAATTAGTCTGAAAAAAAGATCAACTAACTGGCAACAAGGGTTTTGCTTGCTTGTATGAATTGGGATTTTCTTTCCTCCGAAAATTTTCCAGCTGCACTTTGTGAAGTTCCCAGAATAATGATTGACATTATTAAACCAGAGACTAAAAAATCTTGGTACGGACTGACCCATGGGGACACATTACTACAATTTATTTTAGAATAAAATAATAAAAGGGGCGTCTCACAGGGGACAAAAGTTGGGACTCATTTTCAAATTTTATACTATTTGTCAAAGTCACCCAAAAAGAGTTCTTAGAAGTGGTTGGAATTGGCTCCCAAGTGTCTTGCCTTTGTGGTTTGCCTACCCGGGTTTCCCAGTCCTTGGTTGAACATTAGTGTTCTCATAGGGATAGAGCAATGGATACAACTCTAATGATCTCTTCTAGTAGAGGCTGAGGCCATTTCTAAACATTCTCCTTCTATTCTTTCTGAAGTCTCTTCCTCTCAATCTTCCCATACATGCTGCACACCCCCACTCTATTCTACCCTTCTCAATGTGGATTTGATGTAACACTTTCTTCCAGTTACCTTCTGAAAGATGCAAAGTTTTCCCCAATGTACTTCAACAAATCATATTCATTTCATGATTTTCCTATAATTTAAAGATACTGGTACTATCTCCTTTGGAGCAGTGAGAAGTTTTGACACTATTATTACAGTAATATTGGTTATTCCTGCAACTATCAGATTTATTTTAACATCCTCCTGTCATTCATGGTTCTCTGTCAATTTGACAAAACTCAAGAATACTCCCATGAAACAATTTTAACTATAATCTTGCTATGCCTTACAAAATGGGCCTTCATCAGATATGAGTAAATTTGTAGTCAGTTCCTTAAAGCACACCTCATGAACTCATATATATATATATATATATATATATATATATATATATATATTTCAATTATTGTTGCTATAGGCTCTACATCAATCTTCTACACACATACACACACATTATTCATTCTCTCTCTCTCTCTCTCTCTCTCTCTCTCTCTCTCTCTCTCTCTCTCTCTCTCTCTCTCTCTCTCTCTCTCTCTCTCCCCATCTCTCTTCTCCTCCTTCCAACTGGCAAGAAGCCTTGAGATGTCCTTTGACCCCTACTGGAAAAGCATGAAACAAAACACTCCCAAATTGGTTTTGTCTTGCTAACCTCTCCCTATCCCTAGCTGCCTGCTCTGTTTTTCTACTTTTCCCTAAATGCAACTTACTTTAAGCATGTGTTGATTTGATTAACATTCCTAAAATTAAAGGATAATAGATGATAACCTATTTGTCAGCCTAGCCACTTTCTTCTCTTTTCAATGTCTACTTATGACGTACATCCAGACTGCACGCCCTTTTTATTTAACGAAAGAAGCAAGATCAAAAGAATATATTTTAAAGAAAATGCAAAATTTATTTTCAATTTTGGCTATCATCACTAAAAGGGGAATAAATTGTCCAGAAAACAAAACAAAACAACAAAAACAGTGTCCCCTGACTGCTCTGTCTGTGCCTACTCAACGTGTGCATCTGGTTGTTCATCTCTGAAAATGTGTACAATATTTTTTCTTTAATTTTTTTTGTTATTTTCTCCCTTCTTGTTTGGGAACTAGGTACTTTTTGTATTGTATCTCTATCAACCTATATATATTTATATATATCAATGTATTTCTTTTTAATTGCTAGATCTTTAGATTTGGTTTTATCCAACATATAAGAAAAAAAGTTATGAATTGTTTTCTGCAATTTCCCCCCACTCCCTCTTTAAATGTGGAACAACTTCAGCTGCAGATTTCCCACATCCACCTCTGTCAAATTGGCCAGTCTCACTGTCCACATAGGTGGCTTAAGGAAGAAGATTGAAGAGTCATTTGAATCATACCATTTTTAACAAGGGAAATGGGGGAGAATGGTGGAAGGTGTGGAATTGATCAAGATGCGTTGTACTCATAAATTGATATGTTGAATTGAATCTTCTTTGTAAAACTACTTAAAGATAATGATGAGTTTAAAAAAAAATCAAACAAACACAGGTGTAAGTAGTATGTCAGTATTCGGGCTATCTACCCAGTACTGTCTCTCATTAGTCTTTGTGGACCTCTAACCCCTCTCCCCCAACTATAGATGGGGCTGTGTGGCTGCAAATGAAGTTGTTCAATTTGAATGCATTAATCTAGTCTCTTTGTTTTTTGCTTTTAACCTTTTGATCATGAATATGAGTATTATTATTTTATGTACTTTGGCTAGTTTGAATAGGGAAAAATATATTTAACTTTTTAATTTGATTATTGAACAATCTAATAATGAAACTGTAATAAATTTTTAAGTAATTGCATGTTGAAGAAGTTGCAGCTTAGGGTGTGTGAGATTGTCAGTGTTAGAGTTCTGTTCTTTATTTTCATAGATGGGCATGTGTAGGCTCATTTGTTTTTGTATATTGCCCATCCCTTCCTTACAGCCAGAAGCTCTAATGCAGCTAGATCACTCCGTGCCGCCCTTACATGGACATGGCGACTCACTTACACATTTATTCCCATCATCTTCATCTCCTGTGTAGTTCACTCATAGACCCTCCCCTCCCCTTTCTGCATCCTCCCTTCCCATACCCTCCCTTTCTTTAGCATTGTTAAAATTTATGTGCTGTCATCCATCCCTCAGAACTTCAAGAAAATCTAAAATTTGTCAAAAAGACAAAAAAATTTAAATCTATAGCTGAAAACCTACAATCCTGCAGAAATTCATTCAGAACCCTGAAGATTCACAGATTTTTTTAAAAGGCAAATTATAAAGTTTTTTTTCTTTTTAATTTTTCAGTCATAGCAATCGGAATTATTTTAATTCAAATTGATGCCCTCTCAACCCACCCCCCTGCAAGTAAAAAAATTGTTTAAAAAGTGCAGATTTTTTTTTCTTTTTATGTTATGTGGTGTGGATGTATGTGTTGTTGACTCCCTGTATCACCCTCTGTTGTAAATTATTATATTTGAAGAATTAGACATTTTGCTCAAAAGTTTTTAAGAATTAACAACAACGACAACAACAAAAAAAAAAACAAGTTACAAGAATGTGGCAATTCTATTTGTCCAAGAGCATTCTTACACAACTTTCTTTTGTAAATTTTTCTTTCATGCCAAAAAACATGCGGGCAATTTGTTGATGTAAGTTGACTATGAATTAATATGGTATGCTCTCCTTTTTTAATTTCAATTATTTTGCCTCTGTGGATATGATTTCTTTCCTTATTTTCCCAAAAATGGTTCTTAGTTGTTTTTTTTAATTTGCTTTTACTTTTCTTTGTGTTTTATATTGTGAATGCCTTGTTACTGTTATCGGCTCTCTTTGCCTTTAGTTTACTTTATCTATGAAGTTATTTTATTCTTGACTATATGAAATAATTTTATTTCATTTGTGTCTATTTGCTTAATTTTTGCTGTTATGCTTTGCACTGAATAGCTTCTAATAATGTGAATTCTACTTTGAGAATTAATGACTATATAGACTGATGTAGAATGACATGCCTCTTTGCCTAAACTTTTTTAACCACCAACTTTAAAACCTCGATAGTATTGTTTATTGTATAGTTGATTACTAAAATGCATTATAGCACATGGTGGACAGGGGATGTACTTCAGAAAACAAAAAGTGTGTGAGCTCTAAGCATTATTGGTGGTAATATCATCCTTCACTTAATCCTTAGAAAATATTCAGGGAAATAAATCTTTATTTTATTTTCTTTCACAAAAGGGGAAATAAAGTACTCTCAAGTGATTATGATACAGTTTGGTTATCCAGGATTATGCTATCACTATCACCACAGGCTACAAAATCAATTTTCCAGAGAATAATGACATCAAAAATCCCAGGGGTTTCTAGAGTATTGTACTTATAATACTGATGCTTTCTAATGTACAAAACTAGCTTATGGAACAAGCACACACACATACACAAAAAGAGAAGACACCTCTTTTTCTCTCTCCTTTCCCTCCCTGTTTCCTTCTCTCCCTATCTCCCTTTTCCCCTTTTTCTCTCCCCCAATCCACCTTTTCCTTCTCCTTTCCTAAAAGTTCACAGTTGCCACTTTCTGTCAAGGATTTTCTCAGGTAAGCCTTTAAAGGAAAGTCAAAATTACATCAAAATGGAACATGCTTTTCTTATGTACACTTCTATCCAGAAACAATCTCAGGTAGGTACCACAATGGTGTTAAGATTCCACCTCTCAGACTGAAATACTCCTTGACCTTCACATCATTTGGGTTAATGCTCTCATACGCATTTCAGGCAACCGAAGATTGGCGGGAAGCACTTTGAAATGGTTTTAATAGAGCAGTTACTTTTCTGTACTTTAATTATAGATATACAGATTATTGTTATAGAAATATCAAACCTAATGGTGGAGAACAGATATGTTTCTCAGCCCACAGCGTCAATGAGTGGGCTTTCTGTGCCTCAGTTATATGATTTTGTGCTGTTTGACCTGTTGGAAAATACTCCAGCATAAAATTAAGAATTTCCTAAGTACCATGTTAATTCACCTAATTATATTAAAAACTTGTGCTGTCCAGAGGTCTTTCAATCAAGGCAGAATATTTTTTCAAAAATACAAAATCTGTACTGATCCCACAAATTTTGCTTAAAATTGCTTCAGTAATCTAGATCTATGTAATTTTTCTCTACTAACATGAGACCATTACATTAAAATAGGACAGAAAAAAAACTTGACTCAGGATTTAAGTGTTTGTTAGGTCCAAAGTATTAATAAAAACAAGGACGGGATTAACTATCATTTCTGAGGATCACTAAGCACAGTTCTAAATGCTTACTAGTGCACTGGTTTGAGGCAGGCTGGATTTTTGTTATGATTTCTATTTTACTTAGGAGTTTAAGAAATTTAACCAAAGTCATATTTATGACTAGTATGCAGAGTTCTAATGGTAACCTCAATCTGATTTCAAGGTAAAGTAACTAACTGATAAGCAAATGAAAAATTCCATTTCACATGCCAGTCTATAGATTTTATATATCTATGGTTTGTAGCTCTTCTTTCAAGGCCACATGTTAAAACATAGAACTTATAGATATTCAGAATCAAGCTTAATAAGAAATCAAACCAACTAGCTTTGGTAAGAAATTCTACCTAGAACATCTCACCATGTTAAAATACGAAAGAGGCTAAGTTGAGACATTTGTCTATTCTTTTCCCCAAGTACCGGCCATCTTTGTCAAATACATCTTTCTGAAGGTGGATGAAGACAAAATTTGTTCTTATAAACTTCATCATGGTTCTGTACTCCACATCCTCACATCCATGGCACCAAATTATTAAATGAATGGCAGCTAATTTAGTGGAGAAAGGGACAATGCCTCACCATTATATGTGACTTTCCAAGCAGAGAATTCGAATAATGCAAATGAGGGGTGAGGTGAAGAGCTCAGTAGGAGCAATAGAAAGACAAGGAGTCGGAGCATGTGTAGTCTCCAGAGTTGCCCTGCTCAGATTCAGTATTTTTTTTAATTTTTTAAAATGTTTTTGGTAATCTTTCAGACTTGACTATCTCTAGAGATGCAAAGGCTAGGGCCACACTGGAACTTTGTGCTGCTCTTGGGCTGTTTTTTAGGTGACCCACTACATTCGCCATCATCCACAACATCCTCACAGCTCAGAAGAGTTCTATTCAATTTTTAATACACTGTCTTTTTCGGTGGCAGAGAGCCCCTTTTGCTAGATATCAGCCCCTGAGGCATGAATTATATATCTATAAATACACTCATAAAGCAAAAAGCAGGGCAGCCTTCAGGGCTAAAATAGACCTTTTATATCCCTAGTGATCTCTATAGTTTAAAGAAAAGCACAATCTTGTCAAAAATGTATATATTCTTGATTTTAAAATGCCAACTTTAAAGAATACAGATAGTTCTTATTCTAAACCAAAGAAAAATTCCGGGAATGGCTTAGGAATCTCTGATTTGTGTGTACTCTAGGTCTTGTATCACTCTACCGGTAACCTTTATGATTTTTGACTTACTGATTCTGTGAATACTTTGTGAGCCTACACACCTGGCTGACTCTATAGTCTTTGAATATTGAGAACTAATTACTATTGGCTGCTACAATATTTCCTAGGGTAGACACCAGCATGTGGATGTCCAAGTACCTTATAGAAATGCATTGTAAAGCAGGTGCATTATTCTCCTGCTGTCTTAAATACCAAGAAGGCCATGGCAGGAGGTTCATTTAAGTCCCGGGAGAAAAGGAGGGAAGAGAGAGGAAAGGAAGGGGGAGGAAGAGAAGGAACGGAAGAGGAGGGAAAAGGAAGAGAGGGGACGGAGATAGAAGAGAAGGGAGAGGAGAAGAAACAATAGGAGAGGGAAAGGAAGGCAAGGGGAGGAGAGAGAGAAGAAGGAAAGTGAGTGGAGGGGAGAAGACAGAGGAGAGGGGAAGGGGAAAGAAGAGGGGAGGGAAGAAGAGAGGAGAAGGGAGGGAAAATGGGTGGAGGAGACAGGATGGGAGGGAGCAAAGGGGAGGGGAGAGGAAGAGAAGAAAGGAAAGGAGAGGGAAGAGGGGAGAGGAGGAGAGAAGAAGGGGAAGGAAGAGGAGCAGAGGGGAGGGAAAGTGAGGGGAAGGGAAGGGAGGGGACAAAAGAGGAGGGGAGAGAAGGGAGGGAAGAGGAGAAGAGGGGAGAAGAGAGGAGAGGAGGGACAGGGCAGGACTAGGTGAGCCAAGGCAGGGCAAAGTGAGGAGAAGGAAGGGGAGAGAAAGTGGGGGGAGGGAAAAGAATACTTACATAGGTACTTACATAGAATCTATGCACATGTTCCTTATCCGTTAAATGTTCTCTAGATTACCTGTAACAACTAATAGGATGTATATGCAGTTTACACAGCATTGCTTACAAATAACAAGGAAAATCGTGTACATATTTAAGCACAGATACACTTTGTTTAATATACTATCCACCGTTGCTTGAACCCTTATATATGAAACCCATGACATAGAAGGCTGAGTGTACACGCGATCATGCTGAATCCTAGAGAATTCCAAATTAAAATGATCTACTTCAACTCAGTTTTCATACAGTTATCTAAAAATTTCCCGTTGTTTTACCATCTCCTTTGTAGTAATAATCCCTGTATTCTAGGTAAAGTTTATTTTAAACTAGAGGAACTCTTTCAACTCTTGGAGATGCCAAGAAAGGAGAGTTACTGAAGCTTCAAGAATTTCAAGGATTCAAGACTGTCATAATTTAGGCTCAACTTTTCCCAATAGAGGGCATTGTTTATCTTTTAAGAATCAGTCATCAGGATTAGTATTTTTTTAATGTCAATATAAAATGGAGAACTCATGCTTTTGACAGGTTTTAGTATATAATTTTTTGGTGCCAGTTCTGGGCTTGAACTCAGGGCCTAGGCACTGCTGTCCCTGAGCATTCTTGCTCAAGGCTGCACTCTACCACTTGAGCCACAGGTGCACTTCCAACTTTTTGGTGGTTAATTGGAGATACGAGTCTCATGGACTTTCATGCCTGGGCTGACTTTGAACCATGATCCTCAGAGCTCAAGTTCATGAGTAGCTAGGGTTACAGGTGTGGGGCACCAACACCTAGATCAGTATAGAAGCCTTTTAGAATCTCTCTACAAATTATTAGACTGCAGAACCTTCTTTCTGTAACTTTCTGAAAAGATAGTTTTATTTCGTTTGTAAATTCATTGAGATGCTTACACGGGACTGTTCAATGCTTAGGATTACCAAAGGAAAGGAGTAAAGGGACTTGTTCCTGGATGTTGTAGATTTAAGCAAGGAGGACATTGGGAAGCTTTAGAAAATATGCAAGGAAAAAAGGCAAATTAAAGACTCCATTTGGGTGTTACAGATGGTACACTAAGACTGCAAGTGAACACCACTTTGTAATCACAGAGACAGCGATCTTAATCTCACTTAAAGGGAATGCAGCTTCTACCCAGCAATTTGTGTTTGTATTTGTATTATTTTTTGGTAAGGCTTTTGCCTCTCCCTCAAAATCAGTTTAGTCTCATCCTTTAATCCAGTTTCCTCTTTGCTTACTCCAGTTGGAATACATTTTTGTCATTATCATACAGAACAAACAACTGTGAGGTTTTAAAGCCAAGAGAGAACTCACATGCCCAACCTTTGTTCTTGTAAGCTGGATAAGAAATCGCTAGAGAACCTTCACACAGATTCTATTGGCTCTCACCTCTCTGTGTTTTTGCTGCTGGTCTCTCAGACACTTCCCTGTTTTTACTTTCAATGAACCACTCTTTGCTCCCCAGCCCCTTTCTGGTAGGGGAATAAAGAAAATGGCTGTTTGGGGTTCGTTTTAGGACTTGCTTACCTTTAGGGAACTGTGCTCCAAATCCCATTTATAAAACCTAGCCAAAGTGTGTGAATTATGCATTAACTCAGTCGTGAGGTATATGAATTATATATGTTCACAATGAAAAATAGGCATGCTGGTCCAGTAAAGTAAGTCCAATGCTCTGGCAATGCTATAAAGATCATTTTGTTCAGTCCCTTCACACTCTTGTCCCTAGAAAAGATGCTTGAGTTCTGAGTAGAGACCACAGGCCATCTTAAGATTCTCAGAAAGGTTTTTGTTTTAGTTCCCCACATATAATACAATTATTATGTAAGCTACAGATAACAGTAAAAATTCTGTTGTCCTTTCCCTTACAAATGATACACATTATACTCTAGCATCTTTCTGAGTAATACATAGAAACCAGATAACAATATAATTCTGTTACCCTTTTCCTATGAGATGATGCACATTACACACATTATCATCTTTCTGAGTAGCACAATGTCATTGTCTAAATAGGAAGGCAAGATATGTACTTGTGATATGAACACAAGGGGTGTGCTCCAGTGCTTTGGAGGCTTTCTCAGGAAGTTCCTCTCTTAGTGCAGCAGAAGAATGAACAATTTACATGCAATGGTTCCATCTGAGCTGCAGGAAATAACCCAAGTTTATATGGTATGGTTTGTTGAGTGAGAGTTCTAAGAATGAATCTTTACAGGAAGAATTCTAGAAGACTCTATAGGTTGAAAGGTTTGCCCCTTGGAATGTCCCTAGAACTCTGCAGTATTGAGCCACTGCTAAATCTTGGCTGCTTTTGTCATTGACACAGGAGAATGTCTTAACCACAGTCAGGTACCTGATGCTCAGACACTTGGCATTTCTTCACAATAATAAATGCATTGCCAGGGACAGAACACTGGCAAGGGCATTTATACTAGTGAAGAGCTTAGAGCCCCAACTCAGGAAGAGGATTTCACCAATATCCATAATAGCATCTCAATATCCCAACTAGGGAGGGAAATATCATGAAATTCCTGGTAGAGAATTGTTGGAATTTTTTAAAGTTTAAGTTGGATTTTTTTATTATTATTCTGGAGGCTATTCAGTGAAGGGATGTGAACTATGATTTCCTGAGAACCTCTACTTGGAAAATAACATTGTAAAAAGACACAAAAAATACCTTGATTCTCTTGCTTGACATAGGTGAAAAACCTTGACCTTACATTTAAGTGAAAAATAACCTTTGTAGAATATTTTTTGGCACCTATGATGCACAAGGCATTGTGATTTCAGGAACTATTTTGAACCTCGTTTCTTGACTCAGCTTATATGTTTATAAATGCAATCATGAGAATCTGTAGGTAAACCTGTTTGTGTTTGCCACTTTAGTAAAGAATCACTGCCTTAAAAACTTGTTTTCTAAGTCAACATTTCTGAATCGATGATGTAAGTTTTCTGCACTTCATGGATTTATCTAATTACATATAGCATAAAAGCAGTACATAAAAACAGATTAGATTACTACAAGGCAAGTTGCCACTTAATAAATAGGGTAAATTCTGGAAAAGCATAATCCAATGTATGGATGGGCATTTTCAGATTTTTAGAAGCCCACATCACTTAGCTCATGCTAAATGAGGACTGCAATCAAGGAATATAGTAACTCTTTTGTCTTCTTTTTTTTCTGTTTGCAAAAAGAAGTATAAAATCAATGTGATAAGAAAATACTACAGTCTTTTGTATGTTTTGATCTTGATTTGGTCATAGAATATCTATGAAACAAATTAGTAGAAACCCATGAAGGTAGCAAAGAATGGACATTCCCAAATCCACAAACTAAACGCACAACACATGTATTGCATGCACACACACACACACACACACACACACACACACACATCACTTTGATAGCATCTGTGAGGGTATAACTGATCGAAAGGCATTATCTCGTAAGCACGTCCTGGAAACAGCATATTTGAACTCCGTCTAAATAATTACTTGAGAGTACCTTTAGCAGTCCAATCCCCGCTCCCATTCTAAGGATTCCAAGTTTTTGAGTGGGCAGAGGCTTCTCAGAGGCACTAAATCAGCCTCAAATGACAAGGTCACAACCAAAACTATCCCTATGTGGATCCAGGTGGTTGTATTAGGATTTCAGAGCTGTAAGGTACGAAGTGCATTCATCAAGAGTGTCTGTGGAACGGTCTCAGCACCTGTACTAATTGTGTTTTTCTTTTTCTTTTCCATCCCAGGAGGTGAATTAGTTCTCCCTCTTCTTGTAGAAGACCCTTTAGCTACCCCTGCTATTGCTACTCGTGTACCTTCCATTACACTCCCCCCTACCTTCCGCCCCCTCCTCACCATTATTGAGACCACCAAAGATTCCCTGTCCATGACCTCTGAGGCGGGGTTACCTTGCTTGTCGGACCAAGGCAGCGATGGTTGTGATGATGATGGCTTGGTGATATCTGGGTATGGCTCAGGGGAAACCTTTGACTCTAACCTGCCCCCTACTGATGATGAAGATTTTTACACCACCTTCTCCTTGGTAACAGATAAGAGTCTTTCCACTTCAATCTTCGAAGGTGGCTACAAAGCACATGCGCCCAAGTGGGAATCCAAGGACTTTAGACCTAACAAAGTCTCGGAAACTAGTAGGACTACTACCACATCTTTGTCCCCTGAGCTGATCCGCTTCACAGCTTCCTCCTCGTCTGGGATGGTGCCCAAATTGCCAGCTGGCAAAATGAATAACCGTGATCTCAAACCCCAGCCTGATATAGTCTTGCTTCCGTTGCCCACTGCCTATGAGCTAGACAGCACCAAACTGAAGAGCCCACTAATTACTTCCCCCATGTTCCGTAATGTGCCCACAGCAAACCCCACGGAGCCGGGAATCAGACGGGTCCCGGGGGCCTCAGAGGTGATCCGGGAGTCGAGCAGTACAACAGGGATGGTCGTCGGCATTGTGGCTGCTGCCGCCCTCTGCATCTTGATCCTCCTGTACGCCATGTACAAGTACAGGAACAGGGACGAGGGGTCCTACCAAGTGGACGAGACGCGTAACTACATCAGCAACTCGGCCCAGAGCAATGGCACGCTCATGAAGGAGAAGCAAGCCAGCTCCAAGAGCGGCCACAAGAAACAGAAAAATAAGGACAAAGAATACTACGTGTAAACCGTGCTAACACTGATCACACAGAATTATTTATTTATACACAGACGAATCCTTGGACAATGAAAGATAACAGGTATTGGAACTGTCTCAACTGTTGAGATGGGGTACATAGACCATGACTATGGTGGGAAAACCATTTTTAAAAGGACACACACACACACACACACACACACACACACACACACACACACACACAGATGTAGCTATCTATCTCTACCGCTCAGCCATAGCTGTGATTGCCCAACAATGGCTCTGAGACAGAAAAATTCTTATTGCTCTGCTGTAACATAAAACACACACACGTTTGTGCCCTGGAGCAAGCCTTAGTGACCCCACCGCGTCCTTGAACTTGAAGGCTTCCGTCTCTGCAGGACCTTTGCAAAAGGTAGAAGACTCCATGACTTACTTGTTCCATAACTCCAAGTGAGTCTGTAATGATGTTTGTGAAGCTTGACTGTAACGATGTATTTTTTTTCTGTTTAATTATGTAAAAAACAAAAACAAAAAATGTTTAAAAACAGCAAAAAAAAAATAAGATAAACAAAAACAAAACAGAACAAAAAAAAATTCTTACCTGGTTCTGGCCAGCCTGTGTGTAACTTTTCAAGATCTGAGGGGAAAATAGCTATTGGGTTTTTGTTTATTTTTGTTTTTGACAGTGACTCGACATAAGAAGAAGAGAAAAAAAAACTCAGAAAACAAAAAGTATGAGAGACTTTTGCCATATGAACTCACAAGCTACCATGGTGTTCACTCTCCATTTCAGGTGTGGTGTCTCTAGAATCTGTTGTTTGTTTCCGACAGAATGCTTTGATGAACACATAGCAAAACCCATGTGATAGATGATAATATTGATTTGCAAAGCTGGTCCCCCCCAGAATCTAATTTCAGAATTTGTCACCCAAACCCTGAACAGCTGGATTTGGGGCTCATTTTATCAAGGCTATTGGCTTTCCTTCACAATATTGTTCCTGTCTGTTAACCCAAATTGTAAGAATGGGCAAAATTCCAAACCTTAAACAAAGCCTTTCCCAGGGAAAGGAAGAAGGGGGTAGGCTGGATTGTAACTGATTGAAGTGCATGCAAGTATAAAAATAAAGGAGAAAAAGACTACTAAAGTCTGTTGAATAATCCAAACAGATATGGAAGTTCAACTTGTGATCGAACCATAAAAGGTCATGAAGCCAAATATGACACGACAAAAAAACAAAAGCGTGCTTTCCCTGCCCCCATCATGATAATGGTTTTCATAGTGATTTTAATTTTGTGGCCCCATGTGGATAACTCTCTCTCAGTCTTTCTCTCCATTTGCTCACTCCTCTCTCACCCATCGTTTTTTAAAAACAAGTAAATAAATGAATAAAGCTGCTGTGACACACAAAAAGGAATTTAATAGTATAATATATATAAATAAATATATATACAGATATATTTATCATGGTATGTTTGATGGGTGACTGACACAGAAATCTGTTAAAGTCTTGAAGTGGAATGAGAATGTTATTTTAAAAGAAAATAACAAAACAACAAAAAAGTAAACCTTAAAATGTGAAGAAAGTGTGAGTTTTAGTTTTGTCACAGTTAACTGTGTCAAAGAGAATTTAAAGAAAAAAAATCTTCTCAGATTTTGTTTACATATTTTACTACATTTTTGCTGGTCAAATTCTTTAGCCACCTATGTACATACTGCTTTAAGAACTGTTATTTCCTTTCTACTTGTTCATTTCTGTTTGTTTGGTTCATATTCCAGTTGTCTTTTTCTTTGCTGTTTTGTAAAGAGGAAACAATGTACAGAAAAATGATAAACTGGTTGAGTGGCCATAGCTGTGGAAAAGCAAGAGATAAAAGGAAGACTAATAATTCACATGAAAATGAAGTGTGTCCTTTAGAGGGTCAGGTATATCCAATTTCTTTTGTACAGATGAAATACAATCAGCTGTTTAGATTTAGAAATCTACTCTTGCTGGTCTTTGTAAGTTGCATGAACATTTGACATTGAAAAAAAAATATCTTAAAGACATGGGTAAAAAGCGCAATCTCAACAATGGTAGCCTTTACTACTATATGTGGAAAGAGGTGTTCCTCTTTATCTGATATTTCAATGTGTTAAGATTTTTTTTTATATTTTGGTTGTCATTTAAAAAGACGGGACTATTAAAAGATATGAAAGCACGATTTTAGATAACTTAAATGGCCCAGCATATATGAAGTTGATTAAATCTTGATGTCTGTAAAAGATTGCTGTTCTTGGAGTCTTGAGGTCTTGTGAACTGATTTCCTGTTTTCTTTCTTTACATTCTTTATATTTGAGTAAAAATACATTTGTTATATTCCTTTTAGTGTAAGTTTCTATTTGGACAATTTTTCTGGGAACATGTGTATTCTGTATGTGAGCTTTTATCCTATTCCTGTTGTTTTATTAGCAAACCCTAAAGGAATTTCTTTTATGATGTTGTGATGTTGCTGCTTTTCTTTTTATTTTTTCTCTTTTATTTCATATTTGCATTTTCTTTCAAGGATATGCTTAGCAATAAAATGTTCTTCCCAAAACCTTGTCTGACGATACAATTTTATTAACTCTTGGAAAAGATCTTTTGCTGTAGCTAAGTATTTTATCACTTATTACAAGCCAAATGAGCTTGAAACACTCTCATATGATATGAAGTGTTCTAACTAGTTACTAATTATTTACATCACTTTATCATGGGTGATCTATTTATGGGATAAATATGTCTTTGGTGCTAACTGAGCACTCCTATTCAGATGGAGAAACAAAGGAGAGGAATGGTGTTTTGGAAAGGTAAGATGTCAGAAGATTTGTATTATGAAAAAGATCATTGCATTCTATATTTTCAAAAGAATTGGGTATCTTTCCGTATTTTCTGAATTCAATAACATTCGAACACCATTCTAGAACTGCATTTATATAGAGCCTTAGAGAAAGATCCCCTTTTTTGTTGAGATGCAAACCATCACAGATAGGCCTTTTATTTATCCCAATTAAAATTCTGAATTTTAAACAGATTCTTGGGCTGGTAGTTCATATTCATCAGCATGTTCGAGAACTCACCTTCACCATGAAGCTCCATGAGCTTTTCCGTTTCAAACTTGGGCTGCTTCAGCATTTTTACTCTTCTAACAAAGACATCATATGTGTGAGCCAGTCATGGGGCTTGAACTCTGGGCCTGGGCACTCTACCACTTGAGCCACAGGGAAGGAAAGAAAGAGAAAGAAGAAAGCAAGAAAGAGAGAGAGAGAGAGAGAGAGAGAGAGAGAGAGAGAGAGAGAGAGAGAGAGAGAGAGAGAGAGAGAGAGAGAGAGAGAGAGAGAGGAAGGCAGGCAGGAAAGAAGGAAGGAAGGAAGGAAGGAAGGAAGGAAGGAAGGAAGGAAGGAAGGAAGGAAGGAAGGAAGGAAGGAAGGAAGGAAGGAAGGAAGGAAGGAAAAGAGAAAGAAAGGAAGAGGAGGAAGAAGGAGGAGGAGGAAGAAGAAGAAAAATAAGGACAAGAAGGAGAAGGAGAAGGAGAAGAAGAGAAGCAGAAAAAAAGCAGCTTATAAGTATACAACTCAATGTGTTAGCCTATAGACTATACTCTTTTTTTTTTTTTTTGGTCGGTCATGGGACTTGAACTCTGGACCTGGGCACTGTCCCTCAGCTCTTCAGCTCCAGGCAAGTGCTCTACCACTTGAGCTACAGCGCCACTTCCTAGACTATACTCTCAACCTTTCCATGAGTTGCTGTTAGAATTCTAAATTCTACACTAAAAAAGGATTTAAGTAGTTCTCAAGCAATGTAGCCAAGTCATGCCCATGGTTTTCTGACTATAACTGACAAGCATAAATACAAGTAATAAGTGTTGTGTCAGCCTTTGGTGGTATAAGTACATATGTTAATGCATTTTAAGCAAGTAGCTAAAATGTTGAGATAAATAAAATGAGGATAGATTTGATAAAATGTTAAATTATTCAGAAAAGTTTTAATGCTATACATTCATCAAAATTGAAGTATCATTGGTTAGATATATTAGAACATCAAATACCTCAACAGAAATAATCTTCATTGTCATTCCATGATGAAGTATTATGATTATACCATTGTTTTCCAATTTGTTTATATTTAGCCATGGGTTTGAGGGTATAAATGCTTAGTAAAAAAATTTGACCCCCCAATCCTGGGCCTGTCCTGTACTACCTGTGACACCTTGAGAATGAAATCCAGCAACTCTAGTATCTTTTGTTAAATCTTCAAAATATCTCCCACTTCTTAGTTATGACCTTGAAGCAATTGTGGCTAACACTTTCTTTTCAATCACCTATTGTTGTTGTAGAAAAAAAGGCAAATATCCTCCTAAAAATCTAGGGAAAATACATGCTGGAAATCTGAAGACCATTTTACACAGCTACAAAAAAATCATAACCTTTTATTCCCCTATCCTTGATACCACATCTATTTATTGATTCTCTGAGTTTCTGCTGAGTCTTCTACCAGAAATGTTCAGAGCCTTGTACTTCAACTGACTACTTAAATGCAAAGCTCATAAAATAAAGTTTAAATAGTATGCTATATCTCAAGAGGAAGCCTGTTTCCTCCCAAATTGCAAAACTGTTTTGGCTTTTGAGACCCAATATGCACTCTGAATTTCACTATGTAATATATAAGTCAATGATCATTTTTTCTAATATTTATTTATTTTTCTTTTGGCAACAAAGATTTGAACCTAGAACCTCACATTGCTAGGCAGGTGTTGTACCACTTGGTCCATGAATATCCAGTCCTTGTTTGCTTTAGCTATTTTTTAGATAGTATTGCCTAGTTTATTTGTTGAGATTGTGAGAAGGAGATTTTCCAACCACATGTGGGGTATTCTTGAATCATAATCTTAATCTCCACCACCAAAATAATGGGCAGCCAACATGTCCAACTCTCAAGGACCATTTTATACATTCACTCTTGATAAACCAACAAACATCAGTACTTGATACACTGGAAATGGGTATGCTGGGCCTCATGCTTGCTAAGTCTGCTGTAGCCATGTGCCAATCCCAATAAATATCCTCTGAACAGTTGTGTGTCAGCCTATCTACTATAATCTGTTGTTACTTTGGTTTATTGAATGCCAAAAGTGACTTAGGAATTTAGATCTTTTTTTTCCTTTGTGTAGATAGTAGAGATCCAAATATTTTTTCTTTAAGTTGGATTTTGATTTTCATCCAAAATATCCACCCTCTATATTTATGTCAATAGAATTAAAATCTTTATTATACTCAGATTAGTTTGACAATGTATTTATTGAAAATTTACTAAATGATTAACAAAAATTGAGATTCTTATAATCTATTAAGGGTGTAAATGTAATCATATTACATTGAATACAAATAAATTGTCAAAAAGTACAAAGTAAGTTTTTTGGAGATTTAGAAGAAGTGAGTGACATATTGGTAACACCTTGAAGAACTGATAGAGGTAAAGGCTGTACACCACTCCAAACAGCACACTGACTGACATAGGATCTAAACCATAATTTAGATGGGTCATTGATTGCAAATGTGTATGGGATCTGCACAAAAAGTACAAAATGTACAAAAGATCTGACTAGCGAAGTAGATAGGTAAGGAACATAATCTAAAGAAGTTCTCAAGTTCAAGGACCATTTTTGGCACTGAGTACCAAGAAGAGGAGCGTGCTTGAGGAAGGCAATAATTGCTCTGTCTTCAGTGATGGTGAAAGATAGTGGAGGGACTGAATTCTAGATAGAAGTGCTTATTTCGAAGGAAGAATGTGTTGATCTCAGGATATACGAACAAGGAGCAAACAGGACCAGAAGATGGTACATTGTCAATGAGGTGACAGATGTTGAGAAAACTGTAGTGAAAGTTTCAGTGTTCCAAACAAATTTAGAGGCCACCCTAGAAAGTGAAGCCATGAGCACATGACCTAGGCTTATGAACAACCCTATGAGAAAGGCAGGAAGGAAAGGGGTAAGCTGGCATTCATACTGGAGTTTTATATCTTTTGTTGAGTTTCTTTTTTGTTGTGAAATAGGTAAGAGGCAGGCATTTTTCTGATTGTACATATTACAGGGAGAATAGACTCAAGGAATTTAAATGATGTCTGTAAGATTATATAGCTAGTAAGTAGTAGAGTCATGAATTGAAATCCAATCTTGTACATCTTATTTTAGAAACCTTTAAATTACATAGAGCAGTCTCTAGAGAAGGCAAGTCATTTTTTTTCTCTCCTTTGGAAGCATTTGTAATGAAGCTAAGGAACAGGAGGACAGGATTTGGTATTCGTAAATAGGAAGATAGGATGGGGTATTCATCTGCTTGAGCTGTCATCACCAAATGCTGTGGCAAACATTTCTCAAGGTTTATAGAGGTGGAATTATCAGGTAAAAGTGAGTTAAAGTTTAGTATCTGGTGTTGGAATTAGTAAGGTGAAAATTTGGACAGATCAAGGGTATTGAGGAATACAGAAGTAACTAGCATTGTTGAAGTGGTTATATGAGCTGGGTAGAAGAATAAATAAATCCTCTGGAGACTCAAAGCACGGAGCAGAATAGAATCAAGGGAGTAGAACCCAGAAGAGGGGAGTTGTATTGGGGTTATGTAAACTTGAGAACATGTAAGGAACAGTAAAGAAATTTATATTTTGCTCACATAGATACATTAAATGAAAAATGTCAGTACTAAGAGGGCTTGGAAAAATTTTAGTGTGTGGAGTCAGAAATCTACAACTTACATCTAATACTATAATTTTAGACCATTTATTTAGCCCACCTAAGACTCAGCTTTCATACTTAAAGAGTAAATAAGATAATTCATATAAAATTCATAGCATATTCCTGGAATATAATAAAGCTTAAGAAATGCTGTGTTTTGCCACAATTTTGTGCTGTTACCAAATCAGAAAGAATCAGAATTAGCTACTATAGCCATGTCTACCCAGCACTAAAGAGTGCAAAAATAAAGAAATTCATCACTCTGAGTACTTCTCTAATTCTTTTGTTTGCCTTAAATTGTCCCTCTCACCTTAGCAAAATTTTCCTTTATCTCCTACTAGATCTCTGGCTCTGGGCTCCAACTTGGATGAGGCCATGGAAAGCCTGGGTTCCTGAGATCTGTACACCTTGGGTTTCTGGTTGTCAGCAGTCCTGTGGTAACTGTCAGTCTCAAGTCTAGGTGTGTTTAAGTTCAGTGTCTGGTGGTGAGAATTAGATAAAAATTTCAAAAGGTCAAGGAGTCAGGAATTCAGAATTAACTTTAACATTGTTGAAGTGGTGACGAGAGCTAGATTGAAGAGTGAATAAATACCAAACACCAAGAAAACAAAATGCCTGTAAGCAACCCTCTAATCCTTTGTCAATGTACACTCATTTTGCTTGTTTTGTTTTTTATTTTCTTTGTTTGTTTATGCTATTACTAGGGCTTGAACTCAGGTCCTACCCTTACTCAGTTTTTTTGCTCAAGGCTAACATTTTACCACTTGAGCCACACCTGAACTTCTGACTTATTGCTAGTTAATTGGACATTTTCTGTGCCCAGGAATTTGATACATGATCCTCAGATCTGAGCCTCCTGGATACTGTGAGCCACCAGCACCTAGCTGTGTTTATTTTCAAATTGACTTTTTATTATTAACATTTCAAGTATTTCTGAATAAAAAAAGAATGGTAGAACAAATCCTCATTTATCCAACATTTAGATTTACATTTATTACCATTTTTATGGTCTTATTTTTATCAGTACTTATCTTTCATTAACAGATAGTTTTACTACCCTATAATTTTTTCATTCCAACAAAAATAACATCTAGAGGATAATTATTGTTGAGTCTCATGACTGGTCTCCAGCATTGTGCAACTAAACCATGGACTATTAATGACCTGGCTCCATTCTTTTTATATTGACAACATAAAAGAGGAGCTTAACTGCTAAGCAGACTCTTCATCATTTAATAAGATATCCTTAAAACTTAAGGGATTTTTCAGCTTGTCTGTATTTCCATTTAACTATAGTCTATCACTTTTGAAATGAATAAAAAGCAGTCTGTAGAGTCTATATAGCTGCTATGTCTTTTGTAAAAATGTATAAAATGTCATGTTGTAGAATGTGTACTCCTTCAAAAGAGGAGGAATACTACTAATTTGCACAATTAGAAGGTAGGTAGCAAGTGTTCACCATCACCTCTAGGAAGCATGTATTGGCAATTCTTGTATTTGCAGTATCTACAACCACATTGAATTTGCATAAGTCAACATAAGAGTTATATTCATTAAGCCCGTTATATCTGTAGCTGTTCTGTTGTCTGTTGACCATGTGATTTTCTTTTCTTTGTTCTTACTAACCTCTTTTTGAACTAGAAGCTTCATAATCTTGTCATGAGAGGGAGGGTGTCAAAGATAGAAAGCTATATATTGACTATTGGAGAAGTCATTCCTTTTTCTCATAATTAAGTGTTAGAAGGAATGGGTTCAATGAATAAAAATGTTTGCTTCTTGATTCCTGGGGGGAAAATGAAAAGTATAATAATGGTTTTCAACTCATCAATAAGTTTTCTATTTCTACTCTCTTCTTAGCCATTTGTCTTATTTTATTTCAGTTTTATTATTTTATTTTATTTCTTACAAAGCACATATAAACATCCTTGAACAAGGTTAACTAGGTTTCTAAGAAAGAATATGTGTGAAAGCATAAGGTCAGAAAAGAAACAAAATTGTAGGATCAGAAAATAAACTATTAGAAGTGTTACTAAAGCTGGAAAATGAAATCTTCTTTGGAATTATAGTGTAATTTTCAATAGTTAAGCACTATTCAGAAAAATGTGCCTGTGTGCATGCGTGGATAGAAAAAAACAGGTTCGTATTGGTGTCAAACATGAAATGAGAAGAAGACAGTTATTTTTCTTCATGCAAGTAAGAAGAGAAAGGAATGAAGGGATACAGTTGCAGAGGAGCAGCTTCTAATCTCCCAAGTGTGTTGTAAATATATTAATAATAAAAAGATTAGATAATAAATATTCTCTCTCTTTTTCTCTCCTCTTTCTCTATTGTCCCAATTTCTTTCCTTTCTTTCCTTACTCCAGAAATAATATTTTCTGAACCCCCAACACACACCTTAGATTTTCTTTGGCAATTTTTTAAATTGTGCTGTGTGTTCTTGAATAGCAATAAATTATAAAGTATGTTAGCTTTGTCCTAAATTTAAATATTTGGGCACTGATATTATCATACACCATTTGTAAAATATATTTTTAGAACCCATGTCACTTGTCTGGTTAAGTACACAAGCAGACATTTCTTAACTTCCTAATTTGGCAGGTACTACGCTGCAGTTTGATAACCTGGAAGTCCCTCGCATAATTGCTTTTATAACTAGACAGGTTTTATTATGTAGCAACATCTAGAAACTATATGCTATTAAAAACATCATGTATATAGGTAAGTTAGTGGGCTCTGATAAAGGAAACAGAGAAAAATGAAATTTGACTACTCCACAATCATGGATAATGTTAACATCATTTTTTCAGTTGAAGGGTTGTACAGATCTAACCACAAATTGATATGTGACATTGCTCTTTCCACCACCCAAATCAGTTGAAATGGATCCATCCTTGTAGTCATATCCACACCAGAAAGTCTTCATGCATACAAACAAGGGAAAATTTCCTTAGCTCAAGCCAATCAGCTAATGCCCAGATAAAAGTGTACCCCAGAAGGCAGGGACCTGTCAACAAATCTTCCAGTTCCCAGACCAGTGGACAACCAGTTATTTTTCACTCTGGTGAGCAGGTGGTGGATGACACACAGGAAGGTTGTTTTCCTACTCCCCCTCCCAAAAAGGTTGGATTTTCAATTTATTTTTTAAAAGCAGATCCATCGCAAACGTCAGAATGTGAGTTTTATGCTAAATACATTTTGGTTTCAGAGCAGTTATCTCATGCTGCCAGAATAGCCCTAAGGATTAAGATGGTTTATTGGGATCAAATGCCTAGGAGATTTATTATAGTGCAGACTGTTTATTCGCTCCCATTAAAATGCCGATTATGCTTATTTCTTTGCCTCTCTCTTAATTCCTTTTTTTCTCTCCTTCATAACCCATATTCTATTATTTTCCTTTCCTGCTCTCAGATGAATCTACTTAGACTTTTAAACTTTATGAAAATTGAATCCTTGGAAGTTCCCTGACTTTATGGTTGTCAGGAAGTAGCAATGACATAAATGTCACTCACTGAGATTTGGGGAACAATGAGCCTCTGATGAACAACCCAGATCTATGAAAAAGAAAAAGAGTTTTCAGGGACTGTCCCTCATGTCTTGGTAGATAAATGTGCCCTTGAGATGATATCATAAAGGATCACAGACACCCTAACAATCATAGAATAATACAGAACCAGGTTAAAAACTGAAGACAATTTTCAGCTGGATACACAGCTTATTTGGATAAAGAGCAGATTTTCTATTTTATACCTGACTTCTATATAAAGTCTATGTTAAACATTCAATCAGGCAGATGAGTATTTTTTAACCCAATATGTCAGCTTTCAAGAAAACAGACATAAGACAGGAAATATAATCACTTAAACTAGAAAGTTAGAACCCAGAGAATAAATTCTGGAGGTCTTGGTAATGAATCCACATTACTGAGAAAGCAAATCATTGAGTCCATTAGGCTGAGTGGAATGTTTGCTCTACCTAGATGTATTCATCTTACATCTTTAGTGCCTATTACAGTGTCTGGTGCTCAGTAAACTTTAGCAGAAGGGACAATTGAATACAGCCAACCTGCTACGCACAGGGTATACAAACATCTCTCTCTCTCTCTCTCTCTCTCTCTCTCTCTCTCTCTCTCTCTCTCTCTCTCTCTCTCTCTCTCTCTCTCTCTCTCTCTCTCTCTCTCTCTCTCTCTCTCTCTCCCTCTTTCTTTCTTTCTGGAACAGTCTTTGAGAACTTTAGGCCTGCAGTTGTTAAACTTTAGCATGAACCTAGAGGGCTGTTTCCAACACAATAACTTTTTCTAAAAAATAATTTTATTTAGTGATTACATAAATTTCACAAATTTCACAGTATTGTGGGGATAGTGATATTTAAAGTCACATTTTAACCTTCACAAGGCAAATTATCATTATCATGCCTATAATGTCTGTGATTTCTATGAACTTTGACAATACAAACATTTCTTTCCTTTTGCTTAGAGTAAGTGGTTCCCTCTTTCCCTCATTCCCTCCCATCGCTGCCCTTGAGTTGCTTAGTTTGTTTTCATCAATGTCCAGTGAAGCTGATGGGCTCCACTCTTGTATATTTTCCCATTTCCCTTTGATTCTGTGCCCTCCTTCTAGCCTCCCCTCAGATGTGCATGTGTGTGTGTGTGTGTGTGTGTGCGCGCGCGTGCGTGCGTGTGTGTGTGTGTGTGTGTGTGTGTGTGTGTGTGTGTGTGTGTGTGTGTACACACACACCTTATATGTGGTCAAGAACATGAGGTCATTTAGAAATGATACGACAAATTGGGTGGAGGTCCTTGTTTCTTGAGTCCTGTTTACTTTGTCATATCTCCTTGCATTTTGGATTTAACATCCACATATCAGGAAGACCATGTGCCATGTGCTGTTTAACACTTGATAGCTTTACAACACTTGATAGGTGGATGCTGTCTTCCAAATTGCTGATACAATAACTCTGAAGCAAAACCTTAGAACTGTGTTTCCGATGTGCAAAGGAAGTTCTATGCAGCTAGTCCATGAAGCATCAGGAGAAGCACTGTAACCTAGAAAATCATGAAAGAGAAATTATATATGTTAGAGCAAAGTAGTAATCCCCCGATGTATAATGCATGTCTGAAGGTCTGTATATATCTAATGACTGAGGTGATTTCCAAACTGAAAATCCTTAGAGTCTTTGATGAATTATTTACACACTATAGATATGAAGGAAGCTGATTTACCAGATGCAAATGATAATATAGAGTACAAGGGTACAATGTACTGAACATTGAACATTTGTCAAACATTTGCTCTGTGCATTCCAGTTTTTGAGAAAATCCTTCCAGTTCAACACTTTTTTTTCTTTTCCTCCTACAGTTGAGACCTCTCAGTGTTAAGAGTTTTAAGAAAATTTGTCCATCATCACACTTCTAATACATCATAGAAGCAGAATTTGATCTTTGCATGATACCTAAGAACTTAAAAATATGCAAGTCCAGTTGCAAACATAGGCAAAGCTCATATCAACATTACCTGTGGTGTTTATTATAGCATTTAGAACATTACCCCTAAGCTCGCCAGGCCACAGGCTGCAGCTCTATACAGACTGTGGCATGGCCTAGGCCTCTGCCCAGAGAGGAGCCCCAGTCAGAACATTCTCACTGACCTCTGCTTTGGGAAGCCCACTGTACTGAACAGCCCACAGCTCCTTGCAGATCTCTGATCAGGACAGCCCGCTGCTGGGCAGCAATCTTCGCTCAACACAGATCTCCTCTTAGAGGAGGCTGCCCAGCAAGAGAGCAGCTCCTCTACAACAGAGAAAACGATATCACAGGCAGAGTTACTCGAATACCAAACACCATGAGTCATGCTCTCACTACCCAGGGAGGAACTCAACCCTGGCTCAGAGGCAGGCATAGGACGTAAGAAGTTGAGGGAGGGAGATAAATAAAAGACAAAATTCTGAGCTCAGTATCCAGAGACCACATCAAATCTCATCCTGCACCAGAAAAGTGAGAGTTTAATCTCCAGATCATGTCAGGAATTGGTGCTTGGAGGAGTTTGGAACAAGAGACAGTTTGGTGCTCAGTATACAAGGATGGCATCAGCCTCAGCCTGCTCCAGGCAAGAGAGAATTCAGCCTAAGGTATAGGTGAAGCACAGAAAATGAAACCTTGGGCTCATACTCAGAGACTACACCAGTTTCTGCCCACATCGATGCTTTAGGATTGAACCTCTTGCAGGCTTGGGACAAAGAGTGTGACTAAGGCTTCCAGTGAAACTCATCACCAATATGGACAAGAAATGGTATGGTCAGGAACTCATGAAGAGAGGGACTAAGAAGGGCATGCTCAGAACTAGAGTCCACCCTGGAGCTCAGGCCCCAGGGCTGAGGGAAAGACGCACCTCCAGCAAGTTCTACCTAAACCAGAGATTGGGGCCAAAAGGCCCAAATTTCAGAGTTCCACTTTCAAACTCAACCACTAGTGCTGAGTAAAAAGTGGGGGGTTCTAACTCTGGGATTGGCCTCAATGGGTGCCTTAACTCCAGGAACATGCTCTGAGTACCCATAACAAAGCTAGCAGACACTGGGGGCCTCTAAGCTCAGGAAAGGTCTCAGCAGGTTCCTCTAATTCTAGCCAGAATACAGTGGAGCCTCTAATCCAGGGTAAGAGCTCATAAGACCTCTAATGCTGGCCATTGTACAAGTGTATGTGTGGGCGGGGGGAGGGTGTATTAAAGATACTAAAGGCCACACCTGCATCTCTGTGCAAGACATTGCCAGTGCCCCAACATAAGTCTGCATCCAGCCTAGCCTATCCATGCATCTACAGGAGGAGTGCCAGAGGTCACCCATAGCACCTGGAGACAGCGTCCACTCAAACTTGAACTTAAAATCACTGACCAGTATGCCACTGGCCTCCAAGTAGTGGGGTGGGGGTATCTGCATCTAGCTAAACCCAAAAGCCTGTGTGTGCACCTCCATGTGAGAAGACTCCATCCACATCCACAGCCTCAAGGGTTGTAGCCAGACAGCCTCAAAAGCCAGTCAGAGCATCCATACATGGGGCATGCCCACCCATGCACCTAGTTCCAAAAGTGTCATTCATAGATGGGCACAGTGGCTCACACCTGTGATGCTCTAGCCACTCAGGAGGCTGAGATCTGAGGATAGCAATTCAAAGACAGGTGGAGCAGGAAGGTCCCTGAAACATTTGTCTGCAATTAACCACCAGAAAAATAGAAGTGGATCAAGTGATAGAGTGCTTGCTTTGAGCTGAAGAGCTCAGGGACAGCCTCCAGGCCCACCACTGACACACATCTCCCCCAAAAAACCTCATCCATGCTTTTCCTTGTGGGATACCCTCACCCACAGCCTTGAGGGGTCTGTGCCAGTTAGCCTCAGAAGCCTGATGAACATCCTAGCATGGAAGGCTGATGACAGCCCACAGCACCATGGTTTGCACCTAATTGGACACAGAAGCCTTCCATGTGTTCCCACATAGGATAACATTGGACCTAGGTTGCTGGAGACAGCACTTAGGCGGACCCCAAAGCCTACCCATTCCTGGGGTGTAGGGGGCAACTGTGCCTTCAAGAAAACCAGAAAGTCAGAGCCCATTACCACTGAACCTAATACCTACATGTAATGGCCTTTACAAACCCTGAAGCCAGATAAGAAAATCACAGCTAAAGATCACCAAATTCAGGGGCAATTAAGAAAACATGTCACTCTCACATACCATCAATTACTCAGGGAATGACTCCAATGAGAGTGAAGAAGAGAGGGAGAACAAAAGAACCACTAAAGCAATGATGAGAGAATTGGCTGATGAAATAAAAGGTCTAAAAACAAATAGAAGATAAGGAGGGAATGATCAAGAAAACTCAGCATGGATAGAAAAAGCATGGGTAAAGAGATTAAAAACCTTACATACCTCAGTGAAAGCTGAATTAACCACCTGAGAACTGACATTAACAACCAGCTAGGAAACATAAAAGGCTTAATCACCTATTGCAAAGCACAGTTAGAAATGAAGGAAATAGAATAAGTGAAATAGAAACAGGGTATTGGGAGTTGAAGAAAAAGCAGAGGAATTAGACTAAAAATCAAAGTTATAAGAAAAAAACCCAGAACATGCCAAAGGAGCATTCAAGATTTGGCAAATTCAACCAAATGATCAAATCTATGCATAAGCAGGATAGATGAGGGAGAAGAATTCAAAACTAAAGTCACTCAAAGCCTATTTAACAAAATAATAACAGAAAGCTTCCTCAGTCTTAAGATAAAGACTCTTACCCACCTGACAGAGGCATATAGAACTCCTAAGATCCAAGAAGAAATACTTCTAGACATATCGTTGTGAAAATTTTGGACTTAAAAGACAAGGAATTAATTTTAAATACAGCAAAATAAAAAAGGGAACTTTATTACAATGGACTACTCCAATAAAGAGAGACCTGGGAAATAAAGTGTTTTCAGAACCAATTTAGTCCTTCAGTATTTTGACAAAAGCAGAATAATCATCAAGAGAGTGTTCTAGAGAAATGCTCAATGAAGTCTAGTTACCTTAGAACACAGGAGAAAAGAAGTGATAGAACAATGATTGTTATTATTGTATGTAAGGATGTTTTATAAAACATAGATTGAAATAATTATAAAACAGAAATAATATCTGTCTGTGTATATAGTAAGTTTGTACTTAACTCTTACTCATTTTGACAGAATGTTTTTTATTTAAAAGTCAAGTCTATTTAAAGTAAATATCATATTTTTAGTTTATTTTCACAACTAATGTTTGGTGTTTTTTACTTTTTATTATTCATTCAGAATATCATTTGTAGAAATAAGATTAGCTTCCCACATTTTTTTTTACCTTTTCTGGCTTAATTTGGATGTTTTTCCTTTAGGAACTAAAACTGGTGACCATGCAGATTCTGTAGAGGAAGACAGAAATAAATAGAAGAGGTATTGTAGGGAGCATGCATTTTTCTAAGAATACAGAATAATGATTTTGCCAGTTTTTCAAGGTGGGATCAACTGTTACACTTTAGATGAAAAAAGAATTCAAGTACAGGATCAAATAAATTATTTCACGTTATGACAGTAGTAGTAGTAGTAGTAGTAGCATTTGAAGGTCCAAGGGTTAAACTCAGGGCCTCAAACTTGCTAAGCAAGCACTATCTTACTTGAGGAACATCCTATACCTTTCTGTGTTATTTACTTTTCAGAGAGGGTATTTTTCTTTTGCTGGAAGCTGACCTCAGACAAGGATCCTCCTATTCTTACCTCCCTAGTCGTTGGGATTATAAGAGAGAGAGATACCACATCCAGACTTAATTTTTGAACTCTCATTTGCATAAATTCTCCATTAAGAATTCCAGTATTGTTCATCATTTTAGTTCAATTTACCCTATCTTTTGGATTGGCAGCTAATGATTTCAGACATCTAAATTTTCCTGAGAGCTAAAGACAAATTTACTTTTGCTAAAGGAGTATTGTTTTTTTTTATCCTAACTGTTTTAGGTTTTATTCCTGAAGTACCCTTTCAAGAACACATAGTTTACTTAGCTTCCGCCCACCTCCAAATAGTACCTTTATTCCAACTTTAAATTACAAATCTGCCGCTGGAATATAGCGATTTGCACACTGGCCTCACTGCCTTCAAGAGGTAATGAGTAATCATGTCACTTGTTCATTCTGCTCCAATCCTAATGAAGAAAAATTCACTGTATGAGTTTATGACTAGGTGATAGCATCTCATAAAAAGAAATGGAAGAAGGAAAGGTTTCCCTATCATGGCATACTTCATTACAAAGTAATGTCATCCAACTGCAAGTTAGCTGCCATTTAAGAACAAAGTCTTGATCAATTGAAAGTAAAAAAACTAATCAAAACATCAGTTCCAATCTGGTATTTAAAATGATTGCCTTCAGTTTGGTTAATGCAAATAGGTTCTAATGTAAGGCTAATATAAAGAATACAATTGATATTGAGGGAAGAGAAAAGTTGTGGGATTTCTACATTAAAATTGGCAATGTACATTAGATGTAAGAAGATTCCTAACAGAAGGAGATCAGTGTATATGCAGTCAGGGACTAGAAGATCAATTGTGCTTTTAATTACTCAGCACATCAGGAGCCTAACCTAAATAATCCAAGCCACACAGGCAGATCTTGAGTCTATGGTTAAAAAAATGATCTGGGTAGTTAGAATAATTAAAAAATCACACATAATCCCAAACCTTTATGGCAACAATTCATTAAAATCATCTTCCTTAGAGAAATGAGTTTATAAGCACTACAAATCATTACAAAACTGTCTGGCTTATGCCTCTTCTTCTTTGATTATCCCACTGCAATCTCTGGAGAAGACTATGCAAAGCAATGAATTTGTGAAGTCAAGAACAAAAAGGAAAGGGACAGAGACCGGAGATGAAGCCATAAAATTCCAGACAGACTTCAGACCACAGCACAGACTACTAAAGAGTTGAAAGTAGGATTTGTGCTCAGCATTGGCTACTCATGCCTGTAATCCTACTTAGAAGACTGAGATCTGTGGATCTCAATTCATAGCCAGCACTCTTATCTCCAGTTAATCACCAACAAAGCCAAAAGTGGAGCTGTGACTCAAATGGTAGAGTGATAACCTTGAGCAAAAATGCTCAGGGACAGTTGCCCAGGCCCTGAGCTTGCATAGCCTGGCCAAGTCTCTGGACCTAATTCCTAGTATAAATACACATATGTATAGGTGGATAGGCAGACAGGTAGGTTGATAAATTATGCAAATAGAAAAAATGAGGTTAAAAAGCAATTATGTAGAATGCAGTCAACATCTATAGCTAATAAATACATTCAACTGCATTAATGCTTTAGAAAAGCAAATCAAGATGACCTGATATATAACTTGATTTTAGGAAATTCATTTAAACAAGAAAAGTCAGGTAAATCAGAGCAATTTTACAAGATTTTGTTTGTTTTGTTTTCACTCTTACAGCTGATTTCCCCTTTGGGTACAACAATGCATAATCTTTTCTTCATTATAATATCCTTCTCCATTCCAAAGTACAGGCATATTTAAATGGATGCCTACAACTTGGACTTTTTAGAGTATGAAATATTAGTGTTTATGGAGTCTACTGTATCTCCTCTCAACACAATTTTCTTCAGTGGTGTAGAACACACGGTCTCTCCTCCTCACATGTCTCTTCCCTTACAATCATTTTCCTGCCACCTACTTTCCTTCCTCCCATTATTCCTGTATAACATTAGACCTCTCTCACTCACAGACCTCTCTGGAAAATGACTCCACTCCATCCTCCCCTTGCCTAACAACCTCAATCTTTTTTGAACTGATAGACATGTTTTAACATCATAGCACCTTACCACAGTTGAAATCTAATCCTGTACTTAATAATCTTGACAAAAATCTGACCCCAGATAAACAAATCAAAACAGAAGATCAAATCATTGACTAGCTAAAAAAATAACCAAGAATATAAAGAACTGAATTAGGAGGGTCACAGTACCCCAAAAGTTAAAAACAAAGGGGTTTCCAAATGGGCAGAACAAACAACAGAAATACAAGGAAAATGGCAAGTCAAGGAAGTTTACTACCCACAGAAAATAACCAAACAATAGAGCAGACAATCAAGGACCTAGACGACAGTTCTAAAAATGCTTTCAAAACAAATTTGATAAGCTGAGTGCTTGTAGCTCACACCTGTAACCCCAGCTACTTAAGAGGCCTAAGCAGGAAAGTCTGTGAGGCTCTTATCTCCAATTAGTCATAGAAAAATCTGAAAGTGGAGCAGTGGCTCAAGTGGTAGATAGATTGCCTTGAGCAAAAGGAGCTCAAGGACAGCACCCAAGCCAAGTTCAAGCACCCAATTCAAGCCCCAAGTTCAAGCCCTCCCCCCCAAAATACTGCTGATATGATTAATGAAAAGATAGTAAGTCTATATCTGATAATTTGTGAACAGGATGACAGTAACCAGATCAATGGAAGAATTCATGAGAATAAAAACAGAAAGCTCAATGAACTCCTAAAGAAGGCAAGGGAGTCCAATGAAAAAAATACTCTAGTAAAAGATATGAGGGAAAGCACAGACAAATCAAGGATGTAAAGAAGTCCATATAAGAAAAAAAAGCAAAGCTTTTCACCAAAGAGATAGAAGCCCTTTAAAATGACCAATTAGAAGGCCCAGATAGTAAAAAGGTAAAAAAAAAAAATCTCAATAGCAGAATAGATGATGTAGAAGACAAGTCTCAGGAATCAAGACAGAATAGATATAATAGCTAAAGAAGAGATATTTATCCAAAACAAATCCAAGAAACAAGAAAGGAGCTTGTAAGTGCCACAGGTTTCAATTAGAAGAGCAGGAAACTAAAAGGGTAGGAAATATATTTAATGAAATTCTAGCAGAGAACTTGAACATCCAGAAAGATAGGTCTATTCAGATACAAGAAGAGTTTAGAACACCAAACAGACAAGACCAGGAAAAAACATCCCCACTGCCACACTGTAAATCACATAGGATTGGTAGAGACCAAGGAAATGATTCTTAAAGCTGTCAGAGAGAAAACGTTGATTAGTTTTAAAGAGAAACTAGTCAGAATAACTACAGATTTCTCAGCTGAGACTCTAAAAGCAAGGAGGTCCTGACATGATGTATACCAAACATTAAAAGCAAAGAACAACTAACTGAAAATTCTGTTCTCACACAAGCTCTTCTTCATAACTGAGGGACAAATAAAAACCATCATGCCAAACAGAAGTTGAAATAATTTATCTCCACCAAACCAGCAGTACAGAAGATGTCCTTCATACAGAAAATCAACAAGAACATGAAATGTTCATCAAATAGATAGTTCTCTTTCTTTGGTGGATCTCTCTCTGGTTTGGTGATGAGTGTGATGCTGGCTTCTTAGAATGAGTTTGCTAGTGATGTTTCCCTTTCAATATTATTGAAGAATTTTAGGAGTATTGGTATTAGTTCTCCTTTGGAGGCCTTATAGAATTTGATGATAAATTTATTGGGTCCTGGATTTTTTTTGAATGGGAGGTCATCAGAGAAAATTCTCACACTCATGGAGACTGAACAACACATTGCTAAATGATTGCTGGGTTACTGAAAAGATAAGACGAGAAATACAAACATTTATGGAATTCAATATAAACAAACACACAAAATTCCAGCTCCTCTGGGACACAGCAAAGAGTACTCAGAGGAAAATTTATAGCTCTGAGTGGCTACATCAAGAAATTAGAGAAATCTAATGATGCATCTGAAGCTCCTTGCAAAACAGGAATAAGCCAAACTCTAAAAAAGTAGATGGAAAGAAATAATAAAAATTAGATCAGAAATAAATGAATTAGAGACTAAAAACCAGAATCAACAAAATAGAGCTGGTTCTTTGAAAAAAAATTACAAAGTTGACAGGACCTTAACAAATCTGAATAAGAAGAGAAATCATCCAAATAAATAAAGTTAAAGAAGAAAAGGGGAACATCACTACAGAAACAAGCACAATTCAGAATAACAACAATTTGGAGAATCTGCAAGAAATGGAAGCATTCCTAGAGAACATTGATATACCCAAACTGAACCAAGAAGATTTAAACCAATTAAATAGTTCCATACAAGTAATGAAATTGAAATGGAAATAAAAGACCTCCCATTCAAGAAAAGCCCAAGACCCAATAAATTTATCATCAAATTCTATAAGACCTCCAAAGGAAAACTAACACCAGTACTCCTAAAATTCTTCAATAAAATTGAAAGGGAGACATCACTACCAAACTCATTCTAAGAAGCCAGCATTACACTCATCCCAAAACCAGATAGAAACCCACCAAAGAAAGAGAACTATAGAACCATCTATTTGATGAGCATTGATGAAAACTTCTCAATAAAATACTGTCAACCAAATTCAATATCTAACCAAAATATTATACACTGTGAACGAATGGGATTCATCCCAGGGATGCCAAGCTAGTTCAATGCATATAAATCAATAAAGATAATACAACACATCAACAGAAACAAGGACAAGAACCACATGATCATTTCAATAGATGCAGAAAAAGCTTTTGACAAGATCAAAACCACTTTATGATAAAAGTTCTAGAGAAGCTAGAAATACATGGACCATTCCTCAATATAATAAAAGCCACATATGACAAACTTACAGCAGTATTACACTTAATGGTAATAATCTAAAACCATTTCCTCTAAAATCAGATATGAGACAATGATGTCCACCCTCTCCTTCCTCTTCAATATTGTACTGGAATTCCTAGCAAGAGCAATAACACAAGAGGAAAAGATAAAGGAAATCCAAATAGAAAACAAAAAGAAGTAAAACTATCTCATTTTTCAGATGACATGATCCTGTTTTTAAAAGACCCTATAGACCCCTCTCCCAAGCTATAAGAGCTGATCCTAAACCATGGCAAAGTAGCAGGATATACAACCAACTTCCAAATCAGTAGCTTTTCTGTATGCCAACAATGAGAACTTCAAGACTGAAATCAGGAAAGCAATTCCATTTGTAATAGCATCAAAAACAATAAAATACTTCAAAGACATGAAGTACCTTTATTATGAAAACTTTAAACATTTGTAAAAGGAAATTGAAGACAATTTGAGGAAATGGAAAGACCTGCCATGCTCCTGGATTAGAAGGATTAGCATCGTGAAAATGGCAATACTGCTCAAAGCAATTTACAAATAAATGTCATACCCATCAAAATCCCCAAAACATTCTTTAATGAAGTAGAGAAAGCATTCCAAAAATTCATATGGAATAACAAAAGAACCCAAACAGCAAAAACAATTTTAACAGGAAGAAATATCAATACCAAACTTCAAATTTTACAAAACCATAGTAATAAAAAACAGATTGATACTGGCAAAAGAATCGACCTGAGGACCAATGGAACAGAATAAAAGACCCAGAAATTAACCCACAGACCTAATATTTAATAAGGGGGCCAAAAACACAGGATGGAAGAAAGACAGCCTCTTTAAAAACCGGTGCTGATTTGGGGTTGGGAAGGTGGCTCAGTGGTAAACCACTTGCCTTGCATGCATGAGGCCCTGGGTTTGATTCCTCAGCACCACATAAGCAAAAAGAAAAAAAGCCAGAAGTGGCGCTGTGGCTCAAGTGGTAGAGCACTAGCCTTGAGCTGAAGAGCTGAGGGACAGTGCCCAGGCCCAGAGTTCAGGCCCCATGACCGGACCCCCCCCCAAAAAAATGGTGCTGACAAAATTGGCTAGCTACATCAAAAAATTGAAGCTAGATCCTAATATATAAACCTGTTCCTGAATCAATTCAAAATGGATCAAAGACTCAATGTAAGGTTGAAAACCATAAAAATATTATAGGAAGGGGTAGGGGAAACACAGGTTAAAACTTTCTGAGTAAATATCCACAGTCACAACAAATAAAAGATAGACTGTATCTGCAGATCCCAGGACATAGCTAATAAGCTAAATAGCAAGCCCACAGAATGGGAGATTTTTACCAGCTATACACTAGGCAAGGGCCTATTATACAAAACATACTTAGAGCTCAAAAAATTAAATCTTCAAAAATTAAATCCTTAAAGAAACAACAACCCAATTAATAAATGGGCTAATGACTTAAAGAGAGACTTCTCAGAAGAAAAGAACTAAAATTGGGCAAATAGATACATGGAAAAATATTCAACATATTTGGCCATAAATCAAACCAATCAAAACAAAACCAATCAAATCAAAACAAAATTGAGTTTCCACCTCACCCTAGTTAGAATGGCTATTATCAAGAAAACAAATAATAACATATGCTAGCAAAGATGTGGCCAAAAGGGAACTCTATTACGTTGTTGAGAATGTAAGCTTGTTCAACCACTCTGGAATGCAACATGGACATTCCTCAAAAAAGTAAACATAGAGCTACCCTTACAGTAATTCCACACCTGGTATTTATCTAATAGATCACAAATGAGCTCACATTAAAGCTACCAGCACAACCATGTTCATTGCAGTATTATCTCCATACCAAGATATGGTATCAGCCCAGATGTCTCTCAGTGAACAAATGGATCAAGAAAATGTGGTATACATAATGGTATTCTTATCATCCAACAGAAAGAATAATACTCTACCATTTGTAAGGAAAATGAAATAATTGAAAAAATTATGTTAAACAAAGTAAAGTAGACCCAGAGAAACAGGTTGCATGGTTGTCCTGACTTGTGAGAGCTAGAATGTGTTATAAATATACAGGGTGACAAGCAATGGGTTACAATTGAATTAACTGAAGTGTTACAGATTAAGTAAAAAACAACAAGACAAAGTAAGTACTAGGAAATGGATTCTTGCAAGAGTACAGCTTGGGGCTGAGAGGAGAGTAGTAGAAGAATGAATTGGGGAAGGAGAGAGAATGTAAGCAAGAATTCATTGTTTATACCACAGAATTGAGAAATACAAGAGAAAGGATGGATCGAAGGAGGTAAGGATGTTCAAGTGATGACACAGATCAATATGTGTTATATACATAAACTGTTTGGTTAAGTGGCAAAATAATTCAATACATATCCTTATCTTTAGATAAGGGAAGGGGTAGATTGGAAGGGGTGTGTGAAAATATTGAAGGAGTGACATTGATCAAGATGGACTCTATTCATAAACTTCTTTAGTGAATGGCAGCTCCTTTGGACAACTACTTAATAATAAAAATATTCAATATTAATAATAATATTCAATATTAATAATAAAAATATTCAAATAACCCTCTGATTTCTAGACTACATAGCCTTATTCTAAAAGTATACTTATAATCATTATTAATATCATTATAAATTCTTTCTCTTTGATCTTATTATTCTCTTTGAATTTCTGGATCAATCCCATTCAATGTAAAAAATAGCTAATAAGAAGAAATAAGCATTTGGATTGTATATGAAAATATTAGCCTATTATTAGTGATAATAGGTTTACATTCTCAAGTGTTTTTTATTTAAGCATAATGATGTAATTCTCGGGAGTTATCTTGACTATTGATATATGAATATAGCTTATACTTTCAGAAAGATCTAAAGAGGTCACTCCGCATGATTACCTATTTTCTTGTCAATCTTGAAAGAAAATAATTGTTCCTATTTGGGAAACAATCTTAACTTCTTGTGGACATATGGGGAAGGAAATTTTCAGTCTTTCAAAGAAATAGGGTACACTGTGAAAAGCATCAATGAAAGAAAAACCAGATACCTAACCAAGTCATAAAAGAATCAAACGTTTTAGTAGTACAATATCTGAGTTACATTTTACTCCCCAATCCCAGGCATCACTGGCGAGCACCATTGTAGCTCTTGGCCAATGATAAGATACACATTGTTGTTCATGTCATCAGTGAAGGATGTTCCTTGTCCTCCCCTTCCCTCCTCTCTACTCTCTCACCTCCTTTTTACCTTCCCTCCTTCACTGCCTCTCTCCTTTCTCTCTTTCTTTCTCTCATCATCATACTTATCAAAACCACGGTGGAAAACCACAATGATTAGTCCCCAGATATGACACATACTTATGATCGGTGGTTTCTTCATTTTGAGAAACCATACAATGGCAATTTGGACAATAATTTATTAAAAATATATGTTGCCACAAGAGATGAGGGAGAACAATAGAAGGATGACAATGATCAGCATGCATTGTATATATGAACGGATAGGTTGAACTGAAATATCTTTGTACAACCACATAAGATAAAAATTAAATAAAATAAAAATATATATGGAAAAATATTAGACAATAAGTATAAATAAACAAGATTTCCCAAAGCCTAAACACTGACTCAATATAAAGGAAATTACTGCTATTTAGCTTCTCTATGCTTATTCTTATCTGTAAAATAAGGAATCAAGACTATCTACCCTATCAAATTGTTGTGGAAATTAAATGATGAGAATTTAAAATAGCATGGTTACAATGAAATTGTATCTTAATTAATCACTATCATCTAGCTTTCTTCCTCCGGAAGTGTTAGCAGTCAAGGATCAGACAATGTGTCCTGTCTCCTCTTCCCTTGGCCAAAGACACTGAATGTGACAGAGAATACGAATTATAAAAAGCAACATGGAACACTGGTCAAGCAAAAATGTATTTCTTTGCCTGAAATTTCCCCTTCTCTGCTCCAGACATTAAAAAACTAATTCTTTCAATTATTCACTGCTAGCAGAGATGATTAATTTAATCTTTATAGATAGACTAGAATGTTTGGATGAAAGGAGTAAATGCTGAAGCTAAGCACAAGACACATTTGGGTGAATCATTTATTGTATAGGAAATATAGTAATATCATAGATTGTTAGCCAAGAATGAACAGTTCTGTAAAGAGAGTTAAACTAGAATCAAATCCACTTAGCACCAGAAAACGGATCACTAACAGGGACCTCATTTTGGGAAATCTTAGCAGAGTTTACAAAGATTCCATTTTTATATAGTCTTCATTTTCTATCTTATTATTTTTAAGCACAGATTCTCCACATGAAGCAAAATTAGAGTAGCCCAAAGATGTGTTAAAGTAAGGGATACCTTAATTAATGCACACACACAACACACACATGCACATAGCTACTATTGTGCTTCAAGGTCTTGTAAATTAAACATTTTCCAGCTTCTGATTTCTTAACAGGCAAATGAATGATATAAGGATATGAGAATAACATAAAATGTATGTATACTGCCAGTACTAGAGAATAACTAGGAAGATATATGGAGCTATATTATAAATGCACATGTGCATACAGATGTATAAATATGTCTATATATTTGGAACCATATTTCTATCAGTTTTTCCTTCTGCCATCAGGCTATCTTCACTTCTCCACCCAGCCCAGTTCAGTTCTATCTTTTTCCAAGGTATTTTTATTACCTTTCTTCTGCATCTATTATAATCTCCCTCAACAAATACAAAAAGAAAACAGATGGAAAGATTCTTTTCCTCATTAGTAGTTAAAAAATGCAAAATATAGCATCTTAGAAACCAGATTTTTCTTTTATTTAAAAAGATAACAAACTGATATGTTTAAGATAAATCTGTTCTTTCCTAACAACACTGACAAACTAGCAGAATCCTTTCATTTGGAAAAAAAATTGTCTCAAAAAGTAAAACCGTGAATATGTCCACCCAGCATCCCTTTACCAAACCTCATCCTTTCTCAAAACTCATCTACTAAAATAAAAATTAATATTGGCACAATTAATATGTCTGTAGATATATCGGAGACAATAAAATTATAATTACTCTTTTGGTAAAATTTGACCATATTAATATTTTTTGCAACTGAAGTAATTCTTCTGGTGCTTGTGGATATTTACGGTTCTTTGATCGTTTTCAGAAATATCACACTCATGGTGGCTCGTAGTCTTTTACAATTAAAAGAAGTGATCTGTATATTGCTATTAGACTAACAAGACAGCATTTATGCATCTATTCCTTTCAGGATTATTCATCACTTGGGAATATTTGATTCAAATAACTATGTCTCTTTGAATTACGAGACCCAACTCACTCATATTCAACTCATTTAATTAGGAAGTTACACCCTAAGTTTTGAACAATAGAAATGAGGGATTCATTTTCAGATCAAGTCTTAGTAGGCAAAAAGAGTTGCTTTCAGTTCAGGATGTATTATGAAGACCTTCAGACAAGCCTTCCGTAGGAGGTATTCTTACAAAGCCTTCTCCACAAAGCAGGCTTTAGTCATTATAATCTTCCATGCCTTCATTTTCTTCTTTCCTGTACAAAGAATAACTTTTAATACTCGTGTCTTCCCTAACTAATCAGCAGACTGAGATCTCAGGATCTAGGTTTAAAGCAGACAAATCAGTGAGGCACTTATCTCCAGTTAGCGAAAAGCCAGAAGTAAAGGTATGTATGGCTCAAGTGGCAGAGCACCAGCCTTGAGTGAAAAAGCTAAACTGTGGTATATATACACAATGGAATTCTATGCCTCCATCAGAAAGAATGACATTGCCCCATTTGTTAGGAAATGGAAAAACTTGGAAAAAATTATATTAAGTGAAGTAAGCCAGGCCCAAAGAAACATAGGTCCCATGGTTTCCCTTATTTGCAATATCTAGTATATGTATGAGTCAAGCGGAAAAGGTCAGATAATGTGAGGTCAGGAAAATGAACCCTTAGATATGTATATTAATTTTTTTTCTTTCATGCATGTGTTTCTAAAGTATTTATAAGATTATCTCTTTGTTGCTTTGTATGTCCCTCCCCCACAGTATAATCCCTGCTTTCACTATATTTGATGTCAGTATAACTTGTGGAGGAGATGGGATACAGATGGACCTGTTGCAACAATGAGAAGTACAAGTTGTCATGTCCAAAATGAGCTTTACAACGTCGGTGCGGGGGGGGGGGGGGGGAGGGAGGAGAAGGATTGGGATTGGGGGGGAGGGGGGAGGCTGGGAAGGAATGTGAAGGGTAAACCAAAGGAGGAGGGTGCAATGCTTGGTAAGAAACGTATGCATTATCCTGCCCATGTAATTGTAACCCCTCTGTACAGTATGTTCACAAATAAAATAAAATTAAATTAAAAAAAAAAAGAATGTGAGGACTTGAGTTCAAACCCCCAGAACAAGCACATAAAAAATTAATTTTGTGGCATTTCTGACTTTAATGCTTTGAAAGAACTAAGGACTTCTTGTATTGTAACTTTATATTCATGAGCACTTCCTTCCTTCCTTCCTTCCTTCCTTCCTTCCTTCCTTCCTTCCTTCCTTCCTTCCTTCCTTCCTTCCTTCCTTCTTTTTTTCTTCCTTCCTTTCGTTCTTTCTTTCCTCCTTCCTTTTTGCCAGCCATGGGGTTACTCTGGGCTTGGTGCTGTCCTTGGGCTCCTTTCTGTTCAAAGCATTCTATCACTTGAGCCACTGAGCCACTTCTGGCTTTTCCTGCTTTTCTTTATTGGAGGTAAGAGTCTCAGTGACTTGCCTGCCCAGGCTGGCTTGGAACAGTGATCCTCAGATCTCAGTGTCCTGAGTAGCTAGGATTATAGGCATGAACTACCAGTGCCGGGCTTCATGAAAGTATTCTATTTTTCTTTTAATTAAGTCTTTTCATAATCTTCAGGTTTGGGGGTAATTTTCTATATATTATTATACATGTATATCTGCCTCCTGCCTCTTAATGGCTGGGCTTTTGTGCCCTTTCATAAATATGAATCTATGGGAAAACAATGAGAAATTGAGAAGTCGTGTTTACAAAGTCATGTTCCAGCTCCACATGAAGAGTGTTAGAGGAGGTATTTGGAGCTCAGAGATAACAGCTCAATAATAAGCCAAAAAATACATGACTTTTCTAATGTCACATAGTTAGTATTACACATTTCACATTTAACCCAGGTAGTTGTTTTCAGAGCCTGTGCTCTCAAGTAATATAAGTCTCTTCTACAATTATTTAAAATATGTAACATTCCAGCTAAGTGTTGTTAGCACATACCTATCATCCCAGCACTTGAGAGGCTGAGGTAGGAAGACAGCAAGTTCAAGGCCAGCCTGGGCTGCATAGTAAGACTCTGTTTTAAAATACAGATAAATAAAAGAACAAGAGAAAACAAATGAGTGAGAGAAAGAGGACAAATGATGAGAGAGAGAAAATTTCTGGGCTTACAATAGATATTCCATTTCACTAGCTTCTTCTGAACTGTGGCCTTTCTTTTATTCAGCCTAGCCACTGAGCATTGTTTAAATGATGACAATTTTAATTTAATTTGCACTATCTAGTTGATTTCATTATGGCTCAACTATCTCCTTCCATTTCTGAGGATATAAATTGTACTTACTCTCAACATCTTGTCCTCCTTGCTCTCCCGTCTCTATTCTTAAAGGAACAGCAGAGCATTGACGTTCCTCAAAAGACTGCTGATTCTTGGTTTGCTCCAGTCCTCATAACTGTGATCTCTTCCTGGATTTCCCAATTCATATGCTTATGAGGAGGAATAAGATGATCTTTCATAGTGTATGCCCTGCCAAGACACTTTCCTTCATGCTGGGGAGGCTTGGGGGATATGTCATCGTTATGGTACTGTTACTGGAGAGTTGACACAGCTATCTCTCTTGGTCTTTGCATCCAGGGAGTGAAGAATACAGGAAAGATACAAAATGTAATAATAATGACAGGAGAGTTTACTAAAACAGGAAAATATCTGGTCTGGCCACTTTGTCCCTATACACCAAATCAAGACATAATTAAAGACAGAGAAAAGGGAATTTATCAGGTGTCATAGACATATGAAGATAGACTTCAGTTCATTTTCAGTCTTCTCTAGACTGCAGACATGAGCAATAGTTTTCAATAGGAGAGGTGGGAGAACAAGGCCAAAGGTATATATAGTTTAAGAGTGCTACTTACAAATGTGGCCTGATACTTACAAGTGTGGTCATTTTCTCAGTTGTGGTTCTCCAAGGATTCCAGAGAAATGATCATCACTGTCATCACTTGAGGGGAACCATCTGTTCCCATGAGATGATTACTTCTACCCCAGGGTACAGCCTCCTTATTACAGGTAATTGTCCTCATTTGAGAATGGTCTGTCCTGCAAGTTGATGCTGTTCATTAGAGGTGGTTCTTGCCCCTTTTACATATATGTTATAGATCAGTTCTATCATTCCTGGAACAAAAGTAATTGCAAAGTGACTGTAGACAAGAATAGTTTAGAGCAATGCCAAACAAAATGATGGCAGATATGCCAGGGTGCTCTCCTGCTTTTGGTTAATTCATGACAGCAAGAAGAGTTCAAGCACTTGTTATGAATGTGCTTTCAATAGATTGAAAGCAGGTTGTCTTTTGAGTAAGGATGAAACCATTAGCCTCAACAAGTCACCTGTGACTCAGGAACAGTGCAGTCTTTTCTCTCAGAGGCATTGTGATCTGTTCTTAAGTCATCTCTTATGTTTTTCTGCTGTAAGGACTGGAGGAGGCCTTAATTTTTTTTCCAGTTTAGGTTTTCTTCGCAAATCTTCATCACTCATGATAAATTGCCACCTATGAGCACCATGGAAATCAGCAGTAACATATGACTCCTTTGAATCCAAGTTCTCACTACTTAACACCTTCCATCACGCTTAACCTTCTGGTGAATTTAGCCTAAGAGAGGTAAAAAGAAGCTTGCCAGCTTGCCTTTGCCTCCAGATCGCCCAATGCACATCCCTTTGAGGGGCCCGTGTGTGTGTGTGTGTGTGTGTGTGTGTGTGTGTGTGTGTGTGTGTGTGTGTGTGTGTGTGTGTGTGTGTACATAGTGAGCTTAAAATAAGAGCCTCTTGATCTCATTTGGCTTTTTCACTCAAGGCTGGTGCTTGAGCACTTCAACCACACTGCCACTTCTGGCTTTTTGCTGTGTAATTGGAGAAGATCAGTCCCATGGACTTTTCTGCCTCAGCTAGCTTTGAACTATGTGCCTCAAATCTCTACTTTTTGATTAATAAACATAGGACTTTTCTTACTCCCAATATCTATTGTATTGGTGCATACAGCTTTCTTGGTATTGCTCATGAATTTGCTAATAATAATAACAGAAATGTAATCTTTGTTTGGGGACATTAATTTTTTTCTAATTGTCTTCCTTTTATTTTCCATTTCTCAAGAATTATCATATGTTCTGATCCTTCTAAAGTTCATCTTCTTGATTTACATAGTGGTTAGCAATGTGAGAAAGAATTATCATTGGAAATGCACTAGCCTTTAGCAAAAAAGGCCATAGACAGTGCCCAAGCCTGGAGTTCAAGCCCTGGGACTAGCACACACACACACACACACACACACTCTCTCTCTCTCTCTCTCTCTCTCATTTCTAGAGATTGTCTATGGAATGGGAAAGAGATAATAGAAAGACTGTTATGAAGAACAGAAATTTTATATCTTTTTTGAAAGTGGGTAAGTTACTCAAATTATTTCTAACATATTTTGGGGGGGGGGCGGTCATGGGACCTGAACTCTGGGCCTGGACGCTGTCCCTCAGCTCTTCAGCTCAAGGCTAACGCTCTATCACTTGAGCCACAGTGCCATTTCTGGCTTTTTTCTTTTTGCTTATGTGGTGCTAAGGAATCAAACCCAGGACCTCATGCATGCAAGGCAAGCGCTTTACACTGAGCCACCTTCCCAGCCCCTCTAATACATTATTAAAACAAATTATTTCATATATATTATTGAAACTAAAGAACATTTCTATGAAAGTAGGTATATAGATATACTAGGCTGTGAGGCTTGAACTCTGGGTCTGCTAGAATATCTGTCGCACATATAAATGTGCCAAACAGACTTCCAGTCCTAGCCACTTACTGTTTTTGAATTTTACTACTATAAACAATAGAGCAATGGAATCCTCATGATTTTCAAATTATTCTTATGATTTTGTTGATTCATTATTATTATTATTGTTATTATTTTGGCCATGTTAGGGATTGAACCCTAGGACTTGTACCTACTATGCCAGCACTCTACTATCTGAGCCACACTTCCAGGCCTTTTAGCTCTGGTAATTCTTTGAATAGGATCTTATACTTATCACTTGGACAGAGTTTGGACCATGATTGTCTTAGCTATACTTCTTTTTAAGTTGAGATCACAGGCATGTGACATTGCATGTCGCCTTGATTCGATTTTTTCAAATGTTCATCTGTGAAAAAAACCATAGGAAATATTCATGAGGTATGTTTTCATAAATCAATTGGGAACTGTTTTGTTTTTCATAAATAAGTAGGTTATTGTCTCATTTTTAATGCTAAACTGTGACAGCACCCAAGCCCTGAGTTCAAGCCCCATGACCAACAAAAAAAAAAGAAGAAAAGAAAAGAAAAGAGAAAATAAAACGTGACCAAAAGAAGAAAAGAAAAGAAGGTATTGTGACTAGAATGTTCCCATACATCTCCAAGTAAACACACTGGGTGATAAAAGACAAAAAATTACACTTAGACATGATAAATTATATAGGACTCACACAGTGAGACCCAAGGAGGATATTCTTAGGAGAGGATCACAAAGGTTTAACAGCTACATGCATATCGAAATGAACATGTTTATCAAAATGAACTCCAAGAAACAGAAACAAGAGGTTTTTTGTTATTTTGCTTTTTGTTTTGTTTTTCTCCTTTGTCACTGTTTTGTACTTCTGTACCTTTTGCCTTATATGTAAGTTTATCTCTTTGGGGGAGGATTGGGGGAAACACAGAAACGATGAGACAAAGAGAGAACAAATGCAGCAGTGATACCCTGTTGGAGGTCAGGGAGGAGAGTGGGAGGGAAAAACTGGGAGACAACAAGGGAAGAAGTGACACTGTACAAAATGAAATGTACTCATTACCTGACTTATGTAACTGTACGCCCTTTGTATATCACCTTTACAATAACAATAAAAGAAGGTAAAGACAAACTATCTATTAATTGTATATTTCTAGTTTCACAGTATTACAACCCTGACATTCCTCCTATCAAAATGTAGAGTCTAATTTCTACCAACTGAATGTAGGTCATTGTGACTGCTCAATAAATAGAAACAAATGAAGAAACACTTGTAAGTCTAGAACACAAAAAGGTGATACAGTTTCCATCTGGCTCTTTCTTTCTAGGGACACTGGCTTTTGGATCATGGCCACTATATTGTATGGAAATCCAATCCACACAGTGAGGTCATTTGTAGGTGACCTGGCTCACAGCCCCAGACTATAACCCAGCTGATTAGTCATTATCAGCAAGAATGTAATGACCTGGATGGCTTTGAGGAGCCTTCCCATGATTCCAGTCCCTAGGCTTAGTATTTTCCAGCTGAAGCCAGCATAAGAGCCACAGTGAATTTTTTATAATTTTATGTTGTAATTGTATACATTTTTTTTTGGTCAGTCATGGGGCCTAGGTGCTGTCCTTGAGCTCTTCAGCTCAAGGATAGCGCTCTACCACTTAAACCACAGCACCACATCTGGTTTTCTGGTGGTTTATTGGAGATCAGAGTCTCACAGACTTTCCTTCCCAGGCTGGTTCTGAACCATGATCCTCAGATCTCAGCCTCTTAGTAGCTAAGATTTTCAGCATGAGCCACCGGCGGCGCCCAGCTTGTATTCATTTTAAATATGTTTAACTTTCTCCTAGCAGAATCAACCCAGTCATGTTGTCTACCTTTTTTTTATGTGATTTATCAAGATATCCTCCTTAGATAACTGCCTCCTGCTGCCTACCTCCCCATGGGACACCTACCTGCAATATACTGTCTTTCTCCCACTGCTCTGCAAATCTGTATGAACTATAGACATGCCAGTCTGGCCAGCTTGGAGCTACAGGATGATGCTTGGAATGAGTGAATGCTTGTTCCAAAGCCACCAACCAAGACTCCTCATGGGACACCTTGTGGATTATTCCCTAGACTTTAGTTAGACCTTGACCCTTAGGTCCAGATCTTCAGTGGTTGAGCACACATTTTCCAGACAACACCTTTTTTCTGTGGGCCTTTCCAAGAGTGCCGTCCTCACCTCTGTCTGGCAAGTGTAATAACACATTGCTTTTATTTGGTGTGCTTTGTTGAGTTGCAATCCATGTGTTTCACCTGCCTGACACGCTGAATCTAACAACCTTTCTGGGTCAGGAAAGGAATAAAGGCAATGTTAACAATTCTCCTGAGAAGTCACTTGGTCTTGAATCAGGCTTGTAGGTATTAGGCTATCTAGCCAGGATGAGGAAATACTGATGAAAGGCCCAAGATAAATATTGATGACCAAATCTGCTTGGGGTCCATTGAGGGCAGAACTGGAGTTCATAGGCTCAGTCATCGCAGAAAAACACAAAACTTCCGTTGGTGTTATAGATGAAGAGTCTAATAAATGGCTGCTGACTGGTTCTTATTATTAATATAGTGGTAATTATATGTGTATAGCTATATACATGTCTATGTATGTGGTAAGCAAATCCTCACACTATCCTTCCTGGCAATCACCATTCTGTTTTTGTTCCTATAATTTTGGCAACTCCAAATACCTCAGAGAAATAAGATAATAAAAAATTTGTCTTTTGTGACTGACAATATAAGTCAAAGGTCCTCAAGAAATTTTTTAGCACTTATGAGAATAATTTGTGCATCTACCTTATTTTACTTATCCAGTGATCTGACACTGGATGCTTGGGATGCTGCAACAGTTTAGATTTGTGAATAATTATGCCATTAAAAATGATCACAAGTGTCACTTTGACATTCTACTGTCCATTACTTTGGGAATATATTAAGAACTGAAATTGCTAGATTATAAGAAGTTCCATTTTTAATATTATTCTTTTTTTTTGGTAATGGGGCTTGAACTCTGGGCCTGGGTGCTGTCCCTCAGCTCTTCAGCTCAAGGCTAATGCTCTATCACTTGAGCCATGGTGCCCATTTCCAGCTTTTTCTGTTTATGTAGTGCTGAGGAATAGAACCCAGGGCCTCAGGCATGTGAGGCAAGCACTCTACCACTGAGCCACCTTCCCAGTCCCTTTAATATTGTTCTTGCAGGATGCTCATACTGCTTTCCACAGCAGCTGTAACATATAACATTGCTGCCTATTGTGCATAAAGGTTCCACTTTTCCCAGTCTTGTAGCTGTTTTAATTTTTTAACAGTAACTAATATAAAGGTGTGAGGTTGTAATTCATGGCAGTTTTGGTTTTTATTTCCCTAGTTATTGCTATGTAGAATAATTATGTACTTATTATATTTGTATATATTTTTAAAGAAATACATATTCAAGTCATTTGTCCACTATAAAATAGATTGGGCATTATTTTTGTTGTTGTTATTGCTGAGTTTTAAGAGATATCTAATTCTAGATACTCAACAGTGATCAGATATCTGCTAGAATCCTACAATTTTCTCTCATTTTATAACTTGTATAACTTTTACTTTGGGTGCACAATTTCTTTCAACTTCCATGAAATTCGATTTGTCTGTTCTTTAGTGCTTGTGCCTTTGGGGTCATATCCAAAAGAAATATTGCCAAATCCAGTGTAATAAAGTTTTGCCTTATATGTTTTTCGAAGGGGTTGTTAGGTGAGGTCATAGTACTTACACTTTTGGTCACTTTGAGTTAATGTTTGTATATGGTGTTAGGTTAGAGTTTCACATAATTCTTAAGCATGTATATAGGCAGTCTTCCCAGTGCTATTGGTCGAAAAAATTGTCTTTTCCTTTTTAAATAGCCTTGATACACATTTGAAAAATCATTTAACCATACACATGTGAGAGAGTTTGTTTGTGGTCACTTGTTCTACATCTTAAGTTTATATGTTGCTTTTTATGCAAGTATCTCATTATTTTGTTCTCTATAGTTTTCATAAAATTTGAAATCCAGTTGGGATTTTTCCTCAAGGTCCCATGTGCATTTTAGGATTTGGGATTTTTGAAAGGAATTACTTTGAATATGTTGATAGTACACAAACAATATCAAATCTTCTAATCCACAAATGTGGGATATGTTTCTACCTATAGCTTTTGTTGTATTTTTTTCATTAGTGTTTCATAGTTTCATTGTACAAGTATTTCTTTTTTATTTTTTTGTCAGTCATGGGGCTTGAACTCTGGGCCTGGGCACTGTCCCTGAGCTCTTCAGCTCAAGGCTAGCATTCTACCACCGGAGCCACAGTGCCATTTCTGGTTTTTTCTGTTTGTGTGGTGCTGAGGAATCAAACCCTGGGCCTCATGCATGTAAGGCAAGCTCTCTACCATTGAGCCACCTTTCCAGCTCTTAACTCTGGTTAAGGACAGTCCTAAGAATTTATTCTTTGTGGCTCTCTCTGCTCTTTTCTAGCTCTCTCTGTTCTTTTCTTACTCTCTCTGCTCTTTTCTAGCTCTTTTCTCTCTCTTTCTTCTCTCTCTTTCCTCTCTCTTTCCCAGCCACGTGGAGTGCCAACCTTGCCTGGTCCCAGCCTGAGGTCACATCTTAACCTGATGTGGCCACACCTTTCCCCACCCATACCCTAGATAAGGGCTAGCCCAGGCCCAGACTCTGTTCTTTTCTTGCTCTCTCTGCTCTTTTCTAGCTCTTTCCTCTCTCTTTCCTCTCTTTCCCAGCCATGTGGACCCAGCAGGTCTACTGAATAAACCTACCCCTTACCTGAATACCACGTGAGTGCTGCTGTTCTTACCTCTCTCTCTGCTCTTTTCTAGCTCTTTCCTCTCTCTTTCCTCTCTTCCCAGCTCTCTCTCATTCCCAGGCCTTTCCCAGCCACGTGGAGTGCCAACCTTGCCTGGTCCCAGCAGGTCTACTGAATAAACCTACCCCTTACCTGAAAAAAAAAAAAGAATTTATTCTTTGTGATACCATTGTGAATGGGAGATTATTTTTGGGAATATACTATCATAACTGTTTATTTTCAGTGTAAGAAATGCAGCTCATTTTTGTGTGTTCACTTGACATCATGTTACTGTTCAGAATTCATTTCTTAGTTCTAACAGGGTTTTTATTGTGGGGCAATCTTTAGTGTATTTTACACTCAAAATCAAATCATCTGTAAATAATCTTAGTCTTAATACTGGAAGATTACAGTTTAGATCTGTAAACTTTCTTTATAACTTTGAAACCATTGATTCCTTTTTATTGTCTGATTGCTCCAGATAGAACCTCCAGTACTATATTGAATAAAAAAAGAGGAAAGAAAATGCCACTTTCTTGTTTCTTATTTTAGAATAAAATGTTTTAATGTTCCACCAATGAATATACTATTTATAGGTTTGTTGTTTTGTTTTGTTTTTTGGTTCGTCTTGGGGCCTGAACACTGGGCCTGGGTGCTGTCCCTCAGATCTTCAGCTCAAAACTAGCGCTCTACCACTTGAGCCACAGTACCACTTTCAGCTTTTTCTGCTTATGTGGTGCTGAGGAATCAAACCCAAGGCCTCACGCATGCAAGGCAAACACTCTACCACTGAGCCACCTTCCCAGCCACTGTTTTTGTTGTTGTTTTAGCTTTTAGTTTGTAGGGATTCTTTCCTACTGATCCCAGCTTATTGAATGTTTTGAACAAGAATGGGTTTTAAATTTTGCCTAATGTTTCTTGTGCATGAGTTGAGTTGATCCTGTAATCTTTGCCATTATTTATTTAATATTACACCTTCATTCTGCTTCACTGCAGAATGGTGGGAAAAGTTCCCACTTGGGCTTGGAATATAATGCATTTAATATACTTTGCTTTAATACTGTGCTTTAATCTTCATTATTACTCTCTAGTGGTAGTTTTAAGGTATTCTTTCTGTCTCTAGTTTCTTTGATTCCTATATTAAGTAACTGATTTGATACCTTTCCTCATTTTTAATATTTATAATCATAAATTTTAGCCCCAGCACTATTTTCTCTGTATCCTGTAAATTTTAGAATGCTGTGCTTTGTGTTTGTTCAATATCTACGTATTTTTCTATTGTCCTTTTTGATTTTTGTCTTTGATATCCTGATGGTTTACTGTTTTTTAAGGGCAGGGGAGGGGTGTAATGCTGAGAGGTAGAGTGTATGCTTTGTACATATAAAAACCTAAGTTCAGTACTTAGAACTGAAAACAGACAAAAAACGAAGACAAGTGTGAATGTGTTATGTGTGTTGTTTAATTGCTAATATTTTGTGAACTTTATGGAGATTTACGTTTTACTTTACTGGGGTTTTGAACTCAAGGCTTTGTACTTGATAGGTAGGTGCTTTTGAGAAGATTGTGTAGGTTTCTTTTCTGTTAAATAGTGTGTTGTACATATGGATGTTATATCTAGTTAGTTTATCAGTCCCCTATATCATTAACTACCCTCTGATTGATGGCTCTATGTACTACTGAGAGAGAAAGAGCTGAATAATGAAGTTTCTGAATATCACTGTAGAATTGTTTACTTCTCCCTTCAGTTCTGGCAGTTTTCTTTTTATATATTTTATGGTTTACTACTAGATATATAAATGTTTATAATCATTATATCTTCTTCCTGTATTTTACTGCGTATTATTGTCTCCTGTGACATTTTTTCCTTCAAAACTATTTTGTATGATACCAGTATGGCCATTCCTGCTCTGTTATGGTTCTTTTATTTGTGTAAATTACCTTTTTCCATCATTCTGCATTTAACTTTTTGGTATCTTTGAGTCTAAAGACATTATAGACAGCACATAGTTTTAGCGTACCTCTTTAAAACAGTCTGCCACTATGTCTCTGGCTAGACAGATTAATCTGTTTAAAGAAATTCTTATTGCCTTGGGGTTCATTTTGTTTAGCATCATCTTATATGGTCATATGTATATATAGCTTTTGAGTTTTTCTGTTCATCTGATAAGATTATCCTAGACATATACTAATGATTGAAAATAAAGGAAACCATAGGGCCTATATTTCTTTGGGTCTGGCCTAATATGATTTTTTTCATATGGACACAAGAGGTTTTTCTTTGTTGTTGTAGTTTTTAATGTACTATGTAATTTTTTTTGTATGTTCTTCCCCCTATGGTATATCCCCTGTTGTCACTGTATTTGATTTTGGTACCTGCATCTTGTATATACATTTATCTTATCTGGAGAGAGGAAGGGGAATAACAAAATGCTGAAATAAGGACACAGGATGATTGCAGTGGTGATACGCACAAGACACTATGTTGGAAATGAACTTTACAACTTCTCAGGGCAGGGGAGGAGTGGGGGAGGTGTGGGAGGGAAGGGCTAGTAGGAGAACAACAAAGGAGGGGGTGGCAATGTTTGACAACAAATATACTCATTACCTTACTCGTGTAACTGTAACCCCTCTGTACAGCATCTTTACAATAAAATAAACTTTTAAAACAGAAATTCTTATTAAAGAGAAATTTATCACCATGATTAGGCTATATTTTTCTATACAGCTTAGAGCTGTATAGAATTCTTACATCATATCTCCTTTAAATCCCTTTCTTATTTCTTTTCAGAATAGTATTGATTGTATATGTGTGGTTATGATATGGGGAATAAAATGTAAGATCTTAAAGTTACAACCCTCTTATTGGAACTATTTGGAGCTATATGAGAATTTTGGATATTTTTTCAATACGTTGAATATATTCCACTTTAGAATTCAAAGCTTCTGGTGAAAAATTTAACAACATTTATTTCTCATCTTAAAAATCTAATCATCTTCACATTGCTCGGTATATGATAGATCACTCTAATTTCAAGATTCTTTCTCTTTTGTAATTTGATTAAAGTTGTTTCTGTATGAATATGAGTTCATCATACTTGGAGCTTTCTATATAATTTGGTTGTCAAATGACCCCTAAAGATACACTGGTTCTCCCAGTGGTGCTATTAGAGGATGACATGGAAGTTTTGGAGGTAAGGCCATATGGAAAGTTCTTAAGTTATTGGAGCATACCATCAAATGGTATTGCCTCTTCCTCGGCTTCGTGGTTTGTGATATAAGTGTTGTTGTTATTTTTTTTCCCCCCACATGAGCCAGCCATGATATGCAGCCTGAACCAGAAACCCAAATCAATGAATCTGCCAAATTTGGACAGGAACTTCAAAACTGTAAGCCAAATATAAATGTTTGCCTTTAAATGCCTTAAGTATTTCTTTAGAGCATGCAAAAGCTGGCTAACACAGTGTCCATTGAATTTCTTGAATATTTATGTCCATGTTTTTCAACAAACTTGTAAGCTTTTCAGCTGTTATCCTTGAAAATACTCTTCTTCCATTTCTCTCTTCTTCAGAAATTTCCACAGGACATGTATTGGTTATCCCACCATTCATTAGACTCTTTATTTTTTTCAGTCCTTTTTGGGATTCTGTTCCTCACACTCAATACTTTTCATTGCTCTTTTCATTTACTGATTCTTTGTTCTGTCTACTCTTATCTGCCTCTGAATACCTTCATTTCAGTTTCTGTACTACTTCCAGTCCAGAATTTCTTTTTGGATTTTGTTTTAGATTATTTTCATTGATATTTCCTTTTTGTTTATGAATCATCTTCTTGATTTCCACCATATCTTACTTTCATTCTTGTTCCTCTTTAAGAAAGTTCGTTAAAGTTTTTATCTAGTATATCTGCTATCTGGGCTTTCCAGAGACAATTCTATTTTTTCTTTAAATATCTTATTTTTTTATTCTTCCTTTTTATGCTTTGTTTTTGCTGCTGAAAACTGGACATTTGGGTCTAGTATGGTGTTAATGTTGGGAATGGGATTCTTCTCCCTCTGCAGATTTTGTTGGGATTATTATTTTTGTTTTTTGTCAGTCATGGGGCTGAAATTTAGGGCCTTGTGCTGTCCCTGAGCTCTTTGGCTCAAGGCTAGTACTCTACCACTTTTAGCCGAAGCACCTCGTTCAGTTTTCTGGTGATTAATTAGAGATAAAAGTCTCACTGTCTTTCCTACCCAGAGTGGCTTTGAATTGCAATCCTCAGATCTCAGCCTCCTGAGTAGCTAGGATTATAAGTGTGAGCCTCTAGCACTCAGCTTATTTTTTTTTTAAATTATAGATAGTCTCTATGTCAATAATCTACTTGAAGTATGAACTTAAAACACTCTAAGACCTTTTCTGAGGTTGAAATTAGCTGGGGATATGCAACCACAGTTTAATTTTCTTTCTTTCTTTCTTTTTTTTTTTTTTTTTTTTTTTTTGGCGGTTGTGGGGCTTGAACTCTGGGCCTGGGCACTGTCCCTCAGCTCTTCAGCTCAAGGTGAGCGCTCTACCACTTGAGCTACAGCACCATTTCCGGTTTTCTAGTGGTTTATTGGAGATAGGAGTCTCACGGTCTCTCCTGCCCGCGCTGGCTTTGAACCGAGATCCTCAGATCTCAGCCTCCTGAGTAGCTAGGATTACAGGCATGAGCCACCAATGCCCGGCTACAGTTTAATTTTTTCTCCTTTGGCCGGGCACTGGTGGCTCATGCCTGTAATCCTAGCTACTCAGGAGGCTGAGATCTGAGGATCGCGGTTCAAAGCCAGCCCAGGAAAGAAAGCCTGTGAGACTCTTATCTCCAATAATCCACTCAGAAAACCAGAATTGGCACCGTGGCTCAAGTGGTAGAGTGCTTGCCTTGAGCTGAAGAGCTGAGGGACAGTGCCCAGGCCCAGAGTTCAAGCCCCACCACCACCAACAACAAAAAGCAATTCTCCTTTGTGAAACAGATTCTAAATATCTTAGGAGGAAAAGCTGGGAACCCTGAAAATCTGTTGTAAGATCTTTTCAGTCAGAAGAACTTTCAACAATGAGAAGGTACCTGTAACTCTGATGAAAATAAACAATCACAGAATAGATTACATGTGTTTAGATGAAAAAGGCCATTTATGTTTACCTTGGCTCCTGCAAGCTATTTACCAATTGTTCCAGTAAAAAAATGCACATCCAAAGTTTGTGGACTAGGGAAACTATTACTGTGGGAAGAACTACAATTGATCAATATAAACCAAAATTAACCACAACTTACTATCCAAATTTCCTGAAAAAGTTACAAGACATAGTAGACTGCAGAGGTCCAAATAATTATCTGGATAGACTTGGTAAATGCAATTATTGTCTCTATGTTAGACAGATTAATGGGGCTTCTGGATCCTTCATGTTTCCAGAAGTCTTTTTATTCTGCTACTAAATTACATCAAAAATGGAGAAAAAAAACACTATCAATATTTTTTTAACAAAATAGAAAGTTTGCCTTCTGTTACTGAAAGACCAAAATACTGAATGGAGTCAGTATGTCTAAGACATTAGCAGGTGAACAGAACTAGATACACATAGCCTTGAAGTAAGTCATAGTGTAGAATTTATACCCTAACTAGAGATGAATCTCAGCATTCATGCAGCCAAAAGACTGCAGGGATCTTTTTCCATTTGGGGGTCTTTTCACGGGTTAATAATTGGAAATATTTAGAATTTCCACAGATTCATTTCAAGTTTAATCCAGGCTTTTTTCTCTCAACTTGCCATCTAATAACTTAGCATCTCACATGAACATTTTTGTCATCATATGTGGACATTTTTGCAGAGATTCTTTTCCCTTAGTACCTGCATTCCCCACAGTTCAGCATACTAGATTTGATGAAAGTAAATTATTTATTTGGAAGAAACTGATGTTTAATTTTTATTTAGCAAGTGTGTTTCTGAATGCCTCAGGTCATCTACTGACACTTCTTCTACTTTCACTCATGAATAAACATGTAGTAAAGGTTTTACCCAAGTAGCTTACTAGATCAACTCTGTGAAAAGATATCAAATTGGTTAAGACCTGGTTTGACTTTTAGGTTTACTCAGCAAGACTTTAACTAAAAGCTTGCCATAACTGGTACCAGGAGTTGGTTTCTTCCACCCCGCCACGCCACCCCCCCTAGCCCCACCCGGTGGGTTAATGTACAAAGTAGTCATGTGATTGGGTATAAGGCTTGGATTCAATCAAAAATCGAATCCTACATTTATGGGGTGTCTCTAAATCCGTCTTGATGATGAGATTTAATACTTTAAAATTTTATACTGCAGCTAGTTCTAATACAATTGCTATCTTCCTACATTTATAACCCCTGCCATGCCATTTATGGATAAAATAATGAAATTTCACAGAGGATTAATTTAATATTCTTAGAGAGATTTTCTATATCTGTTTGTTTTTCAATTACCCAGTATGGATATACAGAGGTGGTAGTAGGAAATTCCCCAGAAATTAGGCTCTAGTCCATTCTATTTAGGCTTTTAGATGGAAAACTTCTATTGATAATCAGACCCTTATTTCCCCAGGTAAAGCTTAGGTAATGAGATGTTTCTGCTCATTTTGAAGAGGGATGTGTTAGAATATTGACACAATCAAATAACAATTTCCAATGTGTGGTGTTAAATAGTCCAGTTTTCTTTTAAGTTGCTACAACATAAATAATTGCAAAAGTAATTGAAAATGGGAAATGTGTGACATTGATAATCTCCTTGTGTCACAAAAATAGTTATTTTGTTTATAGCATGATTATACAGGTGTCTGTGTGTGTGTGTGTGTGTGTGTGTGTGTGTGTGTGTGTGTGTGTGTGTGCTACACGCTGTGTATAAAATGAAACCAAGTCCCCAGAAGCCTGTCATCTGAGACAAATTGTACAAAACCACAAAAAGCTGCCGCCCCTCAGGTTATTGATAACCTCCTTTGAGATATTACTTTCAGATCATTGTATTGCTGAGAGGGTCAGACACAGCCTGCAATAGGGTATTACATCCGCCTCTTCTTATAAGTGGACCATTCTAGAACCATGATCTCAACCAATCTGCCTTTTGGACATTTTATAATGTTATTCCTCTTTCATGACACAGTTCACAGAATATAGTGGATATTACTAGAACATTTTCACCCAATGAACTATAAACTATACATGGTTACAAATGCATGCTTGTGCTTGTATGAAATGTACTTAAAGGGGTTCTTTGGGGTTAGGCATGGTTTAAATTAGGTTTTTCTCATGTGAGGTGTGTGTGTGTGTGTGCTTTATTTCCTAGACTATGGGAGAAATTTCCAAAGATGCAATTAGTCTTAAACAGGCAATTAGTCTCATTCTTTCTAGTCATTATGACAGAATTTTCAATGTGGCAACAAGTTTCTTTATTTTTTGAGCATCACTGCAAAATATTCTCCACCAAGTCAGCACTTAACTCTGATCTACATATGACCAACTCTCTTGGTAAAATTATGTGTTCTTGTGAGAAATTAGTTCATACAGATTTGAGAGATAATTAGTTTCTACTCTACAGTCTCTGTTAATTTTCCTTTAAAGAACTCAGGTCATGTAACTGTAACACCTCTGTACAGTATTTTCACAATAAAAAACTTATATTAAAAAAAGAACTCAGGGTATTATTTCTCAAATGATTCCAGGAGCAAGTCTTTCTGGTACCTTCTCCTTTAATAGCAATAATACTATTATTAATATTATATTTTGGGAGATGGACACCAGCCAAATCTCAGATGCTATTGTTAATTCCAAGTGTGTATTGTCTGGTCTTTTTGGTCCATATGATGATGCTGGCTCTGTTTTGCCAGTCATAGTCACTTGTATAATCGAAACATTAAAATTATTAGTACTGTACCAAGCAGACTGGATTCAGTCTGCCATTTGAAACTGTATTATGATTATGCACATCACTGTCTCTATTTGGATACGAATTTAATAAGAGATGAGCATTTATGATAGCATATGAATATGAAAAAAAGAACAAGTGAAAATAAATACAAAATGCAAAAGAAAATCCTCACAAATAAGCAAGATACCCAGGCAACCAAACTTAAAAGATTTTTTTCTTGCAGATACCTAAACTGAGTGACTTTTTAAAATTTGAGATGAACTTGCACTCTGCTCTTTGCCTCCTTGAATTTAAATAGGTCATTCTCAGCAATATACATTCTTAATTAGCTGTGAACTAATTTGATGTTATCTTTCACATATGTGTTTAAATCCCAGATTGACTGACATATTATTTTTGCCTTTGTTTTTAAAACTTGGCAGAAATCATGGCTGACCCTTTGGTTTATGGCAAAGAACTGTGATGCCACCACTAAGGAGGCTGAAGGATGAGGATTGGGAGTTTCAGGTCAAACTCAGCTACATAGAGAGACCCTGTCTTTAAAACATAAGTATGAACTGAATTGAGTTTGACTTGAACCCATTATGTCTTTTGGCACCCTTCCTTTTCAAATGAAGTTCTGTTAGGGTTGGTTGTTTTTTTTTTCTACTAACACCTTTAAATCAAGACATTGAACTGACAGTAATCCAAAAATAATATTTAAAAAAAGGACACTATGGAGTGTACAAGGGAATTTTTTAAATCTCAGCTATGAAAAGGCAATGTGCATAATGCAGTCTTCAAGGATTAGTGGAAAACATCAGTCCAGATGTGAAATGCTTCTTCGGAGGATTTTAAAGCCCATCTGGTCCTGGGTATAAGGCATCTTTGAAGCTTCTTCTGAGCAGAAGTGTATGTAATAAAATATCACCTCTGTTTGTCCACAGAGGAAAGGATTAGAACTTTCTAACCTTCTAATTTAGCCAGTTCCCAGTGACATCCTGTGTCTGGAAAGGAAGAGCCTATGTATTGATGTGTAATAAATAGCTCACACTACCAAACAGTCTTCCTGTTTCATCTTCTGATCTCAAGTGATCATGGTCATCTAAGAAGGGCATTATTTGGTACTTAGGGTATCTTTTTTTTCTTCTGAACACTTCAAAGTGAAGCTATCATTAAATCTGAGTGGCAGTCATTATTTGCCCTCAAACTCAAGTGAGAAGATGGGTTGTGATTGTCTAAATGGCAAAGGGCCACTGGCAGAATTTCTAAGCTTGGACTCTGGGTCACTATCATCAGGAGGCCCTTGGGGATGGCTTTGGCACTGGGGAATTTCATTAGGAAGGACATGTTCTCTAGTTGTAGTCGGCATTTATTCATTCAAAATTACTTGACATACATCTAGGTGAATGCCTCCCCTGTGTAATGTGGGCCTTGAGCCAAGTCACCCTCTGGGAACTGTTCTGGGAAAGAAAAGTATTTTCATAAGAGATGATAAGCCCACCGTTATTAGCAAGTTCTTAACAGCTCCAACTTGAAAGGCTAGCAGTGTGGTTTCATACTAAAGTTCTCCAACTGGAAGTAAATGCTAGAAACAGCTTGGGAGTTGAGGACACAGCCAATCCCACACCCTACAGTCCGGTTCAGAACACTTAATTAGAAAAGACTTTTAAAAACACAGCCCATTCCAGCTGGCAACATCACAAAGGGGACTATTCACAATTTCCTATAGAGGTCCAAATGTATGGTTTGTTATGATATTTCAAGTGAATATTTTCCTTTCACCTTATAAAACTTTCACCACCTGTTATTTCCTCCTTCTGCAGTGCTTACTTTATCTCATTATAATTTCCATGTAACTGTGATTTGGAAGCTGATATAGAAATAATTTCTAAAGAGTTGACCAAGGCTTCCCCTAACTTGAAAGGAAACTTGATGGTTTTATATCAAACATTTTAGAATGTCTGCAATCTATATCACATGCAACTTAAGAATAAAGTCCATTTTTCAGGGTAAACCATCAGGCAGAGAAAGTCCTATTAAAATAACCCCAGAGTGTCTCTTCCTTTACATCAATTCTCTAAATTATTTCCTTATTAAAATCTGGTACCAAGATTATCTACTACTACAGCATTAACTGTTTTACTTTGTCCAATAATAAGAGATTACTTTTGGTTTTCTTTCATTTTTACATTAAAGAATTACTTTCCTGCCTATTTTTGGCATACAGCACTTTGTCTCCTGTTTAAACTTTCCTGATCAGGAGAGATTGAATTTTCTTCTTAGAAGACCCATTTACAAATTATATGAAATGATCAGCAAAGGTGGCGGTGAATGATTAACATGTGCCCCTGCTGTTCATGTGCATGTTCTTCAACTCAGGGCAAATTAATTTTTAACCAATTAATTAAATCATGTGCTCCTTAAGGGCAGAGAGCACATCTGTTTCTCTCTCTCTCTTCCTCCCTCCTCTCTCTCTCTCTCTCTCTCTCTCTCTCTCTCTCTCTCTCTCTCTCTCTCTCTCTCTCTCTCATTCTCTCGCTTTGTGTGTCTCCACTCCCCCTCCCTTATGTCTCTGTCTCTTTCTCCCTGTGTTCTATAAGAGTGCTTGCATACTTTGAAGCTATTGTAATATAATAATAAAAAAACCTTCCATTCTCCTTTCTTGTGTGCTAATCTAAACTCTGTTTCTTTCTATCAATCATTCTTATAGTTCCTCTCAGCAACCTTCATTTCGATTGTATTCTTCCCCTAAGAAAATGAACAAACCAATGTCAATTTTCAGGTGGCAATCACATGCATTTCCATGGCTTTATTTACTATCTATGCAGGTGACAGCCAGCTCATTCCATCAATCACCAAGGTAAATTCTCATGGGTCCCCAAGATGCCTCGATTTATTATTCTGGACTATTCCCTTTGAGAGATTTATCAATGAAAGAGTATCTCAGAGAAACCTAACAATCCTTGCATTGAAGTTCACTCAATCATTCAGACAGTCTAAGGAATCACATTTGTGAAACTTCTTGATGCACAGAATGATGCAAAGAGGGGGATGAAATTCACACTGAACTTTTACTAGTGGGAAAGCCATCAATTGTAGACATTAAAAACTCTTCATGCAGTTAGTCTGGGTTCAAATTTCAGGCCACTGATTGCTGGCTACTAGATGCTGCTGGAGACACTTTCTGAATCTCTGTTTCATCATATATGTATATGATGTATCATATATATGTATATATGTATATATATATATATATATATATACATAGTATTTATGCTGAAAAAAATCAAATGTTATTGGGAGGGGATTCTCTATGTATGAAATCTCCAGTGTCATAGGTTTTTAAGAGGACAACTATGAGTTACTCTTAAAGACATAAAAAGGATATTAGTATGAGATTCTAACTAAAGATGAACCTTTAGCTAAATCACATTTCCAAAATATCACTGTTGAACATTGCAAGTGAACATATATGATCAGACCTCAATAGTCCTACGTTGCCATAATGCAGCATGATCAAGAGGGTAGAGGAGGGGTATTCCCATTGTGCCATGAATTTGGCAGAATTGAGAGACATTTATAGCCTGAATTATACGCTGTAGGTGAATGAGCACAAATGCCAAAGTAACACTTGATTCCAATTTCAACTTGAAAATTTCCATTTATTTCTCAGTTCAGTACCATCATATTAATAGGCTGGTATTAATTGAGTGATTTCTCTGAGCCAGGAACTAGATTCCCTAGCTCAAATAATTCTTAATTTAGAGAAGTGTTCAGTAGTGTCCATGGGTCAATAATCCCTAGATAGGTAATAATTATCATGCTTTCTCTTCAGATGAATCAAAATTCAAATCAAGTTTCCCTTGACTTTAGATATGCCAACATCTGGCAGCTACCCTGACATCGATGTCTCTCCAAGCCATTTATAACTCTCTGATTTTCCCTTTGCTCTGAAGTCTGCATTTTTATGAGCGTCTCACCGACGTGTAAAAGCTTTATGGTTTAATGGCTTTTCATAGTCAGATGAGAATATGGGGCAACAGTTGTTCTGTCACGATCATCATGGCTCCTGTGGAGAGGTTGTTTCTTAAGAATAGTCTGGTTTATCTGTGATGACAGAGCCAAGGAGATATTGGACTGGTAGGACCGATGACACCAATTGATAAATCTGAAAATGTTGTAAATGGAGTATTTAAGTAGATGCATGAAGGAGGAGCAATCCTTTCTTCATAGTGAGAATGCCTAAAAGTCTTATTTCAAATTTTGATCATACCATAGATGTTTATGGCAGCACGTTAGACTAATATCTGATCACCAAATTTAACAAGCAATGTTTGTACATAATATGGGTGGCAGTTTATCATGGCAAATATCACTATGACTTCAAATTTTAATTTTTTAAATTTTTAAAAAATCTTTAATGAAACTTCTCCAACTGGACATTAAGATGCAGAGAAATGTTCAATTCAGACTATAATTGGATGACGCATGCTCTTTACAAATTCCCATAATCTCAAGGTAGTATTTTTTTTTTCATTTTTTTTTGGGGGGGTTTCAGTCGTGGGGCCTCAACTCTGGGCCTGGGCGCTGTCCCTCAGCTCTTCAGCTCAAGGCCAGCACTCTACCACTTGGGTCACAGCGCCACTTCTGGCTATTTTCTTTTTGCTTATGTGGTGCTGAGGAATCGAACCCAGGGCCTCAGGCATCCAAGGCAAGCTCTCTACCACTGAGCCACCTTCCCAACCCTGAAGGTAGTATTTTTAATACCTTTGTACAATTAAATAACATAAAAAAAGAATTTGATGGCCCATGGGTTTCAAGTTTCATTCCAGCTGCTAAGATCCCAATCTCATGATAAGTACTTATGATTAATGCTCTCAAGTTTACTGTTTTTCAAATCATAATCTTTCAACTAAACAATGAATCAAACAATTGCAAGCTAAAGATCACTTTCTACAATAATTTTATTTTCGGAAGATGACAGAGGAGGAGCTGGAGGCTAAACAAGCTCTCTCATAGTGCTCCAGTGAACAGTACTAAGCCAGAGAATCACACCAAGTGTGCAATCACAGGACAGAGAGTTAGGCCAGAGAGGGAAAATCCAGGCAAGGAGACAAATCTGAGTGCTTGCCAGCAGCTGCTGCTGCGGCGGTAGTGGCGGTGGCGGCCACGACCATAGCCGCCATACCTGCAACACAGAGAGTCCAGGACAAAGGCGCCAGACACAGCAGGCAAGCGGATTCAACACCAGCAAGAACTGACAAGGAGCAGATATCTGCATCCTGCAGATCGCAGACCAGAGACAACCCAGGAACCAAGACTCGGGTGTGAGTAGAAGCCTGATGTCCTCACTCCTTCTCAGGGAGCAGAGGAGGGAAGGCCACCCCTTCCCCCCCACTACTGGAGATCTCCATCTTTGATACTGACAAAGGCCTGGCTGAGCAGCTATGTCCAACTCAGGCCTTAGAAGAAAACAAGAGTTATTTAGCAGGTCACAAGAACCTAACCTGACCAGCCAGGATCAGCTCCACCCAGGGAAAAGTCACCCAGCCCAAGCAGAGCAAGAGTGGCTTTCTTCACTGGGTAAACAGAGCCAGAGGCTGCCCCTCCCTACAGCAGCTTTGACAATCAATTGAAATTCAGTAAACTTAAACCCTGAGAATGGCTCCAGGCTAGACTTTGTGAGTGTCTCAGAAGCTAGCTCCTCAGGGAAAAGATTCTGTTTGCTGAATGGCCTCAACTCTACCCAGAACCTAGCCTCATCACAGCATCTCTAAACAAGAGGAAACAGCCATCTCCCTCTTTTGTGATACTCAAAGCAGATCTCCCTCCCATTGAACTAGCCTGGGAGGAGGATCACAAAATTCTGGGTAAAGCAGAGCATTTTTCTGCCTGCTCAAAAAAACTGACTTAAGAAACCAATCAAGCCAGGGGAAAAACAAACACCACAAGCAGACCAAAGACTCCAACAAGAGGCTGATTAAGGACACAAGGGAAATACAGGATCTTCTCATTCCCCCCCCCCAAAAAAAAAATCAAAGAACTCTTTTTTTGTACCTTTAAAAATTTTTTTTAACTTTTTAAACTTTTAATTAACTCTTAAAAAAATTGTTTTATATTAATCTTTTTTTTCTTCCTCTTACAATTTTTATTTTGGGGGTATATATTGTGTGTGATTTCTTTTTTAGCTCTACTGACCGTTTGATCCTTTTTTCTTTCTTTCTCATTCTTTTCACTTTCTCTTCTCTTTCGTTCTTTTTTGCGTGACTTAATCACTGTTCTGCTCATCCTCAGATATACCCGAAGTCAATTATTAGACCTTAGCCCCATTGTGTACACACTTAATCCAGAAATTTATTACTCAATTCAAAACCTCTTAGACTTTAATTTCTTAATAGCAGTACTACCTCTTTATACCTATATAATATTTTAAGCATTCTTATTTTTTAGTTTTTCACATCTCCTTTTTATCCCTCCCCTTCTCTCATCCTATCCCCGTTCTTCTCTGAATATTATGTTTTTAGTTTGCATTTGCATAATTTTTAAGTGTTTCACTTTTTAATTTTGTTTTTCTATTTTTTGTCTTTTTTCTCTCTTTTTCTTCTTTTTCTCTCTCTCTCTACTATCATTCTATCCAATCTATTTCCCTCTTTGAGATTAGGATTTAGTTAACTTAACTCTTTCCCTTTCCACATCCCTCTATTCCTATTTTTACTCACATCTCTCCCTAAACCTAATAATTTCTGGTTTACCAAATTCGTCTTTGCTGTTCATAGCCCATTAATACATAGCTGTTTGATGTTGAATAGATACATCTGTTGAGCTAGATTGTATCTGGAGACCTTTGACTGTGCAACTACAGACTTTGGCTGATGCTTGCCTTAAGATAGTGTTCTAGCACAAAACTGGTGTTACTTTCATCCCAAATGGGCAGAACAAGCCGGAAAAACTCAAGAAAAATGGCATGTCCGGATATCTCAACTCCCACTCATGATAAACAGGGGACAGAACAGATATGAATAATCCAGAGGACAGCTCCCAAAAAGCTCTAAAAACACTACTGGTAAACATGGTAAATGAAAAGAATGAAAACCTGCAAAGTACTCTGTGTGAGCGTGATAGGGAGAGAGAGGAAGCAAAACAAAGGTCAAAACAGGAATTGCGTGAACGTGAGGAAGCTACTCAAAGATTAATACAGGAATTGGATGAGCAGCTTCAGAACATTCAAAGAGAAATAATGGTGTAAGCAGGCTGAGATCAGTCAAAGAGAAAGTCAGAAATGGCATGAGAAGGCTAAGAACACTAAAAGAGATCTGCAGGAATCCCACGAACGGGAGGAAGCTAATCAAAGAGTAATACAGGAATTGAGAGAGGATGAGAATAGACAAAGATCACTAAAGGCATTCATGGAATCCATAAACAGAGAGCTGAAAAAAGTCAGGGAGACCACAAAGGGAATGTTGAATGGAACCCAACAGAAGGAATGAGAGTCCAAGGAAACCATAACCAATCAGCTAAGTGATTTGAGAATAAACACTGAACACCAAATTAAGGAAGTAAAGAAGTTCATACAAGATCTAAAACAAAGCTCCAACAAAGAATTTGAAGCCATCAATGCTGACCAACTAGAAGGATAATAAATAAAAACAAAGTAGAGAGTCTTGATAGTAGGTTAGACCATGTAGAAGATCGAATCTCAGGGATTGAAGACAGCCTAGATATTATAGAGAAGGAACATACAACATCCAAGACAAATCCAAGAAATATGATAGATCTACTCAACATTTGGAAGACACCATCAGGAGGCCTAATCTGAGGATAATGGGTATAAAGGAACAACTAGAGACAGATGTTAATGGGCTAGGAAATTTGTTTAACAGGTCCATAGCAGAGAACTTCCAAAACATGCAAAAAGATAGGCCTATTCAGATACAAGAAGCTTTTAGAACTCCAAATAGATCAGATAAAAACAGGACATCCCACTGTCACATTATAATCTGCACAGGATCAATTCAGACCAAGGAAAAGATCCTTAAAGCTGTCAAGGAGAAAAGATCAATCACCTATAAAGGGAAACCAATTAGAATCACCTCAGATTTCTCAGCAGAGACAATTAAAGCAAGAAGAGCCTGGAATGATGTATGCCATGCCTTAAAGACAAACAACTATCAACCAAGAATACTGTACCCAGCTAAACTCTCCTTCATAACCAAAGGTCAAATAAAAACCTTCCATAACAAAGAAAAATTGAAACAATATATCTCCACCAAACCAACCCTACAAAAGATTCTTAAAGATGTCCTACACATAGAATACCAACAAGACCACAATAAAGGCCAAGAAACCGCACCCAAACTGATAATCCAAGAACCTTAGGAAGAACCCAGTTGCCACAGTCCTCAAGAAGGTGGATAAAATGGCAGGAACTCCCAAATACCTCTCAGTCCTATCTCTCAACATTAACAGACTTAACTCTCCAATTAAGCGACATAGACTGTCTAGTTGGATTGAAAAGCAAAATCCTTCTATCTCTGCCTTCAGGAGTCACATCTTGCCAATAAAAACAAACACATTTTCAATGTGAAAGGCTGGAAGAAAATCTACCAAGCAAATGGCCCCCATAAACAGGCGGGAGTTGCAATCCTAATATCAGATAAAATAGACTTCAAATTAAATTAGTGAGAAGAGATAAAGAAGGTCAATACATACTAATTAAGGGATCTCTCCTTCAGGAGGATATTACAATTCTAACTATCTATTTGCCAAACAACAGAGTACCAAATTAATGCAAGAAACACTACTTTCCCTCAAATTCCACATAGATCCAGACATTAATTGTTGGGGACTTTAACACACCACTCTCCCCACTAGATAGATCAACTCGGCAAAAACTCAACAACTGCATAGATCAACTAGATTTAACAGACATCTACCAAATATTTCACCCAGAAGCATCAGAATACACGTTTTTCTCAGCAGCACATGGAACATTTTCCAAAATAGACCACATTTTAGGCCACAAAGCAAACTTGTCCAAATTCAGAAACACTGAAGTTATACCTTGCATTCTCTAAGACCACAAGGGAATAAAATTAGGACTCAACACCAAAAGCCATCAAAGACAGTCCTGTAACACACGGAGGCTGAACAACACACTGCTGAATCACGAGTGGGTCATGGAAGAGATTAGAAAGGAAATTCAAATGTTCATGCTATTCAACAAAAATGAGCACACAAATTACCAGCTCCTCTGGGACACAGCAAATGCAGTACTTAGAGGCAAGTTTATAGCTCTGAGTTCCTACATCAACAAACTAGAGAGATCTGAAACCAACAATTTAATGAGACATCTGAGCCTCCTTGAAAAAGAGCAGCAAGATAAACCCCAATCCAGTAGATGGAAAGAAATAATTAAAATTAAATCAGAATTAAATGAATTAGAATCCCAAAAATCCATAGAAAGAATCAACAAAACAAAGAGTTGGTTCTTCAAAAAAATAAACAAAATTGACAAACCCTTAGCAAATCTTATCAGAAAAAGAAGAGAACACACCCAAATAAATAAACTCAGAGATGAGAATGGAAACATCACCACAGAAACAACCAAGATTCAGAACATTATAAGGGAATACTTCTCAAACCATTGTGCTAATAAGTTTGAGAACTTGGCAGAAATGGGCCTTTTCCTACTAAATATTGACATGTTGAAACTAAACCAAGATAAGTTAAAGGATCTTAACAGGCCCATATCAGGCATTGAAATAGAAACAGAAATAAGAGACCTCCCACCTAAGAAAAGTCCAGGACCAGATGGTTTTACAGTGGAATCCTACAAGGCCTTCAAAGCAGAGCTCACACCAATACTCCTCCAACTCTTCAATGAAATTGAAAGAGAAAGCTCACTACCAAACTCATTCTATGAAGCCATCATAACCTTCATCCCCAAATCCAGTCAGGGACTCATCAAAGAAACATAACTATAGACCCATTTCTTCCATGAACATTGATGCAAAACTTCTCAACAAAATTTTGGCCAATTGACTTCAACAATTCATCCAAAAAATCATACACCATGATAAACAGGATTCATTTCAGGGATGCAAAGCTAGTTCAATATATGCAAATCAATTAATATAATTCATCACATCAACAAGAGCAAGGATAAGAAACACATGGTTATCTCAATAGATGCAGAAAAAGCATTTGACACGATCAATCACCCCTTTATGATGAAGGTTCCGGAAAAATTAGGAATCCATGCAACATTTCTCAATACAATAAAGGCTGTATATGACAAGCCTACAGCCAGCATTATACTTAATGGTGAAAAACTATACCCATTTCCTCTTAACTCAGGAACAAGACAAGGATGTCCAGTCTCTCCACTTCTCTTCAATCTAGTATTAGAATGCCTAGCTACAGCAATAAGACAAGATGCAAACATAAAGGGGATCCAAATAGGGAAAGATGAAGTAACACTCTCCCTCTTTGCAGATGACATGATCTTGTATTTAAAGAACCCCACAGACTCCACTCCCAAATTGCTCGAGCTGATTCAAACTTTGGCAAAGTAGCAGGGTATAAAATTAACCCTCAAAAATCAATGGCTTTTATGTATGCCAACAGTGAGAAAAGTGTGGCTGAAATTAGGAAAGCAACTCCATTTGTAATAGCCCCACAAAAAATAAAATAAATAGGAATTAACTTAACCAAAGAAGTGAAGGACCTCTATGATGAAAACTTTAAAAACCTGAAAAAGGAAACCAAAACAGAATTTAGAAAGTGGCAAAAACTCCCATTCTCCTGGATTGGAAAGATCAACATCGTGAAAATGTCAGTACTTCCCAAGGCTATCTACAAATTCAATGCAATACTTATCAATATTCCAACCTCATTCTTTAAGGAAATAGAAGAGGCAATCCAAAATTCATATGGAACAACAAAAGACCCTGAATAGCAAAAATAATCCTCAACAGAAAGAATAGTGCTGGAGGAATATCAATATCAAATTTCAAACTCAACTACAAAGCCATAGTAATCAAAACAGCTTGGTACTGGCACAAGAACAGACTTCAGTACCAATGGAATATAATTGAAAACCCAGAAATGAACCCACATACCTATAGCCATCTAATCTTTGAAAAGGGAGCTAAAAAATAGAATGGAAGAAAGACCTCTTCAGTAAATGGTGCTGACAAAATTGGTTAATCACTTGTAGAAAACTAATGTTAGATCCCTATATAACATCCTGCAGCAAAATCAACTCCAAATGGATCAAAGTCCTCGGAGTCAAAGCAGACACTCTGAAAACATTACAGGATGTAATAGGAGAAGCCCTAGTTCTCCTTGGCACAGGCCAAAATTTTCTTAATAGAGACCCAAAAACACAACAAATCAAAGAAAGGTTGGACAAATGGGATTGCATGAAATTGCAGAGCTTCTGCATGGCAAAGAACATAGCTAGGAAGATCAATAGAAAGCCCACGGATTGGGAGAAGATCTTCACTAGCCATACAATGGACAAGGGTCTCATATCTAAAATATACCTGGAACTTAAAAAATTAAATCCCCCAACAACAAATCTTCAAAGAAACAACTGCCCAAAAAACAAGTGGGTTAAAGACTTAAAGAGAAACTTCTCTGAAGAGGATAGAAGGATGGCCAATAGACACATGAAGAAATGCTCAATCTCTCTAGCCATAAAAGAAATGCAAATCAAAACAACATTGAGACACCACCTCACCCCAGTTAGAATGGCTAAAATCAAGAACTCTAATAACAACAGATGCTGGAGGGGATGTGGAGAGAAGGGAACCTTACTGCATTGTTGGTGGGAGTGTAAACTTCTTCAACCACTTTGGAAAGCAGTATGGAGGTTCCTCAAAAGACTCCACATAGAGCTCCCCTATGACCCTATAGCCTTGGGGCTGAGATTGTGGAAAACTAAACCCAGAATCTCATCCTGCAAATTGCTGAATTATATTGCTAATTGAATTCCCAACCTTGCCCAAGCATCCTGAAAACCTCTGTAATGATTTTTGTTTCTCTGTAGACCTAAACTTACAGTGGAAAGTTCTATTACTGAGCTGGCAGACCTCAATGCAATGAGAGTAATTGGGCCTCAGAGTGGCAGAGGCCAAGAGTCACCACTCAATTGCTCAAGGCAAGCTGGGCATAGTGACTGTAATAGACTGAACTGTGGAGCAGGAATCTGACCTAAAGTTTAAGGTAGTAAATGGAGATGGACTCAAAATGTCAAGCTTTGTCTCTTCCTTTTAATTACCTATGGATCATCTACAGAGCCAAATCCATGTTATTAGTGAAAGCCACCTCTGGTATTTGTACTAACATGAATTCCAGGAAACACAAATGTCACTCTGTAGACCAGTCAGGGTAAGGCACAAGGAGATGACTGCTGAAATTTTAGCCTTTGTCTGTCCCATGGTGGGCCTAGGAGGAAATTTGGAATAGACATACTCGTGTATGTGCAATCCTGGCATTCAAAAAGACAAATGTGGTTCTTAGTAATTCCCAACTGTAAAACTGGGAAATCATCACTGGAGAAACAACTACTTGAGTTACATTCCATTTTTTTCATTTTTGTTGAAACTCCTACCAATATGTGGGAGGACACTGTGCACTTTGTACCTGTGTGCTGAGTGGAAGAATCAATGAATAAATGAATAAATGAATGATAAGCATTAAATTTATTTGCCAAAAAATGCAAATAGGCTGAAGCTAATATAATACTGTTATAAAAACTGGCATTTTTGATACTTGAAATTAAAGACCAATCTTATGGAAAGAATTCAAATATTATTTCTTATTAATAACAAGCTTATTATTAGTGTTCACAAATAATGTTAGAGTTCACCAAGAATTGAAAACTTAATAGAGATCTTCCTAGATAGTATCCTAGAATGGCTATGAATGGTGTATTTCTATATGAAGGGTGATTTACAGTGAATCTCTTCTTTACATACAGTCTCCTTCAATGTAGAAGTGTGTGTTTGATCACACTAGCACTACAACTGATATTTTTGCCAAAGCTGAATTAGAACCTGGAATTCAGCCCAAGGAACTTGAGGCTCACTAGATCTATCTCAGCACTGTTCAAGATGACCTGAACATGAATGCTAAGTTACTTAGCATCTGTATTAAGACTGTTCAAGATGACCTTAACATGAATGCTAAGTTACTTAGCATCTGTATTAAGAGACTGAAGAGACTGATCAAGGGATGGGTCAGGTTGCTCTATAAACATTTTCCATAGAAATAGAAATTCTAATTATGTAAATCACTCAAGATATCCTCTACTGACCCTCTTGACAAGAAACAAGGAACAGTGATCAGTGAAAAGAAAAATATATTGAAACCTGGATCATTTTCTTAGACAAATCCAGAGTTGATGATGATACAATTTGAAATCAGGTCCTACAACCACTGATTAGAAGTATATCATATTGATTCCAACTCCCTATATGGGCTGGTGTATGGATTCACTATCAAGTAAACTAAATAAAAGATTATTTTTCTATATGACTTAGTTTTGTATTACAATTTAAGATGTTTCTCAAAGCATTGATAAATAAACTTCTCCAACTGGCAAGGGGGAAAAAAAGTCACTCTGTATTTTCTAATCAAGGAGGATTAAAAGACTGTGAAACTATATCCAATGCACAAATGCTGTAATTACGATAAATATTTGTCCTTTCTGTTTTCACTACAAACTCAAAAATCCTAGAGTCTGTGTTTGGCACATTCAGGAGATTACAACCATCTGCCAGAAGACAAAGCTGTCAGTTATAAAACAATCTGGCTTCCCATCGCATTCCATTCCATTTCCAGGTTAAATGTGGTCCGGTTGACATAGTCCCTTTATCTTTTGCTAATACTACAATCAAAAAGTTCTTAGTGCTATCTAGCCTGTGACTCACTGTTCAGGATCCCAAGAGAGATCCAGAAGTCTCTGGACTTAGAGTGTGAAATTTAAGGCCTTTTCACAAGTAAAACACTAAAAGGGTTACTCTGAGCTCTTTATCCAACTTGAACACAAAATGAGCATTTCATTTGACTGAAGTATGCTTTAGGCTAAGAAGAGAAAGTATGGCAAACAGAAGCAAGTAAATGAAGATGGAGTATCTTTTGTCAGCTGAGGGATGAACACTTACATGCAGAGACTTTGAGGTTTTAAAATGGAATTGAAGTGAAACAAGGAAAGTAAAATGGTCAGTGTAATAACTTCCGGTGCAGCAACCCTGAGTGGAGGGCCAGTTGGAATCCATAGTTGAGGTGTGTTAATGGAAGAGGCAATGGCCCTAAAATTATGGCCATAAAAGACCTAATGGAAGTGAATGAGCTTTTGTTTTGGCCAGGTTCCATGCAGAAGCTTTACTCTGTTTCTTTGAATATTTCCTGCAGTTTTACTGGAAACAGTTATCTTATGTTTTGTCTTAAAATACTTAAATTGCCTTTCAACAGCCTGTTCAGAGTCTCTTGTATTTCTCAGCAGCACAGAAGTCTAAAATGGCTTTTAAACAGACACCTAATAGCAGAGGAGGAGGAATTCCACACCCTGATCTGTGCATGGGTCACTGTCCTGAGGACACTTCTTGACAGCCCACAGCTAAGGCTCTCCTTTACTTAATGGTAAGTAGTGTTTTGTGGAAGAGTTCTTCTTCAAGGCCATTAGTAACCAGAAAGAAGTGAAAATGAATTTGAACTTTCTTAAGTGCACTTACATACTTTCCTCAATTCAATTCAGTCACCCTGTTTTCCATTTCATAACGGTGACCTAATATTGGACAACAGTTTCAACCATGGGTGCTTGTAATCGGCAGGGGGAGGGCTGCGGGAAACAAACTTGTGTACCTCATAGATAAATAAATGCTGCCAACCCAATTCATAAATTAGCTAATACCACTCAAATATTAAAATGCTTCTCTGAAAGGATTTACTTTGAAGTGAGGTCATGAGTAAAAGCATCACACTCTTGCCATGAAAGCAAAGTTGCCCTTCCATTTCAGGAGGGTTTCAAGTTATCCTCAATTTTTTAGAAGACTGGATCATCTAATAGGACTACTTGTTAGAGCCGAATCCTCAGTACCATCATTTCATTTTCTCTTCTTTCCTTTGACTCTCTTACCTAGTCATCAGCACCTGAGTCCTGAAACTCATGCTATCACCTGGGTAGTCTGTTACATCATAGTAAGGTTCAGTAGTGTATTCAGTCTGTAGTCAGTGTCATAAGGTACTTCTGGGTCATAATCTACTGTGAAGTTCATTACAAATCTACTCAGAGATTCTGCAATTTAAAGAGTTACTATTTCAGAATTTTCACCATCACAATTGAACTTCACTGAAAAAAAAAAGAAAAGAAAAGATATTACTGTTCCTATTCTCAAGAAATGACATTCATGAATGAAATTACAGAGAAGTGTTGAAAGGGATCAGATGGTGCCATACCAAAATGATGCCTGTTTGGCATAAGAATATTTAGTGCTGAGGGCATTGAGAATCCACAGATGTAGGAAGCGCTCTCTGACCATGTTTGTCTGCTGTAAAGTGATCCCAAATCTCCCCCTTGTGAAGATGTCTCCAGATTGCCAGGAAAAGATACTTATTGCTCACTGGCTATGGAGGATGGATAGAGAGACTAATTTGCAAAACAGACCTCACCAACTTAATGTTTTTCTTCCAATGGTTCCTACATCTATCTCCAAATCACTTTCCCTTTATTTATTTTCCTTTCTTTTGTTAACATGGTATATAAGCCATTGAGTCTACAGCTTCTTTGAATTTCACATCTTTTCTGTGAATGCCAATGAACATAAATATTAATGGAAACTGCATAGCTTTTCTTCTGTTAATGTATCATTTGCTAGTTGGATTCACAAGCTCTCAGGGACGTGGGTGGAATTTTTCCTTCCTGACACTATCCGGAAGTGTCAGCATAGGGTTAACATAAGAGTGTGGGAATATGACTGGGAATGTAAAGCCAATGTATAGTTAGGTTATTGCTAATGACAATCTTCCTGGAGCCATAGACAATGAATTAGACTGGAGGCAATTTGCATGGATACACCATCAGGTTGAATGGAAAGAAAGAAATGAACAGAAACCAATGGAGTTAGTAAAAATTGATTACTCTCCTATATGGCACCCGCTACCTATTCACCTAAAATATTTTGAATCCATTTCTTATTTTTAACTCTGAATTCCCTATACAGTCAGATGTTTATCAGTATAACATTGTTTCAATTTTTAGGCTAGTTAACAGAAATTTTATCCTCAGATTATCTTTTTAACTACAGAATTGTGTGGCTTGGCCTAGTTGTCACTAAGAGAAAGTCCACATGAAGAATTAGAATGCTACTGGTTTCCTGACAGACTCAGCTACTTCAAATGATTTTCTGTTTATTCTTCTGTTTTTTTTTTCTACTGGAATGAAGAAGTGACGTCTTAAAAGCTTAAAGTTAAAGGCAGGAATTAGAAGGAATTACCCAATTTTGGACTGTCCCCCTGGGAAATTTTAGGTATGAGAAGAAAACTTGGGTTTGCTTCATCAGTAGTCAGTAGATAGCCACTGTACTTCCAAGTGACTCAAACTGCCTCAGTATATTTTAGTATTAATGGAAAGTGTTTATTTGGGAAAAAATATTCTTAAAGGGCCTTTAAAGCTTGCAGGGATCAATTCTTTGCAGGAATACATAATATTCTCTCCCTTTGATTCCTTTGACAGTGTCCTGTTGCAATTGAAGGGTGGAGTCCAAGCAACACTTCTGACTTGGTAGTCTGTGCTGTCTGAAGATTTCCTTTGGCCTATTTGTACGGGGAAATATTTTGTTTTTGTTTTATTTTGTTTTGAGGTTGTGGGGCTTGAACACTGGGCCTGTGTGCTGTTCCTCAGCTCTTCAGGTCAAGGTGAGCCCTCTATCACTTGAGCCACAGCATCACTTCTGGTTTTCTGGTGGTTTATTGGAGATAAGAGTCTCACCAACTTTCCTGCCTGGGATGGTTTTGAATTGTGATCCTCAGCTCTCAGCCTCCTCAGTAGCTAGGATTACAGGCATGAGCCACCAGTGCCAGGCCAGGGAAATATTTTTAAACTGCTAAAATAATAAAAGCAGCTGTGACCACTTCTCTGAATCAATATACTTTAATTCTAATTTGATTCAATTCTTCTGAAAATGTTGAGTCTCCACTGAAGAAAAAAATACAGAAAAAATGAGATGGTGAGTATTTAGGAAACAGAGACTTTTCAATATTTTTCAACATGGGTCATTTATCCACAGCTAGAACATGAGTGCTAGAAATAGTGTAAGTTGATGGAAAAGCTAGAGGAGGAAGAGAAAGCTACGGGCACTTTGGCATCCCACGATCTTCTCAGTAGAACTACTTGCACAGTAATCATCTCCCAGGATTCCTCTCACCAGGAGGCTTAGACCTGCAGCCTTGTCCCTGGGGAATTTTTCCAGTTCCTACCTCTCGTTGAAAGGGACCACCTGCACCAAGCCGTATCATTTTATCAACTCTGGTTGCAACGTGAAGGCCCAAAGGTTTCCTTCTGTACATTATGCTGGGGAAGCATCCTGCTAGAGCTAACTCCATACAAAAAGATTGCCAACGTAACACATCCTCACTCCAACAACCCAACTCATAAGGAAAACACACTCCTGTGTTGTCTGGAGCAAAGCAGAGCAGCTGTTTAATAGCCAAAGAACAATTCTGCCCAGGACTATAAAAGCAAAGGCAAATACCAGATCTGAGAGAACCCACAGGGGAAATTTCAGGTGGCAGAATGTAATCACCTGAGTTATGATCCTGAGGTTAAATTACCCCTAGACACTCTTATCTACAAAGTAGCGGGGCTCATTCCCAGCTCTAAATGGCTTGGATCTGACTTTTATAACTCAGTGGTAGAAAAGGAGGCAACCATCCAGCAGGACAGCAGCCGCGTGCTTGGAAGCCCTGTTTTCCATCCGCCACCACCTGTGTGTGCCCTTGGCTGCCCCCCGAGAGGTATCAAAGCAGCCAAACCGGCCATCGGCCTGTGTGAGAGGCCAGAAATACCATGGAAGGTGCCAGGCTTCCTGGCCCCTCGTGGTGGCCATCTGGACTCTTCAACACCCCTGTTTGGGGAGGGTTTCCATGGCCTGCTTTACAAAAATGTAAATGTGACTCAGAACATTCCAGTCCAGTACTGATGGCCCTAGTACTTTTGAGGGAGTTAATTATGCAACAAGATTATTTCTGCGCTCATTTTCTTCTTCTGTTATAAACTTCGGCAGAAAAAAAAATGTGCTCCTCCGTATTTTTTTTTTTTTTTATGGAAGGGACATATGTAAAAGGGCTTTCAATTCCTTAATAAAGGTGACATTAGGCCAGATTTGATATTACACCGAGTCCCATATAACATTTAAAAATGAGTTTCCTCAACCATAAAATTACTAATTGATCTGTCTTGTAAAAAGATAAAGGACACGGATGCCTATTTGAGTTTCATTTCTGTCAGGCTCCCTATTCTTAACTTTATGTGGTAGAAAATGAATTGTAACAAAGCAGTTTCCCCAATTCAAAATATACCATTACATTTTGGAAGGAATCGGCAGATTTGACTGCCTCTTCCTTTCCAGGATTCTTGCCTGACTTTCTGGGGTCGAAGTCAATGTTCATCTCACACCTTCTTCTGCATACCACTTGAGAGAAACACATTAAACCAGGAGGAGGGACACTAGAAAGAAGTCATGCTTTAGCTATTCAACTAATATTTATGGAACTTCTGCTCTTGTTAAAGGAGTTGCTATTTCTTGTTTAACCAGGTGCCTGAGAAGATCTCTGGAGCTGCCTTAGGAGCTATTTTCAAATGTTAACTATAGAGAGGAGAGTGTGAAATAGTGAAAAAGCCCTCCCTCTCTGGAGCTTCCATTTTAATATGGTGGGACAATAAAACAAATACAAAATTATGTCATATTCAAATACTACGCAAGAAAATAATGCTTTTTTTACCAGTCCTGGGGCTTGAACTCAGGGTTTGGGCTCTGTCCCTGAGACTCTCTGAGCTCAAGTCTAGAGCTCTACCACTTGAGCCACTTCCATCTTTTTCTGGAGATAAGCGTCCTTGCTGGCTTAGAACTGTGATCCTCACATCTCAGCCTCCTGAAAAGCTAGGATTACAGGTTTGGGCCACCAGCACCTGGTTTGCTTTCTCATGAGTAGGGAGGAGGAGTAGGAAGACTACTACAAGGATGTTATTATTTCTTTATTTTACATAAGAGAGTCCTGATAGGTCTCACTAAGGGAAATTAAATAGAAGCATAAATAAAGTGAGAGAATGAGCTATTTTAGTGATGATAAATACAGCTAGAATAATTTTCATTGTACATTTTCCTACTCATTCACATCATAAAATGTTCATGATTTTCTTAAGAATGTATCTAGTCCCTTTAATCTGTAAAGCTACAGATGATATGAGGAAGTGACCCAGCAAATTTGATTGAGTTTGAATCCTCCCTTGCTACCACTCACCTACTGAAAAATACTTGGGACTTTTCTTCAGTTTTCCTGTGTCTTTGTTTAATTCAGTGCAAAGTATCAGTATTCAAGGAAGGTCCTGCAAACTCCTTTCACATCTAATGAAACCAAGTAAATACTCCTGTAACTTCTCAACTCCATTGCTTGAAGCAATTGGTTTTCATGAGAGACCAAAAATTTGCATGATGGCCCCACTTCTCTTTCTAACATGCCTTATGTCTATAGATGTTACTCTTCTTCTGTTAGACTATCTCTTATGGTTTTGTACTCTCTTCATCTAGCCTCAATCTTGCATTGATCCTCAATCCTCCATATTCACCTACTTTGGAAGAAACTGTGGTCTATCATTAGAAAAATACCTAGTTAAGCAGTCCCTTTACCTTCATTCTTCTGAATGCCTTTCTGAATCTTCTCCTGCGATAACCTTTTTCTCTATTTCTACCACTCCATATAGCAGAGGATTTTTAGTGGGATGAATATCCTTTCTGTTCTTTGTTACCAGGTTTATATCATTTCTTCCAACATTCCCCCAAACTCAATGTCCTTGAAGCCAGTGCTATCAGTCTCCACTGTCCATCATCCTTTGCTAATGGGTCATCTGTCAATGCCCCCAGATAGTTGCCAACCTATTCACTCCAGACTTTAGTACTTGGCTTGTTCACTAGACATTTTTCCTTACCTTGATTCCTGTTACGATATTATATGGCTTCATCAGATAGATAGATAGATAGATAGATAGATAGATAGATAGATAGATAGATAGATAGATAGAGAGATAGATAGATAGAGAGAGAGAGAGAGAGAGAGAGAGAGAGAGAGATAGTCTACTACTCTGACCACTAATAACAATAATTTTTCCTCCCTATCTTAGTTGATTCAGGTTCTCATGATTAAAAATATGATGGACTAGGTGACATAGACAACAAATATTTATTTAACACAGTTCTGTAGGATGGGATGTCCAAGAAAACAGTACTAGAAGATTCAGTGTACGGTGAGGGTCTATTTCCAAGTTGAGCATCTGCTAACTGTGTCCTCACATGTTGGAAGAGGTGAGGAAACTCTCATCACGAATGTCACTGATCTCATTCATGATAACTCTACCAATCCTGAGCTAATTATTTCCTAAAAATACCCACTTCCTGATATGATCATATTGGGTTTAGGATTTCAGCCTATGGATTTGGGGGAGGACATAAACATCAATCCCTCATCACCTCTCTTATCACAAAGGTAATCTTTCAGTCCATCTCAACTATCTTCTCTTATAGCTATATCATAAGATCTCATGTCTTTTAAAAGTTAGATTCCAGTAATTCTTCAATCTATTAAGTGTTAATCCAATTTTTCTTATCACCTCTCCTATGTGATTACTTCTTACCTAGAGAGACAGGATCCCACAGATCATTATTTATGGTCATTTTTTTTGCATGCTCTCTTAACAACGTGACCTTCACTACCTAGTCATCATTTTCATATTGTTTCTATAATAAATTACCACAACCTTTTGGTTTAAAACCACACTTATTTGTTATCTTACAGTTCAATAGGTACATTCTTAGCTAAGGGCTCTGGGGAAGAAATAATTTCCAAGATAATTCAACTTGGCAAATCTAGTTCCTTCTAATTACAAGACTGAGGACTCTATTTTCCTGGCTAGCAAATGGCTATAGGACACCATGATCTGAGGTGCTTCTCTCTAGTCCTTTCATATAGACAGCCAACTTCCTTTCCATACCTTTAAATTCTTTCATCTCTCCTTTTCCTTATCTCTCTCCTGTTAATGTCTTCTCCACTTACATTATATCCACCTAGATCATTCATGATCATCTCCCTATCTCAATCCTCAATGTTCAATAATTTTATTTATATCTGTCCTGTTCCTCTATTCAGGACCTTGGGTAGGGTCTTACTGAATTATGAAGGGATAGAAAACTTCGAGGGACATCTTTAGATTTTTGACTATCACCGCCCATGTAATTACATATTACAAACACCAACTATGCACAAATACAACCCTTCATCCCTCTGCAGCTCTTCCAACACATCTCAGTATGGTTAGAGAAAAACATATGCTAACTTTGCTCATTCATCTTGTGATGGCAAAGTTCTAGTAGGTTTGTTCATAGCTCTGCAATCATTATGCAATAATTAAAAAACAGTATCTTACTCCTGAGGGTAAGTGATAGATGGCTTGTCTGACACAAGGTCCTGGGTTACATTCAATTCCATGCAGGATCGATCGATCAATCGATAGATAGATAGATAGATAAATAGATAAATAGATGATAGAAAATCTGAAATTATTTTTTTAATTGGCATTTTTTCAGCTCACACATCATCTAGTAGTTTAGGTGGAATCTTGTTCTGTTTTTCCACCAAATTTCCATTGTGCCGAAATTCTATGAAAGCCCACAGGTCTAAGTCATTTCTCTAGTAAATATATTCAGTTTCCCAGAAAGTTGTCTACACTGACCACATGTAATTCCATAAGGTCTAATTTTCTCTCCAACATACTCTAGTCAGGTTGCCTACATACCGTTCACTCATATTCTACTTCTCAAAGTCACCATTGGCCTCCAAAATGCCGAATTCTCAGCAGCATCTCACACAGCTGATATATCCCATTCTTAAGATGTCTATCTCCAGGATCACAATACCCTCCTGGATTTTCTTTGGTCTTAAGAGTCTCTTCTTTATCAGCTTCCTTTTTCTTGTCCTCTGCTACCGGACTTGCTCATACTTTAGTCTTCAATCTCTGTCTGTTTCTCAGTTCTCTCTATAGTTGAGCTCTGAGTATTAAATTCACTTACTACCTGCTTACTCGTCATCTCTACTTAGCTATATAAAACAGACCTTCAACTACAGCATGCCAGAAGTAAAATTCATGCTCCTCCCTATATCCTTTCTCTACTACCTTTCATCCTCCTTTATAGCTATGTCTTTTCATCTTGTTCAGAGTTATGGTTATCTTCTCATTTGTTTGTAACAAATGCTTTACTAGTCAGAAACACAGAACAGTTACTAGGTGAAAACATATAGAAAGAGACTTTATAAAATTATCTCTCATGATTTTAAAGGGGTAGCAAGTCTGAAATCATCATAAAAAGTGGACATAATAGAGATCTAGGGAAGAATTCATGTTGAAACTTGTGAAGGGTAATGATAATCTGTTTTACTCAAAGTCTACCACGTTAATTACATCTTCAATAAATACCTTCTCAGCAATGTCCAGATTTGTATTTGAGAAACTGAATATGATAGCCTGGCCAAGCTGACGCATAAAACTTACCAGCACAGTCCACCACCTGTCAAACTGGCACCTATCCATATTTCCATATTTAATCTTCAGATAAAGACAATAACAACTTATGTCTGCCTAACATTATACTACTATCTGTGTGAAACCAAAACACTGCCTCAGTCAATTCAGGGTGCTATAACAAAGCACTATACACTAGATAGCTTATAAACAATTAAAACATTATTTCTCAGGATTTTAGAGGTTGGAGGTCGGAGATCTGGGTGCCAGATGGTCAGTTTCAAATAAGCACTGTTGCCCTGTGCATGCTGCCACCCTTTCCTGTATCCTCACACAGGGTTGAGAGCTAGAAAGTTCTTTTATGTTCTTTTTTTCTAAAGGTATCAACCCCCTCCCAATATCACAATGGGAATTAAAATTTTAACATATGAATTTGGGAAGAACACAAACAAATATGCAATAAATGCATTAACCCTTTTCCCAGAGGAAGACAGAAAGCCCTCGGATAAGGTTTATTCTTCTCCTTAATAGCTTTTAAACAAACACTTTAATGTAAACTGACTATATCTCTTGTTATATGGTAAGAGAAAAATATAGATACTTTCTATATTTGTACACATATATACATACATCTACACTCTTCATAAAGACACATTGATAACAAAAGAAGACTAGATATGCATATATTACAGTCCTATTTCTGCAGCTACAGACATACTTGCAGCTGATTTTTATAAGTACCTTCTTCTATCTATTCTGTATTTTAATTACCATCTGCAAGCAACTCAGCTGGTCATAATTCTTTACCTGGAAGGGTATCTTTATTCCAGAAGGACCTAAACCAATTTCTGAATTGGGTTATTCTAGTTTTCTATTGACTTTATCACAGGTCATGCTAGTATTAAGAGACTGACTAATTTTTTTTTTAATCTGAGACATACTACTCTTTCTTATCTTCATGGTAGAATAGCCATCTAAATTTCTCTTGATAATCAGGATCACTCATCCCACCCAACACAATTCCCCTTTTACCTAATAACTCAAGAGTTTAGTTATAGCCTGAACTTCAAATTCAATAGAGTTATTTTTGTTTCTCTTCATAGGACATAGTGACATTTTTGGGGGGTGGCATTTAGAATTAGTGTCAATTTAGAGACATTGTATAGTAATCCCAGCAAAGCCTGATTATTTCATTTTCCCCCCAGGGCACAGTGGCACTGGTAACAAGTTACAGGTTTCTTTGGAGCTGTCTAGGTGCTGAAATATTAATAGCATAAGGTTCTGTCATTCTGGAGAGATGCCCTTCTCAAACAGATGCAGCCTTTCCTTCATTTGAGAGGTTCTGAGCCTGTGAACTTGCTAAAGTTTGGGAATTGATTAAAGGGTCATGTCTCTCTGTTTTTAGGATTAGACTATTGTTCCTTGTCCTAAACTTCTGCACTTATACAGACCAAAGAGGAATTCAGCAGATGTCCCAACTACTTCATTTGTAGGACTGCAATGATTAACTAGACGACACCATGTGTCTTTGTGAGTCATGTTATTCTTACAGCTGTTTTGACCTTGCTATCCATCCTGGTAACTCTGCCCACTTTGCCTTTGGCAACTAAATGCCATCACTTGGTCCCTGTCACCTTGAGATTCAATTACAGCCATTGCATTTAGGCTTTCTAATTCAGCAGTTCCCTGCTCTAATTCCTGTCCTACAGAGAAGAGCAATAACAGAGCTCTTCAAGGGTACTAGCGTTTCCCTTACAAATTTATTTTTCACAGTCATGGCAAAAAAAGAATATCTTTTGGAACTTCCTAATATGGATGAGAAGTATGGATGATAAATCCATTGCAACAATCCACCTTGTAAGCTTTTGAACAACTTATTCTTATAGTCCACCAAATCATTCTTTTATTTCAGTTTATTTAATGTAAACACCTTTTGGTCTGTGTTTCATATAAGAAAACAAATAAACAATTGAAACTCTTGCTGTCTGTACAAGTTTGTTTTATGTTGTTCTGATAGAATATCTGAAGCTAGGTACATTATAAGACATTTATTTATCACACAGTTTTAGTATCTGAAAGTCCAAGATTGGAAAGTTCTATCCATTTAGCCCATGAGGAAAGCCTCATGGAAGACAGTATTATGATGACAAGGGTACATGCAGAAAACATCACATGGCAAAACAAGAACCAATGAGATTCAGGGGTATGGCTTGCATTTTTATAAGAATTCACTCTCATGGGAATTACCTTTCTATCTATCTATCTATCTATCTATCTATCTATCTATCTATCTATCTATCTATCTGTCTATCTATCTATCCATCCCTCTCTCTCTCTAGCTATCATCTATCTATCTATCTATCTATCTATCTATCTATCTATCTATCTATCTATCTATCTATCTATCTATCTCTACTTCTATCTATCATGAAACTGGTATTGCAGGGCCCTCAATAAACTATCCACTTTCCATTAGACCTTGCTCCTCACAAGGCCACATGGATGAACAACTTCCGGCACATCAACCTTTAGGATACACTCTCAAACCATGTCTAAACAGTACCATCCCTGGAGCTTCAATCATAATTCTAGATTATTTGCTGAGGTGCCTGCATAATCCAACTCCAATTCCCTCACCAAACACCTGCACACCTTTACCAACATAGATACACACATATTTTTCAAATTTCTGTCTCTATAAGCTAGAGTACTCATATAAATCTTTTGGAGAAAAATGGACCTCCTCATTGGTCATGATAGGTATTTCTTCCTTTAGGAGCTAGCTACAAGACTCAACTCTTGTCCATAAGAAAAGTCAGAAGGTAATTCCGAGGAGAAGTAGCAGTGTTTTATAAGGCAGCTACCTCAGGGGGAATGATGCTGTTTCCTCAGGAAAAAGTAGGGTTAATCTCAAAAAGAGATGAAGTAGTAGCTTCTACTGACAAAGAAGGATCATCAGCATTCAGAGATTCAGTGTCCCTTACTTCATCAAGACTACCCCTGTGTCCCCCGTTCAGATGATCAGGATCTCATTCCTGCCCAATTAATGCTTCTACTTTCACAGTGGACACCCCGAGGTTAGGAATCCAACTTTCAGAGTAGCTCAGCTACCTTCAACATCACAGTCTGGGTTGGAATTTCAACTCTTTGGCTACAGGAGACAAAGTTTCCTTCCAAAGCCTACACAGGAACTTTCAAGTCACTATGCAGTGTGTGAACTGGGAATTTCAAACCCTGAGCTTATCTTTTAACTGATTCATAACAGTTAAGAACAACTATTCAATCTTACAGATGCTCCCAAGGCTTGGCAAAAATATTTTAAGGTATCAAATGCTGTTATTCAGAATCTTGTCTCCTTTGGAGTATCTGTTGGTAGTATTTTGAATATCTCAGTTGTTGCATCATACTGTGGACTGTGTCCTTTTATTACTAAAACCATAACTATTAATGCCTTTAAATCTAACCAGATTAGAGAAACAATTTCAGAAGCCCAGAACTAATTCAGAAAACTCTTCTTTATAAATGTGTTATTGAATAACAGCTCTTTTTTAAACCCAAAATTTTTTCAAGCCTTTGTTCTCCAGAGAAATAGAATCAATAAGTTGTGAGTGTGAGGGAGAAAATGTGAAACAAAAGAGGGGAGGAGAGAAAGATAGCAAGGTGGAGAGAGAGAGAAGGGAGAGGCCAGATAGAGCAAGAGACTTGAAAGCATTGACCCATATTTGTAAAGACTTGCAAGCCTGATATTTACAAAGTATGTCAGCAGGCTAGAAACCAAGAGTAGAGCTGATGACTTAGTCAGAAAGAATGCTGGAAACAAAAGACCTTCTTAGGAGACAGGTCTTATCTCTTAAGACCTTCATCTTTTTGAATGATTCCTACCTACATCATTAAGAGTAATTGGCTTTATTGAAAGTTTATTGATTTTAATGTTACGTGCATCTTAAAGACAGTTTGAGAAGAACATTTAGATTGAAATGTGACTCAAAACTAGATACCAGGACCTAGACAAATTAGTACATAAAATTAACTACCGTAGCTCCACTTTAAAAACATATCCTAACAAAATGTTTAAATAGGGATACAGATTGACCCATTGTAACAATGAGATGTACAAGACGCTATGTCAAAAAACGAACTTTACAATTTAGGCGGGGGTGGGGGTGGTGGGGGTGGTGGGAGGGTGGGGGTGTGTGGTTGAGGCGGTGGGAGCGATGAGATGCTAGGGGAAAAACAAAAGAGAAGGCAACAATGCTGGATAAGAAATGTACTCATTACCTTGCTCGTGTAACTGTAACCCCTCTGTACAGTATTTTCACAATAAAAATCTTATTAAAAATATATCCTGACTCTAAGGACGCATCACATTTATCATTATTGGCACCCTTATTCAAGCCATCATTGTCCCTCATTTGAAGTCTCTACGTCAGTGTCTTTATAACTCTGCTTGCTTTCACTCAGTCTCCAACTTCACTATCTTCCTTTGGTTGTTCCATTATTTATGCTGCAATCAAAACAATCTTTTCAATGGTCTCGATGTGATCATTCCACCCAGTAGCTAAAATACTCCAGTGACCCCCATGAACCTCAAGGCAAAACCCAAAATTTGTATCATTGCTGAAAGCCACACTCAGTCTGGGCCTATTTTGCCTTTCTGTGATGTCATGTAACATTCATGAGAATTGTCACTCCAATGCTAATCTCTATCCATGATGCTTTTGCTCCTTCTGTCTAGAAACCTCCTCTCCTGGATGTTCTGATTACTCCACCCAGATAATTGCTCACATAACTCTTCAAATGTCCTTTAGGATAACCCTGTCTAAATTGACAACATTATACATCATCCCGCTATGCTAATTGACTTTTATTCACAGACTTTATCATTACCTTACTTGTATTGAGTTAAGTGTTTGCTTAATAATGCCTGCCTGCTAAATAGAATAAAACCCAAGGGGTCAGGTCAGGGCCTTGGAAGTCATTTCCTGCAGAGCTTCAAGGCTGTAGAACAGGCTCTAATACACAATGATGTACAGTCACATTTGTCAAGTGAATGAATGACAGACAACAACATCAAGAGAATAAATGAGTTGTGGGTGTAAGTATATTCTAGTTAGTACTGAAGGGATTATTGTGAAGGTGAAATGTGATTGTGTAGGAATACCAAGGTTGTCTCCTAATGTTCTATATCAGTTATTTTAGTACTAATCCTAAATTTTATTTAGGTATTTGGCTTCAAGAAAAAAAAAGATTGATTTTCTGGCCTGCATTTTAGTGACAAAAGTTCATGGGATCAAGTTCCAGCCAATACAGTTTAAGCAGAAGGCCTACATGCAACTGCCAGGGAGAGATAGTCAAAGCAGTGAGTGGAAGGAATTCCCCCTTCCCTTACCTAACAGTAATTCTGGTATGATAGTTGGGACTCCATAATGCTAACAAAATTCCTGAGTTATGAGATAATCTTTAACGTGAACATCAAACAAGGAGGATCACAAGATAGAGAGTCTTGATCCATAAAACTGACCAATCATGCCAGATCTACTAACTTTGACCCTTTTTAAAATTTTTGATTTATTTATTTTTATTATCATTAATGAACTTTCTATGTTAGACTAGGTAACTTTATTAAGAAAATTGGTTCATTTCACTTATAGTTTCCTGGAGGCTCCATAGTTTAGTACCGGCATTAGACCTTTGCAAAAAAAGGCATCCTAGTAGATAGCATCTCAGTGATGGGAACTTACACAGTAGCAAGATTACTTTGTAAGACAGGAAGCCAGAGTAGCCAGAGAGTGGCCTGACTTGTTTTTTCTGATGTAGGTCTAATCATAACTAGCCAAGGGTTTCATGAAAACTATCTAAATCCCTTCCAAGGGCATTACCTCCAATTATCTCTACTGACCCTTAATATTTAAAGTTCTCACTATCCCAACATGACACTGCCAAACCAAGAATCTATTCTCTAACTCATGAACTTCTGGGAGACGAGCCACATTTAAACCACAGCATTCTATCTCTGGTACCCCTGGCACTCAAGTTTCAAGTTCTTCTCCTAGTGCAAAATATGTGCAATCCATACCCAGTTGTCCCAAAGTTTTAACCCATTCCAGTGTCTCTTCTAAGACTCAAGGCAAACTTTCAACTGTGGGCCCGTGTAAAAATGAAAACAAAAACAAGTTAAAGCCAAGAGCCCTGGATCATACCTGAAATCTACTTAAGAGGCTGAAACCGGAGAATCATGGTTTGAAAGAAGACCTGAACAGAAGAATCAGTCCATAAGACTCTTATATCCAATTAGCCAGCAAATAAAAGGAAATGGAGCTGCAGCCTAAATGGTAGAGTCCTAGTCTTGAGCAAAAGAGCTAAGGGTCAGTGCCCATGCTTTCAGTTCAAGCCCTAGTACTGACATAAGAAAAGAAAAGAAAAAGTACATAGGTTGTCAGGTGGGATAAATATAGACAGGATTGTTAAAAGAAGGAATAATGGCATACCTTTGGTGTCAGTAACTGGAGGATTACAGCAGGAGAATAACAAGAAAGACAATTTATGTATATGTAAGATTAGGGAAACATTTCTCAGAGAAACATAGTCAATTAAAGAAACAATTTTTGAAGTTGTTTCTAAAACTTAAAACTGGAAGTACTCTTTATTTTTTATCTTATATTGACAGGCTATAAGCAGCTTATGATAATTCACTTTACTCATTATTGAGAATAATTGTTTCATATAAATCAAAGAAAAATCTTTACCCTGGCTGGACTCTACATGTTCTGTAATGCAAGTCAGATGGAAAGGAAGTTCTGAGACAGCATGGGACATGTTCTGTGCTGCAACCTCAGTGATTTACTGATTCTTAGTTAAAACTTGGTATACTCTGCTCGTTGCCCATCTAACTACCTGAAACTAAACTGACCTTACATTTCCTTTTGAGCTCTCCCTTTCACTCCAACACTTGACTTCACGTTTTCTTGCTGTTTCTCTAATACTGACTCTTGAATATCTAAATGATCATTAAAAATACCATTAACTAGTCAAGAGCTGAGCTCATTTCTATGTAAATATATCTCTGAAGATAAAATGGAACCCACTGGAAAACAGTAGACCTACAAAACTTTGATACATAAATTTTAAATTTGAAAAAAAAAACTGAATAATGGAAACAAAATGAGCGCATAAAATTAACAAATGAAAGACATAAAGCTACTCCTGTAGTAATTTATGTCTGGGATTGAGAAGAAAAGAAACATCTGGTTACCATTAATCTATGCTATTGTATCCAGCACCTCGAAGCTTCTCTTTCCCCTATTCTGAAAGCAGCAACCCTTCTCATTGACTGTATAATTCAACCGTTTCTTTGGAGAAATATGCAATAGTTAGTAATCGCATGCATTCTGAAGCATCTCATTTTATGCCCCCCAAATGCATGATTTACTTCGAATGATAAATACAGCTATGAAATGGAGTGTTTCCAGCATTCGCTGATCAAATGTAACAGGGGAGGAATAACTCAGATGCGTCCTGATGTTTTATATTTCTACACACTAATATTTGCTCCATACCGTATGGCACAAAACACATGAATGCAACAACATAGAACATCCCACTGGTTTTCTCCTCCAACATCTGGTCTTCTGAGGAAGTCTAGCACTTTAGAGGCTCATGTTCAAGTCCCAAGATAGGTGGTAGAATCAAATGCCTCTACGCAGTGAAGTAATGGGAGGCTGGGAAATTTTTTTGCCTAGCATCAAATTGGCACCAGTGAACACTGAGATAATCCCAATGGCACTTAGAAAGAAATGGTAGTCCCCTGGGCCCTCCCTAAAAAGCCACACACAATGCCTCTTCATGGAACAATAAGGAGAACCAGATGCCAGCTAGCCTTTAAAATGGTGACCACCACCCTTCAGGCATGCTGACTCTGTGTTTAAACAGAGTCCAAACTAGAGTTTATTGGCATTGCACCATGAGTTTGGACCGATATATAATGGCAAGTATTCACCATAATGTCATCCTACAGATACGCCCACTACTATTTTCTGCTTATTTATCACTTTCACACCAACCAGTGGACAATTATCTTTTAATTAATTTTTAATTGTTTCTGCATGCAGTTTTTGCCTGTTCCAGAACATTTTATAGCTGCAATCAGGAATTAGGCAATCTTTGTATTTTTATTTAGTAATATGCATTTAAATTTCGATGGCTTAATTCCTGCCTTTTCTCCACTGAACAGTATTCATTATCTAGTTATACCCGAGCTGATCCATTCTCTTACTAAAAGACACTGTGGTTGCATCTATCTGTTGACAAGATGAAGAAGCAGCAGCTTCGCCCACCCATAGAGCTATGGCTGTACATGGGGTTCTTAGCTCAAATTTTTCATGGGAATCACATGAGTTGGTGTATACACTGTGATTTAGCTGGGCAGCAGCTCTCCATGAGTCACATTGGGTATGGGGAAGTTTTTTCAGATTTCCTCACCTGTAGGTTTAGAGCCTACGTGTGGCTGCACAATTATCTGAAACTTTTCTCTAGGGGACAGGTATCTGTGCCTTGTGCACTGGTCTAATCTGTGAGACAACCCACGAGATTTAAACCAGCTCTGCTGTTTGACTCCCTTTGCTTTTTTTTTGTCCTGGACAGTAGCTCTATACTTTCAGAGCCTAGTTAGCACAGGCAAGGCTTTCCAGTCTACGCTTAGCCATCCATGACAAGATTTAGTTCACTGGGAGGTAGAAGCAGGTCAAGAGAAAGGGGGAAGGAGAGGAAGAAGGGGAAGGGGAATAAAGGGGGAGGGGAAGAGACAGGCTCTAAGTTGGGATGATTGTGGGATGGAGCAGATCTGCATGGTGATTCTGATTGCCTCTGAAGCAGTTTTCTTTTATTTGTTTCTTTTAGATACTTGGTAGGGATTTAGTATTCAGTATTATTTTTTAGGTCATCTAGCTACTATCTGTTTTATTACTAGAGTTCCTCTTCTGGCTTATTAGTTTGCCACCTTCTTGGAAGACATATGTCTGAGCTTACATTGCTTGTTTATAGAGATGCTGGGAAGTAGTACCTGTCAGCAATCTTTCAAAAACTGTCCATATACATGCTTATATACATGCATGTATTTATGTGTGTGTGTGTATGTATTTAAGTATGTATATATTATGTATTATATATTTTAGTATTCCTGGAGTTTGAATTCAGGGTCTCAAACTTGCTAGGAACTTTTCTACTTATGCATTTCTCCAGCCCTGATACGACTTATTCTCTAGTTTTCCAATTCTCACCATCTTGATGCTAAAGATCTTTCTCAACTTTGTGTGGCTTTTTCCCACAACAATCTATTTTTTCACAAGAGAGCTGCTAAAATACCAATTTCAGCATGTTACAACTCTATTTAAAAGCCTTTAATGTATTTGCACTGCCTTCAGAGGAAACCTTGTCTCCTTATCATGATTGTAAACTTACCCACTACCTGATCCATGCTCTAGTACAACATTCATTATTCTTGACTTTAATTTGTTTTATAAATGTCAGCCTAACTGTACTGGAGTAAAATTTCATCGTTCAGGTGTTATGGGTTGATTGGTATCCCAATGAATTTCATGTATTGACGTTTTAATTCCTAGTACCTCAGAATGTGACTATTGGGAAATAAATAGGCTGCTTCAGATATAGATCATTGCAAGTACAGTTAGTTAAGATGAGGGTGCACTGGAGTAGGTGGGATTCCTAATTCAATATGATCAGTGTCTTTATGAAAAGAAGAAATTTGAGCAAAAACACAGACATGCATAGAGGGAAGAGAATGTGGACAGACACAAGGAGAAGATAACAGTCTATAAGTCAAGGAGATAGACCTGAAGCATTTTCCTCCTCCCACAGCCCCAGAAAGCATCAACCCTGCCACTGTTTTGATTTTAGACTTATCGCATCAGAACCTGAGACCATACATTCTTGCTGCTTAAGCCATCCAGGTTGTAGAACTCTATTTTAATAGGGTAGGGGACAGGAATAAGTCTAGATTAGGAAGAAGTCTACGGCACCTTAGGTGGCCAGCTCTGAGACGTTCTCACAGTTGGCATGGTCTGGGCATGACCTCCTTATCCTGGTGGAAATTGTACTCCTCTAGAATCATAGGATTAACAACTATCAACCAAGAATACTGTACCCAGCTAAACTCTCCTTCATAACCAAAGGCCAAATAGAATCACAGGATTCTGGAATCATCATTGCCTTGAGTACTCAAACACTAGACATGAGGATTCACATTGCCTTTTGGCTATCACTTTTAGTCTCTTCCTTAAGCTATTCCTGACATGGGTGCCTTCATGTCCCACTTACCCTTCTACTAGATATATCTACTACTTACATTGAGCCACTCAGAAACTTATATTTTACCATAAAGAGATGTCAGCACTTTCTAGAGCATTAAAAATGGGAATCTGGATCATTAAGAAATAGATTCATTTTGTCTTTGTTATAAGCTTAGGACATGATTTGCTATATACTGTGTTCCTTAGAATCCTGGTATACAGACTCTTGAATGATGCTATACTTTGTATACTTTATTAAAGTTTATAGATGTCAGAGAACACTTCCTGATCAGTGAAATATATTATAATATGCTTCCTGTGTTGGTCCTCTCCCATCACCATAGCTATGAGAAGATAGCTTTGTACTACTGCAAGTTTGAACGTCGATTTGAAGATAATAGTCCTGGAACATTTTCTATACTTCAATCTTTGCTTGAGCCAGCAGAAACTAAGTTTTTCTTTTTTTATTATTTGCCAATGGAAGATACCTTACATCTATAATTCAATCTTTTATCTCAGAGGACTGCTTATTCTACTTTAACCCATTAAGAGGAAGAGGAAAAAAATACCAGCAACCATATGAAAAAAACAGGAAAGGAATTTGACTAACAATATTTCTTGTGTTTCCCAGAATACCAAGGCCAATTTCATAGTGACCATTCTCAGAACTCCTTATTCAGTCAATGCTGTAGGTGACTTGTCCAAGTATTCATAAGCCAATCCTTAAATAATTGGATCTAATCAGCATAAGATAAAATACTCTTTGAAAGATGGTTTCAATTCTTAACTATTGGGACTTTAAAATATGTGCTAATTAATTGGGCATCTGTGACTAAATGCCTATAATACTAGCTACTCAGGAAGCTGAGATATGAATATCACACAGTTCAAAGGCAGCTCAGGCGGGAAAAAAAGCAGGAAGTAGAACTGTGGCTTACATGATAGTAAAACACTATCCTCAAGCAAAAAAGCTAAGGGATAGCACCTAAGCCCTGAGTTCAAGCCCCCATACAAGCACAAAAAAGAAAAAAAATGTACAAATAGTAAGTTGTTTCTGAGTTTTGTTATGGATTGGGAAAAGAAATATCTCCGAAGATTTAAATGTCAATAAATAAAGTTTGGGTATATACAGATGTTTATTTTGTTTTTGTCAAGAAACATTGTCAGTGTATTAATCATTATAAAACATGTACCTATCTCTATTCTGGTACTAACAATCATTATATTTAGAAGTATGTGAAAGAGAGCAGAAATATTTCCTAGCAGAGTGAAACCTCCAAAAGCTGGTACACTTTATCTAGCACTATAAATTATACATGTAGGAATCCTACAAACAAATAAATATGACTGAATTTTTGACTCAATATAATATTGATGACAGACTGGTAGCATACACCATCAGTGTAGGTCCATTACGAAGAAGAAACAGCATGCTTTTTCAGGATTTCTTTAGATCAACATTAGAATGATGTTGTAATAATATATGGACAAATAATAAGCCCTATGCATATTAATTGATGGGATAACCAACCCTAAAATTCTCCTTGTGCATTGATTACTCCATACTTTTGTCATTTTACTGGGGATTAAAGTAAAAACATGAAATAAAACCAATTTTCTCTTTTCCACATTGGCATTCAAAATGAGATCTGTGTGGAGTTTGCAGAAAAAAAATTGAAATCAGAACTCTTTTGAAATTAGCAAAGGAAAGTCAATGTCCAGTAGTGATGGAATTAATCCAAGTACAGCACAGTACTACATCCGTGTAGCTAGAGTAAGAAATAGGGAGCAGTTGCTGAAAATGCCCTTCCAATGGCAAACCTTGAAAACCAAGCAGTGAAAAATAATTCTGCTTGCCTACCTGTACTTTAGTGTTCCCTGTTGTAAAAAAATAAACAAGAGAAAAACATTTAAGTTAATCATAAGGCCATGTTTATTGATTATTTACATGCTTTACTGACAGTATTCAAAGTGTAGAACAGAGAAAGGGCCTCAGGACTGACAATGTTAATTGCTAGTTATGTTCTACATTAAGTTTATACTTCTCCGGTCTTCCTCGATGTCAAGAATATTTTCACATTTCTCTTCATTCTCAGATATTCCTACTTTTCTGCACAGGGAGGTATTTTACTAGTGTAGCTGAGACCGCTTTGATGAAATCAATTTCATTTTTAAATCTCTCTCTCGAGAGGCACTCTGTGTTTGTAGGTTCACGGAGGCTGATTCCAAAGACATCTCTTGAGTAACTATCCTCAGGCCATAATGCATACATTTTTAGCTTCTAGATGAGATTCCACTGAGTTAATAGTTGCTTAAAATGGTTGTAAGAAAAAAAAAACCCTTCCCAAGTGGAAAAACTCCAGATGACAACTAAATTCTCATTTATGAGGCCAAAGAGGGAATTCTACTGTCTCTCACAGACCAAGCTGAGTCCTATCAAAATACTCAGAGAAATTCTCAACTCAGATTAGAGACGCTGGACCCCAGGAGCAACATTTCAGGGGACTATGACAGTAGAGCCCCAGGTTGGATGATGAGCTCATGATGGCAGCAGTTTCTCTTGCTTCCCCATGACAGATGACACAATGATCTACCATTCATTTTTCCAATCCAAATGCAGATTAAATTTCATAATGTGTGACAAGATGCCCTCAAAGTGCACAACTGGTCCCAAAAACCCACTGAGGAATATTATTCGCTTACATGTAAAAGCATCCTGGTGCTTGTCTGTTGTTGACTGTTCCCATGTGCACTTTCCTCTTTGTACATTATTTTCTTTCTCTACATGGATAAAAACCAACCTAAATGAGGAAAAGCCTTCCTTAGGAAATTTGGAGGCTCCCAGAGTCTCCTGAGCCTCATGTTTCTTAGGAAATCTCATACTCGAATGCCAGGTTTCATTTACTTGCTCTCTAGAAACGAGGCAGTGTCTGTCTTGAAGGTAGTGAAGCGAAGGTGACACTTTGATATCACTGGGATCTTTAAGAACAATGCCTAGCACCAAGGCATGCTAAATTAAGCATTAAAAGAATTAATGTACCTAGTGACACCCTGCAATAAATGCTTCCAGAAAGCCACTACACAATGAATCAAACACAGGTGGTAACTGGAGTTCCCAAGGAAGGCAGGAGCTGGGAGAAAGAGAGTTTAGGAAACTAAGAACAAAATCCTTCCACAGGCTAAAGAACACTACAAACAGCAAGGATTTAAAACTTAGTTCCTATAGAAAAATGTTGCCGTCAAAATAGAGGACATGACCCTATAGCATAGAAGCAATAAAACTTTGATTACAGATAAGAGTTCTGTTATCCGGCTAAGAATCAGGAAAACAATCTTGAGCTTTCTCAATTCTGAGAATGGAAGAGAAACTTCCATAACCAGGGAACTGGCAGATTTCCAAGAAAAAGGGACAACTTACTTGGACACAGGACAAAAAAAGAAAATATGAGAACAGGCCTGAGAATCTGAGAAATAGCAATGGGGAAAAAAATCTCTTTTCCCACCAAACAGGTATGTTCATTTCCAATTGGCTTGGCTTCTCCTTCAATCCTGGCCTGCTGCCTATTAGAACAGAGAATCATTTCAGGGACCATATAGCTTAGGAACACCCAGGCCAGATGCTTTGACAATTCTGGCATGCTCTTCCATTTCATCAAAACACCTAAACATCAGAGTGTCTGCATTGAACCACCTGGAGACTGGCCCCTTTATCTTCATGCCTATGTGTCCTTAGGATACATAAGCACTTGGAAAACCATTTAGGAGGATTACCAGCCAAGGTACCCCATAATGCAGCCAATCATGATTACCAACAGAGCCCTAGTAACAACAGGACATGTTTTGTTGAGAAAAACGACAAAGCCCCTCAGCTGTAAAAGCCATTTCCTACTCGATTGTTGCCAGCCCCGCACTGCAGTTACGTGGGCCCAAGCTAGCAGTAACACTCTTTCAGTTAAAGCTCAAAACCCATTTGATTTAACATTGAATCCCAGGAAATTACTAGAAATATGTTTTTTTTTCTTTCTTCCCTTTCTTTCATTGGGTCAGCAGGTATAACAAGCTGACTGTGGATCTGTAATCAGCTCCACCAGAGTGTGGCTACAGAAGCGAAAGGAAGGGATATTTCCATGTGACTTGTCAACAGAGCATTCGCAGAGACATCTGTAGAGATGGGAAACATTTTCAGAATTACGACAGTACAGTGACTTTTGTTGAAGGTGTTTATGTGATTGAAATGCATTGTTAGCCTTCAGGCTTATGGGATTGGGACTGTATTTGTGGGGGGGCTGGGAGGGTGGCTCAGTGGTAGAGTGCTTGCCTTGCATGCCTGAGGCCCTGGGTTCGATTCTTCAGCACCACATAAGCAGAAAAGCCGGAAGTGGCACTGTGGCTCAAGTGGTAGAGCGCTAGCCTTGGGCTGAAGATTTGAGGGACAGCGCTCAGGCCCAGAATTCAAGCCCCACGACTGACAAAAAAAAAGAGTTTATTTGTGGATGATAGCAAAGAGTACAGTATTCTCATTAGCAGAATCCAATCATTCATTCATAGGGCCCCATACATTATTCTCCATAATTTGAGTAGCTAAAGAGAAGTCATGCTAGGCCCAAAGTTCAGTCTCCTAATTGCTGCCTAATATTTGAGTAGGGAAGAACAAGAAATGGCAAAAGAAGAAGAAAAGAGGAGGAGGAGGAGGAGGGGGAGGGGAGAGGGAGGAGGGGGTAGAGGGGGACGAGGGGGAAGAGGGGTAGCAGTGGCAAACAGGGAGGAATGATATGATGAGAATCACCTATGGTCTTTCTTATTGATTGAGTTTTAACCATTAATAGAGCTCCCAGACCTCTCCAAGTGTTGATCTCAGTCATTCTGAGTAGGAAGATTAGCTAACATGATTCATTGTCAATAATATTTAAGAAAAGGTCAGGATGCTAGCCATAAAAGAAATGCAAATCAAAACAACATTGAGATATCACCTCACTCCAGTTAGAACAGCAAAAATCAAGAACTCTAACAACAGATGCTGGAGCGGATGTGGACAGAAAGGAACCTTACTTCATTGTTGGTGGGAATGTAAACTTGTTCAACCACTTTGGAAAGCAGTATGGAGGTTCCTCAAAAGACTTCACATAGATCTCCCCTATGATCCAGCAATCCCACTTTTGGGCATTTACCCAAATGTTTACAAACAAGACCACACTAAAGCTACCAGCACAACTATGTTTATTGCAGCATTATTTACCATAGCTAAGATATGGAACCAACCCAGATGCCCCTCAGTAGATGAATGGATCAAGAAAATGTGGTATATATACACAATGGAATTCTATGCCTCCATCAGAAAGAATGACATTTCCCCATTTGTTAGGAAATGGAAAGGTTTGGAAAAAATTATATTAAGTGAAGTAAGCCAGGCCCAAAGAAGCATAGGTCCCATGGTCTCCCTTATTTACAATATCTAGTATAGGTATGAGTCAAGCGGAAAAGGTCAGATAATGTGATGTTAGGAAAATGAACCCTTAAATATGTATTTTAATGTTTTCGTTTCTTTCATGCATGTGTTTCTAACGCATTTATAAGATTATTTCTTTGTTGCTTTGTATGTCCCTCCCCCACAGTGTAACCCCCGCTTTCACTATATTTGATGTCAGTATAACATGTGGAGGAGATGGGGACAAACAAGTCGTTTAAGGATTCAGGTGGACCTGTTGCAACAATGAGAAGTACAAAATGTCATGTCAAAACCAGCTTTACAATGTCGGTGTGGGGGGGGAGGGGGGCATAATTGGGGGGGAGGAGGGTAAAATTGGGTGGGGGGAGGGGGGAGGCGGGGAAGGGAAGTGAAGGGTAAACAAAGGAGGAGGCTGCAATGCTTGGTAAGAAATGTATGCATTATCCTGCCCATGTAATTGTAGCCCCTCTGTACAGTATGTTCTCAAATAAAATAAAATACAATTAAAAAAAAAAGTCATGAGAACTGATAAATGAGTTTAATAAACTTAAGGGATACAAGTGCATGTAAAAAAAAAAGAAAAAAAGAAAAGGTCAGGATGGCCAGCAGTCAAAACCATTTGATTGCTAGTCTTAGCTTTTTGGGCTGGCTTCATAATTATTTCTAAGTGGATGATTTCCTTGTCTGGGACTCATTTTCAGTACTGTATTTTCTATTCTTCTTAATGGACAAAATTCCCTGTTGAGATGCTTCCTGGGCTCTCCAGCTGGTTTGGAGGAGTTTGACAGGATAGACCGTCTTCCTCTGCGTGAGCTCCCCTGCTCTGCCCTGATGTGCACAGCCGCACACTCTTCAGGGCCTTTGGTCTCTTAGCACTGCCCTTCTGCCAGGGGACCTCACTACTGATGCCACTGCAGCCTTCCCTTTGCCTTGTTTAGGGATCAACCTGCATCTTATGAAAAGGATCTGCATCTTTCCTGGCCACGGGAAACATTGAACTTTGGTGTTAAAACATCTTTTTTTTTTTTTTTAATTTGCCTGATTGTGGCCCAGGTTGTTTTTGTGGTTTTGTTTTTGTTTTTGTTATTTTTTTCCTCTCTCTGTGACATTTACTGCTTGTAGATCTTCTGCCTTTTGTTTTCACATTGTATGAGTGACTACCCAGAGCATAGATTGAGATGCATGAGATGAATCTGTCATCATCAAGCTCTGTGACTTTCCTTAGCTAATTATACATTCGATGCCTCAGCTTTCTCATCTGTAAAGCAGAGTTAATAAATTATGTTTACCTTACAGTCAGTGTAAGTATTTATCTCTATGAGTTTTCCATACCTCGAACTTCCTTTTGTCATAGACTCCCATGCTAGGTCCTTTATGGTTTTTTTTGTTGTTTTTTGTTTGTTTGTTTGTTTGCCAGTCCTGGGGCTTGAACTCAGGGCCTGGGTGCTGTCCCTGAGCTGCTTCGGCTCAAGGCTAGCACTCTACCACTTGAGCGACAGTGTCACTTCCAGCTTTTTCTGTGTATGTGGTGCGGAGGAATCCCACCCAGGGCCTCATGCATGTGAAGCAAGCGCTCTACCACTGAGCTTCATTCTAAGCCCTAGGTCCTTTATGTTTCAGTATTATCAGATTCTGCATTGTCTACTATGTAACACATAATACGTGATAGAGAATGCTATAGTGAAATAGATCATTGATGGAAGCTTCAAATGAAAGATTTGTCTCACAAATTTTATTATGATCTGATCTGATCTAGGTCAAGAATCAAAGATAGTCTTTGGAGAATCTGTGCTTCCATTTTTATAGTGAAGTGTGATGGCATGAACTACATTCAGGGGTCATAAAGGACTCAGTAGTAGAGCATTAGCCTAACCTGTATAAGACCTAGGGAATTGATCCTCAACACCATAGGGGTGTTAAGGATAAAGAAAACTAGACAATTCAAAGCACATTTCACATTAGACTATATGAAGATTGTGATCATAAAGAAGGAAAAGCCAGTGTGAGATGGAAGAGTCCAGAAGGCCACATGATGTTGGACAAGTTCAATGGGAAGGTACATGGTGAGTACTCTCCTGTGGTTTAATAGGGTAAAGTTAATGAAAGCATGAATAGCCTTGCAAAGCCTTGTTCCAATTAAATAAGCTTATTATCCATGAAAGTTGTAAATATAAATTTGAAGATCTGAAATGCACACACATTTTTGTTCTTGCTGACAGATTCATTACATTATAACATGGTTATATAATTATCTTATAATATTCTTATACCAAAACCCATCTTCTAATGAAAAAATTCATGTCAATGACTAGAGACTGCTTTTATGACAATCATAAAATAGGACCTTCTTTTTCTTCTCATTAGATAATTCTTTACACTGTTATAATTTGATGTAGCCTACAGTTTTCACTGCAGTATTCTGCTTTCAGAGTTTTCCTGTCCCTTCTAGGTTTAGTATTAGATTCTTCCTTCCTTTAAATGTTCGTATTCTGCAAATTAAAATTACTTGATTTCAGGCAGTCATGGTGGCTCAAGCCTGTCATCCTAGCTACTTTGGAGGTAGAGATTAAGGGATTATGGTTCAAGGCCAGCCTCAGAACAAAATAAATTCTACAGATTCCATATTAAGCAATATCTGGGGACAGTGGCACATACCTGTCAGCCCCAGTGACATGAGAAACACAAGCAGGAAGGTCACACCCAGATCAGACCAGACTTCAATCATGACCCTACCCCAAAAATAACCAATGCAAAAAGAGGGCTGGAGATACGGCTTTAGAACAAACATGAGTTCCTGAGTCCAATCCCTAGTACCACCAAAAAGAAAAAAAGAAAAAATGACATCAACACCTGTAAATCCTCTTGCAAATTGAGGGGGAAAATACTAACTAATTTAGTATGGGATTGGATCCATGTTGATGGCTCCTCACTGAGCAGCTTTACTTCCTTGATTAAGCCATTTCCTCTCTCCCCACCGCCGGTTGCCCACCCCCCCCCACTCTTCCCACCCATTTTCCATCTTACTCTCTCCCACAGGTCACAATTTATTGTTGATTCTTCTGTAGACACTTGACTACCCTGTCTGATCCATATTCTCATGTGTGACTACTTTGTAATTACCTTGAAAGATTGAAGAGAAGAGAAAAAAATAGGGAAAAACTCTTGCAGTTGGATTAAGAGAATGAAGGATGGAAAGTAGTGGCTTAAAGTAGTAGTATGCTAGCTTTGAGCAGAAAAGTCCAGCTCAGTGCTCAGGCCCTGAGTTCAAAAAGAAAAAGTTATCTCTTGTTGGTACATACCAACATAAAAAGCTGGATAGATTTGTGAATACTATTGTGTACTGTTTGTAAACAAGGCTCTGGAAAATTTACATATTTTGTTGAATTGCTTCTTCTTTCTTTCTAGTTGCTCTTTCTTTCCACTATTGTTTGGCCTAAAACTCTCTAAGCTTAGAGATATTCATTATTAATTCTGGTGATTTAGAGAGTGCCTCGTTGAGCAAGTATTTATTGAATTTTAAAATTAAACAAAATTACACAAGTTACTTACAATGTGTAATACCATCCAAACTCCTTCTACTGCCACTGGGAAAAGATCGATATGGAAAGCTACTGGAAATGGGAATAAATACCAACCAGACAAAAATTATGTCAAGCTTCATAAAGCCGAGTATCAACTCAGACTTTAAGGTTAATTATTTTTGTTTGGTTGTTTTGTTTTGTAACAAGTGCTAGTACCTCTTATAAGTAGCTATATATTTAACATATATAATGTCTTAGGGAAATACTAATACTTAGCTAGATACAAAGATATAGAGTATCTTCTCATATCTAAAATATTCCTGGAACTCAAAAAATTAAATCCCCCAACAACAAATCCTCAAAGAAACAACAGCCCAATAAATAAGTGGGCTAAAGACTTAAAGAGAAACTTCTCTGAAGAGGAAAGAAGGATGGCCAATAGACACAAGAAGAAATGCTCAACCTCCCTAGCCATAAAAGAAATGCAAATCAAAACAACATTGAGATACCACCTCACCCCAGTTAGAATGGCTAAAATCAAGAACTCTAAAAACAACAGATGCTGGAGGGGATGTGGACAGAAGGGAACCTTACTGCATTGTTGGTGGGAGTGTAAACTTGTTCAACCACTTTGGAAAGCAGTATGGAAGTTCCTCCACATAGAGCTCCCCTATGACCCGGCAATCCCACTTTTGGGCATTTACCCAAATGATCACAAACAAGACCACACTAAAGCTACCAGCACAACTATGTTTATTGCAGCATTATTCACCACAGCTAAGATATGGAACCAACCCAGAAGCTCCTCAGTAGATGAATGGATCAAGAAAATGTGGTATATATACACAATGGAATTCTATGCTTCCATCAGAAAGAATGACATTGCCCCATTTGTTAGGAAATGGAAAGGTTTGGAAAAAATTATATTAAGTGAAGTAAGCCAGGCCCAAAGAAACATAGGTCCCATGGTTTCCCTTATTTGCAATAACTAGTATATGTCTGAGTCAAGCAGAAAAGGTCAGATAAGTTGATGTTAGGTGAAATGAACTCCAAGATAAGTATTCAAATGTTTTGGCTTTCATGCAATTGTTTCTAACATATTGTTAAGATGATTTCTTTGTTGCTTTGTATGTCCCTCCCCCATGATATGACCCCTGTTTTCACTGTATTTGAAGTTGGTATAATTTGTGGAGGGGAAGGGAAAAAAACAAATCATTTAAATAGTGATCCAGGTGGACCCATTGCAACAATGAGATGTATAAATCGTTATGTTGAAAAATGAACTTTACAACTTTGGCAGGGGGGCAGGGGGGATTAGTGGGGCGGGGGGGGGGAGTGGGGGGGAGATGGAATAATGCTTGATAAGAAATGTACTCATTATCTTGCCCATGTAATTGTAACCCCTCTGTATGGTATTTTCACAATAGAAAAATAAAGACATATAGTATCTCAGGAAAATACTTTCAAATAAATATTGGTGTATCTTTTATAACCTTAATATGTTAACATTAATAGTGAGTGCTACAGAGCTTTCACTATATAGAAGAAGGGAACCATATTTACTTAACTCACTACAGGAGTGGAAAACAAACACACAGACATTTTCAGTGGGAGTGAAATTCGTTAAGGTCTGGGAAAACCGAGCCATAAGTTACTTCCACACCAAAGTACTTAAGATATTTTTCTAGAAAAGTCTCCAGAATCTGCCAAGATGGTTAGGAAAGAGCCTTCCAAGAATAGACATATGCAGAACCTGTATTGTCAGATAATCACCTGATGAGCTCGGACTGGTTGGGGAAAATGACTTAAAGGATGACATCAATCACGATGCATTGCACTTATAAACCAACATGTTGGTTTGAACCTCTTGAACCCGTTTGAACCTCTACTTAATGTAATAAAAATACAGTTAAAAAAGATAGTGACCTGCTATCAGAAACTCAAAATGCCCTTTATGAAACACAATAACTCCTTAATAAAGAAACACACAACCTGTAAAGAGACATGATGACCATACTATGGTTTGCATCTGAAAATGGTCACCAAGGCTTAGATAGTAGCTGATGGGTGCCTCTCCAATGAAGTAGATCAAAAAGGATCTGATTTCATCCGTGCACTAATCAATTGGTGGATTCATAATTCAATGATATTACTGGGAAGAAATGGAGGTAGCGGTGAGGCCTCATGGGAAGGTGGGCTACTGAGCACATCCTGGAGGGTGAATGTTGGCCCCAATCTCTCTCTCTCTCTCTCTCTCTCTCTCTCTCTCTCTCTCTCTCTCTCTCTCTCTCTCTCTCTCTCTCTCCCCCTCTTTCTCTCTCGCTCTTTCTCTCTCTCTCTCCTTCCTTCTCTTCCTCCTTCCCTTCCTCTTCCCCTCTCATCTATTTATCCATCCCTCTCTCCACTTCCCCACCCCCTCATTCTCTCTCTCCCTCTCTCCTCTCTCCTTCTGCTGCTTCCTGGACACCATAAGATGAATAACTTCACTCAGTTTTCCACAATGAGGCTCTCCCTCACCATTGCCAAGAAACAATGGAGCCAGTTCACCATGGACTAAAGCCTCAGAAACCATGAGCCCAACAAAGCTTTCCTAATCTTACACTGTTTCTTTCAGGTATTTGGCAAACCGATGAAAATTTAACATAGACAATTACACTTGTGCAAGAGAATTCTGAAACTTTGCCCCTTCATATCATCAAAACAACAAGAAGCTTCTTCCTGTCCCTTTCCACAATTTCATCCACAACCAACAATTGACGAGGAATATCTGAGCTCACAGATCTTTACCTCCTAGTCAGTTCACAACATAAATTTTATCTGTTTGCAAATCCCAGTTCCAGGGTGTGAGCTTCCACATATACTGAGCACTGAGCCCTTACTTAGTAACAGAAGTGGTTGCTACAAGGTTCACTCTCTGATGTAAGCAGTAGAAAACGAAAACAAACAAAAACTATGAAAAAATAATTTTGGATATTGGACATTAGGCAGCATGGCATTCTACAGCCTAAGAGAAAGGAAACAAATTTCAATTGTCCAGGCTTCCTGCTTAGAATAACTTTCCAGATTTTGACAAAGAGACAAAAAATACTAATAATGGAAGTTCAGTGAGTTTCTGACATCCTAGAGAGAAATCAAAGGTTAGGAAAGCTGAAACAGCTGGAATTTGTGGACACATTAGTAGAAGGAGAAAACATAAATAGAAACAGCTTCTGTATTGAGTACATCTGAATCCTTAATTAAACATTAATGGATACATGTTCTGAGTGAAAATCTGTAAAGCCAGATGAATTTTCAGAGCCATGTCTTGAATCACACCCAGAACTCACACATGGCTAGGAGACATATAGATTCTAATGAGTCCTGGGGTCCTCATACCACAAAAAGGAAGGAAGGAAGGAAGGAAGGAAGGAAGGAAGGAAGGAAGGAAGGAAGGAAGGAAGGAAGGAAGGAAGGAAGGAAGGAAGGAAGGAAGGAAGGAAGGAAGGAAGGAAGGGAGGGAGGAAGGAAGGAAGGAAGGAAAGGAAGAAGGGAGGAAGGAAGGAAGGAAGGAAAGGAGGAAGGAAAGGAGGGAGGGAGGAAGGGAGGGAGGGAGGGAGGGAGGGAGGGAGGAAGGAAGGAAGGAAGGAAGGAAGGAAGGAAGGAAGGAAGGAAGGAAGGAAACAAGGGAGGGAGGGAAGGAAAGAGGGAGAAAAGGGAGGGTAAGGGAGGGGAGGGGGAGGAGGGGAGGAGGGGAAGGAAAGAGAGAGAGAAGGGGAGGAAGAAAAATAGACATGATAAAATGATCAAAAAAAGGACTATTACAAATAATGTCACTATGTCCAAGAGTTAAACAGAAATACACATAAAATATTAAGTCATAAAAAATATTGTAAAAGTATTCCAAATGAATATTCTGAAGGTAAAAGTGTATCTGGAGTTGAAAATGTAGCAGATAAGATTAATGGTATCTTAAACATTGCATGAATAAAGATAAACAAATTTGAAGGCATTTGCTATAGGAATTCCAAGCTAAACAACAGGAATAAAGGACTAACAATACACCCAAATTTGCTGGACCTTGAGATCAATACTAACCCAGTATGTGTGACCATCAAGTCCTAGAAGTACAGAAAAAGCATATGCTTTACATGAAAAAAAAACCCTAAATTTTCTAAATTTCATGAAAATACAAACAATAGATTTGCTGGATCCCAAATGGGAAATATATACACTATACACAAACATAACACACACACACACACACACACACACACACACACACACACACACACATATACCACATACTAAGTCAAAACACACTGTACCAGGTGCCAGTGGCTCATACATGTAATATTAGCTACTCAGGTGGCTGAGATTTGACAATATGGTTTCCAGCCAGTCCAGGCAAAAAAATCTATGAATCTTATCTCCAATTAATGACAGAAAGCTACATGTGGAACTTTGGCTCAGTGGTAGAGCTCTAGCCTTGAGCGTAAAACCTCAGGGACACTGTCCAGGTCGAGTTCAAGACCCAGGACTAGAAAAAAAAAAAAAAAAAGCAAAAGTCAGAAACCATTGGATATAAATTTCCAAAAGTGAATAGAAATGAACTATTCAAGTAATAAATGAAACTTAACTCTGTAGTTGGACGGAGACAGACATGTTATAAATACAAAATGAAAGAAAAGTCAGCTGTTGGTGGCTGATGCCCGTCATCCAGCTACTCAGGAGGCTGAGATCTGAGTAGCAAGGTTCAAAGCAGGCCCAGGCAGGAAAGTCTGTGAGATTCTTATCTCCAATTAACCATCAGAAAACCAGAAATGGCACTGTGGCTCAAGTGGTAAAGTGCTCACCTTGAGCTGAAGAGTTTAGGACAGCGCCCAGGCCCAGAGTTCAAGCCCCATGACCCACAAAAGAAAAAAGAAAAGGAAAGAAAAGAAAGACTTACTACAAAAAAAGGATACTAGCTTGGTGATAATGGCTTACACTATAATATTAACCATATTATATATTGTATATTAGTAATATTTTTAAGAGACCTTATATTTGCCATGCATTTGACATTTCCAGAAACTTTAATTTTTATAAAGCCAAGATGGTTTTGTGGTCAGCTGTCTGGATGGTAAGAAAGGACAGAGAAAAGTTTTCACACTGAAGGAAAATGATGCCCCATGGGAACTTGGATTTAAAAAAGAAAAATTAAAGTTCCTGGAAATGTCAAACATAAAAAGTCTCTTGAAATTTACTTTCAACTCTCTTTGATAGTTAACTGATTTTTTAAAGCAAAATAATTATGAAAGGTAGTGTTCCTTAATTGCAGAATTATGGTTTTTTTCCACAGTGGAACATAGGATAGAAAGAAGAAGCTAGAAGTACTTTCTTGAAAGCTTCTTAGATTATATGGAAAGTAGTTTGATATTATTGAAAAGTAGCTGATGACAAATTAAGGATGAATATTGCAAACCCCATAAACAAGCAATCACCATACTTAAACACATAAATAAAAACAGTAAAGTCTTGAGTCTAATGAACTCACAGTTCTGCAATCATTTTCTCTGTGTTAATCAAGGTTTCAGATTATCTGGACTCTCTCCTCTTATTGGCTAGAGTAATGTAAAATCCCAGTGGGTTAAGGAATAGCATGATAAGAAGGGAGACAGTTGTGATTTTTCTAAAATCCATGATGCTTTAGACACTAAAGGATTTGGAAGTCGAAATTTCTATTAGGATCAGCCACAGATAAGATTATGAAGTAAGCAAAGTCTATCTTTGGTCTTGGTTAATCCTAATGTAGAGAAACTGCTATTAAATTTAATAGTGAATTAACTTCTTTCCACTCCCAGCTCATCTATTTCTTCTTAAGGCCTTTCATGTTCTTTGTCCAGAGACTGAGGTATTGGCACTGCATTTCAGGTGGCAGACATTTATTTCTTCAATCTTATTCCTTTAACCATCACTATTTACTATCCAGAGTTATTACTAAAGGCCATTGCTTTCTGTATATATGCAAATTTTATTAAATCCTGAAGCTTACTTCAGTTATGAATGTGCCTATTTTGCCAATACTGAGGTTTGAACTTATACTCACTTGGCTTGTTTGCTCAGAATTGGCACTCTACCAATTGAACCACCCCACCTCTTTACTATTTTTGCTGGTTATTTTTGAGACAGAGTCTTATGGAATTTTCTGTTCAGGCTGGCTTCAAACTGAGATCATCCATGTCTCAGCCTCAGTCAGGATTAGAGGCATAAATGGGCATAAGTGACAGAATCTATTTTTTTTTAATTAACAAAAACAAAAACAGGCTAAGAATTTTGGCTGAAGTAGTGATGTGCCTTCCTAGTACCTCAAATCCTAGTACCACAGAAAATGCAAACAAAATAACAAATAAATAAAAACAAACCTTAAAAATGAAGTATGAGTTTTGGTGACACTATAACTTACTCTATATGAATTATACCAATAGGAAGTCTTTATAAACATCCCCAGAGGATTTGCTGTGAGTAACAACCTCATGATCAATAAAGCAATGAGTATCAAAAAGCAGAAAGTTAAAAGTATGGCCAACCTGTAATTGTAAATTAACCACGAAATGCCACTCAAAGATACTAATACTACAGAATACTCAAAAAATACTGGACTAGAGCAAGTTGATCAACTTTCACACTTTACAATGTATTGTTCATACCAGTGATATAATAATTGCCAGGTTGTAATACAATACTAGCAAGCCCAGAATATCACTCTGAGATTAGGTTTTTTACTCAGCTTAATGCCGCTGAGATTCATCCAAGTTGCTGTGGCCCCACACATTCTACCCTCCCTGGGAAGTTTCTCTCTCTCTCTTTTTTTGTCATGGGTGATGTAATTTCTTTGGCAAAAACTGCTTGTAACAAGAATGGGTCGGTAATCCAGCCCAAGCTAATGTATACCAATCCTTCCACATAAGATTTGAAGGTTACATTGCCCCATTTGTTAGGGAATGGAAAGGCTTGGAAAAAATTATATTAAGTGAAGTAAGCCAGGCCCAAAGAAACATAGGTCCCATGGTTTCCCTTATTTGCAATAACTAGTATATGTCTGAGTCAAGCAGAAAAGGTCAGATAAGTTGATGTTAGGGAAATGAACCCTAAGATATGTATTCAAATGTTTTTTTTCTTTCATGTGATTGTTTCTAACACATTTATAAGATGATTTCTTTGTTGCTTTGTATGTCCCTCCCCCACGGTATAACCCCTGCTTTCACTATATTTGATGTTGGTATAATTTGTGGAGGGGAAGGGAAAAAACAAATCGTTTAAATAGGGATACAGGTGGACCCATTGCAACAATGAGATGTACAAGTCATTATGTCCAAAACAAACTTTACAACTTTGGTGGGGGGGGAGGATTGGGTGGGGGCAGGGGGAGGATGGGAAGGGATGGGAAGGGGAAACAAAGGAGGAGGAGGCTACAATGCTTGATAAGAAATGTACTCATTATCTTGCCCATGTAATTGTAACCCCTCTGTTTAGTATTTTCACAATAAAAAATTTTGAAAAAAAAGATTTGAAGGTTAGACCAGAGATTTTCAGCTTTATCTTGGTTTGTTCTCACAGATGTTGAGAATTTATGACTTCCCCATCTCACTTTTAGGGTGTGTGTCATATAAGATAGAAGTCAAGGACAAAAGTCACTTGGAAGGAAGGAGGGATGACCAAGAGACGTGGCAATGATAGGAAGAATGTGGCTTCATATGGCTTTGCCTTCCCTGGTTGCAGAACTCCCAGTATTGCCTGTATTTCTTACAACCTTGCCTTACACATCACAATCATTTAATACTCAGCTTGCTGGCACTCATTAAGCTGTATGCCCTGCTCCCTAAAAGCAACTTTTCACTATTAGAACCAGCAAATCAACATTAGTTTGATGCTCTGAACTATATTCCTTATTTGGTTTTCACATGTCCTCTTTTGCTATAATATTAGTACATTTTATCTCATGGGTGGATGCACAGATTCCTTCCACCCCACCCCCACACTGCACTGTACAATCACCACACTGCACTGTACTACCACCATACAGGCGTCCTCCCTATAATTCCTCTTGGCAGTCAGACCATCCCAAGCCTAGCACCGGCCATCACTGATTACTCCCCATCTTTGTAGTCCTGTAAATACTGTTTTATACATTAAATCATAAAGCAGTCTTTTGAGATCAGTTTCTTTGACCAATTTCATACCCCTCAGATCCATCCCAGTTGCTATAAGCATCAAGACCCTGTTCTTTTCTATGGCTATATTGTATTCCACTGCATAAAGCATCATTTGCTTCCCTTGTTCAAGGCATTTGGGCCATTTCCAGCTTTTGCCTGGTATTAGTAAAGTTGCTTACAACATTCGTGTGAATGTTTTAATGTGGAACTTATGTTTTCATTTCTCTAGGGAAAAAAAACCATAACTGCTAATGTTGGGTATGTGTTGATATTGTTTGGACATATGTGAAATATTTAAATAAAACTCTCCTTTGATTGTTCCCACTCTAATGTTCTATTATTTCCCAGAATAAGACAATGTCTGAATTTCCCACCAGAAAATGAGATTTCCAAAACCAGGCCATATTTTAATGAGAATTGCATATCCCTGACTCTGCTCACCACAGCTAGATATGAAATACTGTTGTGTCTCTTTGGGGGACTCCCAAAATTTCCAAGATAACTCGGGGTTCGTTTTGATGGCTTAGTCACTTGTTTCAAGGAGCCAATCACATACTTCTACAAAGTACTTTCAAAGTACAACCAGATATGGTGGAGGGATTCTTATCTGAGACTGGAACTTCAAGCTTCTAAGGCAGCTGCTCTGCTCAATATAGCCTGCATGCTGACCTTCTGTCCAGTACCCTACATGTATCAAGCATGGCCACCAGTACTCAGATATTTGGGTGAATGGTGCTTGAACTTGTATTGTTGTAAAGACAAGTCTAATAAAAATCTCAAAGAAAATAAAGGATATATAATAGGGAAGAAGAGGGAAGATGCTTACGTCTTTAAGAGTAAGTGAGCATAAATATGAACAATCTAGGTGATACAAAAACGTTGATGGAAACAATGCCAGTGGCTCATGCCTGTAATACTCGCTACTTGAGGCTGAGATCTGAGAATCAAAATTTGAAACTAGCCAGGTACTAGTGGCTCACAGCTGTAATCCTAGCTACTCAAGAGACTGAGATCTGAGGATCGCAGTTCAAACCCAGACCAGGCAGTAAAGTCCATGACACTCTTACCTCCAAGTAAATACCAGAAAACCGGAAGTGGCACTGTGGCTTAAATGGTAGAGAGCTCATCTTGAGCTGAAGAACTCAAGGACAACACCCAGGCCTAGATTTCAAGCCCCACAACTGAAAAAAAATGTTTTTGAAACCAGAATGGAAAGTCTCTAAAACTCTTATCTCCAACTAACCACCAAAAAGCCGGAAGTGGAGCTGTGGCTGAAATGGTAGAGCACCAGCCTTGAGAAAAAGCAACTAAAGGACAATATCTAGGCCCTGAGTTCAAACCCCAGTACTAGCAAAAACATAAAACAAAAAACTTACAGAGAATTGGCTCCTAAAAAAACTGTGACAGTGTAATAAGTTGCATATTATTTTAATTAGTAAATACAACTAAAGATTTGGTCTTTAGTCCATTCAATTAGCTGAATCAATATTATTTTTCTTGACATAACAAAGTACATGTGTCACTTTTGCTACTTACAACCTCCTTTAATACCAGATCAGAAATTAGTCTGCTCTCTAATATTAGAAATTATATCTAGAGTCATCCTATCCTTACTCAATAACCTAGGTATGAGTTATTGGATCACATGACAGGATTTCCTTATACCTGGTACTCTATGTTATTTATTTTAGGACCATTGGCATTTATTATTGGCATTATGGAAACCAGCCATGGCTGCCTTAGAGCTAGAAAGAAACTAAGTGTCAGATAAATTAATCTGGAAAATATTGTCAGCATGATAGCACTCTAATTGCCTCACCATTTTGGTTTACCATATTGTATAGTGTCTTGGGAAGAAAGTAGATGAAGGAGTCTGGAGAAGGAAGCAAAGGGAGCAACAGTACTAGTGTCAGTACATCATCATCCTTTCATGAAAGTAAATGCATCTCTTTCTTTCTCTCAATTCCTGAAATCTAATGTTACACAGTACTTGGAGAATTAATTATTCAACAATTCTTCCACAATTTTAGGCAAAGTATTAGGAAATACTGTTTTATATTTGAGCAGTAAAGATTCATAATAATAGTGCCTTCAAACTTCCAAGCGTATTGTTTTCAGATTGAAATTAATTCTGCAGATAAAACATCTTTATGATCATTATAAACACAGGTTCTAAGGTTTATTGTACTACTACCTCCAATATTTGGCTTCCACATTATGGTCTAATATGGCTTTTGGGTCTTTATGATACCCACTATTCAGCAGCAGAATGGAGAAAAGAAATTCTGTAGAAGTAATCAGGCCCATGTTTTAACAGTTTTAGAAGCTATAAATGACAGATTTACTTGTATATCACCGGTCAGAAAATAGTTATATTGTCACATCTAGTTTCAGAGAAGGGCTGAGAATATGGTTCATATTTTGGATTGTCATAGGTGCAGCTAATATTAGGGAATTTACTCCAAAAGAAGGAGGGGAGAATGAATTGTAAGAAATCCATAGCTGTCTCTGTCACAGGTTCTCTATAATAGTGACCTCCCATTTATGGCTGCTCAAAATCTTTTGGACACATTCTCTATGTTTAGGTAGTTTCTATTACTGCATATACTGCATACTTAGTGGGTTAGGTTGAGGGGCCTGAGATGAGGCTGGAGAAAAGACAGGGCCTAAATGTGGTGAGTCTGATTCATTTTATTGGTGAATTAAGATTTCAAAAGTATTAATTTTGGGTTTTTTTTTGCAACTTAGACATCATAGACAAAGGTAGAGGAGGAAAATTCTTTTGGTTAGTATGCTTAAAGCTCTTTTATCATGGAGAATAAAACAAAAATTTAAAAAAATTATTGTTCTTAGTAGAGAAAATATGTCCAAAAACTCTGATCCAAAGTACTAAAAGCTTATATCCCCTTTTAATTTACAAAATATTTTATGTTAAGTAATTGAGTGAATGATTGAAGCAAAGGAATGGAGTCTAACAAGGAAAGGATCTATTCAGAAAGTGAGTACATTGTTTTGAACAAATGGGAATAGATACAGGACAAAGACGGAAATGAATAGATCAACGAATATACTAAATATTAAATCTAAACAAAAAAAATAAGAATACAGGCCAGTGAGGTGATATGCTTGTAGTCCCAATTTGGGAGGTTGAGGTGGGAAACTCTTAAACCCATGAGTTCCAGACCAACCTGGGCAATACAATGAGATTTTTGTCTAACAAACAAAACAAAACAAAAAACTGACTAAAAATGAGAACACAAGACCTGAAGATTCTTGAGTATGTGCACTAAATTGTTTGCGCATAGCAAATGTTTATTAGACAAAATACTATATTGGACATTTGGAATTCCAAACCTCCAAAGCTCTACACAACCTCAGATTCACAGATATCAAGGATTATTTATAATCAATCTCAAAAAGTCAAATAGGTGATGTCACTGCTGCGACCATCCAAGTGGTTCATGAATAGGGACATAGAGTATTTATTTATAGCCTGTCTTCAAATACACCTAGGTTTTCTGATGTCTATTACAAAGAAACAAACTATCTTAGAGATTGTTAGCCATTTAAAATTTTGTTATAATTCTGTGGGTATATCTGATTCACAAGTTTTCATCTGAGGTGCTTGGAATAATAGGATTTTCATAGTGGTCTCACCTATTTTTTGACAGGTATACTGACTGACTGGAAGTTCAGCTGGGACTCTCAGACAAGGAGCTTCCGGTTTCATCTGTTTAATCTTCCTGAAGGCTGCTTTAGTTGCCCTCTTTAGTCAGGATCCAGGAACTACTCCAAGGGGCAAAGGTGGAAGGTGTGTGTGTGTGTGTGTGTGTGTGTGTGTGTGTGTGTGTGTGTGTGTGTGTGTGTGTGTGTGTGTGTGTGTGTGTGTGTGTGTGTGTGTGTGTGTGTGTGTGTGTGTGTGTGTGTGTGTGTGTGTGTGTGTGTGTTGGTTCTAGGTTGAACTCAGGGCCCAGGGCCCTCACTTGGCTTTTTCACTCAAGATTGTCACTCCATTTGAGCCATAATGCCAGTTTGGGCTTTTTGTTGGTTAATTGAGGATAAGACTCACAAATATGTCTGCCCAGTTGGCCCCAAATCAGCCTCTTGAGTAGTTTAGCCTTATAGTTGTAAGCCACCAGCAATGCCTACCTTACAATACTTAATATCTGTCCCATTCTTCCATTCAGAAAAAGCTATTAAAGCCTCCTAGTTTTAAGGAGAAGGGAAATATACTCCATGTCTTGTTAGGAGGGTGGCAAGTTTATATAGCAAATAAAGATATGGGATAGCAAGGATTATGGTAATCATATTAGCAAAAACAGTGACTACTATCTACCCTTTAGATGTAAAAATACCACATCCCCAAAACATTAAATATATTCTTACCTTATTCCACATAAAATAGATCTCAGTCTATTTTATATCAGGCTCAGGCTCACAGCCCAGTATTTTTCCATCAGTTAGATGTAGTTGAGAATGAATTCTCTTCAGTACAGAGATCTATGAGCTATCTATTCCATACCTATACCAACAAAAAAATTAGGGAATGAAGCTAAACTAACCATAGTAAATATTCTCATTCAGAAAGAGGAAGTCATGCAGTGATTTCTATGGCTTTTCTCTATGAATTCTCATGTCCTCAGAATGGCTTTCCTTGGGCTTTGACTGCTTCCTGATCATTGATGTTCGAGTCCAGGAACCTTGATTCATTTTGAACTAGGTCCTCTTAGCAGCATATAGATTTCCTATGGCTTTCATTTGGATTAGCATTATTGTACATAAGACTTGCACACTCATTAGTGTTAATATCCCTAGAGAGAAGCCACATTCACTTATTGTTTTTTAAGTCACCTTTAACCTTGAAGGAAAAATTATAGTCATGTGAAACAGTTCTTAAAATTTTCTGCAGGTTCGTTTTTTCCTGGGTGAAAGGGTCTATAAAGCACAACCATAAGATTTTTAGATGCCTTTAAAAAAAATCTAGATGAGAGCATCTAGAAGTCTCCAGGCTTTTATCTTTATGGGGTCTTAACAACGAATCTCACAGGCACATCCTTGACTTGACCTTGAAGGAAAATCACATTATAGTGGCATCACCCTGGGTTTGATCTTTTCCTTAGAACCATTTCTGACTGCCAATGTTTGCCATCTGGAGAGGCTTGGACTGAGAAACAGTTTTATTCTCCAATTTTTAGGCTGGAAAGTTTTAGGCTGGAAAAGTCTTCCTCCCATATTCTGCTTGAAACCCAAATTGTTTCTTTAGCTCTCTCTGTTTCAACACTTTATTATCAGCAGCTACATGAAGCTAATTCACATGTCCATCATTCTACCAAGAACCAGCTTTTGCCAAATCCACAACTCATTGAGCTATGTTTTCTATCTTCCATGTCACTGCAGGTGGCAACACTGCCAAATCTTCCATCATTACATGCAACTGGGTACCCTTCTCCCAGTCTTTAAAGTCAATTTTCTTTCTACTGCTTCAGCCTTTATTAAGAGAGTACCTGCTGCTTTTGATGCCTTCAAACAGAGACCATTCTCAATGTATGCCATGTATTTGTCTTAATCTATACCATATATATATATATATATATATATATATTGCTTATTTAATGACTATACTTTATCTCAATATTTCTATCATTCTTTTTTTTGTCGGTCATGGGGCTTGAACTCTGGGCCTGGTCTCTGTCCCACAGCTCTTCAGCGCAAGGCAAGTACTCTACCTCTGGAGCCACAGCGCCACTTTCAGTTTTCTAGTGCTTTATTGAAAATAAGAGTCTCATGGACTTGGAACAGTGATCCTCAGATCTCCACCTCCTGCTTAGCTAGGATAACAGACGTGAGCCACTGACGCCCGGCACTTCTATCATTCTTGCCTTAATATTGCATAGATTTGGTTAATTATGGTCATTTGCAAATCATACATGGAGAAATTAAACTGCACGCAGTTGAAGTTAATGGTTCTTTTTCTGTCAGTTGATTCAAGATTTGAACTGAGATCTTCTTGATTTCAAAATCTATACCTTCTATGCAGGCAAATAGAGTATTCAGAAAATTAACGTAAGTATCTATAGTAAAAGTCATGATGATTTGGTAATTAAACAATGATCAAAGGCAAAAATAATGCACAGGAGGAATAGGTCTGACTTACTTACTGCTTGTTGAGACTTACTGTTGAGACTTACTTACTGCTTCAGAGACCGAAACAGCGAAATCAACAGAAAGGATTGGTAGTACATGATGATTTCATTGTTTTGTTCATGTCAACTCCAAGGAAATAACCAGAAACACAAATGTTATCCAGCAAGCAGAGTAAGAAATCTGGACCAACATTTTGGACATATCTTCAACAAGCGAGTAAGAAGCCATATCCTTGAATTCAATCATCTCATAGAATCAAATGACAGAGACCTTCCTCCAGGCAACAGTTTACATATTAATGTGATAAAGGCTTCACGGAAAGCAAATACACAAGTAAGCACAAAGAACTAAGAGAGCAGAGACACCAAAGGAAACAGCTATAAAGGGGAGGCCATTTTACTGGGGTACTGTTACAACTTCTGCAGGAAAGAAAGGACAAAAGTAGACAAGGAAACTATTAAGAGTAGTGTCTTCTTTATTGTGAAGAGTCACAAACGTGTCTGGGTAGAAAGCTCAAGAAACAGGAAAAGTACTAGCCACAAAATCTCAAGAAGAAAAAAAAATGTTCAAAGCATCCTGGAGGAGCCAGAGGCATCTTATTGGAATGAGATGAGATTTAATGTGCAATAAATGTAGGGCAGACAAAAAATGAAGACCAAGAAGAGACTGTTTTATTGGGCTTGAATTCAGTTCTTCCTGTTTATGAGGAAGTCAGATAAACTATGATAATTCAATCTTTCCAAAACATTAAAATGACTTCCAGACAAAGTATATTGTTTATATAGCTGGATCATAATGACTCATATCCCAGGCAGGGATAAATGAACTATAAGCTGAATGAGAAACACTTCACAGGATAATTAAGTTGGCTAGGCTTAACTGAGGGTTCAGAAGCTCCAAGATTTGGATATTTTCAAATATGGAAAGATGATTTCAGGCTCAAACTGAGGAGTCCTAAGGATTTAGTGTCTGAGAGTTCTTCCATTTCAACTTCTGGTTTGTTCTGCCTAAAGAAAATATCTACATAAAAAAGAGAGCAGCTAAATATTTGGAAAGTACAGGAAACTTATGCTTTTTTTTGAAAAGCATTTTTATGCCTTATAAGAACCATCTAGCCAATACAGAAAGACATTTATAATAGAATGTCAAAACAGAGCTTTCTCTGTCTTTATCTCAGCTTAGATCCCTGAACCTAAGAATACTTCTACAATCTAAAATAGGAAGCTAACTCTGTATATACAAGGATTGAAAATGCATTACTCTGGAAACTTGCTTTGGCAAGTCTTAGCTTAATAGCTGCCTCAAGAATAGTTAAAAGGCTGAAGAGGCCAAGAAAGAGGACTATTTTTAGAGATAATTTCTTTGGAAATAGTTATTGGAATGCTATGGAATTCACTGCCAATTCTGACTTGAATGCACATACTTCACCACCATGAGTGAGGAAAGCAAGGTGTGCTTGCTTTCTTCTTCTTCAATACAAGTACGTGGAGATAAAAATCAGTTAGAGAACTTACCCTTTGTTCCTAACCCGTGTAGCTAGATGTGATTTCCAATTGAAGAACAGGTCAAATGTTGGAAAATATGATTGTTACATTAATAAACAGGTACATCCATCCCATGTTTCCCAGAGATGCATTGTAGAGCTGAGATAAGGAGTCAGTAAGCATTCTACCCAAGAGAGCTGTCTAGAAAGAAGATAGGACTCCAGGACAGTAGATAACCACTGAATGCCCAGAACCTAGGGAGGAATTAAACCTGACACCAGAAGAAGGATTGCTTCAACCTCAGGAACTGTGGCTGGAGGTTCTCAATGGGGAGAGCTTTGAGAAACACATAAAACTGCCTAAGAGAAAATGAACCGGCTTTGGATCCCAGCCCAGTCTAGAAATCAACAAAGTGAGACCATGTCAATAGCCATGTTCAATCATTTCTGCTCCTGGTATTTCTTCCTGCATTCTCTGTGCCCCTGTCCAAACCCTTCTCAAGCTGGCATGGTTGATGCCACCTAATTGCAACACAGTGAAATGGGAGATGCGTCCTTCAAAGAAGCTTGGAGTCATGACTATTGCCATAGATTGACAATTTTAATTCTTAATGGGATTACTGTTGCATGTAGAAATATAAGGAAGAAAGAGAGAGAGAGAGAGAGAGAGAGAGAGAGAGAGAGAGAGAGAGAGAGAGAGAGAGAGAGAGAGAGAGAGAGAGAGAGAGAAAGAAAGAAGAAAGAAAGAAAGAAAGAAAGAAAGAAAGAAAGAAAGAAAGAAAGAAAGAAAGAAAGAAAGAAAGAAAGAAAGAAAGAAGGGAAGGAGGGAGGGAGGGGGGAAGGAAGGAAGAAAGGAAGGAAAAAAGGAAGGAAGGAAGGATACATTAGTTATGAGCCACTAGCAAAGCTATAGGACCTGCCCAAAGTTTTATGCAAGAACAAGAGAAGGGTATAGCATAGTGATTAAATGTACCACTTATCGAGAAAGAGATCCCACATCGAAATTTGAGCTACACAATCTACAAGCTGTGTGCACTTGGCCAAATAATTCAGTCATTTCAAAATCCTTCCCCAGAAAACTATGGATAGTAATTGTACCTATATCATAGGATTGAGGTAAGGGCCAAATGTAATTATGTAGATCAATCAACACTCTGGCTACAATAGCAAATGCTTTATAAATATTGGTATTTGTCTCTTTTGCTCATCCTCAAGAGTTGGTGTTTGCACCAGGAGATACTACTATTTATATTGCTATTCCTTAAACTCAGTCTTAGGATGGACATATACAGTTGTTCTCAACTAGAAGAGAGCAGCCATTCCCAGAGCCCTGCAGCACTGTAGGATGGGAAATGGAAAATGCTATGTCCAATTGGAAACTACAGGCAAAACCTGCTTGCTTCACCTGGCATCTCCCCCAGTTCCCCACAGAGTGAAAACAATCCTCTTTCCTTGTCGTAGGAACGGTCTAAGATTTTGAAAGACTTCTGGGCTTCTCACAGTGATCTCACCATCTTTTGAGAGAATAATTTCACTGAAATTCTAGTTGAATGAGACACCTGCCATTCTGATATTTCCCAATATTTCAACGTACTTTACAAAGTCACCTGGTCAGATTTCTTTCTTCTGTTCAACCTAAGTTAAGCAGAATATTCTTGGAAATTGAAGGCCACACTCCTCTTAAAGAACATTAGCCCATCCATCTCAGGTGTTTTCTCTTTCCTGAATGAGAAAACAGTTTTGCCCATCAATAGCTAATGGTCATGGACCAGGCTTACTCAAAGAAAAACATAAAAAAGGCTTGACACTCAATGAGAGTAATGCACATAGCAAGCAGCTGCAGTTTCTGTCCAGCAACCCAGAGACTTCGTTGAGCTACTGGATCTTATAATTGAACAAGAGAGCATAGGGGTCATCCATATCAACCCTTGATTTTTCACTATTCTAGGATTCCATGCATTATTCCTCCTGATTGCTAGCATCTGCAAATTGTGTATTTGGCTTGCTTTCTGAGTATTTGTTTTATTTAATACTACTTTTTTTGGAGACATAATACATTTACTTGGTTCAAAATGTAAAGATCTGAAAGAGTGTAGATTAAAATGCTTCTCTTCTTTCCCTGATTCACGGCCAAATAGTGGTCCTTCCCAAAGGGAGCTAATGTTATTTGTCTCACATGTATCTGCTAAAAAAAATAAAGAATTGGAACAATTAATGTATATGTACAAAAGTTGCAGAAAATTACCTAATATGCTTTGTACCCAACACTAAATTTAAAAAAATGTTCTATGTCTGTACCTAATGAATTTCCTCATTCCTTTTTAATATCCGAATAGTTTCCCATTGAATGCCTGTATCACAGTGTAACTTGTTTCTTATCTGAAGATATTTACTTTGTTTACAGTAATTTGCTATTGCAAATCATGTGGTATTAAACAACTTTTTGCATTAGGCATTAATTAACAAGCCTGTGTGACTATATTTGCATGCCAGCCAGATCTGGAAGTAAAATGATTCAGTGAAACTCTATATGCATTTGTAATTTTGAAGTGACCTTGCAAAGGTCTCTCTCTCTCTCTCTCTCTCTCTCTCTCTCTCTCTCTCTCTCTCTCTCTCTCTCTCTCTCTCTCTCTCTCTCTCTCTCTCTCTCTCTCACACACACACACACACACACACACACACACACACACAAATACATGTGTCATATGTTGTACCAGAAACAATTCATAGCCAATAGAGCTAGCATTGTGCAATTCTCTACTGCCCTCTTCAGCAGGGGCAAGGTAGACTAGACACAGTTGCATACAGCATAAAAGAATGGGCTCCGGTACACTTTCTGCTCTTCACAATTGTAGAGTGACTACAAGGAAAACAAAACACCTCCTTAACTCCACAGCACATATTTCTCCCTGGACTGGAAAATGTTCTTGTGGGAACAGAGTCCATTACTGGCTGTTTCACCCTAATATTGCTGATTGCTGATATTAACCAGAGATTTTGTGTTAACCTAGTAGTCACACGCTATCCTGGGGAACCAATTCTTTGCTAATCCAGAATCATAAAGGAAGGAAAGAAGGGAGGAAGGAAGGAAGGGAGGGAGGGAGGGAGGGAGGGAGGGAGGGAGGGAGGGAGGGAGGAAAGCCTGGAGAGGCAAACAGTGTAAAAGGAAACCCAAGATTAGGAAGATTCTTTTCTTGGCTTGACAAGAAGAACTTAGAGCCCTTCACCAAGGCTGCAATAATTTATACCTAACACTAGTGAGCGTGCCTATCCACCCTAGCAAATCACAAAGACAGTATCACCTTTGATAATCTAATGGTGACAAGTGGCATTTTAGTATGATTTATGTTTAAATCTCTTTTATTAATGTCTAGATGGAGCATCTTTTCATATATTTGAAAATGATTAATTTTCCTCTTTCTGATATGCCTGTTCATATCATCCTCTTTTTATATTGGATTATTATGTTTTTCATATTGGTTTATAGGAGATTTTTATCTACTATATTTATTATGGAATTAATGCTTTTTTTTCCCCCTGTAACAAAGATTGCAGGAGTTTCTCAATTTATCATCTGAGTTTTGACTTTGTTTATGACGAGTTATATTTGGTGGGAATTTAATTTTCCGTGTAGTTGAATCTATCATTTTCTTGCTCTGGCTTCTACATTTAATGTTGTATAGAAATATCTCCCATACTCTCAGATAACCTAACATGTAAAACAAATGAACAAACAAAAACTCATGGTTGTTTTGTATTTAGGAGATATTATCTTCCCTTCATTTAATCATCCCTAGCTCTCCAACTTGGTTTGCACTTCCCTGACATTTTTGTGTCTGGAGAATTAGGAGCAGCCTAGAAGTGCAACACTGAGTTTTTCCACCTTTTTCTTCCTTATTTCTCCTTCATATACTTTGGTATATATGCTGACAACATACTCGGTAGGTTCTTGTCATTTTCTGTGAACATAAATTTTGTTCAAAGCTCAATTTCTCATAGGTTTAAAACTCCTAACAAATTCTACTTACTACTTACTAATTACTCCTTACTAATTCTACTAGGCTTCCATAAAACTTACACAAACATTTTCTCAAGTTATTTTGAACTCACTTGCTATTTATCAGTAAATTTTACTGTATAATTCCTAACTAAGGTTATAGCACTTTCAATTTTATCAATATGATACATCTTTCTACAAATTAATAAAAATTTTGAATAATGTTTGAATAACATTTTCTGTCCAAGGGTAATTTTCTGTCTCTGTAGACGTGAGACCTAATACACTGATTCAGAAATTCTATTCAAAGAATAGTAACAATAACAACAACAAAGAAATAAAAAAATGTCTGTCCACCAATATGGCTCATACCTGTAATATTTGCTACTCAGGAGGGTGTGATCTGAAGATCACAGTTCAAGTCCAGCCTGAAAAAACAAATTCCAGTGACTCAGTTCCTTCCAGCAAAAATCTGGAAGTAGAGATGTGGCTCAAGTGGTAGAGACTGCCATCCCTGAGTGTAAAAGTAGAACAAAAGTGCAAAGCTCTGAGCTCAAACATCATAATCAACACACACACACACACACACACACACACACACACACACACACACACACACAAACACACAGACTGGACAAAATTTGGAAGACCAATATAGAGAATTTTGCCAAAGTCAATAATTTTTATAAGGTTGAATTAGTATTATACTCTATAAAAGAAAGCATACCAACTAATGAAACCCACTATAAAACTCAAAACCAAATTAACATGCATAGAAAAACTTTATTAAGATGGAGCTAGTATTGAAGATTAGCTAATGTTGATAAGAAATGTTACAATTTCAACAAATATTTAGAAAGTTTGAATATATACATATGTATAAAACAAAATATATCTCATCACACAAGTAAAATACAAATTTCTGATTTACTTAAAAACAAAAATAAATGTTGAAAGTTTGCCAAAAGTATAAAAAACTATAATATGTTGTTAGATGATACAGAGAATAACTTCATGGCTTTAGAATGAGGAAGACCTTCTTAAACAGAAATGAAAACAATTGAACTGAAAAAAGAATAAAATAAACAACTACAGTAAAATTAAACGCTTCTAGCCATTTGAAAGAAAATCATCCTAAAAAGCAAGGCACAATTTGGAGGAAAATTTAGCAAGCATATGGCAGACAAAAGATTAGAAGCAAGGCTATATAAAGAATCTCTGCTAATCAAAAAGGAAAATCAGTGAGTAAAAATAATTGAAAAGGCACTTTACAGAGGAAATTTCAGTGACCAACAAAGATAAAATGAAGTAAATTTTTATCACTTATCATAAGTGAAGAATTACATTCCAGCCAACTGGCAAAAGATGATAGATTTACCATATTTTGTAAGAATGTGAAGTAAATGTAAACCCTTATCTGTATCATATAAACTTAGAGGAGTTCAAGTACATGATGAAATTCTTGTGTGTGTATGTGTGTGTGTAAGTGTGTGTGTAAGTGTGTGTGTATGTGTGTGTATGAGTGTGCGTGTGCATGTGTGTGTATGTGTGTGTGAGTGTGTGTGTGTGAGTGTGTGTGTGTGTGTGTGAGTGTGTGTGTATGTGTGTGTGAGTGTGTGTGTGCGTGTGTGTGTATGTGTGTGAGTGTGTGTGTGTTCATTTACGCACATGCGCATACGCACACATTTCCAAGTATTACGGCTTGCACTCAGGGCCTTATTCTCTCAACTGGCTTTTTCACTCAATGCTGGCCCTCTACCACTTGAGCCACACCTCTATGTCTGGCTTTTTGCTGGTTAACTGGATATAATATTTTCATGAATTGTTTTTCTACTTAGGCTATATTTGAACCCAACCATGATTGGAGCTCAGCCCCCTGAGTAGTTAGGATTTTAAACATACACTACTGGCTCCTGGCTTAACCCCCTTTTTTAGTATTGAACTTAACACGAATGAATGCAAGCAGAACACCACAGAATGAAGCCAGACAGGGTAGAAAAACCGTAAGATACTCTATTATGAGCAAAATGAATCTTTTTAGCAACACTTGGAGAACTTACTGTCTTTAGAGGATTTATTTCATCCTTGAGTTGGTTTGATTTCTGCCTTGTGGGGAGTGATTTCTTTTTTTCATTTTTCTTTATGTATCTATCTGATTGTGTGTCATACCAATCAAGGGGAAAAAAAGCCTTATAGAAAGCAAGTGTTAAAGAAAACAATCTGTATTGCCTGGTTGATTGACTTCTTTCTCCATAGAGTAGTAAATGCAGAGATCTCAAGGGCTAGAAACATTTCAACTTACAGACTATAATAAATAGTGCAGAATTTTGGATCTCTGGTCAGGTTGCATAAATGAACTATTCACTTCTAGCTATAAACTTACCTACTATATTAGTTGATTTTTTAAAAAATATTTAATATTTAAATTTGATATTTTTTAATATTTTAGAATACAACTATGAATGATAGATAGAAAAGGTCTGAAAAGACAAAAACAACAGGCTCAACTCTAAGAAAGGGCATTTCTTTCCTTAAGAGAAGGATAAAGCACTAAAGCATCTTATTACTGTTTATGTAATGAAATTGCCAGTGGTTCAATTTATTGACTTACACTTAAACGGAACACAAAGCTTTGCTCCCTAAAGGGCTGAAGATGATGATAGGTGGAGAATATTATCTCAGCTATACTAGTTTGTCAAATGGTCACCCCCACACAGAGTTTGTAGGGTATTGTGAAGGTAATTAGTAAAATTTTTGTTCAGAGAAGGTAACAAAAATAGCATAAGGAATATGGCAAGGACACACCTGTTAAAAAAAAAAAAGTCCCTAAACCAAATGTAAAGCTCAAGCCATACAAAGGAAACTAACCTCTCTCCTTCAGGATGAATTTTTATGAGAACTTCACTAAGCCATGGGGTACCCAGATATTTGGTCAAACATTTTTTTGTGTATTGGATAATATTTGAATTAGAATAAAAAATCTTTATCTTCTAATGATAGTGCCCTTCCTCCAATCAGTTGAAGGCTTGTCTACATCAGAAGGTCTGATTCTCTCACAGATAACAGGAAATGATTTCTCTTGCCTGAGATTTTTGAACTGGAATATCAGTTATTTCCTGCCTTGTAATTTAAATTGAAAAGTAAGTTCTTCTTCTGTCTTAGTCTATTGTCTTCTGATCAAAAATTATTTTTGGACTACAACTGACAGCATTAGCTTTTCCTTATAAGAAAGCTGTTTTTCTCCTTTCATATAGATATGCATCTTACTGATTCTAATTTCCTGGAGAATCCTGACATATATTTTTTTCTGGTTGTTTCTGTCTTCCTCTCTGTCCCCTCCTATTCTAGCCTACTCATTTCTGCACACCTCCTTGTATTGATACCCAATGACAGAAAGAAAACCACTAGTGTGAGTTCAGACTTTCTGTCTACAGATTCAAACTCAATAGGTAAAAAGTGAAACAAAATAAAAGAGTTTAAGAATGTTCCATCTCCTCTCCAGGAATCACTGAGTACATTTTACTCATTCTCGGGGTCATATGTGTACAGAACTCAGGGTAAGGTATGATCCAGCAGTTTTGGCAGCTGATAGGATGCTCTCATTGACTGGATGCTCTAATTGACTGGACCTGAGCCACATGCTCACCCCCTGAGCCAGTTATGAAATCAGATCCATCCAAAAGACTGAGAACGATGGTGTTATGGATTAAATTGCATCCAGAATAAAAGATAAAGTCTTCATACCCAGTGCTTAAGAATGTGGATTTAACTGGAAATAATGACATTGTTGATGCATTTAATTAAGATGAAGTCATACTCAAGATTGTTGACCCCCTTGATCCAATACGATTTGGGTCCTGGTAAATAGATAATGTGAAAAAAAGTGGAAGAATAGCATGGGAGGATAGAGGGCGAGATTGGAATTGTGCTGTTGCATACTAAGGATGACAATGATTGCTGACAAACAACCAGCATGGAAGAAGTAGCAAGGAAAGCTTTTCCCTTTGGGAGATGAAGGTCCTGCTGTTTCTTGACTTTAGATTTTTAGCCTATAGAACTAAATACATTTCTGTTGTTTTAAGTTACTCAGTTTATGGTCATTTATTACAATAGACCTAGGAAATGAATAAAAGTGGAAAACTCACTAGAAAAAAATAGAAAGGCAAAGCTAACCTGGGTATTAGTAGCTCAGGCCCATGATTCTGGAAGCAGAGGCAAGAAGTCTATGGATTTAAGGCCAGCTGAGACTATACAGGGAGTCTGGGTCTCAAAACATAAAAGCAAGCAAATGAAGAAAAGATACGGTTAAGAATGGGAAAAGAGGGCTGGGAAGGTGGCTCAGTGGTAGAGTGCTTGCCTTGCATGCATGAGGCTGTGGGTCAATTCCTCAGCACACATAAGCAGAAAAAAAAAGCTGGAAGTGGTGCTGTGGCTCAAGTGATGGAGCGCTAGCCTTGAGCTGAAGAGCTGAGGGACAGCGCCAAGGCCCAGAGTTCAGGCTCCACGACCAGATCCCCCCCCCAAAAAAAAGAATGGGAAAAGATACATAAAAGCAAATGCTTCAAAAACAGGCTTTGCGCCAGTGGCTCACACTTGTAATCCTAGCTACTCAGGAGGCTGAGATCTAAGGATTGCAGTTCAGAGCTAGTCCAGGCAGGAAAAGCTGTGAAACTCTCTTAATATATGTATTTTATTGTAAAGATACTGTACAGAAGGGTTACAGTTACATGAGCAAGGTAATGAGTCAATTTCCTATTGAGCTGTGTTACCCCCTCCTTTATTTTCCCCCTACCACCTCCCCAATTCCTCCCTCCCCTTTCCCCCCTCTAAAAATGTTGTAAAGTTCATTTTCAACATAGTGTCTGGTACATTTCATTGTTACAATGGGTCATCTTGTATCCTTATTTCAGCATTTTGTTATTTCCCTTCCCCAAATCAGAAACATGAATACACAAGATGCAGGAAACCAGAATCAAATACAGTGACAACAGCGGTTGTACCATGGGGGAAGAACATACAAAGAAACAAACAAAAAATTACATAGCACATTATAAGTACATTAAAAAGAACAAGAAGAAAGATGAAATCTCTTGTGTCCCTGTCTTGGGGTTTATTTTGCTTAACATCAGATTATATGTTCATATGTACACAGCTTTTGACTTCTTCTGCTTGTCCTAGACATATACTAGCTATTGCAGATAAAGGAAACCATGGGACCTATGTTTCTTTGAGTCTGGCTTACTTCACTTAATACAATTTTTCCAAGTCTTTCCATTTCCTAACAAATCTCTAGCCATAAAAGAAATGCAAATCAAAACAATACTGAGATTCCACCTCATCCCAGTTAGAATGGCTATAATCAAGAAATTTAATAATAACAAATGCTGGAGGGGATGTGGCCAAAAGGGAACCCTACTGCATTGTTGGATGGAGTGGAAACTTGTTCAACCAGTTTGGAAAGTAGTATGGAAGTTCCTCAAAGACTCCACATAGAGCTCCCCTATGACCCAGCAATCCTGCTTCTGGGCATTTACCCAGACGATCACAAACAAGGCCATACTAAAGCTACCAGCACAACTATGTTTATCGCAGCATTATTCACCATAGCTAAGATATAGAACCAACCCAGATGCCCCTCAGTAGATGAACAGATCAAGAAAATGTGGTACACACACACACACACACACACACACACACACACACACACACACACGTATGTATATAATGTAATTCTATGCCCCCATCGGAAAGAATGATGCTGTAAAACCTTTATCTCCAATAAAGCACCAGAAAACCAGAGTGGGGCTGTGGCTCAAATGGTAGAGTGCAAGCCTTGAGCTGAATTGCTGAGGGAGAAAGAAAAGCAGACTTTGCAAATCATTTTCATTGCTTAAAAACTGTAGACTTATCTAAGATAGTGCTCTCACAAAAAGAGCTAAAACTCAAATATGTTGTATTTAGGTGGAATCCTTTCAATCAACGTGTTATGATTTTCTTGGCAGGAATATTTTTTTATCACTTACATCATTTTGCTATCAAGTGGGAAAACAAATAGTTACTAGAAGTGGATATTTAAAAATTTCAATATTCTAAACAGGGAATCTCAAGATCCCAAATGCTTAGTGCAAAGGACTATATATAATAAAGCATATTAACACAAACTCCAACTTTTGGGGAAAAGAGGCTCTCATTACACCCTCTATACAGTTTTTTCTTTTTCTCTATTGTTGGTTTTTTTTTACCCATGTTTTCCCTCATTCGAAATAATTAGTATATGTCTAGGATAATTTTATCAGATGAGCAGAAAAGCCAAAAAGCTATGCACATATGACTATATAAGATGATGCTAAATGAAATGAACCCCAATATATGGACACAAGCAGTTCTTTGTTCTTGTTTTTAATGTACTATGAAATGGTTTTGTTTCCTTTGTATATTCTTTCCCCCTATGGTATATCTCCTGTTATCACTGCACTTGATAGTGGTACCCTACATCTTGTATATACATTTCTCCAATTTGAGGAGAGGAAGGGGAATAACAAAATGCTGAAACAAGGACACAGGATGGCCCATTGCAACAATGATACCCACAGGACAGTATATTAGAAATGAAATTTACAATGGGGGAGGGAGGAATGAAGGAGATGGAGGAGGGAAGGGGTAGTGGGAGAAAAACAAAGGAAGGAGTAACAATTCTCAACAAAAATGTACTCATTAACTTACTCATGTAACTGTATCCCCTCTGCACATCATCTTTATCTTTACAATAAAATAAAATTTTGAAAAAGTTCAACCATTAGTATTGTATATAGGCAAACCTCCAATACTAAAATCTAGGAATGTGAAGCAAGTAGTATGAATCATACATCATTGAGACCTACTACTCAATGCTTTAACATGATCATTTATCCTAAGGAGCCCTCCTAGGCACAGATGAATGGAACTAGGAGTGTATAGCATTGTTAGAGATACACTCATACTTAAGCAAACAATAGAGCAAGGGACATGAAAACAGTACTGAGATAATTGAATGAGTGTGAAATCTATTTGTCAAATACTCAATAAGGTAAGCAGTTGGGACATTTAATAATTTACTTGGATGATGGCATGCATTTTCTAATTTATTGGATGCTTGCTTCTTTCATAAAGGTAAATTATATACCATTCATCTTTCCTGGATGCTGTTGTCCCAAAGTTAATTTACTGATGATTTTTACATAATATACCTGCTAGGAAGCAATCTATAATCAATATAAGGTGGTAATCTGGTGAGAGCAGGATATCTCTCCTGTCCATTTTGCAGTTAGAAGGATATTCTATGAGGTTTGTGATGTGAGGATTAAACCAAAGCAGAGACACAACTGAAACTGGAGTATCTCAGTCCTGACTTTCTAAGTTGATTCTCAATCTGAATATCCTTTGTTTTCTGAGCTACTACTTTTTCTGTCCTCAGTCTCATTCTCTACTGTCAACAACCCTTCCTCACCCCCCACCCCACACCATCTTTTTATACCAGAGTCACTTTCATTCCACTCCCCAAAATTATATGCTTGGTATTTTATTATACAGAACAATTTTGCATTCTATTTGTTGTAAACATATTATCCCTTCTATCCCTGGGCTTAGCATTTACATACTCAAAGGGATCATTAAAAATATCCCCAAAAAACTTCAGTAAGAGAAATTCTGCCTTCTTCTTATAAACAGGTTCTAATTACAAGCATCTTTTAAATTTTCTGCTTTTTTACTGCTTATGATAAGGCCAGGTAAGCTCCTGCCTAATCAGAGCCCCAATATATAACAACGAAAGCTCTGAAGCAAACATACCAAAGTGCAGGAAAGCACATTTTTAAAAAAAGCATCTATTTGCTACAATAAAAATGTTCTCATATTTTATGGTCATGTATAAATTTTGTTTTTCTTATCTTAGACTCAAGGTAAGTCTAGACTTCTGTTTTCTGAAATTCATCCCAAGTCAGATGAAATTGGAGAGACTGAACCTGGTTTACTGGAGACTAAGCATAACTGAAATTAAAGCTTTTTCCTGCCTTCCCTTTGAGCCATATTTAAAATACTTGGATTGAAATATTCAGAAAAATATTAAAATTCAGAAAAATTTTACTGAATAGTTTTGGGTTCATTCTACGGCACAGACTGAAAGACAACTAAACTAGTTTGAGAGGAATACAAATGTAATTTATTAATTCAGGAGCCTCTTAGCCCAGTGGGAAATTCTTGATGGTACAAATAAAACTGTTGTATGTGTTTTCTGATTGCCTGTTTTGACCAGTGTGAATTTAAAACAAACTTTTTACTTTATGGAACTATGAGTTACTCAATATACTTAGAAAACCTTTCCTACTTCAAAATTATTATCTTTTCTTTATACAGTGTTTTTTCAACATTTCAATATTTCGTTTAGAATTGTGCTGGAAGAAGTATCTTCTGTTGAGACCCAGACATAGGAATACAGCTGAAGGCCAGCCCATGCAAAGGAAAACACAAACTGAGAATTAAAAGGACTGAGAGCTTGGCTCAAGTAGTAGAGAACTTGCCTGGCAAATATGAGGTCCTGAGTCCAATTTACAATATTGGGGAGAGAAAAAAAGAGAAAGAAGAGACCAAAAAAAGTAGAGGTGGGGGGGGTGATTGTGCTAGAGAAGGAGGAGGAAGCAGAGGAGAAGGAGGAGGAGGAGGAGGAGGAGGAGGAGGAGGAGGAGGAGGAGGAGGAGGAGGAGGAGGAGGAGGAGGAGGAGGAGGAGGAGGAGGAGGAGGAGGAGGAGGAGGAGGAGGAGGAGGAGGAGGAGGAGGAGGAGGTGGTAGAGGAGGAGGAGGAAGAAAACATACCTACTCAGAATCAAGTAAAGCCAGGTGCCAGTGGCTCATGCCTGTAATCCTAGCTACTCAGGACACTGGGCTTTGAGGACGATGGTTCAAAACCATCCTGGGCAGGAAAGACTGTGAGTCTCTTATCTACAAGTAACCACATCAAAACCAGAAGTGGAGCTATGGCTCAAGGTGATAGAACACTAGCCTTGAGCAGAACTCAAGAAGAGTGCCCAGACCCTGAGTTCAGCCCCATGAATGACAAAATTAAAAAAAAAAAAAAGAATCAATCAAGTTGTAAAGATCAAAGTTGTCTTTCTTCATCTAAATTCAATTTTGGTTGTATGATTTTAGGACCAGATATGTTCTTCTTTTAGATCTTATGGGGGGGGGGAGGAGTAACAACATTGTGTCACCTTGATATACTGACTTGTTTAGACTTGGATCCAAGGTCCTACCCCAACTCTAGTATGAAAACAGATCACATACATTGAAAATGATGAGCTCAGCCACATCTGTGGCATGACTTGATTGCCAAATCCAGCTTCATCCTCTAAAATGTCTCTCAGCTTTATTCAAAGGCTGAAATCCCACAAAAAAAATGTTACCTTCTGATAGATTCTCTGTTATAATGCAAAGGGAAACCATCCGGAAAAGTACACAATCCCTGAACAGTTACTTCAACTCACATCAATGCCTAGGAAATATACTTATTAATTTCTTTCTCAGCAACTTTCACAGCTACAGATACAGAGGATCCCCACAACTTTAAAATTCAGTGTAGTCTTGTTGTAAAAGACTCTATGAACACAAGGGTACATGGCTCTTTGCATGGAAGGTAGGTTGATAGTATAGGTTAGAGAAGCACATGGAAGATAGGATGGGACCAAGGAGAAACTGTTTACTTTGATAATTTATCTCTTATTTATGATGGCTCAACTTATGACATTTTTTTCTTTCAAGATTTTTTGTTTTACTTTCTGTTGGTATAAAAGTGATATGCACGTAGTTGGTAACAACACTGAATTTGGACATTTGACCTTTGCCTATGCTGATGACACACAATGAGATACTCACAAGCTACAGCTCCGTCAGCCACAGCAATCTTGAAGTTAAAACACTGTGAGTCTACAGCTTGCTGTGCTGCTCAGCTAGGACGTTGAGGTAGAAGGGATTCAGCATCATGATTGTGTTTTCAGCTTGTGAAGATTTATCAGGATGTAACCCTCTCACAAAGAGGATGAAATTAGAAGGAAGCTTTATAGGATGATACTATATTGAATAGGTAGTTGTGGCCTTTCTGTCCATTTTAACTCTATGACTTCTCCAGAGAAGTAGAACCAATAGGTGTGCACATGTGAACATATATGCATCTGTGAATATGCACATAGGAGGGGAAAAAGTAGAGGGGAGGAGAGAGAGAGAGAGAGAGAGAGAGAGAGAGAGAGAGAGAGAGAGAGAGAGAGAGAGAGAGAGAGAGAGAGAGAGAGAGAGAGAGAGAGAGAGAGAGAGAGGGAAAAAACCCTAATATAATGGTGGATGCAGGCTCAACCAAAATGTGTAGGATATATGGGAAACTCCAGAGAGAATTGACATCCACAGCTGCTAGCAGAGTTCCTTCTCCCTTGGGGGGACTGTGTCTTCTTGCAATTAAGACTTTTAACTGTGTGGATGAGTCTTGTCCACCTTACAGAAGGTAATCTGTTTTATTCTAAGTCTACTGACTTAGAGGCTGGCTTTGAACTGAGATCCTCATATCTCAGCTTTCTGAGTAGCTAGAATTATAGTTGTGATCCACTGGTATTCTGGCTCATATTACATTTTTGATTATCAGTTTGTTGGTTTTTTATTTCAAATAGACATCTAAGTTCAGCTTTATTTAATTAATTTTAATCCAAAAATAGATGAATATATGAATATGTATACTTTTGCTACTTACTTTTTAACATTAATGATTTTGAATCTGTTAGAAGAAAAATGTTATTTTGAATATACATTAAAGTAGTTTTAGCAGGCTATGATAGTTCATGCATATAATCCCAGCATTTAGAAGGCTGGGCAGAAGGATCTTAAATTCAAGGATAACCTGGCAAAAGTTTTATTGTATTCCTAATTGAGAGGTCATTACATACATTTACAAGGTACACGGTGATGTGTCATTGAATATATTCATTAAAGAACTATCAGATTAGACTAGTTAATGTATTCAATACCTCAAACATTTATTGTTTATTGGTATTGAGGATATTAAAGATCTGTTCATTGGGGGAAAAAAGTCTACTGACTCAATGGTAAGTTCATCTAAAAGCATCTTCCTAGAAACACTTAGAATCATTTTTAACCCAATGACTTGATTTTATGACCAGGCCAAATGATCACATAAAATTAACTATTACATTCACTCTGGCTACTGATTGAGAATTCATGGTTTTAGGGCCCATCTTTGGCTTCTGCTTTGCCTTTTACACATAGGGCTCTCTAGCTGAAGATTATAATTACTCCTTCAAAATCTGTGATCACAGAAATGTGACACACAATGAAGAGTAGGCAAAATAATGTTCTATCATATTCAGGGCAGTTCCCTGAACCAAGTATTTCATAAACATAAAACATAACACTCATGACAGAAGTAATACAAATCACACACATGCCAATTTAAACTCACAATAATTAATGCTCAATGATCTGCTAGCAGGACACATTCCAAATAGCTTATATAAGGAAAGTGGTCACTTATATCATCTTATTTGTCCAATCACTCATTCAGGAAAAAAAAAAAAAGAAAAGTGATGCGTAGATGCTGAATTGAGATCCAAAAGTGAAGAATTTCTCCCCCTAAAGGAGAAAAAGACATGCAATTTAATATGGTCCTTATCTCCCCTAAGAAGAGAAAAGAATAAGACTTTTGGAAGGTCTCATTTATATTTCAGAAGAGTTATGCAAAAGAATGTGGTGACCTCTGAAATGTGACTTCAATATGACTAATGAGTCTTGTGCATTATTTAGGTATCAGGCATGGTTCTAAGTATATTATATTCATTTCTTTAATAGATTGTACTTTAGCAGATGGCTAAGGATGGAAAGCATTCTAAGTTAAAGGCTCACCATGGACCCACATGGTAGCCTGAAAGAGGAAGACACATTCAAGAAACCAGAAATAACTCAGTAGCAGAAAACTGAAATATCATTCAGAGTATCAATAGATGAAACTGAAAATCCTCCCTGCTGGAGATCCTACACTTTATCAGCAGGCATTTCCTGCATCACACTCAACTCCAGCAGTGTGCTTTACACCTGTGCAGTGCAGATCTCCAAGTGTCCCCTCACCTGCTGCCACACCTACATCCAAAGGGTATCCAGAATCATTTTATGGCAATCCTAGCTTTGCTGACTCGGGGACTATGGGTTCTTAGGATTTCTTCTTTTTGTCAACTAGACTCTATCTACTTTCTATCTTTAAGGAATTCCTCCTAAATTCTGGGTTATCTGCAATATATCTTTTATGTTTCATTAATATTCAGCATGTCACCTATGTCCACATCTATATCTATAATCTATATTTTGCTATACTCTCATCTATTTCTCTGACTGTTCTTTATTTGTCTTATCATCTGTCCATCTATGTGTCTATCAATCATCTATATGTGTATATATATGTATATATATGTGTGTGTATCTATATCTGTATCAATATATAGTTAAATAACTATCTACCCATCTATCTAATGTAGTGATAGCAGGACACGTCAGTATCTGCTTTATCACCATTCTCATAATTGAATGATGAAGTCAATGAGTTAAATATCTACATCTTCTTTCCAGTGTTGCTGGTACTTTGGGTTTCACTGGCCTCATGGTGAATAAGGGCATCCTTGTCCTTGGATCAATACCCTCATTTGTCTCCTCATCTTAAGACACGAGGGAGCAGTTTATTCCATTTCTGTAGTTTGAGAGAGTAGGGAGAGACAGGCAACTTTGGATGGACTGACTGTCCCCCAGGATCATAAATCTTCTTCATTGATGGACTTTGTCTCATGTCCTTTCAAAGATTCTCCCTTCGTCCCCAGCTGCGGATCAAAGGGTAGGACAGAATGGTTTAATATTCAAATGCGGTATCTCGTAAACTGTGGGCAGCCCACACAAGAGGCCCTTTGGGACACTTTACTTTTCTGTTTCATGTTCTTGCTGTTCTCCGTATCCATATTTCTGTGGTGGCCAGAAAAAATAAACGAATAAGAAAGAGCTCAAGGATGCAGAAAGATTAGAAAGAGAAGGGCTTGGGAATCTGGAATGAGGTTCATAATGAAATACAGGAAGTTAGAAAAACTTCAAGTGAATAGGTCTCTAAGACCAACCATTGCAAGGACCAGAAGATTAAGACATTGAAGTAGCACTGTCTTATGGGATATGGGGAAAATGGGATATGATAGAATAGGACAATGGGATACGCTGGTAACAAAAATCAAGCTTAAGCCACAGTTGAAGATTCCTTCCTTCCTTTCTTCCATCCTTCCCTCCTTCTTCCTTCCTTCTTTGATTTTCCTTCCCTCCTCCTCCTCCTCCTCCTCCTCCTCCTCCTCCTCCTCCTCCTCCTCCTCCTCCTCCTCCTCCTCCTCCTCCTCCTCCTTCTCCTCCTCCTCCTCCTCTTACTCCTTCTCCTCGTCTTCCTCCTCCTCCTCCTTCTTCTTCTTCTTTCAATTTCAAGACAGTATTTCACTATATGACTCACACTGGCTTTAGGTTCACTATGTAGCTATGTAGCTGGGTACTAGAGTGGATGTGGGAGGGGGTCTTCTCCCACCTCATCCACCCCAGAATTGGGACTATAAGAACACTCCACCACGCCAGCCACCATCTGAATCTTCTATCAAATTTTCTGTCATTTTGTCTGAACGTACTACGTCAGCATCCTTGGGAGATAAAAGCTGTGACTTCCTCCTCCTCTCACTTCTTTCTCTGCTTCTGCTTACTATTTAATATCTTATTCCTTCTCTAGGCTACAGGAAAGTTTTCCTGACAGTTTGTCTGGTTTTTCTTATTATTTTAGTCCAAGTCACTGATCTAAGCCCTCTGTGATTGGTTATTTTTAGAAATGATTCTTTGTTCCTAACAGAATTTTGTGTGTGGATACATAGTATGTGTATACTTACTTTATATACTTACTTTATTCAGTGGCTTGAACTCAGAGCCTGGGTGTCATCCCTGAGCTTTTGTGTTCAAGGCTAGTGCTCTACCACTTGAGCCACAGCTCCACTTCCAGCTTTTCTGGTGGTTAGAGGTCAGAATCTCATGGGATTTCCTGGCTTCAAACTATAATCCTCAGATCTCAGTCTCCTGAGAAGCTTGGGTCACAGGTATGAACTACCACACCTGGATAGAAGACTCAGGTAAAAGTACTGGAGTCTAGAATTCACAGCTTTTCACTTGCTAGGCAAGTGCTCTATTACTTGGGCTATGAATCCAACTCCCACTTCCAGCTTTTTGATGGTTAGTTGGAGATAAGCATCTCATTGATTTTCCTTCCTGGACTGGCTTTGAATCTCATTCCTCAGCTTTCATCCTCTTGTATAGCTAGAATTATAGGTATGAACCACTGGTACCTGGTCCTAATGGAAAATTTAAAGTAACAGCTTCATTGAGATGCAATTCATGTACCATAATATGCAATCTTTTGCATGATACAACTCAGTGATTATAAATGCATTAATGGAGTTTTCAACTACAGCCACTATCTAATTTCCAAATACTTTTATTGCCCCCAAAGAATTTCCTATACATGAATAGTAATTCCTCATTTTCCATCTTCCTCCAAGTACTTAGTAATCATGGAATACTTTCTTTCATATGAATTCAATTCTCTCTGACATTTTCTGTAAATGTAATTATACAATGTTCAGCCTTTTGTGACTGGCTTATTTCACATAGCGTATTTTCAAGATCTATCCATCCATGTTGTAGAATACATTAGTACTTAATTCCTTTTTATTACCAAATAGTATTCCACTATATAGATATACCACATTTTGTCTTTCCATTCTTTAGTTAATGGAAATATGTATTGCTCATACTTTCTGGCTATTATAAATAACAGTGCTATGAGTGTTCAAATATAAATATCAGTGTAGACAGAGATTTTTAATTCATGAGTGGATATCCAAGAGTAGAATAGCTGGATTTATGTAGTAAAATCTATGTTTAATTTTTTGAGGAACTGCCAGACTGTTTTCCAAATAGGCTGAACTGTTTTACATTTTAATCAGCAGTATATGAGACTCTGCTTCTCCCCATACTTGCCAACAGCTGTTATGATATTTCTTTTTGCTTATAGCTATCCTTTTGTGTGTGAAGTGGTATCTTGTTTTGGTTTTGATTTGCATTTCTCTGCTGACTAATGATGTTGAGCCTCTTTTCATGTGCTTATTGCTATTTGGATGTCTTCTGTGAAGAAATTCTATTCAAAACTTTGATCATTTTTTTAATTGGGTTGTCTTTTCATTCTTGAGTTGCAAGTTTGTTTTTATATATTCTAGATAGGATTTCATTATCATAGGGATGGTTTACAAATACCTTCTCTCTACTTTGGTGGTTTCTTGGTTTTTTTTTTTTTAACTTTCTTGATAGTGACCTTTAGAAACAAAGCATTTTTCATTCTAATGAAGTTTAATCTTTCTTTTCATCCTTGTGCTTGAGGTTTGGTTCTTGATATGTTAATGGAGTTGTATGAATTTAGAGAAACCCTGCTCTCTGTCCACATATTCTGTCTATAATAATTGTTACCTCATCATGGACTTCAGAAAACCCAAATCTAAAGCAGATTCAAAGACTTCTTTGTACTAGACAGTACCGGAGGCAACATTTCTTAAAGGAAGAATTGTTCTGGGACTTGAGAGACAGAAAAGAGACTGATTTTTAGCTCTAATAGACCAAAGAGATATTAGAGATATTCCTACAGCTTGGGTAAGCTTTAGATATAGAGTGAAGTACACATTTCCAAAGCCATTGAAAACATACCCTGAAGAGACAGGTTAAAAGGCTGCTTGAAATCAGAATCAGAGAGAGTGCAAGCCAAGGTGAGTAATAGTCTGTCATAGAGGAACCCTTAAAATTCAGGGGAAAGGGACAGTTGTGACTTCTTCTAGGCCTTATACATGTTATTCACCCTCTAGTCTGGAGAAATGATGGAAAGTGCAGAGCATAGAAGCAAGGGAGAGAATAGGGAAACTATGGCCAAAGGTGAGGTAAGTTCATCAAATTGGTGGTAGCAAAAATAAGACAAGGAAGAAGAAACTGGCAAAGTCTGTGTGTTGGGTCTGCCAAGTCCTTGACACTGCTCAGATGAAAGGTGAAGCCAACAATGGGCTCAAGAAAACAGGCTCCTCATAATGAGAAACAAAACATGTTTCTGATGAAACAGTAATTTTGAAGTAATTGTAGTATACTGTTCTGATATTCCAAATGGTTCACAGCTTCCTTAATCAAAAGTAATCCAAATTATACTGTTTTGGAAAAAAAATATTGCTGCAGATATGTTTTTAGCCCAAAGGCAGGAATAGTTTTGAAAGGAAAATGAATGTATTTACTTTGCCATTTAGACTAGCTGTAGTGGAGAAAGAAGTCTATTTTCAGCTCTTCATGGAAACAACTTAAAATTCTCATTTCTCTATGCAAATGAAGTACACCTTAAATGGTTGGATGTTTTTCTTGAGGGTAGAAAGAAAAAGGTTGCATATACATGCCTGCAATAGCATATGAGAAGTAGTGTTTTTCTGTATTTTATCTTTATATTTGATATAACTCCACTATAGATCCCAGGGGTCTAAAACAGACATTAAATGTGTCCATCACAGCTGAAGGGCTGAGAAGAAATTCATTGTTTTTCTGACTTCTTCCTATAAGCTCTGGCAGCATCTAAAGATCAGAGCTAATCTGCCTACATGTTTGAAGAAATCAAAGACGTCAGGAGATTATGTACATGTATATAAATTATCTGTGCTCTAACTTTACCTAACTGCAATCAATCTATAATCTAACTGCACTAGATTACTTATCTAATGGAGAAGTGCTTGAGAGACCAAAAAAAAATTCCTATAGAGCTATGTAATTAAAATTCTTTTAGGATCAATTCTAACTGTCTGCTAGTTAGTAGCTTCTTGCTTATGTGTTTATTTTGTTTTGATTATTGTCTGCTTCAGAAACTTTAGGAAATGTGATGAAAGTTTAAAACTATTCCCTACAAAGCATATTACAATGCATAAGGGCAGACAGGTTTCATTTAAATACACTTAAATCTTTTTTAAAAATTCAGTTAGTGACTGAAAAGGCCAGTAGCAGTGTCACACTTGAGTGATGTTAACACTCAAGGAAATGTAGTCAACCAAACAATGTGGAGAAATTCACATTGATCTGATTACCTAAAAACTGAAGATGCAAATTACATTAAAACTAAAAACCTATATCTAGAGATGTGTTCCCTGAGTTTCTTACCACAAAGTAATGAGCAAACAAGATTTGTGAACCCCTCATGTTTTTATCATCTAAAGATAATCCTAATGTACTCAATCCCCCACCCATCATTCCCAAATAATATAATAAAAGCTCTTGTTTTGTCTTTTGCTTTTGCTTTTGTTTTGTGCCAGTACCTAAGCTTGAACTTGAGACCTAGACACTGTTCATTAGCTTTTTGGTTCCAGGTTTGCACTCTACCACTTGAGTAATACCTTCACTTCCAGCTTCTTTTTCTTCTGGTTAATTGGCAATAAGTGTCTCACAGACTTTCCTACCTAGACCTCCTTACTATCCAGGAGGAACGGATGACAGGCGTGAGCCACTGATGCCAGGCTTTCTTAGACTATTTTGTACTGAGACATTGATGAGGAAGGTGAGGACTAAGAGCTTCCCGATTTCATCTGTCTGTTCAGAATTAGTCCGGTGCAAGGTATGTGCCCAAATGAATATTTACAGAAAAAATTAACAAATTTCAAATTTTTATTTGATCATTGATGGATGAAATGCTTTCAATGAAGAGCCCTTTTCCTAGACTGCAGACTGTAATACCTATAAAGTCACACCAGCATTCAGGAAAACTGGGGCCGTTTTTAAGTTCTCATTCTGGCCAAGAAGGCTGTCTGAACTCTTGGTGGTCCATGACAATCAGAAAGCAGCCTCTGTCCTACAAGCTAGTCACAAGTGTCTAGCTAGAGGAGCCTAAGAGAGGAGATTGCATTCCTGACACCTTGCAGCTTCTGCTGTAGAGAGAGGGGTCTAGAGGAGCCCTATGTCACTCTGACATGGAGGAAGTTAATGAAGAGGCATCCGACCAGCAGACAACTAGCATGGAGCTGCCGAAGGAGCAGAAGGGAGTCACCATGAGAAGCACAGCTTCTGACAGGCTCCGCAGGGATAGTTGTTCAGGTTGGACTCATTGCTCACTAAAGGGGTTTTCAGATACACTTGACCCTCCATTTCTGCAGACTCAACCAACCAGCTGTGGATGGAAGATATTAGTGAAATTATATCTGTATTGCACATATGGACATATTTTTTCCCTGATCATGATTCTTTAAGTAATACACCATAACAATTCTTTACAAATTACTTATAATTATTAGAATTATCTAATAAGTTACCTAGAGATGGTTGCAAGTTTTGAGAGAACGTACAAATACTAGGCAATATTCTCCAAGGGACTAGAAATCACTGGAAGATTCTAGATCTCAGAGGAGATCCAGTAGTTGATTTTTCTACTCATGTTAAGGGACAGTTGTACAATGTTCTGTATGTAGATTTGTGCACTTTGGTATTCCACAGTGTCTGCCTACAGAGGAAGCCTCTTTCTGATTTGATATATATTTCTCTTGTAGGCACTAGTGGCTCTGTGGATCAAGTGGCAGACATTAATATCATCCTAAAGTTAGTGAGAAACGACCTATCATCCAGAAAGGCTATTTCGCAGACAGAAGTGAAAGAGAAAGACGCCAACATAAAAAGCAGACCAGACTCCAAAGTTTGAACTTATTCAAACTTTGAATCAAGATTCCACCATCTAGAATAATGACTTGTGAAGAGAATCAGACTTGCCAAGAAATAGAAGTTTGACATGCTTGAGTATTTACCCCACTGAACTGTGAAAAAGACAATGGATCAAAAGAATCTATGAGGTGGTGGCTCATATCTATAATCCTAGCTACTCGGAAGACTGAGATCAGAGGATCCTGAAAAAGCAGGAAAAGCCAGCAAAAGCAGAAAAGTCCCTGAGGATCTATTTCCAACTGGCCAGCCCATAGCTAGGCTGGAGATGTGGCTCAAGTGATAGAGCACCAGCCTTGGGAAAGCAAACTGAGCAATCATGAGGCCCCGAGTTTACATCCTAGAACTGGAACACACACACACACACACACACACACACACACACACACACACACACACACACACACACACACACACACACACACACACACACACACACACACACACACACACACACACACACACACACAGCCATAAGTCAAATTACTAAAAATGGGCCTCCAATGGAAATAACTAGCCTTTGGAAACTACTAGCATGAGTTCCTTAGGAGAATTTAGTCATGGGAAAATAAAAATAAAAAAGAAACATATTGTTGTTGTATGATTAAGAGCAATGTGTGACTTTCTGACTTATATGTTATGTTTACTATGCCCTGTAACTACAACTGTCCTCACAAGGTAATTATTTCTTTATTCCCTGAAACCCTTAAGAATGTTTTGCCCATAGAAGATGCTCAACACATTTTCTAGGAGGCAATTTTGCTAATAGCTTAAGATATGACAAGCCATGTTTAGCAGCTCTTCCGCCAGAAGACAAGCTGCCTTTTCACACTCCAAATAACTTACGCCTTTGTTTTCCTCACTTTATATGCTTTTGGTACCAATATTTTGGATTTGGACAGAAGAGAAAAGGAAAAACTGTCAGCTATATACATACTCTCAAATGTTGGCATACACAAGGCTAAACCTGATAAAATTCAGCGAGACAATCTCAGTGAATGCATTCTTTAATCTCCCAACAAAGAAAAGTAGTAGAAATATAAATTATTAGAAGATACTGGATTACCAGCTTTTAAAGCTGAATATATCTCTAAGCTGGGAAGAAGTGAGATCCTCTCTTCCCAACATTCAAAATGTCCAAAGCAATCTAAGCTCAAATTCTTGGCCTGAACTGTGTAAGATTGTTAGAGAACATTAAGTTGCCTCTTCAACTTTCCATAGGAAGGTTAGCTGTGACAGACTAGGTACCACTTTGAAAGTTTGTCTGCCTTAGCCACCTGGTGTATTCAAGAGGCATTTACTGTATTATCTCAGTTGCTTGAAATACTCTTGACACTTATATTTTTATATGATATCTTCTCTCTCTGAAATGGAAATCTTTTAGCAATCTTCTTTTACTAACTCCAAAGGCGTCAAATAAATAGTACATAATGGTCTATGCTATATTCTATTTTGCTATTTCATTGTTTCTTTTGCTATGCAATGTACTGCCATCTCAGGACATACAGATTGCCTTTATTGTTTTTTAGAGGTCGTATTACATATTGTACAGTCTCCATACAAATGTCTATACACATAAAATGGGTTAATACATAAAAGTCTATCCATAGAAATGGGTTAAAATAATTTTTTACTCTTCTCCTGCTCTTACAATCAATACTTTAGTAAACGACTTGAAAAGATATACTTCTTTTTCCATTTCCAGTAAACTTCTCTGGGTTTGCAGAAGTAGAATTTCTAGGTCGTACGTATATTTTTATTGTTGATCTAGTCTAGAATGGTTAACTTTAGAGTACCAATTTTGGACGCTAACTTTAGACATTTCAGGGCATGGATAGGAATTGACAGTATTTGGATGGTATCTGCTATCACAAGATGTCCCAGACTGGGTTCCTTATAAACAAAAGCATCTATAAGTCACAGTTCTTGAGAGTGGAAACCCAAGATCAAGGGATTGACAAACTCAGGAACAGCTATGGGTCCTCTCTCTGCCTCACAGGAGGCAGAGAGCAAGTTCATTTTCACTTTTAATTTACCATTTTATTATTTGTTTGTTTTATTATTTAATTTACTGTTTTATTATACTGTTTATTGGAAATACTGGTTAAAGTTTTGCAGCACTATTCACTATAGCCAAGGTATGGAATCAGCCCAGATACCTCTCAGTGGACAAATAGATCAAGAAAATGTTACATATATACACAATGGAATTTTACTCATGTGTTAGAAAGAATGATAGTGTATAATTTGTAAAGAAATAAAAGACTGGGAAAAAATTATATTAAGTGAAGTGAGTCAGGCTGAGAGAGACAAAGAACCTATGTTTTGCTTTACATGTAGAAGCTAGAGTTAGCTTACAAACTCATAAGTAAATACATTGGGCGGTATGCAAGTGTCTACAAATGTATTTGCTGAAATATGGAAGGAGTCAAGGGAGATCTCAAATAGAATAATTCTTTAGCAAGCTATAATCAAAGTTGAGCCAAGTCAAATACCAGTAAGTAAATACTCAAAAGGGGTGGGGTAGGGTCAAGGGGAAAAGGGGTAGATGAAGAGAAGAGTGCAGACAAGAATCCAATATGTATCCCACAGAATTAAGACGTATGAGGGAAGGAATAGGTAGGGGAAGGATGGGTGAGAATGTTGAAAGGATCATCTATCCATCTATCTATCTATCTATCTATCTATCTATCTATCTATCTATCTATCTATCTATCTATCTATCTATCTATATAGTATTCATAAACTGCTTTGTTAAATGGAAACTTCTCTGTACAACTACAACTAATAATAACAGCAACAATAATGATACAGGTAAAACAATAAAGAATACTGATATCCCTACCCACTCAATAAACATTCTTGTATCCTCAGATGTTATTACAGAAATCTTTAAATTCTAAAGTTAATGAAGATAAAATGTTTTATGCTAGCAAAGCTGTTTATTTTTCTGGGGTTAAACATTTAAATAAGCATAACATAGGCACAGCATTATAAACCACAGTCACAATGGGTCTCTAATTTTCCACCCTTTCTGAAGAAGCCATTGTGAAACTGAGGCCATGCTTCTTTTAGAAGAATCCTCATTGTCTTCCTTGCCTTTTCTATTTAGATAATCTCCACCTAACTAAAGACTCTACATTGTGCATTTACAGCAAGGAGAGCAGCAAGACTCACATTCCTCTATGTGAATATAAAACCTCTCTTACATGGGGCTACTATTCTTCAAACACCAAACACATTCTCTTCTTCAACCGCTTGTGAAGACTTTATCCCTGATCCTTCAGGCTTCAGCAGATCTCAGCAAGAATGGCAGCTAAGGAGCTCTAGTCTTCAGTGATCTCAGCTGCATTCTGGCTCTGGTTGCCAGGCATCTGGGAACTTCACTTTCTCTGAACTCAGATCCTCTCAGGTTGGTGGCAAACAACAACAACAACAAAGACTCCTGTAGCATCCATGATACTTGCTTAGTCTTTATAGACTCTCCAGCTTATCGTTACTGTGGAAAAGTTTATGTCTATGCATGGCTAGATATACATTCTTTAGTATTGAGTCATGTGGAGTACACTGTGTAAAATGCATACTGCACCAAACTAAGAAATAACTGTAAACAGTGTTAATTATTTGTAACAACAAGGTACAAAGAAAACATCCATAACAGTTTCACCCATTGCAACAATGAGATGTACAAGTCGTTATGTCGAAAACGAACTTCACAACTTTGGTGGCCGGGGAGGAGGATTGGGTGAGGGGGTGGGAGGCCGGAGGGAAGATGGGAAGGGATGAGAAGGGGAAACAAAGGAGGAGGCTACAATGCTTGATAATAAATGTACTCCTTATCTTGCCCATGTAATTGTAACCCCTCTGTACAGTATTTTCACAATAAAAAAAAAGAAGAAAAAAAAAGAAACTACAGTTTCATTACTGCCCTTTTTAAATGCTTCCCTGAGAATGAGTGTTTGCATTTCAATTAGGCATAAACTACTTTCAAATTATAACTCAGAAAAAAAATGTGCTCATCTAGTAATTCAGCTCATCTAATAATTCAGTAATAGTTTATTATATTACAACAGAAAGTGACCACAAACAGAAGGTAGGTGTTAGGAATGGAGAAATGAAGCTTGCTGAGTGTAGCTGAGAGACTATAGGCAGATCGCCCCAGTTCACATGCTCACACACGTATTGAGTGAGCACTTAATACACACTTGGCACTGATTGTAGCTCTGAATATACACGAGGTCACACATGTTGATATAATCACAAATGAATGACAAAATGTCAAAAGGGGGGGCAGGGCGGAGGAGGTAATCCCATGATCCCAGGTGCAGAAATAGAAACAGACATTGGAGGTGGGTGTTTTTCTCTTAAATGGACTGCTCAAGGAAGGTCTGACTAAGGAGAGGATCTTAAATTCAAAACATAAAAAATGAGCAGGACCAGGCTGGGAAGGTGGCTCAGTGGTAGAGTGCTTGCCTTGCATGCATGAGGCCCTGGGTTTGATTCCTTAGCACCACAGAAGCAAGAAAAAGACAGAAGTGGCACTGTGGCTCAAGTGGTAGAGAGCTCTTCAGCTCAAGGACAGCGCCCAGGCCCAGAGTTCAGGCCCCACGACTGACAAAAAAAATAAAAAATAAAAAAGAATGATGATCAGGACCTGGCCATATGGGTGAACCAAACTAAGAAAAGCATGCAAGAAAACTAAGTGGGGCAGAATTTACTGAGTTTAGGGAGCTACCATAGAAAGCACTGGAAAGAACAGGGGTAGCAGAGGTCACTCCATCAAGGGCTGTCTTGGCTTCTACAAGAAATATGGGAGATTTATAAATGCAATGGAAATACGACCTGACTTATACATAGGATTACTCTCTGGTAGCTGTCTAGAGAACAAACTTTAACAGAGTTTTGCTCTGTGGCATCTCCACTTTTGCAACTTTCTCTAGTTTCCATTGCAGTTACAATATAATGTACTCATACTAGCTCTAATAAAATAGCATGATGGAAAACACGAAGAGGAGCATCCTGGTGGTGGGCGTTTGGAGAAATTGGAAAGGATGTATTACATACTTTCAGGTACTTGAGGTATCAAGTCATAATATTACACAGAATCAATCTTTCCCATGTGCAACACTCACTTATATTTGGTACAGTTTGATCTCAGAATCCTTTCTTACCCTTGGAGAATCTAGTTCAACAGTCTCGTGAGTGCTGACTTACCAAATACTTTTCAGATGTTTTGTATTTACTAGGTACAAAGGGATACAAAGAAGGCAATATAACCTAAGGGAAGGAACATCAGAACCTAAAATCCACCAGAATTTACATTTCTGTCCTACTGACACTGGATGCAGGTGAAACTTACCTTAAAAGTAGGAACTCTTCTCTTAGGGTCATTGACTTTGATCACAGAATAAGAATTTCTGGACAAGTCACAATGGTAAGAAAACTTGGTGGAGCTTTATTGAATAGGCAAATGAGCAAGTAAACCAGCTAGAAGACATACAGACAAACAGGCAAGCAGAAAGGCAGAAATACACTCTAACAAGAGTGTGGGTGTTATAAAGGAGAGACACACAAGCTCTTTGGTTGCCAGGGGGTATTTATACGCTAAAGGCAGGGAACTTGACTTAAAAATAGGAAAAGATAGGGGTTTACCTTTGCTCTAATCACTCCTGGTATTAGCAGTCAGAGTTTCTGGATGTTTTGGGCCTTCCTTCCAGATAAAAATGCACCCTGCCATAAACAGATGCTTAAGATAAGGAAGGCATCCCAGTGTCTACATTTTGGGTAGGAGGTTGCTTGTGTTTCCAGGGGAGCATTTCTCCCAGGAAGACATACATCCTGCCAGTTGTTAATTCTTGGGGTGAGAAATGCATCTCTTAAGAAAGAATGCATCCTGTTGCTCTTCTTTGAAGCATAGATGGTGCTTTTGTTTTTACCTATCTAATTTCTGAATTGCTATCACTAGGCCTCATTTTCTTCCATTTTTCCTGTGACTAAACCTGTGACATCAAATCACTGAGTAAGAGAAGTGAAACTAAATAATACTAACTAAAATGAGATGAAGTAAATCCAGTATCTATTATGTTTCCCCTTCAGAAAAGAACAAATGCATGAAATCTTTTAGGACACTGGAGATTATTTTATACAAGACAGGCAATTTGAGATGTAGTCTATCTTCCTATATAGCAAAGTTGGTTCGATAGTATACTAAATTCATCTCTCCTGTGTTTCTAAAGGCCTATCGTTTTTTTCTAATACAGAATGCAAACAAGCTGAGTAGTCATAATGAGAAAGAGTAATTTCCTGAAAATGCCTATTCCCTGGAACTTTTTAGTTTTAATTTTTCTCTTAAGAAATATATCTATACTGACATTTGAAAATTCATTGAATTGTGTATTTTCTATCATAGTGCATGAAGCCTGTGAAAATTCCAAGTAGGCTTTAGTACAAAGAAATAGACAATAGAATCCTACAAGTGCTTTCCCATGGAGAGCAGAGGATAGGTTCTTCTTAATAACATTTTTTAAAATGAATATCTTCTCCTTCTGACACTGGAATTTAAATTGAATGCTGTAGACTGAAGAAAACAGCAAAAGACTGCATCGAATTTTTCTTCTTCGTTTTGCCCATTGATTGATTTAAACTATGCCAGACAGCAGCATGACAGACCCTCCAATGTTGCTTTTCTACTGATCCCTCTTGTTTACAAAGAGAAATAAGTTCTGAAAGTTGTAAGAAAACCAAAACACCATGGTCTAAACAGTAGAGACAGAGATTTCAGCGGATGCATTTGAATGTGAATATTTTATCCTATGTGACCTAAAGTCTGGAGTGAGTTTCATATCTTCATACTGAAAGTGGAACCCGCTTTGAAATGGAACTCAACCAGACCATAGTTATGATCATAAAAAGCACAGTCTCTTTGTGTAAGGGCAGATTAAACCTTCAATGGCAATTTTTCCTAAGGCTGTACACTGCTTGAAAAGTTAATGTCACTTCTAACTTGGCCTAAAGCATATATCCCTTGTGATTCAAATGAGGTGGTACCTGCCTTGTCTTACTTCCTCTGATAGCTTCTTTGCACTGTAGAGGCTACCATTGTAACCAGGAGCTTTGTGTGCAGGCAACCAATCTCAAGGCCAACTTTCCTAGAGTGATCTTTCTTACCTACAAATCTTACATGAAAAGGATACCTGGCTTGGGTTTTCCTTCTTGAAAATTTCTTTTTTACTAAAACAAAAACACTTACCAAACCTAACTCAAAGTGGCAACCTATGGACTGACACATATAGAGGTTGAGGCTGAGATCTGAAGCTCATGGCTCAAAGCTAGCCTAAGCAAATAACTCCTCCAGACTTTTAATCTCCAAATATTAAGAGAAAGAGAGAGAGAGAGAGAGAGAGAGAGAGAGAGAGAGAGAGAGAGAGAGAGAGAGAGAGAGAGAGAGAGAGAGAACTGGAAGTGAAGGTGAATCAAATAGTATGATGCTAGTCTTGGCAGTGGAGATAAAGGGGAATTCAGGAATTCAAGCCCCAGTACTGACACAAAAATAAAGCAAAATAATTCAAACTCTATCCTCAAAGTAACTACAAAAAAGTTAATGATCAGATATGTACAAATACAAATCCACACATCACTTTGGCTATAGTTTCATATCTTAATCCCTGTTCTTGAAATTCTTACCACTTTGATTTTGGTGAATGTGTTAATATGAAACTACAAACATCTGTAGTTTCACGAACTTCTAAAACTTTCTGTTGATGATAAGCTTTTGGGTCTTTACTGTAAATGTATTCCGAAATTGCTGAGATTGAGGCAGGTACAACATCAGCACTTTTGATAAGCTTTTCCCACAGAAAGTAGTATGAGAAATTAGTCTTATAGCAAGGAATTGCTCAGAAAAGGTGAGGCAACAAGTCTCTTCAGACTTTTCCCAGACAGAAAAAAATAAGAGAGCCAAGAAGAAAAAAGAAGAGCCTGGAATGAAGAGAGAATCTCTAAAGAGAAAGGAGAAGTTTGCATAGGAGTTATCAGCCTTCCTCTCGTTCCATGGACTTAGAAGCAACATTCTGTTCCTAAACAACCCTAGCTCAGGACATACTCCAGAAAGGTCCTCAAAATCCCTGATCTCTTTATCTAGCAAATGATAGTGCTAAGACCCTTAAGCATGAAAAGTCATTTTCTACTCAAGTTTTCCATAGAATTGAGTCTTTTTTCATGGGGAAGATGAAGGGAAATGCTGATGAGAACACTTATTTGTTCATGCTATAGATGCATCAACAGTAGATATATGAAGTATCTACAATACAATTCAAGCACAATTTTCACAGAAACGGAAGCGCAACAGCCAAGATTGCAGGACTGACATATATATATATATATATATATATATATATATACATATACACATATATGTATATATATGTGTGTATATATACATGTATGTATATATACATATGTATATGTATGTATATTCACACACATTCATTCACCTCCATTAAAATGGGAAGTAGCCAAGCAGAGAAAGAATTACAGACAAAACGTTTTCAGACTTAGATTTCTTGGTTGGATTCTGATCATACTTACTGTTGAGGATTTTTGTGTTTGGTTGTTTTTGTGGAACTGCAGCTAGGTAAAATAATTAACCAAGAAAGAATAGGCAAATCAAAGGTCCACCAGGATGTCATTAGAGATAAATGATGGGCAGTTAGGCAAAGGAGCATAGTGCTTCTGCTAATGTTGCTGCTGTACCGATATGAGTTTGATGTCAGTCTTTTATAGGGTCAGTGGGGAGTTTGTTCATTGGCTATCTTCCTTTTCATGAACCGTATTGACTTGTTTGAATTGCATATGAAGGAAACATCTTGAGAGTACAGTTTTTATGTCTGCATTTTATCTGGCCCATTTCACGAGCTTGACACACTTCTGCACTCCATTTGGCTGATTTCATGAGCTTGGCTAGCTTCTGCACTTCACCCAGCTCTTGATACTCCTCTGTCTACTATGTTTTCTTAACGGAGCCTCAACCACACTTATGTTAAAGAGAAGGGTGAAAACAATAATAACCTGTATACTATGACTGAGCAAACAAATGTGGGAAGAGAAGCATGGAGTCAGCTATTGCCTCTTATTGGTCCTATAAATCTTATACATGACAATTGGCCCATAGTACTTATATTACGGCAGAAATACGTTGATTTGGGTGCCACTCCCACTTAGCAGGAGGACAAGAAAGAAAAGAAACTTTAATTAATACTGATACCCTCATTGCCAATTGTTTTTTTCTCCTGGAAATTTGACAACTACAGAAGAGAATTCTTGCAATTATACAATGGCTTTGAGAAGCCACCAACACTTGCTTTGAATTCAACTCCTTTGCTTACACTTGCAACCCACTCTTGTCTCTTTAGCTACAGAAGAGCCTTTTTTTCTCTTCTTCATTTACAGGGCTCTGCGTCACACACGGGAATGCTGCAGCAATAGACAAGACTTTTCTCTGTTTAAGAATGAGGACGGGGTTCCCTTGCTGTCAGAAAGCAGTCCCAAGCTGGCTCTCAAGGAACACCTTTGCTGAAGAAAATAAAGACTCTTTTCTTAGGCTGCCCCTTGTCTAAATGGCAGTCCTACACAGGTAGAGGTCTTTGTTCACTTTTATGTAAATTTCTCAACAATGGGGTTCACTAAAAGAGGTTGAAAGCTTCATTTGTAGAGATGCAATGAATCAGTGTAAGCTAACATTTCTTCCTTGAGGAAAGCTTTGGGAGGTTAGTGGGGACTTTAAAAGTTGGGTTTTGGCCTGTTTGCTTTTTTTTTTTCTTTCTTATTTTGTATGTTTGTGTTTTTAATTATCTACAATAGAGACTCTATGTTCTCCTGCCCTTTGATTCAGGCTCAAATGGCTGTCTGCCTAACTTAGGAGGCTGTAAACAAAGCACTAGAAGGAAGTACTAGGATGCAGTAATCAAATAAAGGACTAGGATAAAGGACTAGAATGAGGTACCAGGATGAAGCAGCAGGCTCTGGAATCAGATAGGTCCATACTAGAAAGTTGTCAGTTGTGTAGTCATCTAGCTCTGGTTGCTGAAAAGAAGACCCTCATCTTTGGACTCAGTAGATTTGCATTTCCAAAACTAACAACGTTTACCAAAGAACCTCTATCACTTGAGATTCTGTTCCCAATGCTGGCATTTCTTGCTCCCTATCTCTCCTACGTGGAACATCATTCAGGACCCAGAGAAACACAACTCTATACTTCTTGCTCTGAGTCTTCTAAAAGAGAATCCCCTCAATTGGATTGCCATGAATGTCTCCTGGTTGCTACTGGGGACATGAGAGAAGAGTGCTGCTTTTGAGTAGGGATGATTGGAGCCACATCCAAGGTGTTCTGATAGAAGAAAAGACTAATTAAATTGTCAAACTTTCTTCTCAGATAGCATAAGTGAAATCAATTCAAGTACAATGAACTGTCCTTTCCAAGTTGTACTGAAACAAATAGATCTAACAGCAGTGGCTAATTAGAGCATTTTCTATAACACTTGCATATAGTAGATAAAGAATATTTTGCACAGGCCAAACTTTTCTTAATAGAGACCCAGAAACACAACAAATCAAAGAAAGGTTGGACAAATGGGATTGCATGACATTGCAGAGCTTTTGCATGGCAAAGGACATAGTAAGCAAGATCAATAGCAAGCCCATGGATTGGGAGAAAATCTTTACTAGCGATACAATGGATAAGGGTCTCATATCTAAAATATACTTGGAACTCAAAAAATTAAATCCCCCAACAACAAATCCTCAAAGAAACAACTACCTGATTAATAAGTGGGCTAAAGACTTAAAGAGAAACTTCTCTGAAGAGGAAAGAAGGATGGCACATGAAGAAATGTTCAACCTCTCTAGCCATAAAAGAAATGCAAATCAAAACAATATTGAGATTCCACCTCACCCCAGTTAGAATGGCTATAATCAAGAACTCTAAATAAATATAACACCAGATGCTGGAGGGGATATGACCAGAAGGGAACCCTACTGCATTGTTGGTAGGAGTGTAAATTTGTTCAACCACTTTGGAAAGTAGTATGGAGGTTCCTCAAAGACTCCACATAGAGCTCCCCTATTTTGCAATATTTAAACATTAGATAATCCACATGACATCCAATTTGTACATGTATGTTTGTATGGTGAGATGTAATCAATGGAAAGCATAATGCTTTACACTGGCATTTGAATGATCATTGGATACTAGACATGAGAATATTTTAATAAACTATTTTTCAGGGGACTATTATATTTTGAAAATAAAAATTTAGCTTAATTTTAATCTTAAGAATCTTTAAATATACTTTGCATTTGGTTTTTAATTTTAATACTTGAATACTTTTAGGAAAAAATAAATTCTAAATGTACTTGAGGCATAATATTTTGATTTTATAAATTTATTTGAATTTAATTTTTTATGAAATATACTCAATGTAAAATATCTAACTTTTGATGTAATTTATTTAAATTTTGCAGACTTAGAATATAGCTCATGCTTAACTTTTAATTCTTTATATTTTAAATTCATGTTGCCTATATTACTATAATTATGGAAAAAATATTTTCATAATGGCCTAATTATTAAAAGTGCTGAAATAAAGACAAGAAAAAAACTATTTAAGGAATAAATTTATACATTTATAATTTATGAATAACATTTTTATGTTGTGAGCCATTCAATATTTTCATGCTAGAAACATAATATAGAAATATATAAAGAATAATTAAATTTAGTAAACTTAATATTCTTTCAGTCAATGTACAAGAACAGATTTGCATTTTTTAAATTTTTGCTGTTACATATGTGAGGAGAAAGGAGTGGAATGTATTTATTTGCTACTTTGATAGTTCAAATTGTAATTATCAAATCTGTTAACATGTGACCTGGAGCCCTCTAGTTACACCTTTGCCCAGACCCTGAAATTTCTAAGTGTTAGTATGAATCTATAACCTTTAGCAAGTTAATTAAACATCTTAGGACTTTAATTTTTTCATTGTAATATCAAACTAATCAACTTCCAAAAATGATGGTGAAAAAGAGATGAACTAATACCGTAAATGGTGAAAGATGGTGAGAGAGTTGAATTATGGTATTATTTCTTTACCTGAAGTAACATATAACTAGGTTATGATGCAGCTCATAATATAGTATTGTCTGATTAAAAAGCACATAAGATATATGTTTTCTTTTTACATAGGCATTTAAATTAGAAGACTAAAAGTTCAAATAGTTTGATTTTTAACAATATATTTTTATGAGATGCTATTAAAATTTGAAACTCTAAGATAAACATTTTAACTTTATAGAAATAATTTTGATAACATTTCTTAAAATATCAGTGATAATACAATGAAATGGTACTCATAAAATGCGTTGCTCATAAACTCCTGAAAGATAATAAATCTAATTGTGTCATTCAATCTTTCCTTACATAAAAATATCTAACTAGCTTAAGGCATAACCTTGTTTAGATTAAGTAACTGCCTTAAGCTCTCAGAAGAATGAATAAGAACAGTAAGAAAATAAATGAGGAAATGTTCAACATGACTGACCATAAAAGAAATGCAGATCAAAATAACATTGAGATTACATCTCACCTCAGTAAGATTGGCCAGCATTGAGAATTTGAACAATAATGAAGGCTGGTGAGGATGCAGGGAAAAGGAACATTATTACACTGTTGGTGGAATGTAAACTACTATAACCAATCAGGAAGGCAGTTTGGAGATTTCTCAAAAAACTAGAACGTCCCTTTGATGAAGCTGTACCACTCTTGGTACCCGAAGCATTACTATCAGGATACAGTAAAGACACTTGTACATCCATGTTCATTGCTGCACTATTCATAATAGTCAAGTTTGAGAACAGCCCCAATGCCTTAAAACAGATGAATGAACCAGGAAAATGTGTTATATAAACACAAATGGAATTTTACTCATTCATTAAAAAGAATAATATTATGTCATTCTCAGGGAAATGGATGGATCCAGAACTAATTATATTAAGTGAAATAAGCCAGGATCAGAGAAGCATATAGCACATGTTTTGTCTGATATGTTGAAGATAGATCTAATATACAACTATGCATGGTAACATATACAGGATTCAATTCATTTACACAGAAACTGATTAAAGGATCTACTGAACAACTAATGTAGTATTTTATCAAAATGAATTCCGGGCAGTGAAAACATGTTTAGGGGAATGGGCAAAGGGAGTTGGGGGGGACAAGAATGGAGGGAGCAAATATAGTCATTGTCTTCAATGTACATTGTGTGAAAAATGAACATGTAGCTTGAGGGTAGGCAACAGTAGGGAGAAAATGAGGGAGAACAGAGGAAGAGATGACATTGACCAAGAAGCAGGGTATTCATAACCTGACTTATGGAATTGTAACCTTTTTGCACAATTACTTAATAATATTATTCATAACTGTCTTAACTAGAATTAGTTATTTCTTTTATTTGTTACTGATAAAAGTAGAAAAATGTCAGGTACTAGTGGCTCATTCCTGTAAGCTAGCTATTCTGAAGGCTCAGACCTAAAGGATGGCAATTTGAAGCCAATCTAGCAAAAAGAGATCTGTGAAATCCCATCTTTAATTAACCAACAAAAAGTTGGGCTGGAGATGTGGCACAAGTGATACAGTGCTAGGCATAAGCAAAAAACCCCAGTGAACTCAAGTCCTTGAGTTCAAGCACTAGAATAGGCAAAATAAATAAATAAATAAAAGGCAGCTGAAACTGAAATAAAATGTGGCTGTTTTAAAATACAGGACTTTGACATCATACCTAAAAGAGTAGAGAGAGAACTAACTCTATGATATTCTTGAACTCAAGCACAACTGTGCCTTTTTTAGGGATGTTTGCTTAGTTCCTTTAGGCTTCTTACTTTTTTTCTTTTCCATTTTATTATTTACTTTGGCACTCCCATTTTTTATAACACCCACCACAGAGCTAAGTATGTAAGTTTTAAGGATGAATTTAATTTTTGAGTACTTTTGGCTCTTAATGTGTTGAAAATTTCCACAGCTAGAAAATTTGACTTTGAATTGAAGTTATTGTAAAAGGAAGAATGATTTTAAAAAAAACACCTCCAAAATACTATTAAAGTAAACCTCCTGTCTAATCATCTCATGGATTTCTGGTCATGAAATGTGTGGCTCTCCTCTTAGCCAACTTGTCTTCTTGATCAAAAAAAAAAAAAAAAACTCAGGATGAGTAAAACATAGCTCAAAACCTATAATAACATAATATTAGAGAGGTCGAAATCAAAGAGAAATAAGTGCAGATGATCAGAAGAATAGCTTTTCTATGAGAAAACCAATTTTAATAATAATAATCTTTAGAAAAATTGTAATCAGTATGTTCATCTTCCAGTACACAGATGATTGGACTGAAGCAATGGATACATTTCCCTTTGGAGAATAATCAAAGTAGATGTGATACTTTATTAGCAACCAGAATAAATATCTAACCTAAAAGAAAAAATAAGATTGACTATTCCCATTCAAGTCAAAACTTAGCCCCAAACTTTCCAAACACTCCTACTAAAATTATTCAGATTGCAACCCATAATTTTTTAGCCTCTGAACAATTAAAATCCATTCTGTCCCAAGTTTTTCCTATTCTTTACAACAAGCTCACAATGTCACTTGCAAAAAGCATATAGATTGTCCACAACCTTCTGTAACTCCCCATAATCTTATTTTGACATTTAAGAGCTTCCACATTACCGTTCTTTTTTTTTAAGAGGTCAGATCTTGGAGTCTTTATTAAAAGGCTGGCAACTGCATGGTGGACTCCTGTCTCAAAGACCAGCAGCCAGCAAATACACTTAACACTGTTAGGAAACAGCCATGAAGGCCAGAGAGGAAAGAAAGAACAAAAACAATATCAACAAAACAATTCAGCTCCAATGGAGAGCTGAATTGGGACACCATGGTGACTGGAGAAGAGCCAGGAGCCAGGAGACAGGACAGGAACACAGAGACACATTCATATCCAACTTCTCCTACATCCAATGATTCAAACAAACTACAGATTTTTAAAACCCGAATATGATGGGTCAATTTATGTTTTTCATTCTTCCTGGAGAGACACTTTTCCTTCTAGCTCTTATAATAAAAATCCAGATCATAGATGAACCAAGATTCATCTGCTCTAATCTCCCCAGTCCCTGCCCAAACTCTTCCTTCTTTAAACCATCTCAAATTACTTTCTTATATTTTTGATATTGTGTCTTCCATTTCCAGTTTTATTTGATTATTGATTTTAGTTTCTCAGCAGATGAGGTACTTAAGTTTGTTTTCCAGACTGTTTCTCAACTTTAAGGCAGGATTTTTTTTTTTTTTCTGGTCGTGGGGCCTGAACTCTGGGCCTGGGTGCTGTTCCTCAGCTCTTCAGCTCAGGGCTAGCACTCTATCACTTGAGCCACAGCGCCACTTCTGGCTTTTTCTGCTTCTGTGGTGCTGAGGAATCAAACTCAGGGCCTCATGCATGCAAGGCAAGCACTCTATCACTGAGCCACCTCCCCAGCCCCAGGAATTGGGTTTTAATGCCATGAGTACAATGAAAGCCTTCCATTAATTGGTTAATATTTATGTTAGTTTCTAGATTTTAAAAGGCATACTGAAAAATTTGGAGTTATGTAAACACAAAACAAAATCTAAAGCATTTAGCTTCTTGTATAGAGATATATGTAAAGCCACAATACAAATTATCTTTTGTGTTCTTATTACAAGAAGCCACTCTGTAGATTTGGTACTGATAAATTTTAAAAGAGAAAAGAAAAAAATCAGTGCTACTGTAGCTATTCATTCATTTTTTCCTCAATATTGTGAGCACCTACTATGTACTAGGTTCAAAATAATTTTTTAAAGTGTGGAATAGCAGATACAAAACAACACCTAAATTCTTTTGCCATCTACTTACCTGAAATGCATGAAACACATATTATACAATACCTGCAAGTTGCTATATTTTTCCTTTTTTTGTTTGTGCCAATACTGGGGCTTGAACTCAGGCCCCGGGCGGACATTCTCCCTTGTCTTTTCTGCTCAAATCTGGTGCTCTACCACTTGATCCACAGCTCCAATTTTAGATTTTATATTGGGTAATTGGTGATAAGAGTCTCACAGACTTTCCTGCGCAGGCTAATTTTGAGCCATAATCCTTAGTTCTCAGCCTCCTCAGTAGCTATGATAACAAGTATGAGCCATCAGTGCCCACTTTACATGTCGTTTTGAAATTAGGTTAAGGATGAATACTGAATAGTGACTCTATCTCTTAATATTCTTCTTTTCAATGACTCAAAAGCAGCACAAATAGGGCAGGGAATCTGACTTAGTGGTAGAGTGCTTGCCTAGCATGCATGATGCCCTGGGTTCCATTCCTCAGTACCACATACACAGAAAAAGCCAGAAGTGGTGCTGTGCCTCAAATGGTAAAGTGTTAGCCTTGAGCAAAAAAAATCTCAGGGACAGTACGCAGGCCCTGACTAAGTTCAAGGCCCAAAACTGGCAAAAACTAAACTAGCACAAATTAAAGTGACACCTGCTCCATTTAGAAGCACATCACTGGGCGAAATAATCTCCTCAAAATAATCTCCTCAACTTGTTCTTTTGTGTTTCTGTGAAACCCAAGAATTTGGTCACTGAGGACATTTTGCCATTAATGATTCCCCCAGGACACATTGTCCAAAACAAGATGTTCATTACCCTGAAACCTTGGCCTAACTCCAATGTAATTAAATTCCATCTACCTGAAATTCCCAGTGCAGTGAGAGATGGATTTGGGTTTTGTCTCCTGCTTAGCTGGTCTATTGTACAACGTCATTGTAGGGCAATAAAATAGCTGCTGTATCAGACTTACTTCTTTCTCCTAGTTTGAGCTACTAAAGCACCTCTATAAAATCCTTTGAATAAGAGCTTGGACAGACAAGATCTAGAGATTCCATTATCATTCTCTAAGATGCAGGAATTGTGTTGTCAAGAAAATGTATTAATGGGTGTTTTTATAATCTCAACACTGCAAAGAGCCTAGTGCATACAAGGTATGGATATGTTAAAAATTGCTACCGGAAATTCATTTTTCATCATTTCTGTCAGTGGAGTGTTCTACAGAGACCCACTAGTTTTTTTTCCACAAGATCAACAGAAGTTTATATCCTTATGGTGAACAAAGCATGTCTTTTAGTTTTGTTTGGCCAACAATTCTAAACCTAGAGAGATTCTGAAGCTTGTTATAAATGGCTCCAAATGATATCATTGTGTTTTATTTAGTCATTGCCAGGCAAGATATAGTTATTCATTCTTCATCTTAGAACTAGTAACCTTTTATCTATTATTCTGAGTACCACTGATTGTAAGGTAACTTGGTAATGTACTATACGGGAAACTCTTAAATGCTTGTCTCCCCTTGATACTTTTTTTTAACTATAAGTTACGAACAAAAAATGGACAATGGGTGGAAGAAAAAGAGGCACTGTCTCTCCAAAGAAATAATTATCACTAGTGTTCATTTGGGGACCTCATTGAATACTAAGCACTGTGTTGAGGAAGAGGGTTCATGATCCTATTTTAATTTTCACAGGAAGCCTATAGGATGACTATAGTATTCCTAGCTTAATGATGAAGAGAACCAAACGTTCAAAGGTAAATAACTTGCCAAATATCACAGAGTAGAAAGATTTAGAATTTAAAGGTCAAGTAGCCTAGCCCTGAATTTATAATATGAATTCTGGGGAAATTTTAGATAATATAGTATCTTAAAATAGACAGATAGGAGAAAGGGGGGGCAGGGATAGAGGGAAGAAGGCTAGGAGGGAGAGGGAAGAAATACTGTAATGGTAACTAAGAAAAGTTTCAAGCTCTTGTTTTAAAAAAAAAACCATTAAATTTCAATGTGCTTTGTAATGACCAAAAAGACTTATTACCTACATAAAATAATGACTTATTGTCTTAGCAGTGTCTAAGGGCAAGGATGTGTAAGCAATTTTGCTTCTAGATGCCTTGATCAAGCATAGCTTATCTTAATTAGGAAAGTCAGATAATTGGTATTGTTTTCTATGCTAGGATTTAAAAACAAAAAATAAAAAGAACAGAATGTATTGAATCACAATCCTTTTAGGGAGCATTTTTATAATTATCATAAAGCAAACAGCAATATTTGGACTAACAATGTGGAAAAAAACTAATAACACTAATAAAAGAGCTTCATCTACATTTCCTTCTGTTGAGACACTGAAGAAAGGGAATACATACAAACGCATTTGTTTGAGCCCTCTGGAAAATAGAATTTTACCTTGTTTTTAGTTTGTTTGTTGTTCCCTTGTTGTAGCTATTGTTGTTGTTGTTTAAACCTTTAGCTGTGTAGAAAACTCACTTAAAATAAGATAATAGGATAATTTGTGTGTGTGTGTGTGTGTGTGTGTGTGTGTGTCTATGTGTGTGTGTGTGTGTGTGTGTGTGTGTGTGTGCATGCATGTGTATGTGCCAGTCCTGAGGCTTGTACTCAGGGTCTAGGTAGCTGTATGTTAGCTTTTTGGCTGAAGGCTAGCATTCTACCACTTGAACCATAGCTCCACTTCTGGCTTTTTTGGTGGTTAATTGGAAATAAGGATCTCATGGATTTTCCTGCCAGGGCTAGCTTTGAACCATGATCCTCAGACCTCACCCTCCCAAATAGCTAGGATTGCAGGTGTAAGCCATCAGTGTTTGGCAGATAACTCACTTTTTCTGTATTTCACTTAATTCAGAGTTTGTTGTAAATTAAAGAGAATGAAATTCTTATCATATAACAGATTTTAAAGTAACTTTTCTCTAGTAAGAGGCCTTTAAAAATATACATCAGAAGGACCAAAGACTCTCACACATGTTTTCAGTGGCTCAAAAACAACACTTGTATTTTCTAGTGGGTTTTAGTGTTTTGCAAAATTTGACATGCATTGGAATCACCTCAAGGGCTTTAAAATAAATTACTGGGCATCACTACCCAAATTTCTGATCAATACTTCTACACCAAAGAACTAAAAATTTGTCTGTCCTATTCTCAGGAGACACTGGCCCAGGTCTCTAATGATACTTAGTGAAATATTTTTCTAAGTTGTAAAGAGGAATCCTTTTGCTCTACTTTACTTTTTGGAATTTATACTAGACTTTTTTTCCCTAGCCAATTTCCAGACACTCCAGCCATGTAGCCCACATGGAATTCTACAGATTGCAACCTCTTGCTCCAGTCAACACATATGAGTCTCAATCTCTACTCATCAAAGTATTTGCCTGGGATTTCTTTTTTAACTTTGGGATTAGAAAAATGCACATCTTTCTCTGTTTGGTAGAAAAGCCACAAAGTACAAACTATAGGAGCTTCTGGTAACCACATATTTCCTATGTGATAAAGCCTACTGTGTAAAACAGAACATAAAGTTTTGTGCAGTGCTAAGTAGAAGAGAGTAGAGAGACAGCAAAAGGGCATTAGAGGGTTGAGTTCTTGTTGTCTCTACAGTACAGCTACACTTGGTTTTAAGTTAAATGATCTTCCCTAGTGACCTGCCAAACACACTTTCTTTTTTCCTTGCCAGAAGAGTTAGTTTTTTTATTACTAACTATTGAAAATACAATTGTTCTTTCTTTTATAGTTCTCAATGCATACACATTGATTTGGCAAGAAATTAAACCACTTAGAAACAAAGAGCAAATCATCAAAGTTTAGTGTGTAATAAAACTGGTTTAAGGAAACACATCTTAAGTCAGAAACAATAAGAACATACTTTTTGGCTCCTATCTGGGTTTTTGAAGGTCATGGCTATACCAAGAACAGGACCAGATCTCAGTGTGATTGGCAGCAGGACTACCAGAAGCCACAGGACTGATCTAGAATGAAGATATCCATGACCAGTTAAGCAAAACTGTGTATGTGCCTCCTAAAACTCCTTTTCTTTTTACTATGAGACTCTAGGTTTACTCTTGCTAGCTTGCCTAGCACAATTCCAGTGTGAAATCCCCAACAGACACATGAAGAAACGCTCAACCTTCCTAGCCATAAAGGAAATGCAAATCAAAACAACATTGAGATACCACCTCACTCCAGTTAGAATGGCTATAATCAAGAACTCTAATAATAACAGATGCTGGAGGGGATGTGGACAGAAGGGAACCTTACTGCATTGTTGGTGGGAATGTAAACTTCTTCAACCACTAAAAGCAGTATGGAGGTTCCTCAAAAGACTCCACATAAAGCTCCCCTATGACCCGGCAATCCCACTTTTGGGCATTTACCCAAATGATCACAAACAGGATCATACTAAAGCTACCAGCATGACTATGTTTATTGCAGCATTATTTACCATAGCTAAGATATGGAACCAAACCAGATGTCCCTCAGTAGAAGAATGGATCCAGAAAATGTGGTATATATATATACACAATGGAATTCTATGCCTCCATCAGAAAGAATGACATTGCCCCATTTGTTAGGAAATGGAAAGACTTGGAAAAAATTATATTCAGTGAAGTAAGCCAGGCCCAAAGAAACATAGGTCCCATGGTTTCCCTTATTTGCAATAACTAATATATGTCTGAGTCAAGCAGAAAAGGTTAGATAAGTTGATGTTAGGGAAATGAACCCTAAGATATGTATTCAAATGTTTTTTTATGCAATTGTTTCTAACACATTTATAAGGTGATTTCTTTGTTGCTTTGTATGTCCCTCCCCCATGCTATAACCCCTGCTTTCACTGTATTTGATGTCGGTATAATTTGTGGAGGGGAAGGGAAAAAACAAATCATTTAAATAGGGATACTGGTGGACCCATTGCAACAATGAGATGTACAAGTTTTATGCTGAAAACAAACTTTACACCTTTGGTGGGGGGGGGCAGGGAGACTTGGGTGGGGGGGGTGAAGGGAGGATGGGAAGGGTAAACAAAGGAGGTGGCTACAATGCTTGATAAGAAATGTACTCATTATCTTGCCCATGTAATTGTAACCCTTCTGTACAGTATTTTCACAATAAAAAAAATGAAATCCCATATTCTAGGAATTCTTTCTGTCTTGAGTCACCTAAAAGATTTGGACAGCCTACTCTGAATGTACCATTAACTGAAGAAGTGATTTTCCATCCATTTCACTTGGTAAACCTGTGATTTTTTTTTCAAACTTAATAAGAAAATCTGGTCATGTTGGTTTTAAGAATATGGGTTATGAATAAACATATCGCCATTACCACCAAAATAAAAAAACTCAGTGAATCTTCACACAACTTATCAATTCCCAGAACATTATTGATTCATGACCATATTATTTTAAGTACTTCTTTTTCACATATTGAACAGCAGACTTCATAAATTGAGTCTGTTCTTTATCAACATGTATCTATCACATTGGATAAACTATCTTTATCTAGGCTGATAAATGTTAAACCACATAAAAGCTCAAGATGTGGATGAAATTTTTGGACATTTGCTGGGATTCTTTATTTCGTTTTTAACAGAAGAGTTTTTATAACCGTAATACCTTGTAATCTCAAGTAATTTTGATTGTTAGAGTTCATAAACCAGCAATTAGTGCCAATTGAAACATGACTTAACTTTTAAATACTGTGTTAGGAAATTTGCTGCACTGTCTTCTAATCTGGTTATCATTTCCTCAGGTCTTCTTGAAAAATACCAAAGCACTGAATTATCTTTGCCAATATTTGTTAAATGAGTAAAATTTGTCAATGCGAGTATCTTGACTATATAATTTTTTGAAAAATGGTCAGTCAGTTTGGATAGACATAGATCCCTGTTGCTTTGAATTAATATAAATCAGTGACTTTACATTTAAACTACCAACTCCTCATATTCTTGTTATTCTTCAATACCTAAGAAGTCAGCATCACTTTTCATTAACTATACTAAATAGTTTTTGCTTCACTCATCAGTCTCCTTATTAACACTTTCCCTATTTTACAGCATCCATGACGATTTCTCTTGTCAATTCCTTGGCTCACATATTATTAATTCAAGCCTGGACCATAAAAATAAGTAATGTAGGGGACTTTGTCTGCTTATCACTCTGCAATTTATTGTAGCATGAGTATTCCTAAAGGATCATTTGAGTAAACAATGAAAAACAAGACTTTTCTCCAACTACTAAGATGATACATATAAAATAATTCGTATTCCCAAGATTTTTATTCATTAAAATAAAAATTAAAACTCAATTATTAACTACTTGAAATAATTCTAACCCCATGTGTTGCTGGAACTGGAGTCTGGCTGTTCATGCTAGAGACTTCTGGCACCCATTTTGAGGATTTCTAGAAAGATATAGCGCCATGTGGTCCATTTTTATCTGCAGAGAGTAATAAACTGGTGGTAATGGAACTGAGCTCCCAGGATAATTTTCTTGTTTTGTTTGTAAATGTAAAACTCCACAGCTGCTAATCTAATGAATTAGCCTGATACAGACTCTTTATTTTTCTATGTGGATTTTTCTCTTGAAAAAAAAGAAAAGAACTATTTAAATTCATTTAGGAAACCACATAGTAAAAGGGCAACACCATATGAGATTATTTGTGACAGACCATAACTATGGAAAGAAGTGTCAAAGTGGATAAAACTTTTAGAAATTTTTAAATAAACATGAGAGAAATTGTTCACACCACCATCTTCCTGAGTCAGCACCGCAGCTCAGAAGAAGGCAAGGCTATGGGACTTTTACTCCCTAAAAGATTGTAGACTTCTCTTTTGCTCTTGCTCTTGCTCTTGCTCTTGCTCTTGCTCTTGCTCTTGCACTTCTTGCTCTTGCTCTTGCTCTTGCTCTTGCTCTTGCTGGTCTTTTCTTGCTCTCTCTGTTCTATTACGCTCTCTTGCTCTTGCTCTTGCTCTTGCTCTTGCGCTTGCGCTTGCTCTTGCTCTTCTTCTCTTGCTCTTGCTGCTCTTTTCTTGCGCTCTCTGTTCTATTCTAGCTCACTCTCTGTTCTTTTCTTGCTCTCTCTCTTTCCCAGCCACGTGGAGTGCCAACCTTGCCTGGTCCCAGCAGGTCTACCCCTTACCTGAATACCACGTGAGTGCTACTGTTCTTACCCCTCTCTCTGCTCTTTTCTGGCTCTTTTCTCTCTCTTTCCTCTCTTCCCAGCTCTCTCTCATTCCCAGGCCATTCCCAGCCATGTGGAGTGCCAACCTTGCCTGGTCCCAGCAGGTCTAGTGAATAAACCTACCCCTTACCTGAAAAAAAACAAAAAAAAAAGATTGTAGACTTTCTCAGCTCAGGACCAATACTGAGAATGGATGGGATGCCCAATAAAGCTTAGGTATTATTTCAACTTCTTTATATGGTATTCTGCCCCCAATACGTAAATTAAATTGGCTAAGGAGCCAAGGAGTGCCAGCAGCTACAGCTCCACTTATGGTTACTTTGAGTGCTCCATTGAGGAGCTTTATAGACTTTTTTTTTCCTTAAAGGCTCTGGTAATTACGCCAAGGACCAAAGGATCATACTCCTAATCCTAGTGAATCAGGAGGCTGAGATCTGAGGATAAAGGTTCGAAGCCAGTTGGGACAAACAAGTCTGTGAGACTCTCAACTCCAATTAACCTGAAAAATGCTGTAATTCTAGTGCCTTGAGTTCAACTTAAGTATTGTCTCTATTGTCTGTCTCTCTCATAGCCCCTCCCCCACCTTCCTCCCATAGGACACACAAAGGGCTCTGTTATTCAAAATGCTTAACCAAGCTTCCCTTCAATTATACACATGGTTGGTGTCTAGGCCTTTTGGACTCCTTGAATACAGAGATCACAGAAAAGACATCTTGGCAAGGACCATCAACCCAGATCATCCAGATGTAGTAATCGTTCAGCTACACAGTGAAAACACAAGTAGTTAAGTGTACCTTTGTAAGCTCTTGCTCAATTATTATTTGAATGGGTCATGTCCAGTAACCTTGGCCTTAGTTGGACATAAAGACAAGGATTTTTATAATACATGGGGATAAGAACTGGGTTCATATCTACCAGGTAAGTCACTAAGCTTCGCAGAAAAGATACATAGGAAAGGTAGGTGAATAATGAGGAGGGAACGGTAAGTTCCTTTTTTTTATTTACAGAGTTGAGACCATCTGTAAATGATAAAGTCATATCTACCCACCTCACATATTCTAACATCACTGTGAAGAGCAGAGGCAGCCAGAATCCTAGCAAAAAATCTGCCCTTGAAACATATATGAAAAAGTAGACCTGAACATTTCAATGGATGGACAAATTGATAGATAGGAAAAAGCATTGCCTGAACTCTTATTCAAACAAAGATTCAATACTCAGCTAAGAGCAGTATAATCACCTCTGTTCGTGTCAACCTCAGCTGTGAACTGGCTCCTGGTCCAAAGATACAGGCCTTGCTATGTAGCTCGTATTGGTGAGTAAGTAAGGCATTGACATAAAGGATTTGTCATCACGGCCCAATGTGGAACACTTTTAGTAAGCAAATAGTTCTGTTGTTTAGTGCAAGGGTGTGTGGGGCTCCATTACAGTTCAGTTCCCTTTCTCCTTCTTGTCCAGTGCTGTTCCTCCCTCTTTCTTTCACTGATACCGATCTCTCCCCTCCTGCATCCTAACCCCAACCTGGGTTCACTGTCAAAGAATTTCTAATGATTCATTCTCAGTTTTCTAGGGAGATATTCAGACCAATGTTCCACTGAGAACAGGTCCGTGATGAAAACAGATGATTATAATTGTACTCTATCAGTTGATAAAGCAGTAGACAGTAACAATTAAAACAAGTCTTTCAGATTTGGAGAACTTGTGCTTGAAAACTGACTTTACTTTTCTAGATGAGTCTTCTCAATCAGGGGTATTTTGGTTCCCAGGAAACATTTCTCAATATTTAGAAGCATTTTGGTTTCTACAGGTGAAGGGGAAGGGGAAAGAGAAGGGAATGGGAGGGGAGGGAATAGGAAGGGTAGGAGAGGGGAGGGAAGGGAGGTTCTACTGGAGTTTAGTAGGCAGAGGCCAAGAACACATCTAGTCTTCCCACCATGTTCAAGGAAACACCCATAACAGCCCAATCCTGGTCAAACTATCAACAGTGTTGACAGAGAAACTGTCTACATGGCGATCCTGTGGGAATTACCTCCTCATACTAAGTATGTTTATTTCCTCATGTTGCTGCAATGAATAGCTACAAATCTGATGACTTGAAAAACATAAGTACAGAGCCAAGTATGGTGATACACGCCTATTTACCAAGGGAGGCTAGAGTTCAAGACCAGCCTGGATTTCACTGTAAGAGTCCACATTTTCTTCTATATCTGTAGACCAAAAAAATCTAAAATCAGTTTCACTTGACTAAACTCAAAGTGTTGGTAGGGCTGCTTCTGTTTGGGAAAGGGGGGGCGGGAGGAGGAAGAACTCATTTGCAGAAAAGAGCTCTCATTTGCAAAGTTCCTTTTTTCATGGATGGCAACCAAGTCCCACTGATATATTCAGGGAAGGTTAGTATTCTATCTATCACACTAACCTTTGTTTTTCTCATATGCAAATGGATTAATGGACGTCCCTCCTAGCATTGTTCTAGTTATGTCCTATACTTGTGGTGAGTCTAAGAGTAATTGCTTGTCTAGGCACCTGTGGGTGGCTCACATCTGTAATCCTCCCTACTCAGGAGGCTGAGAGCTGAGAATCATGGTACAAAGCCAGTGCCAGAAGGAAAGTCCATGAGTCCTTAAGACTCTTATCTCCAATTAACCACCAGAAAACCAGAAGTGGTACTGTGGCTCAAAGTAGTAGAACACTAGCCCTTGATGGAAAAAGCTCAGGGACAGTATCCAGGCCCTGAGTTCAAGCCTCAAGACTAACAAAAAAAGAAAAGTGACTACATGGTGATCATGCTAACATAAGCACCCAGTACAGATCTACAGTTTGCATTATTGTGTTCTTACAGATACTGAATCACTAGGGCCATCATACAAATAGCATCTCACTACCTATCAAAGCACTTCATCCCTGACTTCTAGAGCTTTATCTACACTAGCATATAAAGAAGTGTTGCCGCATTTCCAGCACAATTCTGGCACATCTTGAACAGAGTAAAAGATTTCAACTGGTACATCTTATTACATGGGTGGTCGAGTTATTGAACTCTATTGACAAAGGGCTGAATTTTCCAGCAAGATGAAGCTTCATTAAAATTCTACAGAGACTGAAAATTCAATAATCTTTCTCACAAGGCACTGCTTGAGCAGGGCTGATTAGGCAATTTTGTTCTCATTCCATTCCCTCTGCTAAAAGCATTGCTACTTCTCGTTTGGTACAACAAAAAAAAGGACTATCATTAAATGAGCATTCGCTATAGGTGATTAAGCGGGAAGTTTCAAAGGTTCTCTCACTCTTTTCTCAAGGCCTAATTGAGGGCTTAAATGGAGAGTGGAGAAAAAAATAAATAAAACAAAATGCTATTACCATATTCTGGTCTAAAATACAGACAGTATAATGCTCTTAAATACTTTTCAGCTTACTTCTTTAGCACCTGATTTCTTTTTCTTTACTCAAACTGACTTCTCTACCACTTAGTTGCATTCTCTCTTCCATTGTCCAGACTTCCATTCACCCTCCTATTTCTTTCCAGAAGAATTAAGTCATAATTAACACGTAATTTTGTCCAATAAACCTCATATTTCTCAGTTAAAACTTGCCGTAATTACTGGAATTGAGAACAGATACCTATCTTTCTATACCCACTCTCTTTTTAATTGACAATCTTAGAAACATGGACTAGCATATTTAAGTTAAATATTAACCACTGGATAAGTGCCTTTTCCTATCATCCATCTATCCATCTATCTATCTATCCATCTATCTATCTATCTGTCTCTCTCTCTCTCTCTCTATATATATATATATAGAGAGAGAGAGAGAGAGAGAGCTCAGTTTTTCTTTACCTTTATTTGTCATGATTACAAAGACTATTTGTTCTCATTAATGCAAATCAAGTACCACAAAGAATAGCAAGTACATATAATAGTTCACTAAATCTCTGTACAATTAAGTCATCATAAGTGTAATAACAAGTAATATCTTCCACATACAGATGTCACAAATTGATAAGTTTCTTTAACTTGAATATTTATGAAGCTGTCAACCTGTCCTATAAGAAAATAAAGCTATGTTTGTGTTACAATTATTTATACTTAATTTAAAAAATAAAATGGTATCTACTGGGGTTCTGATGTAAACTTTCTATTTCTCTTATTTCAGGAATCATAAGACAATTTTAGTTGCTACCTGAGAATCTCCTTTGAACACAGTTCACGTCTTCATATTGCAGTATCTGAGTTCTGTTGATTCTCTTATACCAGGCCATTCAATTACTGTTCCACCAGGATGTGTATGTAACTTTTCCCCCTATATATTTGGTGTTTTATCCTCAAGACTCTATGAACTACCAGATTTCAAATAACAGATCTTTGTCTACTCTCCTACTAATTCCAGCTGATGCCTTTGTAAAATGCCTGACATTAATCAAGTACTCATTTCCAGAAGATTCCAGGTGTGCCTAGTGATCTCCATGTGCCTCTGGCAGTAGAAAGAGAATTGTGTCCTGCTCATATTTCTCAAGAAGAGAAACAGGTAAGTTGAATTATAGGTGAAAAAAAAATTTAATGACAAATTCTATGGAGCTCCCAAGTATACCATTTAAAAATGTACACATGCTTTACCTGCAGATCCCAGAGCTTAGCCCCACCATGTCATGAAATTTCCAAAGGAAGAGAAATACCAATTCCAGCATGGGGAGGAAGAGAAGTCTACCACTATTCCTCACCCCTTTCCCTCTCCAGAGTTCCCACTGATACTTCAGGGACTGACACTGGGTCTGTAGACCTGATTAGAGGAGTCCAATGTAATGCACAATACGAAATGACAGGCAGAGAAGGTGTCTTCCTTGTTAAGGGCCACTGAAGAACAGTTGCACAGTGAACTGAGCTAGGGAATTACCTCCAAGGAAAGCGGCAATATACCTCACAGAGACTGACTTCAGGGCTGAGATGGTGCTATACACATCTGGGAACTAGCTGATAGCCCCAAAGTTACTTGTGACACAATGCTGAGCGAGCTTAGTAAGTCTTTGAGTGAATAGTCAGCCCAGTCTTAACTACAAAAAGTAACAGAGAAGACAGCAATGTCTCCTTGTGTGTCAGAAAAGCCTAAACCAAAGAGATGACTAATGTTGACTGCATTCCAGTCCAGCCCATTGAAGACACAGAACTTGGAAGTATTTAATGCTAAAGAAACCACACTTTATGTTCCTTATCTTCATTGTTCCTTATCCAATCTAACTGTGATGCTTGATGCCAAAATTAAAAATAGGCAACCAACCGGTATATTCAGCTCACACAGCCGGGCTCTTCCATTGTTAGCAATCGACCTTCTTTTCACATTTGGGAGCCTGGAAATCTTCACCTTCTTTGAAAGACCTCACACTCAGGTGTTTTATGAAAATCAAGTTTTCAATACTGCACACTTTTTTGTGAATATGTGTGCTAATGGTTCACCCTTATTGGTATATCGTTCTACATACACAGTGAAATGCTTGTTGAATAAAAAGTCTAGAATCCAAAGTAAATTGCCAGTTTCTTGTTCTAGGCATTTTAGAAATCAAACAGGAAACAAAACATATTGATGATGATAAGAGATTTCTTTTCTTTCAGGAGCTCCAACATTACCACAATTGCTCATTCAAAGCGACTGAAGTAAAGAGACAACTGATCTACTCTCATCCATGTTAGCCACAATTGCTTTTTACCCATAGTCAAGTCAATACCACGATTCTCACATTTGAAACACCAATCACAGCACTGTACATTCTTTTTCTTTGTGTCCTGGTAGTCAGTGCTGCCTGTCCAAGGATAACGCATATATCTTATCTATTCAACCACACAGCCTCTCCTTGAGCTTAGTACCCATTAGTTGCTCAATAATAATGATAGTTTTGGAAATTTTACCCATGTCAGGCACTTTCCTTCTGTCTTTTGAGAATAAATAGTATTATCAATCCTATCCAACAATGAAAATCCAGAAAAGCAAAGAGATAAAACCATTCGCATCAGGATCTGTATGTAGGTCTTGTGATTCCAGATTGCCAGAACTAAATGTCATTATATTTCTCATGAATAGTTACTAGCCTAAAAAGAATGAAAGTATCTATCTGCATATTCATTATACATATGCATGCTCAAGAATTATTTGATTTTATTTTCCTATCACTTTCCCAAAACATGTTTGGTGAATAATAATTTCATGGCAGAATACAAGAAAGAAAAGTCACCAGTCATCTTCTCCATTAGCAACACACAGAGGCCATCGTTCAATACAAATATTAATCTTACATCTCATAGTGACTTTGTTCTAGAGAGATTAGCCCAAAGTCAAGGTATCAGGGTCAATAATTGCCTACATTATCACTTTCCCCTCAAGGTATTGAGCTAATGGTCTGTCAATTTGATCTTATCAAGAACCAATTTATTGCTTTTCTTGATTTACCCCCATCCCTTTTTCTATCCTCTATTTCATTTGTCTATGCTTTAATCTTTGCTGTTTGCTTACTTCTTTTAGTTTTGCATTTAGTTTGGCTCATTTTTTAACTATTCAAGTTACAAAGGCAAGTTGTTCAAATTCTGTTTACTTTTATTTCCAAGAGTTTATAATTTTTTGTGATTTTTCTTGGATCTATTAGTAGTGTCTATATTACTTAATTTCCATAACTTTTCCAGTTTCACTTCCATTACTGATTTTTAACTTCATTCCCTGGTGCTTAGAAAAGATACTTTGTAAAATCTATCTTTATTTCATTTGTGACTTAACACAAAGTATATCCTGAAAATGTTTCATATGCACCTAAAAGTATTATATGTATGTGTTATCATTATAGGGTGAAGTGTTCTGTATATAGTGCTGTGTTTAGTTGGTTTGTTAAGCAATTTTTTTCTGACTCATCTGTTTAGTTGTTCTAGTCAATGTTAAGAGTTGGGTATCAAAACCTCCATAACTGTAGTACTGTCTAATTTTCTGATAAGTTCTGGCAAGTTTTGTTTCATATGTTTTCATTGTCTGTTACAAGATACTTAGCTGTATATTAGAACTTCATGCTATATTATATCTTACCAATATAATACATCTTTCTTTGTCTTCTCTTTTTAAAAGTACATTTTGTCTGATAAGTATTCACCCTCCTATCTTTCAGTTATAATTTTCATGAAATATCTTGTCAAGCTGTCACTTTCAAGCTATTGGTAGTTTGCATCTACAATGAGTCTCTTCTTATCAGTCTGCAGTTAGATTATTTTACAATCCTTCCTTTTTATCCAGGTATTTTTTGTTTGGTTGGTTTTGTTTGAAGAATATTTAAAATTTTATTTTGTTGTAAAGATGTTGCACAGAGGAGTTACAGTTACATGAGTAAGGTAATGCGTCCATTTCTTGTTGAATACTGTTACCCCTCCTTTTTCTCCTACTATCCCATCCCCCAACTCTCCCCCACTCCCCAGCCCCCAGAAGTTGTAGAGTTTGTTTCCAACATAGTAGTGTCTTGTGAGTATCATTGTGCAATGGGTCATCCTGAAGAATTTAATGTTTACATTTAAGGTGATTTCTGATATGGAAGAATTTCTATCATTCTGCTATTTTTGTATACTTTATAACTTCTAGTTCTTCATTTTCTGCATGATTAGTTGATTTTTTAATAAAACATTTAAATTCATTTTTCATTTCCCTTGGTATATAGTATATAGCTAATTCTTTGTGATTACCCTGGAGATTGCATCTTAAATTCTGAAAACTGTAACCCTATAAAGTTATACCAGCTTAACTTCATTGACACACAAAAACTGATTTTTTTACCAGTTCTAGCTGCATCCATTTAAGTTATTGCTGTCACAAAACTAATTTTTATACATTATATGCTCCCCCAAACTAATTAAAAAATTTCAGTCTGTTACTCTTTTTCCTTAAATGAATTAGTCTTCTAAATCATGTTGGAAACAAAAGGGGGACTACAAATTGTTATAATAATACCAGTTTTGTGGCATTTATAAAATACTTAAGTTTACTAAGATCTTTACTTTTCGTATGGTTTTCAGTTATTGTCTCGCATCCTTTCATTTTAACTTCAGGGCTCCCTGGATTATTTTTTGCATGACCCGTCTAGTGACAAACATCCCTCAGCATTTGTAACTCTGAGAATATAGTAATTTCCTTTTCAGATTTGAAGGGCAGTCTCGCTTGATACAGGATTCATGGTTGGCAGTTGTTTATGTTTTTTCCTTTCAGCACTTGGAATGTACTAGCCCCTTGCTTGCTTATATCCAAAATTTCCAATGATAATTTTCTTTCTTTTTCTCCTTCTTTCTTCTTTTCTTTTCTTTTAGAGCCCTAGTTCTGGGGCTTGAACTCAGGGCTTGGGCACTGTTCCTGAGCTTTTGTGCTGAAGGGTAGCACTCTACAATTGGAGCCACAGCTCCACTTCTGGCTTTCTTAGTGATTAACTGGAGATAAGAGCCTCATGGACTCTCTTTTCCAGACTGGCTTTGAACCATGATCCTCAGATTTCAGCCTTCTGAGTAGCTAGGATTACATACATGATGCACCAGGACCTGGATAGAAATCATTCTTTATGTAAAGTGTGTACACTTGCATGGACTCATTAGGTCTTTGGAAATTCAACTAAAAATAGTAATTTCTTTGCAAATTTCCTCATAATTGATTGAAATATAAATACTATTACATTATAGTGTTTCACTGAGAATTGCGGAACAACAAACAGTTCAAGACGTCAATACCTTCTAAGAAAGGAATACATCTATTGTGAGAATATTACATGTTATTTTAAGCCCAGATGTGTCAAGAAAAGATATTTGACAAAGATATTCTGTTTAGGTCCTGCTGAAATTATAAAGTACATGAGACTCTCTTTCTTTTGAATCATAAAGTCAGCTCTGGGTTCACTTGCTCTACTCTGGATGGGCAACAATTTGAAACCTTTCTCATAAAATATGTAAAAAATGTCTCACAGATTTAGCACTGTTCTGTACTTAGCATTGTATATTTGAAATTTACAAATACCAAAATGCTTATCAAAGCTGACAACAAAGCCTTTAAAAATGTATTGTCTGAATGCCTTTCTTAAATAGAAAATATTGTTGAGTGTGCTTACTCCTGTAATCCTAAAATTGAAAGAAAAATAGCTCTAGGTCAGCCCAGGGAGAAGTCCATAAGACCCTTTGTCAATGAAAGAAGCTGTGTATGGTGGTACACACCTCTCATCCCAGCTACAACAAGAACTATAAAATAAAAGTATAAAATAAAAAATAAAATAAATTAAAAAGTATAAAGTAATATGATCATGTTCCAGACATGGCCAAAGTTAGAAATCAAGACCCAATATAAAAGTGAATCAATTAAATAAAAGGTTGGTGGCCTGCCTTAATGGTAAAGTACATATCTAGCATCTGCAATGCTCTGAGTTTAAACTCCAGTGCAGTCAAATAAACAAATAAAACAAAAAGAACCATAGCTAAGTACCAGTGGCTCACACCTTTAATCCTAGCTAATTAGGAGGCTGAGATCTGAGGATCATGGTTGAAAGCCAACCCAGGCAGAAAAGTTCGTGAGACTCTTATCTCCAATAAACCACTAGAAAACTGGAAGAGGCGCTGTGGCTCAAGTGGTAGAGTGTTCGTCTTGAGCAGAAGAGCTGAGGGATAGTGCCCAGGCCCAGAGTTCAAGCGCCACAACCGACCAAAAGAAAAAAAAAAAAAACCCAAGGAAAAAAAACAACCAGAGCAGGAGTAGCTATAACCACATCAGTTGAAATAGATGGTGAGCCAAAATTTGTAAAATGGGGCAAGCTCAGTATCTAATGATAAAAGGATCAATTAGGGCTGGGAAGGTGTCTCAGTGTAGAGTGATTGCTTTGCATGCATGAGGCCCTGGGTTTGATTCCTCAGTACCACATAAGCAGAAAAAGCAGGAAGTGGTGATGTGGCTCAAGTGGTAGAGTGCCAGCCTTAAGCTGAAGAACTGAGGGACAGCACCCAGGCCCAGACTTCAAGCCCCAAAACCGTCAAAAATAATAATAAAAGGATCAACTTATCAAGATATCATAGAAATTATAAATATACACAGACATATATAAGCAAATTTACAATGGCAAAATATGTAAAATAGATACTACCAAATCTGAAGAGAAAGATACTACAAGAAAAGTTTCATATCTCAATTTCAACAATGAATAGAAAACCAACAGGCAGAGACTGGAGGAAGATGGCAAAGGAGAAGCTGGAGGCTAAAAAGCTCTCCATAGAAACCAGTTTTAGTGTTCCAGTGAACAGTCCTAGGCTAGAGAATCATACCAAGTGTGCCATCACAGTACAAAGGGCTGTCTAGAGAGGGAAAATCCAGGCAGCTTGGTCAAGGAGACAGATCTGAGCACTTGCCGGTAGCTGCGGCAGACAAAGGTGCCAGAACCTGAATGCAATCGGATTCTACTCACCAGCAAGAACTGACAAGGACCAGATATCTTCATCCTGCTGATCGCAGACCAGGGTCAGCCCAGGAATCAAGAGGCTGGCGTGAGCATCCTCACTCCTTCTCATGGAGCTGCTGTAGGAAGGCAGCTCCCTCCCCCCCCCCCCCCCACCACCACCAGAGAAAACACTGACAAAGGACAGCCAGCCAAGCAGATAGATCTAAAACAAAGCTCCAACAAAGAATTTGAAGCCATCAAAGCCAACCAATTAGAAGGAAAGGAAATAAAAAAATAAAGTAGAAAGTCTTGACAGTAGGTTAGACCATGCAGAAGATCGAATCTCAGGGACTGAAGACAGCCTAGATATTATAGAGAAAGAACATACAATTACCCAAGACAAATGCAAGAAATATGCTAGATCTATTCAACATTTGGAAGACACCATCAGAAGGTCTAATCTGAGGATAACGGGTGTAGAGGAGCACCTATAGACAGAAGTTAATGGTCTAGGAAATTTATTTAACAAGATCCTAGCAGAGAACTTCCCAAACATGCAGATACAAGAAGCTTTTAGGACCCCAAATAGACCAGGCCAGAACAGGACATCCCACTGTCACATTATACTCTGCACAGGATCAATTTAGATCAAGGAAAGGATCCTTAAAGCTGTTAACAAGAAAAGATCAGTCACCTACAAAAGGAAACCAATTAGAATAACCTCAGATTTCTCAGCAGAGACAATTAAAGCAAGAAGAGCCTGGAATGATGTGTGTCACACCCTAAAGACAAACAACTATCAACCAAGAATACTGTACCCAGCTAAACTCTGCTTCATAACCGAAGGTCAAATAAAAACCTTCCAGAGCAAAGAAACACTGAAACAATATATCTCCACCAAACCAGCCCTATAAAAGATACTTAAAGATGACCTACACAAAGAAAACCAACAAGTCCACAATAAAGGCCAAGAAACTGCACCCAAACTGAGAATCCAAGAACCATAGGAAGAATCCAGCTGTCCCAGCCCCCAAGAAGGTAGATAACATGGCAGGAACTAGTGAACACCTCTCAGTCCTAACTCAACATTAATGGACTAAACTGTCTAATTAAGTGACATAGACTGTCTAGTTGGATTAAAAAGCAAGATCCTTCTATCTGCTACCTTCAAGAGTCAAACCTTGCCCATAAAAACAAACATATTCTGAATGTGAAAGGCTGCAATAAAATCTACCAAGCAAATGGCCCCCATAAAGAGGCAGGAGTTGAAATCCTAATATCAGATAAAATAGACTTCAAATTAAAAATAGTGAGAAGAAATAATGAAGGTTGCTACATACTAATTAAGGGATCTCTCCTTTAGGAGGATATTACAATTCTAAATATCTGTTCAGCAAACAATGGAGCACCCAAATTCATCCAAGGAACACTACTTTCCCTCATATCTCACATAGAACCAAAGACATTGATTGTTGGGGATTTTAACACAGCATTATCCCCAACAGATAGATCAACTCAGCAAAAACTCAACAGAGAAACCGCAGATCTAAACAACTGCATAGATCAACTAGAATTTACAGACATCTACCGAATATTTTACCCAGCAGCATCAGAATACACATTTTTCTCAGCAGCACACAGAACATTTTCCAAAATAGACTACATTTTAGGTCACAAAGCAAACTTATCCAAATTCAGAAACATTGCATTCTCTCAGACCACAAGAAAATAAAATTAGAACTCAACACCAAAAGCCACCAAAAAAATGTCCTATAACACATGGAGATTAAACAACACGATGTTGAATCATGAGTGGGTCATGAAAGAGATTAGAAAGGAAATTCAAATGTTCATGAAATTCAACAAAAATGAACACAGAAATTACCAGCTCCTCTGGGACACAACAAAGGCAGTACTCAGAGGCAAGCTCTGAGTTCCTACAATATCAACAAATTGGAGAGATCTGAACATCCTTGAAAAAGGGCAGCAAGCTAAACCCCAATCCAGTAGATGGAAAGAAATAATTAAAATTAAATCAGAATTAAATGAATTAGAATCCAAAGAAATAGAAAAAAATCAACAAAACAAAGAGTTGATTCTTCAATAAAATTTAAAAAATTGACAGACCCTTATCAAATCTTATCCGAAAAAGAAGAGAATACACCCAAATAAAAAAACTCAGAGATGAGAATGGAAACATCACCACAGAAACACCCAACATTCAGAACATTATAAGGGAATACTTCTCAAACCTTTATGCTAATAAGTTTGAGAACTTGGCAGAAATGGATGCTTTCCTAGCAAATATTGACATGCCAAAACTAAACCAAGATGAGTTAAACCAATGAAACAGGCCCATATCAAGCATTGAAATAGAAACAACAATAACAGACCTCCCATCTAAGAAAAGCCCAGGACTAGATGGATTTACAGTGGAATTCTACAAGGCATTCTAAGCAGAACTCACACCAATACTCCTCCAAATCTTCAATGAAATTGAAAGAGAAAGTTCACTACCAAACTCTTTCTATGAAGCCATCATAACCCTCATCCCAAATACAGTCAGGGACTCATCAAAGAAAGAGAACCCATTTCTTTAATGAACTTCAATGCAAAAACTTCTCAACAAAATTTTGGCCAATCGACTTCAACAATTCACCCAAAACATCATACATCACGATCAAACAGGATTCATTTCAGGGATGCAAAGCTGGTTCAATATACACAAAACAATTAATATAATGCATCATATCAACAGGAGCAAGGAAAAGAAACACATGGTTATCTCAATACATTTGACAAGATACAACACCCCTTTATGATGAAGGTTCTGGAAAAATTAGGAATCCATGGAACATTCCTCAATACAATAAAGGCTGTATAGGACAAACCTACAGCCAGCATTATACTTAATGGTGAAAAACTAAAGCCATTTCCTCTTAACTCAGGAACAAGACAAGGATGTCCACTCTCTCCACTTCTCTTCAATCTAGTATTAGAATGCCTAGCTATAGCAATAAGACAAGATGCAAACATAAAGGGGATCCAAATAGGGAAAGATGAAGTAACACTCTCCCTCTTTGCAGATGACATGATCTTGTATTTAAAGAACCCCACAGACTCCACTCCCAAAGTGCTCGAGCTGATTCGAAACTTTGGCAAAGTAGCAGGGTATAAAATTAACCCTCTAAAACCCATGGCTTTTCTGTATGCCAACAATGAGAAGAACACAGCTGAAATCAGGAAAGTAACTCCATTCATAATAGCCCCACAAAAAAATTAAAATGCCCAGGAATTAACCAAAGAAGTAAAGGACCTCAATGATGAAAATGTTAAAAACCTGGAAAAGGAAATCAAAACAGAACTTAAAAAGTTCAAAAAAAGCCTCCCATGCTCCTGGATTGGAAGGATCAACATCGTGAAAATGGCATTACTTCCCAAGGCTATCTACAAATTCAATGCGATACCTATCAATATTCTGACCTCATTCTTCAAGGAAATAGAAGAGGCAATCCAAAAGTTCATATCGAACAATAGAAGACCCCCCCAAAAGCAAAAATGTTCCTTAACAGAAAGAACAGTGCTGGAAGAATATCAATACCAAATTTCAAACTCTACTACAAAGCCATAGTAATCAAAACAGCTTGGTACTGGCACAAGAACAGACTTCAGGACCAATGGAATAGAATTGAAAACCTAGAAATCAACCCACAGACTATGGCCACCTAATCTTTGATAAGGGAACTAAAAAAAATAGAATGGAAGAAAGACAGCCTCTTCAGTAAATGGTGCTGGCAAAACTGGTTAATCACTTGTAGAAAACTAAAGCAGATCCTTATATATCACCCTGCACCAGAATCAACTCCAAATGGATCAAAGACCTCGGAGTCAAAGCAGACACCCTGAAAACATTACAGGAAGGAAAAGGAGAAACCCTAGGTCTCCTTGGCACAGGCTGAAATTTTCTTTTTTTTTTTTATTATGAAAATATTGTACAGAGGAGTTACAATTACATGGACAAGATAATGAGTACATTTCTTATCAAGCATTGTAGCCTCCTCCTTTGTTTCCCCTTCCCATCCTCCCCCCGGCCCTCCCCCAATCATCCCCGTCTCCCCCCCATGAAAGTTATAAAGTTCGTTTTCGACATAACAACTTGTACATCTCATTGTTGGAATGGGTCCACCTGTATCCCTATTTAAACGATTTGTTTTTCCACTTCCCCTCCACAAATTATACCAACATCAAATACAGTGAAAGCAGGGATTATACTGTGGGGGAGGGACATACAAAGCAACAAAGAAATCATCTTATAAATGTGTTAGAAACAATCGCATGTAAGAAAAAAAAACATTTGAATACATATCTTAGGGTTCATTTCCCTAACATCACCTTATCTGACCTTTTCTGCTTGACTCAGACATATACTAGATATTGCAAATAAGGGAAACCATGGGACCTATGTTTCTTTGGGCCTGGCTTACTTCACTTAATATAATTTTTTCCAAGTCGTTCCATTTCCTAACAAATGGGGCAATGTCATTCTTTCTGATGGAGGCATAAAATTCCATTGAGTATATATACCACATTTTTTTGATCCATTCATCTACTGAGGGGCATCTGGGATGGTTCCCTATCTTACCTTTAGTAAATAATGCTGCAATAAACATAGTCGTGCTGGTAGCTTTAGTACAGTCTTGTTTGTGATCTTTTGGGTAAATGCCCAAAAGTGGGATTGCTGGGTCATAGGGAAGCTCTATGTGGAGTCTTTGGAGGAACCTCCATACTGCTTTCCAAAGGGGTTGAACGAGTTTACACTCCCGCCAACAATGCAGTAAGGTTCCTTTCTGGCCCCATCCCCTCCAGCATCTGTTGTTAGAGTTCTCGATTTTAGCCATTCTAACTGGGGTGAGGTGGTATCTCAATGTTGTTTTGATTTGCATTTCTTTTATGGCTAGGGAGGTTGAGCATTTCTTCATAGTGACCCAGAAACACAACAAATCAAAGAAAGGTTAGACAAATGGGATTGCATGAAATTGCAGAGCCTCTGCATGGCAAAGGACATATCTAGCAAGATGAATAGAAAGCCCACAGATTGGAAGAAGATCTTCACTAGCCATACAATGGACAAGGGTTTCATATCTAAAATATACATGGAACTCAAAAAATTAAATTCCCCAACAACAAATCCTCAAAGAAACTACTACCTAATAAATAAGTGAGAAACTTCTCTGAAGAGGATAAAAGGATGGCCAATAGACACATGAAGCAATGCTCAAATGAATATATATATATTCATATATATATGACATATATTCATATATATACGAATATATATACATATATACAATATATACATATATAGTATATATGTATATATACATATATACAATATATACATATATACAATATATAATATATAATATTAATATAATAATATATTATATATGTGTATATGTATATATGTGTATATATGTATATATGTATATATAATATAATAATATATTATAATATATAACATATATAATATATATAATATATCTATATGGTGTTAACCTTGAGCCAAAATGTTCTGAGGTTTGTTAGGAAATGGAAAGACTTGGAAAAAAAGATATTAAGTGAAGTAAGCCAATAACTAGTATATGTCTGGGACAAGCAGAAAAGATCAAAAGCTATGTACATATGACCAGATAAGTTGATGTTAAGCAAAATGAAACCCAAGATAAGGACAGAAGTGTTTTCTTCTTTCTTGCTATCGTTTCTAACATATTTATAAGGTACCACGTGATTTTTTTGTTGCTTTGTATGTCCTCCTCCATGGTATAACCCCTGTTTTCACTGTATTTGATGTTGGTATAATTTGGGGAGCAAAGGGAAAAAACAAGTTGTTTACATAGGTTGAACCATTGCAACAATGTGATGTATAAGACCCTATTGTTTAAAACGAACTTTACAAGTTAGGCTGGGTTTGGAGGGTGGAGGGGAGTCTAGTTGTGGAGATGGAAGGGAAGGGAAGTGAGGGCAAAACAAAGGAGGAGGCAATAATGCTTGATAAGAAATGTACTCATTATCTTGTTCATGTAATTGTAACCCCTCTGTACAGTATTTTCACAATAAAAAAGTTATGTTTTTTCAAAAAAGAAAACCAACAGGTAAACATTAGAATTGAATATGATATAGAGCAACTTAGGCATCAATACAGCTCTTCTCCAATAATTAGAATCAGGATATATAATTACCTCAATAGCACTTACAATTCTGTAGGACAGACCATTATGAGATTACAAAACAAGTCTTACATTTAAGGAAACTGAAATCATCAAGTATACTTTTACAATCACCGTAGTATAAAACTAGAATTCCATTATAAATAAAATGCATTTCAGAAAATTCACAAATATATGGACATTAGATTACATGATCCTAAACATCTAAATGATCAAAAAATTAAAAGGTAATTTTTTTTAATTGACAAACAAACCTGAATACACAGACTACCACAATATATGGGATTCTGTAGTAGCAGTTCTAAGTAGGAAGTTTATATTAATAAAGACCTACATCAAAAAGGGAAATAAAATCTTAAATAAACCTAATGTTATGCTTCAAGGAATTAAAAGTAAAGAAGAAACTGACAGCAAATTATTAGAAGGAAAAAATTATAAATTTCAGAAAAATTGATATAGACTAAAAATGAAGGGCTAAAATACGAAAACTGATAGGCATGTGTATTAAAAAAAGGTAAGAAGATCTATAGCTTTTTAGCTAAACTCATAAAAAGAAAAAGATTAAAATAAATAAAAATAAAAATGATAGCAGGCACTTGCTATATAGTTAAAAAGAAAGTCTACCATGAGCAATTACACACTAATGAATTGATAACCTAGATTAAATTGATTAATTCAGTTTATATGAAACCAACCATGACTAAATCATGAAAAGAACCCCCCCCCCAATAACTAATAAGGAGAATGAATCTAGTAAGGTGTAAACATTTTCCTTTTCAAGTAAAACCCAAGAGTGAATGAGAACCAAGGCTAAATTTTGCCTAACATTTAAATAACTAGTACCAATCCAACTCCAATTCATCTAAAACACTGAAAAGGGGAATATTTCTGAACTTATTTTAAAAAGCTAGTACTAAGAAAGCCAGAAATGAGCAGTACAAGAAAGGATAATTACTAGTTAATATTTCTATTAAACATCATAGAATTCTTAAACAAAATACAATGATATGTTATTTTATCATCATCAGGTGGTATTTATTCCAGCAATGCAAGAGATAAAAAATACAAATTAATAAGATGTGATAAAACACACTAACAAGCTAAAGAACAAGAATATATGATCATCTCAATGAGTGAAGGAAAGATATTTGAAAATCTAAGCAGAACTCAGTAATGTTTAAGAAGTCACAATAAATTAAGTATACAAAGAATGAACATCAAGAAAACATGAACTTTATACAAGCTTATAGATAACAGTGTGATCAATGGTGCAAAATTGAAAGCTTTCCCTCTAAGATAAAAAACAAGACAAGATTCCAATCTTGCCATTTCTGTTAATCATAGTATCGGAAGTCCTCACCAGAATAATTAGTCAAAATAAAACCAAACAAACAAACCAAAAAGAAATAAAAGGCATTCAGTTGAAAAGAAATAAATTACCTTTTTACAGATCATCTATAGAAAAGTGCAAAGGCTTCACTAAATATTGTTTGAAGTAACTTTTTACATATAGGTTCAATAGTTTTCAGCATTTAAAACCATTGATATTTCTACACTAAGAGTATTTTATCTGAGAAAACTATCCCATTTACAATAGTTTAAAAAAATACTGTTTAAGAATGAACTCAGCAAAGAGGGCAGGAGATATTTACACTGAAAACTATTAAATATTGATGAAATCAATTAAATAAAACACAATAAATAGAAAAATCCCAATTTCATGGATTAGAAGAATTATATGGTTTTTAATATATACTTTTTATTGTAAAGATACTGTATAGAGTGTTTACAGTTACATGAGTAAGGTAATGAATAATTTCCTATAGAGCATTGTTACCCCCTCTTTTGTTTTCCCCTTCCATCACTTCCCTCCCCACCCCACCCCCAAAGTTGTAAAGTTCGTTGTCAACATAGTATCTTGTACATCTCATTGTTACAATGGGTCAACCTGTACCCTTATTTCAGCATTTTGTTATTTCCTTTCCCCTCCCCAAATTAGAAAAATTTGCATACAAGACGTAGGCCACTGGAATCAAATACAGTGAAAACAGGAGCTATACCATCAGAGAAGAACATGCAAAAGAAATCACATAGTACATTATAAGTACATTAAAAATAACAGCAAGAAAGATAAAACCTCATGTCCCTATCTTAGGGTTCATTTTGCTCAGCACCATCTTATATTACCTTTTCTGCTTGTCCTAGACATATACTAGTTATTGCAGATAAGGGAAACCATGGGACCTATGTTTCTTTGGGCTTGACGCATTTCACCTAATATAATTTTTTCCAAGTCTTTCCATTCCAAATGGGGCAGTGTCATTTTTGATGGAGGCATAGAATTCCATTGTGTGTGTGTGTGTGTGTGTGTGTGTGTGTGTGTGTGTGTGTGTGTGTGTGTGTGTGTGTGTGTATCATATTTTCTTGATCCATTCATTTACTGAGGGGCGTCTGGGTTGGTTCCATATCTTAGCTATGGTAAATAATGCTGTGATAAACATAGTTGTACTGGTAACTTTAGTAAGGCCCTGTTTGTGATCATTTGGGTAAATGCCCAAAAGTGGGATTGCTGGGTCATAGGGGAGCTCTATGTGGATGGAGTCTTTGGAGGAACCTCCATACTGCTTTCCAAAGGGGTTGAACAAGTTTACACTCTCACCAACAATGCAGTAAGGTTCCCTGCTGGCCACATTCCCTCCAGCATCTGTTGTTATTAGATTTCTTGATTATCGCCAAGGATTAGAAGAATCTTTGTTTTGAAATCACAAAGCAACCTGCTGGTTTACTGCAATTTCTATCAAATTTTCAATAAAAAGAAAACATTTTAGAACACATATATACCCACAGTGCTTTGGTAGCTAGAGCAATCTTAAGCAAAAATGTCAAAGCAGAAAGATTCATTCTACCTGATTTGAAAACCTAATATAAAGCTCTAGGAATTAAAGGGGATGAAAGAAAAAAAAAAAACAGACAAAAAGATTAGTAGAACAGAACAGGGAAATAAATCTGTACATTTGTACAATTGATAAGTTGTTTTCAAGAAAGATATCAAGAACCACAGTGTGGAAATAACAAGTCTCTTCAATAAATACTGGATATCTATATGCAGAAGAATGAGGCCCTCATCTCACATTATCTACCAAAAAGACAAAAGGAAAATTTTTGTGACACTAAGGTGGATAAAGTTTCATATACACATAGATATGTCCTCAAAAGCATAGAAAAGAAAAGCAAAAATACAACAGATGAGATTACATCAACTTCAAAAAGCCTCTGTCATAACAAAGGAAATGAAAGAGTTTAGAGATAGTCTATGGAATGAAGTAACATATCTACAAACCATACCTAATTTGTGTAAAATACATAAGAATTCAAGCTCAACTGTTCAAAAAAACCTGATTTTTAAAATGGGCAAGGCAAAGTTTCCTGGTGCTGTTGGCTCATGCTTGTAATACCAGCTATTCAGGAGGCTGAGATGTGATGATCTGGGTTAAAGCTAGCCAGGAAAGCTAGCTAGAAAGTCCCCAAGACTCTTATCTCTAATTAGCCACCAGAAAATGATAAGTGGCACTGTGGCTCACAGTGCTAGAGCGCTAGCCTTGAGCAGGGGGAGGTTGGGGAGGGAAGAGTGTAGAGTTGGTGCCCCCATGCCTAGAGTTCAAACTCCACAAACATTAAAAAAATGGGCAAGATACCTTAGTAGACATTTCTCAAAACACATTTCATACTCAAAAGAGGTGTGAATGTTCCATATCACAAAGCAGCACTGGGAACAATAGGATTACTCTTTCCAAGAATGTGAGGAGAGAAATATAGGGTAAATTTTAGATGGGCTGACAAGAATGCTAAAAAAAATAAAAGCAACAGGCAGAAGTGAGAGCCTTTAGTCAAGCAGAAAGCTTCTCATCAGGAAGAAATGCTATATGTAAACAGAACCACACGGAGATTGGTGGACCCTACTTGGTCCAAGTTTGGTGATTGCGGCAGAGAAGTATTGAGAGGGAACTTCTCTAAGGTCTTTCTTAATCCCTAAATTCTGTAATGCCAAATGGATTTTATGTTGGTACCAATAATCTTAAAACTTGATACTTACAGAACTTCAAATACTCTTTTTCATCTTTTCCCTCTTACGTGCTTTAGAATGGTTCAAGTAGGCAGATTCATCTCTAGAAAGTCAATGCTCCCTTCGATCTCCTTTCACTATTATCATCATTGAACCATGGTTGAACAATGGAGAATGAATGTCTAGAGGTCTCTGTCCTCATCCCAATTGAAACCTCTTGCCGTACTTTTGGCAGCTATTGAACTATCCCTTCATTTCAGTTTCTTCAGCATGATTTCTAAAGCATCTTCCTAGTATTAGCTGGTTTTCAAAGCAGAAAATGACCCAAATTAACCTACCAAAAGCCAAAGAAAGTGAGTTTACTGGAAAGATAAGGAAATCAGTATTTGCTAAGGAGCAAACTATGCATTTGATATAATTTCACTTTTCCTACAATAATACGGAGTTTCACAGCCTTTAAAAAGACAGTAACATTGGATAGGAATATAGTTCAGTATCAAGCACTTTCTGAGCAGGCATAAGGCCCTGGTTTAAATCTCCAGCACCACAAATAATAAAACAGGTAACAAGACAGAGAGAGATAACTAATCAATTTCTTGAGATCACAAAACTGTTAAAAAGACATGTTCTTTCTAATATGTAACATTGTGAAATACTTTTGGCCTTATTTGTCAAGACATTGCTTTCCTGGAATTTTATTTATTTGTTGTAGCTGCTCACTCCATTACTCCCTCAGCTTAGTTAGTATTGGAACTAAGGGTATGCTAAGGCTAGCCTCCTGGGTTTAATGTTTAATTATAATGCATTTCTTACATTGTGTTCTTCTTAGCTTAGTTATCATTAATTTTTTATTATTAAACACTGATCTATTGCAGGCATTGGTCTTAGTGGGAGCTGTAGTTAAAAATAAATAAAGTGTATTTTACCCATCTTTTGTTTATTACTTGAGCTTCAAATGTATAGGACTATTATGTCAAGAAATAATATATTTTTCAGAAAGAGGATATTGTGATGTATGTTGTCAAACATGACTAATATCATCTCAGCTGTATGATTTTTTTCCTCAAAATAAGTGTGAGCTATTTAGTAAGTATTTCATATAATTCAATTCTCTTAATAATCTCAGGTGCCTGTTTAGCTTATTTATAAATGTGCATGATTTCCTAATGCTATATCCCCTTCCCTGATTTTTGCCAATAGCTCTTTGGCAAGGTTTTCATTATATTCTAAACAGTCCAAACTTGTTTCAGTTTTCCTGTTCAAAGCAGATTCAAGGCCGGGGTTGATTTTCTTGGCCATTTTGGAATCATCATCAGTTTGAGATCTGTCCTTGCTGATGAGAGGCTTAATTTCCCTTGGTCTCTTTATTTCCCTGGGCATCATTAGAAATGCTTTCTTCTGCACCTGACATCCTATTTCAGCACTAGTCATTTCACTGCCTTTATCTTTTCTAACCAGTTTTAACTGATGCGGGATATTTTGATCCCGAGTCTTCCTTTTAGGCATGTCAAATGCGAATGTTCCTCTTTGATCATTCTTCTGTGATACTACATTGAACGTGTCATGCAATTAGCATTGTTGTTTTTTCAGAAGAACTGAAGCACAATCCTCATCATTTGGGGTCCAACGCTACTTTCTACATGAAATGTCTAGAAAATTGTAGCATTTATGGTTGCTGTGGGATGTTGTTCTGCTTAAATTATCCAAAAAAAGTGCTTTAATTCTCTACATTGAGAGAGATAAAACTTGAAGAAAGCAGATCTAGAAATGAAAGGATCAAGGCAATTTTGTGTGCAGGAACTTCAGCCTGCAGAAGGCTATGATTTTATTGCCTACTCTTCTGAAAGGAAGTTCCTTCTGGTCACCAATATGCCACTTGCCTGGTGTCCTTCTATTTTGAGTCTTTCTCTCGGTGGGAACTGCTGCTTTGCTGGCCAAAACTCAAGTGATTTCTTACATAATCCAGGACATGTTCTCTGCCTCTTTACCAGGTGTACTTAGTAAATCACAGTATCTACTGCATGTCACATGTTAAAGGATCACAGAATGTCAATCAACTTCTCAATCTCCAGCCAATTACCACAAATTTAAAAATGTGCAAACTGAGATTTAAAAAGAGTAAATAAATTGCATAAAATTTTATATAAAATCATAACAGAAGACAAAAAAATCAAAAGATATAACAATTATGACCAACACCTTGAATAGAAAATCCCAAAAATTTACTTTTCAAAATTTTATCTTTTCTTGAAACGCATATAGAGTTCAAAACTTGTCATGTACAGAATATAATTAATGGGAAATTGGGATGATCAAGAAAGAACCAGAAAGGAGAATAGTATTGGGGAAAGAAGTATGTCTCCTTCTTCTTCTTCTTCATAGCTGAAGGATTGTGCAAGAAGTAAGCTCTCAAGCAGCAACTAAATCTCTAGATCCCATATACCAGAGATTCTGAAAACTGCCATTATCTAGGAATAACTGGACATCAGCAAGGAAGATGGGTACTCTGAGTACATATGGGATGAAGAAGGTGACTTTAGTACATAGATGTTTAAGGCTTCGAGAAGGCCATTCTTGCTGTTCACTGTCCTCTAGCTCCTACAGAAGACTATCTTCATACCTATTCTCATACCCTGCTTAGAAAAAATTGTTACCTCATGGTCATTCCTTCTCAGGCTTGTTGTGCAAGGACTCTCTCTCTCCTCTCTTCTCTTTTTCTCCTCTCCTCTTCTGCCTTACCTTCCCCTCCCCTCCCTTCTTTTCCCTTCCCTTTCTCTCTCCTTCCTACCCCTCTCTCTCACTTTCTCTTTCCCTCTCTCCATCTCTCTCTCTCTCTCATTTACTCTTTTTCCCTTTACAACTTAGCTCCAGGTGTCCAAGAAATACCAGAATATTTTCCATCTTGCCTTCAGCTTGTCTCCTTGGAAGGAATTTCTGACAGTGAACATTGCCCACCACTAGAGAGCAGCCAACGCCAACATTTTCCTGGGCAAAACCCTATGTTTAAGAAGTTATTTTCCAAAGCAGCCAGGTTCTCTTGGGCTTCTCTTCCTCTTTTCATCTGCAGTCTCTTTCTCTGGGAGCATCCAATGTGTCTATTCATGTTATAGGAAGAGTGAACAAGGCTGACTCTACTAGGGGAGCCATTGTCAACCACACATTTTTTTCTTGAAATCCACATGCTTTTATTAAGTCAGCACATGTGTAGAATCAAGATGTCCTATGTAAAGTCTAAAGCATTGGAGACTGAAGGAATTTTGTAGTTTTTTAAACAGTCATCTTCATAAACCCATAAGAAAAACCAAATCTGATCCTGGTGGATTCTCGTCTAGCCCTCCCTAGTGGGACTGATGATGGCAGACAAACGTGAGGAGGGACCTATGCACAGGTTTCCATGTGATTTATTCCTGTGTAGACAACATGGCCTCTCCAAGGATGCTTCATATGCTTCATGTACACTGTTCAAGTTTCAGTAGGTCCTTCTCTACATGATTTAGTTGAGTGAACAGTAAAAGAAAATAAGGATAGCGGATAGACCTGTTGTGTAGAAAGAACCTTCCAGTCTCCTACATTAGCAAGTGAAGAAGAGGCTGATTCATACTCTGGATTCAATTTAAGATTATGCTTCAATCCTGCTCCTGCCACCTGCCTCTGGTGCAACCTCAAGCAAGTTCCTCAAACTCTCTCACAGCTTAGTTCCTCTTTTCTAAGAAAAAAGGCCATAAGCATCGTTCTTCAGTAAGATGCTTCAAAGGATTAAAGTTCATGATATGCATAAAACAATGAAGGGCCTACCACATTCCAGGCCCCCTGGTGATTTATTTTTGTCTTATTCCTCTACTACTTTCTCTCCATTTATATCCATTTCTATTGTAATTGTGCTGAATATTCGCTATACATGCAGAATTATGGATCCTCAAGAGGTTACCATGCTGTTTATAAAAGAGAATGATTGGCAGCATGAAATTTAAGGCAATCCATCATTTTGTTTTAAAGGTAACATATTCGCCAGGAGTTGTAGAATGTCAAAATGGCCTCCAGAAACCCTTGGTTCTCATAAGACCAAATATCTATGTGAGTGCGTGTGTGTGGGTGTGTGGGTGTGTGTATCTGTGTAAGAGTGATTTTTTAAAAATGTTTGTCTACTATTATTTATGACCTATTCATCGTCATCTTTGATATTGAATCAAAGCTTTTTTGTTTTACCACATGAATGATGAGAATCATATCCCAGTTGTGATGAGGGACCCTAAAATCAAATCACATCCTCCTTCCGAGAATCTTTCAGTCTTTACTGTAGCCATTACTTGCGTAATGTGGAGGATGGAATAGCTCCATTGCCAAGCCCCTGGGCTATACTCTTAGCTGAGGCCTGAACAGGGTGACTCCTTGCTCATGACTAAAATGGAAGTTTGGTCTGCATGTTGTTGGAGCTCAAAGTTCTGATTATCATTGGAAGACATTCTGGGAGTATTCACAGGTGATAGAACTGGATTAAATGATAAATTAGACTTCAAAAACAAAGAAATGTGGAAGAAAAAGAGGGGCATAGTAAACTGATGGAAGAGCCTAATTAAAGGCAATGAGAAAGGAGAAATAACATTTACTGATTTCACTCTTACATGAATTAGCCAGATGTCTTGACCTCCTTAATTTGTTTCATTGTTTTCACAACCCTGAAAGGCACTTAGTTCCATTTTTGCCAAGTGATGAAAAACAAGATTAAAACTATGCCACAAAGTCATATATTCACTAAGAAATTAAACCAGAATTTGAAATCCCATTAGCTAAGTTTAAATATTTAGGTCTCTTATTCCACATTGCCAGATGTATAAAGAAGTACAGTTGCAGAGGAGATACTAAAATAAAAGCAAATACTATTGTAGTGTCTCTTTGAGAGGTAATAAACATTATAACATGGTTTGCTTTTGCTATAAAAAAGGAGTTTGTTAATTATTAAAAATGATCACCACAAATTGCTACTCTTCTTCTTGCAGCTTGAATTTTCTTTTTTTCTTTTTTTTTTCTTGTGAAAAGACCATACAGAGGGGTTACAATTACATGGGCAAGGTAATGAGTACATTTCTTATCAAGCATTGTTGTCTCCTCCTTTGTTTCCCCTTCCCATCCCTTCCTATCTCCCCCCCCAACCCCCAGTTTGAATTTTCTTGAAGGAGTCATTAGTAACCAAGACTAAGCAAACATTTATGAAAAATGAAGGAAAGTCTGAAGTTAGACAGATAAAAGAGGCACAGACTAGTTAGAAAATAATGGATGGAGAGTGGAAAAGAAAAGATCCTAACTATTAGGAACATAAAAGTGTCCCTGCAGCTCCTCTGACTGAAGTAAAGACAGTTCTTTCCCATGGCCTCTGTTTTAATTACAGCGGAACCATGTCTAAGTTCTAGCCTCTTGCTTAAGCAGCTACCAAGATTCCATTTTTTGAGATCTAACTAAAATTCAGTTCTTCTTAGAAACCTGATTTAATCTTATTCAGTGAGCAAATATCTCATGTTTCAAGTAGATTAACATCAGTTTTCCAAATCAAACATCATGTGTCTGTAATTCTGTTTCTCATTCTATTAGCTATCCCACAGCCACTGAAGTAATGAGACACTGTAACAAGTCAGAATTCTGTATCAATGTTCACTATATACCTGACTGAAAACATCACAGTGAGATATGTGAGCACAGATATTATGAGGAGAGTGGTTCAAGGCCAGCCCAGGCAAAAAGTTAGTGAGGCTTTATCTAAAAAATAAAAAAAAGTGTGACATGATGGAATAATCTATAAGCCCACATATATGGGAAGAGTAGTTAGGAAAGAGGACAGAGGTCTGAGACCAGCCCTTAAAAAATACATGAGTACATTACTTGTCGATCATTGTTACCCCTTCCCTTGTAATATACTACTCACTGCCTTGCTCATGTAACTGTAACCCCTCTGTACAGCATCTTTACAATAAAATAAAATAAATACGTTTAATTTTAAAAAATACCTGATACTCTATCTGAAAAAGTAATTACAAACAAAATGTGTTGGAGGTATGACTCAAAAGGTAGAACACATGCCAAGAGAACAGGAGGCCCTGAGTTCAAATCCCAATACCATAAAAACAAAATCCAGAAAATGTCACAATAAGCACACTTTTTTGTACAATTAACATATGCTAATAAAATACTTGTAAAAAGTTAAGATTTCTACTTAGGCTGAATTATAGGAAAAATATTTAAGGCAATTTGTTCAAAAGGGGTTGTTGCTTTTGTAAAGTCATATAGGAAAGTTTTTGAATAAGCTCCTAGAAGTAGCATTGACAACTCCAAAAGAGAAAGTAATTAGATACAGTTATGATGAAAATTAAGATTAGTGACTCTCAAAAGAAAAAAAAAAGTGCAAGCTGATAAGTGAGATAAAAGCTCAAGATTTCTCTGTCTGGCTGTTAGTTTTTACTGACTAAAAAGATCAGACAAAAGACAATGATTAGAAAAGTTTCTCTGAAGCCTGGTCAAGGTAGCTTCTCCCACATGGAAAATGTGTAGTTGGTAGGGAAAGGTGTCAATGGTTGTTTGAGACAGTAGTTATTTTGGTAAGTAACTTTGAAGTGGATATAATTTATAGGAAAATTGTAACAAAGTAAGAAAAAGCCCCTGCTACATGTCCATTCAGAGTCCCCCATTGTTAAAAGTTTGCTACATTTGACATATAATTTACTCTACCTACACAAATGCATCTAGCCAGTTTTCTGAAACATTCAAGAGAAAATTATAGAAATTGTTCCTTTACCCCCAAATACAATCTGTAACTACTATAAATGACAAACATTGGGGAAATAACATTGATACAAACTTATTCTATAACCTACCAAGCTTCATCAAACTTTGCTCATTATTTCTTTTCAATACATAGATTAAAACATTGCCTTCAGGTTCATGTTACTTTTATCTCCTTAATTAATCACCTCTATATCAGACTTCAATCATAAAAATGTTCCTGAAGTACATTATATACTAGTTTGCAGGTGCCCCTCAATTTAGATGTCAAATGTGTTCTCATAATTTGATTTGGATTACATCTTGTCAGAATACTACAGAAGTGATGTTCCATTGTCTTCTGGATTGTATGCTTTTCAGTGAAAAGTCTGCTGTACTTATTACGTTTTTGCTTCAGTAAATAATATTTTTCCCTTATATTTTGAGATAGATTGCCTTGATATTAGTTTCCATGAATATAATTGTCAAGTTTCTTGGTTAATCTCATACTCAACATATGAAGTCACTAAGTATTTACACGGATTACTGATTCATGCTTTTCAGTCTGCTTTTTTCTTTGCTCAAATCTACATGTTCCTGTAGCTGTACATCTTTAGTTTGGCAATGTCTATTCTGCTATAGATTGTACCAAGTTTATTTTCCTTAATTTCAGATTTGTATTTTTATGGATGATTTCTCTGATATGTGTTTGTGTGTGTGTTTGTGTGTGTATGTGTCTGTGTGTGTCTGTGCCATATGTATTTGGCCACTTTCTCCCCATTATGCCCATGATTTTTTAAGTTTGGGGACATATTTTTTTTGTCAGTTGTGGGGCTTGAACTCTGGGCCTGGGCGCTGTCCCTCAGCTCTTCAACTCAAGGCGAGCGCTCTACCACTTGAGCCACAGCACCACTTTCAGCTTTTTCTGTTTATGTGGTGCTGAGGAATCGAACCCAGGGCCTCATGCATGTGAAGCAAGCATTCTATCACTGAGCCACCTTCCCAGCCCTCATTGGAAATCTTATATATACTATCTCTTTAAAAGTCGTTTTCTGATAATTTGGTTATCTTAGTTTGTGCCTACTGTTAGAAAATTATTTTTCTTCTAATAATGAATTATACTTCCTAATTCCTGCTATGTCTTAGAATTTTCATTAGATGTTAAACCTTTTGATTTGTGTTTTTTAATGTCTGAATTTTACAGTTTTTCTTTAACATTTGTTGGGTTAATGTATTTTGAGATCAGCTGGATTCTTTGGAGACTTAGTTTTCAGCTTGGGTACGGAAGGTTGTTGAGACTGCTCTAGTGTTTTGACTGATGTACGAAGTTAATATATGAACACTTTTAGTTCTGGCCATAACAAGAACATTGCTTCTGTGTACACTGCATTTATTTTAGCTAACAGCTCCATCAAAGGCTTTGTCTGTTCAGAATTATATAATTTTTGTCTTGAAAGTACAGTTTAATAATAATGATTTGTTTGTTCTTATGCATATTTCAGGAAGGACACATGCAAGTATGTGACCATACACAGACACAGATACACACACACACACACACACACACACACACACACACACACACACAACAGAAGTATCTTTCCCTTCTGGATATCTTCCTTAAAATTTCTGTCCTTATGACCTCCGAACTTGTATACCTTAACTCAGTGATACTGCCATTATATGCTAGAGATTCATCTCCCTATACTGACACATAAAACATGTCTCCAGGAAGAAAGACAGGCTAATCTTCAGATCTAGTTTCTTCATTTTCTTACTCAAAATGACTTCAGTTTGGTATTGCCAAATATCCACTAACTGAAAACAATCTGGTTAATATGTTTCTGTTGTTCCTTAATTGTTCACAGCAAGAATACGTGTTCAATCCTAGTTTTTATCTTCATTACTGGAAGCAGAAAAGTGCCCCCTTCTCTTTTCATTTTTTTCTCCAGGAAACATTGCATAGTGTTATGTTTTAAAGCACAACACACATTTATGTCAGTACTCTGGCCTACATGGACTGTTTTCTTGTATTTTCATAAAGATGAAAAACATTATCCTTCTGAGTATAGTTTTCCCTCAATTTCCTTGTCTATCCTTTCTCCCTTGTTCTTTAAGAAAGATATGTGATGTTAGAACATAGTCAGAATATAACTTAAAAAGAATTCTTTGAGAATTTAACTCAGAGTCAACTCCAAAAAAAAAATCTCAAAAATATTTAAGGGAATATTTTTTTTAATTGCCACTCCATGGACAAAAAAGGGCAAATAGAAAATTTTAAGGTAAGAAAAAGTATTATAAAAATAATCTTGAGATAGCAGAAATATATGAAAATATAGATTATGATATATGTTGACGTATAGATGATGACATTATATCCAAATAGGCATTAAAATATAACTTAACATTATTATTTTCTTTTTAAAAATTAATACACAGGTTAAAATATTTGGACATCAAATTATGCCAAAGAGATACTAATCAAAGCAAAACTGAATAATAGAGGACAAATTAGAATACAGAATAACACTTAGGAATTGTGATAGAGAAAAATGCACAAAAAGGCTTAATTATCCCAAATTTAGACACACCTACAAATTTAAAATAAAAATATTAGAGCAAAATGGACATAATTGCAAAGATAAAAATGACAAACCAAAAACCTATAATTGAATAGGTAATTACCATATTTTTTCTTTCAGAAACAAGTGCATGGAAAAATGACAAGAATTAGTGAGTATAGATAATTCAAACAAGATTAACAGATATTTTAATAGAATGTTTAGCTAATAAATAATATTATTTGAAGTAAGTACTTAAAGAGGAAAGTACATGAAATGTTTGTAAAATTATCAAAAATTGGAGCCTAATAATCTATATGAAAAAGTATTATTGGCTCTATCTGAAAACAGTTTATTTCAATTCAATAGACAATAAAAACAACTTACTAAACCAACCAAAGAGTTTAGAAACTCTGTCTATGTATAAGCCTATCTATGTATAGCTCACAAATGAAATTCTAATGACTGTCAACTCCTTCATGTCACTTCTCCCAGTGTGTGTAATTAATAAGCCTGATAATCATGACATTACAACTCTGCTGTGTTTTATATTACAAAATGAACCACAGAAACCAAATAGCCATGTTGAAACATTGAGAAAGAGTGTATTAATTGTTTGACTGAAAGCCACAAGTATTTTTGAGAAATGTGGTAAGAATAAAAAATAATTGTATATTAATAAACCTTTAATGGAAAGATTCTTAATATGGTTGAAATATCTTGGCAAATGAATGCTTTAAATTTCATACTATGGCATATTTTAATATTGAGTACTAAAGTAATTGCTAATGATAGTGAGATTCATGGAATATTTTTATCTCCTTATACTTAGTTATAGTTGTTCAGTGGTAGCTTTGAGCCTCAGGATACTGCAGGTTTCTATATTCATGCTCTATTGAACATTTAGTAATACTCAACCAATATTTTCATTTATCATTTCTATAACCATTGTCTTGACTGTGTTCCTAAAAATTCTTTTTTTAAAGCTCTTTATTTCCTATGTTGCAATTTTATGATATTTTGTTTGTGTGCATTTACTAAGTTTAGTGTTTTCAATAGCCATGAGTAAGATAGAGAACAAAACATTCCCTTTGTTATTAATAAAGCTTAAAAATGTGGTTCACTTTGGAGTAAAGAAGCTTCCTAATATAGAATCCCAGAATTACCTTAGACTTTCCAATCCATTCTCCTAGGAATTGTGATGAATACAGTCTCTCACTTGACAAAGGACAAAGCAGAGCTTGGAATATTTATAGATAGGGAAGATCCAGGGTGAACAGCTAGGAAATAAGGGGAGGGATAACAGACTTACTAATGAGAGAAGAAATTTGTCTATAGGCAAGATTGAAAATGGTTGGATAAATCACAAGTGGTACTCATGGAAGCTTTTCAAAAAATTAGAAACCACATCACAAAACCGAATATACATGAGGCGCCAGTGGCTCATACCTATAATGTTAGTTACTGAGGAGCCTGAGATCTAGAGGATTGTAGTTTGAAGGCAGCCTGGGCAAAAAAAAAAAATCTGAGTCTCCATGTCAAATTTTAAAAAGTTGAGCTGAAGACATGGCTCAAATAGTAGAGTAAGTTGTAAATACAATCATAGTGAAAAATAAAGAGATATTTGGTAAGGAGTGAGTAAGCAAGTTTAACAGCAAGATGATGTCAAAGCCCTTAGTTCAAGCCCTGGTATTAGAAAAAAAATTAAACATGAAAAAAGCAATATCACAGTTTTCTATTCCCACTAGTGTCAACAAATATGATTTATTCTGAACATGTTTTTTCATCTAAAATACAAAGCAATAAAAAGCCAAAATGCCTTCTTAAGATCCAGATTCTAGGACTCCAGAAGACAGTTAAGTGGGTAGAAGGAGGAGAAATATCACCAAATGCAATAACCAAACACTTGGAAATCCAATTGGTCAGCAAGAAATGAAGAAAAAAATATAAAAGGAAAATTCTAAAACCAACAACAGCAAAACAAAAAACAAAAATAAAACCTACATTTGGAAATCCCTACAATATGGTTACAAAAAGAAAATTAACTTTTGGGGCAGCTTCATCCTAAGTTGGGAATGTCTACAGTGTCGTTGGTGGGAAGAGTCTGGAAAACAGCAGTGGGGACTCTGGACGTGCATTTGTAGTCAGCTGAGGAGCTTTGGGAAGTTTTTTGTCTTCTCAAGAGAATTTCTCAAAGACATTTCTTTCTTCTGTTTTACTTAGTAACTGAGAGATCTATCCTAGGTTGATTTGCACAGATGGCATTTCCAGGGACTGGTCCATTATACAAAGACGACAGTGAAAACTAAGGGAGAAATTTGAATTAATTTATTTAGAAGAATCATTGAAATACACCTATTGAAAGGGTTCTATTGAAAGAGAGATTATTTTGTCAAGTGCTTTCTATCATTATCTATTTTTAGAATCATTAATCTACCAGAAGATATTAAAATATTTTTCGACCTTAGGACAAAATTTTCACAAAGAGAAATTTCAAAAAGAAAAAAAATTGATGAATTTTAACCAAAGGAATACACTTTCTGGAAGTGAAGGTGTGGCTCTGAGGGCCAGCCTTGAGCAAAAAAAGCTCAGGGAAATCTCTAGGCTTTGAGTTCAAGTCCCAGTACTGTCGCTAAATAAATAAATAAATAAATAAATAAATAAATAAATAAATAAATAAATAAATGAGATTATTTTTAAAGAATACTATCATTCATAAGAAAACTTTAAAATTAAAAAGATCATTGCCCGTAATATAATTTGCATGCTGTAATTTAATTTTAAACTTTGAAAACAAAAATATTCCCAAATTTTAATATAAATACAATTATTGTTAGCTGAATTTTATCAAAATGCTAACTAGTAGAATATATTGAATAAATATTAACTAATAAATTGTTCTTATTTCTGGAGTGGGAGCATAGACTAATTTTGGAAATTAGTGAATGGAGGTTAAAAATAAAAGATCAAAAATGGGTATGACTTAGCTGGGATTTCTCTGATGGTGTAGAACCTAAGAGATTGTAAAATAACTTTATATAGTAATAATCTGAGGAAGTAAAAAAGAGGGAATAATAAGACTAAGAAAACAAAGGATGGAAAGCCAATATCAGGATACTTTTTCATAACTGGGGCTCAACTCTATTGGGACCTCCTGATTAACTTATGAAATACTTCCTCAAGTATGGAAGCTGAGTGTTTGTTGACATACTCGTGTTCTCATTGGTTAGAGACTATTCCCTGTGCAATCACTCTGCTTACTTTCCTTGTGGCTTCCCATGATGTTGCAAAAGGTCCTCAGAGATTACTCCAAAAGGTACACGTTGTCCTGAAGGTAGGTTACTGTGGGCATGAGGTAAGTCTGACCTCACATGGCCCTGATTGCCTCCATTTCTGAGAAGACATTTTGTCTACACTGAGTTCTGAACTACTATTCGAAATTTTTTCTGGTTAATTAAAAAAAATGTATTTCAGATCTAAGTAGTGAGGAAAGTTTCTTGATTTTTATTCAAGGACAGAGACATTAGGTATGATTATTTTTTCCCACTGCAACTAAGCTTTACTACATTTTTGCAAATGACCTTCCCATTTCAACCTTTTGTATACTGGGGACAACTCACAACATTTCCATGACTCTCTCTTACCATTTATATATCCTTTGTTCATTCACTAAACATTTACTTGCCTCTGATAGTATGCCAGGCACAGTGCTAAGCACGTCTCCTGAGAAATCTTATTAAATATACTCAATAATTCTATGAAATCTACATTGTTATTATCTTCATTTTAGAGATTAAAAAAACTGAGGCATAAAGATATAATGAAACTAACCCAAGGTCATATGGCTCATAAATGCCTAAGCCAGTTCTATGACACAGGCATAGAACACAACTCTGTGCTCAGGTGTACTTGGAAAAAAAACTTGTAGAATGTTCCATTATTCTTCCCAATCTTTCCCATTTCATGTAAATGCCTCCTGTCATGTGACTTTGTTGACTTTTATATCAGAGGCATGATATGTTTCTTTACAGTGTCAATGTTGGTTTTGTTTGACCAGATGAATTGTTTGGGCCAATGGAAAACTAGCAAAGATAATGTAAACACACCATAGACAGATATGATTTATACAAATATATAATCTACACACATATTGAAAAAAAAGCATCTCAGTTCAATCATGAAAACCCCAGAATTAGCAAAACTGACTATGTAATTCTCACTATGAAATAAAATTGTCTAGCAATCCAAGTTGACTAGTCTAAGTCCTAGAGTCCCAGGTTTACTAAAGGTCTGATGTCAGAGCAGGGATCCAAGCAGGAATTTGTAGCATTCCAACATCTCTACTTTCCTTCCAGAAGCATCCCGTTACATTTCCAGATTTTTATCATAGTTTTTTTTTTCTGTTAGTTAGGGTATTTGATCCTAACATTTGGAAAGAGGAAGATGTCATTAGTAACTCTCATATATGGATAAAGAAACCACAATCTAAAGTGACAAAAATAGAAGGAGGTGATGTTAAGGATAAACCTTAAATGTCCAGTGCTCCTTACATGCCAGGCCTAGGACAAAGCTGGGACCAAGCTAAATTATGTAAGATAGGAACTGTCTATAACATTCTCACTGTCCTCCACTGCCTCTAGAAAAACTTTTTTTCTTTTTTTGACCTCATGGACATTTGGGCCTAGCCTTGGACCACTGTGGGCCTGCAAAGGCAGTCATTTTTTATTTTTATTTTTCTAATATTTTATACTACTGCCTACTTCTCTTTGTCTTATCTTCCCTACATTAGCAGCAGCTTTCCTCTCAAATCTTGATTGAAAATAACTAATAAAGTATTTGCTCCAATGTCTCACTAGGTTAAAACCAACTTTTACCAGAAGTATTTCACATTTTAATAGATGCCAATAAAATCGCAAAGGATTACATAACCTAGAGATATAATTTTAAAATTCTATAGAACATTGATAAGCAGAAAATTTGAAACTTGAGAGCCTTCTTGAGTTTCATATTAATAGGAATGTATTAGCTAATATATTTGGTGAACAATGGCCCACAACATCACAAATATATCTAGTATGATGAATAAAAAAGCAGTGGCACAGTCAGGCACCAGTGGCTCACATCTATAATCCTAGCTATTCAGGAGGAAAATCTATAAAAACTTTATCTCCAATAAACTACCCAGAAAAAGCCAGGAGTGGAGCTGTGGCTCAAGTGATAGAGCACTAGCCTTGAGCAAATGAAGCTCAGGGCTTAGGCCCTGAGTTCAAGCTCTAGGACTGGCATGTGCACCCACATGCACACATACACACAGTAATTTTAAAAGCAATAGTACAATCAACCAAACTTCTCATTTTTCATAGGACAAAATAATCTTTCATAGTTTAGAGAAGACAGAAGTACGTCTTTACTCAGCTATACATGGAGTTGGTATGAATTTAAAGGGTAACAATGATGGGAAGTATTTAAGAATGTTCTAGTCTTGCGTCCTCTTCCTCATAATATGAGAGTAAGGTCACTCTTGATTCTAAATTTATCCCAGGGCATCAGAATATTAGCCATTTGGTTTAAAATGGGTGATTTCCTCAGCAATCTCTCTATAGTTCTTTCCAGTTGCAACTTCCATTTGACCCATTGTTAAATACTCTTCATTGTCATTATCATGTTGCGTTTTGTATGTGAATATTCATTTATTCTCACAAAACAGTTTTGAGTACTTATTGTACTCAAAATACTATCTGGATTCATAGGAAACAAGTAATGAAAAGAGAGATGGGGAAAGAGAGATGAGAGAGAAAGGCCTGCCTTGTAAGAGAAGAAGGCAGCATAAATTGAAGTTCTTTTATACATCCTGAGCAAACATTTGCATCTGTGCGCAGCAGTTTTTAATACTCATGTAACACATTTTCCAATGTTTTTTTCAGTGGTGCCTATTAATAAGCAGAAGTTTTACAGGTTAATATTAGAAAAAGTAAATTTTATATACTATGAGAAGTTTGTAGATTTATGGAAAGATTAGGACTGCAAATGATCTAAGATTGATGCATGCATGGGTCATTGAAGGAGCAATAGGGAGGTCAGTTGGTGGAGAAGAATGAGAGGCTAGGGTTGATAAAAGCAGTAAGATTTATATAAGATCCACAATTCAGATCATGGGGCCTAATAGGCTTCTGAACGGAGCTACCTCTTTACTGAATGCTGTGGTGTGACACTATAGATTTTGAACACAGGTGTGGAATGATCTTGCTTGTATAATTGGAATAAGAGGAATATGAAAGAACAAAGATTAATTATATGACTATTTAGAGAAATCAGATGAGGAAAATATAAGATGACTCAGAGTAATAGTACTGGATATGGGGAAAAGTGATCTAAATCTGGGTATAGTGAATCTCAGAAAATTTTCTTCACTGGGGACTAGGTCTATCTTCTCCTTCACAAAATTAGGCCTGGAATTTGTGAACTAGCAATACAGCCAATTATGAGTTAAAAATGAGGAAGGAAAGAAGGAGAAAGGGCAGGATGAGTAAGAAGGGGGCGAATAGATTTAGAAGAAGGAGGAAGGGAGGGAGGGAGATAAGGAGAGAGGGAAGAAGGAAAGAAGAAAGGAAGGAAGGAAGGAAGTCAGGAAGAAAAGAAGGAACTAAGGAAGGAAGAAAAGAAGGAAGGAAGGAAGAAAAAAGGAAGGAAGGAAGGAAGAAAAGAAAGAAGAAAGGAAGGAAGGAAGGATGGGAGGGAGGGAGGGTGGGAGGGAGGAAGGAAAGAAGGAAGGAAGGAAGGAAGGAAGGAAGGAAGAAAAGAAGGAAGGAAGGAAGGAAGGAAGGAAGGAAGAGAGGGAGGGAGGGAGGGAAGAAGGAAGAAGGAAGGAAGGAAGGAAGTCAGGAAGAAAAGAAGGAACGAAGGAAGGAAGAAAAGAAGGAAGGAAGGAGAGAAGGAAGGAAGGAAGGAAGAAAAAAGGAAGGAAGGAAGGAAGAAAAAAGGAAGGAAGGAAGGAAGAAAAGAAAGAAGGAATGAAGGAAGGAAGGATGGGAGGGAGGAAGGGAGGGTGGGAGGGAGGAAGGAAAGAAGGAAGGAAGGAAAAGAGGGAGGGATGGAGGAAGAAAAAAGGAAGGAAGGAAGGAAGAAAAGAAGGAAGGAAGGAAAATTATAACCAATCTGGTTACAGCATGTTGCCAGGCATAGTGACTCATGCCTGTAATTCCAGATGTTTGAGAAACAGAGACCTTGAGGATTGACCTTTGAGTCCAGCCCAGGTAAAAAGTTACTCTGATCCCTTCTCAACAAAGAAACTGGACATGATGGAGTACATCTGCAATGTAAGCTGTGTGCGAGGCTTTAGGTAAGAGGATAGTAGTCTGAGGCTGGCTCAGTCCTCACCCCCCTTCTTCATTAAAAAGTGTGGACACAATAAACTTCTGTGGCCATAAGCCACAGATGCTGTAAAGAATGATCATTGGGAAGAGAGGATACTGGGAATTATCACTTGAATGCATCTGAAATAGATGCATTAGAATAGAATTAGAGGATTTTCATAGAGCTGTCCTCACTAAGGAATGAATGTTCCTTTTCCCAGAAGTTGTTATTAAGGGAAGATGTACAATGTACAATGTTGAACTGCTGTTAGATTCCTAAAAGGAGGTGAGTAGTTAAAAAGACCAAAGCAGTAGCCTTCTCACTCTGTTCCGCTACCCCTCCTCAGCATCCTTTCTAAAGCATAGGTCTGCTCAAAAACTTGAATTTTCATGTTTTAGGAGTCAAAAAAAGTATCAGTCAGTATTTATTTCAAAGCATTTTCAAAAGTTTCCTGTAGCTCTTTTGCTTAAAACTGGCACTCTACTGCTTGAGCCACAGCTCTATTTCTGGATTTTTAAAAAATTGGTTGTGGGGCTTGAACTCTGAGCTTAGGTGCTGTCCCTGCACTCTTCAGCTCAAGGCAAGTGCTCTACTGCTTGAGCCACAGTGCCACTTCTAGTTTTCTAGTGGTTTATTGGAGATAAGAGTCTCATGGAGTTTCTTACCTGGGCTGGCTTTGAACTATGAGTAGCTAAGATTACAGGTGTGAGCCATTGGAGCCTGGATGAAAGAAACTTATTAAGGGAACAGTTCCTGAAAATAAGTTATCTGGGCTCAAAGGCAGCTGAGAGCAAGAATTAACCTATCTAGGCTTAGTGTCATCCATTAGAAAAATGGGATCATAATTACTACATGTTCCTTGTGAGGATTTACTGAAATAATATAGGTAAGTTCTACTGAACTTAAAACTCCATGAGGATAAGTGCCACGTTTATGTTCTTCTGTGCTAGACTCTGTTGTGAAGGTTGTAGTAGACAGAAGAGTATCTGTCCACTCTAGACTTGATACTTTGCTAAACTCTGGGGATACAATAGCTTGATTTCTCTTGATGTACATCTTTTGGCTGAGGAAGAGAGAAAAAAAATTTTTTTAAATTTTATTTTATTTTATTTGAGAGCATACTGTACAGAGGGGTTACAATTACATTGGCAGGATAATGCATACATTTCTTACCAAGCATTGCAGCCTCCTCCTTTGTTTACCCTTCACCTCCCTTCCCAGCCTCCCCCCTGCCCCCACCCAATCATACCCCCCTCCCCCCCCACACCGACATTGTAAAGCTTGCTTTGACATGACATTTTGTAATTCTCCTTGTTGCAACAGGTCCACCTGAATCCTTAAATGACTTGTTTGTCCCCATCTCCTCCACATGTTATACTGACATCAAATAAAGTGAAAGCGGGGGTTACACTGTGGGGGAGGGACATACAAAGCAACAAAGAAATAATCTTATAAATGCGTTAGAAACACATGCATGAAAGAAACGAAAACATTAAAATACGTATTTAAGGGTTCGTTTTCCTAACATTACATTATCTGACCTTTTCCGCTTGACTCATAGAGAAAAAATTTTTTAAAAATCCACACACATCTGAATTTCACACATACATGAATATCAGGATCAAATATTAAAATGGGGTATTATAAGGAATTGTCTGATTTTGTGGTAATTGGAAGAGCTTTATGAGTCAGTTACAAGTGAACTCATAATACTGGGGAAGAACAGTAATGAAAAACTAGTGTTCCTTTACAACCTAAAGGCAAAAAGTCCTGAGGTAAGTGTGTCCAATAAATAGACAAAAGACCGCATCATCTCATGGTGGTGAGAATTATTCATCCTGAGTTCAGATCAGTAGCCAAAGTCCTTTGACTAAGAAAAGAAGATGAAAATTTTACTCCTGGTGTTGTAAGAAGCTACCATAACTTTTGAAGCAAAGCAATAACCACAATTCACCCAGAATTAATGAAGACAAGAGTCAAAGCAAGGAACTGGCTAAGAGCTTATAATGTCTATGTTGGAAATTATGGCAGTTTGTCTCTGATACAGTGGAAAAAGGGGGAAATCAATAGACTTAAAATATAGCCTAGAGACAGAAACACTAAAATGGAGCAGTGACGGACTGTTCTGGTCAAGACCACATTATGACTTTTATGAACCCTATGCAATTTTGCCTTCATAGATCCTCCCACCATGAAAGTAATAGTAACAAGTACATTGTGTGAATGCATTGGTAGAAAGTCTCTGGGTTGTATTATTTTTCCTTTTGATTGTAAAAGAGGAATTAAAACATTTTCATGGACCTCTGAAAAAAATATGTGGACCTGAATCCAAGCTCTGTGCCTAATGGATAGGTTGACCCCTATATTTCCCATAAAAGAATAAAGCTTTTAGTGAAATATATTTGAGCATATTGGGGCAATAATATCTGACTTTAGTGTATATTGGCTATTGCATTAGAACTACAATTCTTTTATTTGGAGTAACATCAGTGTTTCCCAATCTCTGTGAATTTGCTTCTGTGGCCTCTAATGAAAAGCCTACCCATCCCTCAATGCCCAGACTCAGTGACAGCTCTTCCAAGTCTTTCCTGACTTTTATAAAATTTAAATTTTATTGTAAAGGTGATGTGCAGAGGGATTACAGCTATGTAAGTAAGCTAATGGGTATGTTTCTTTTTGAATAGGGCGCTCCCCTTCCTTGTTTTCTCCCACTTCCCCCCATCCCCCTCCAAGTTAAAAAGTTCATTTCCAACATAGTGTCTAGTGAGTATTACTGCTGAATTGCTTCATCCTTTATCCTACTGTTTCTGTGATTTCCCTTCCCTTCCCCAAATCAGATAATCTTATATATAAGACTAAAGGTAGAGAAATAAACAAAACAGAGAGACAACAGAGAATAAGCCCAAGGAGAAAAAAAGAAAGAAAAAAAAGAAAGAACTCCAAAAAGTATAATAAAACAACCTCTTATTTCCATTTCTTGGAGTCTATGTCCATAAGCATAATTTTATATGGTCATTGTGATCCTTTCCTAAGAATATCCTCTTTTCTTCTCAGTGTGTGAATGCTTAGAGTGCTGTTTAATTAATCACGTCCAAGTGTAATTATTTGTCTTTTACTGTCCATTGGATTCATTGTAGAGTTATAGACATATTCTAGTATGTACAAATGAGGGAAACCATGCAGCCTATTTTCTTCTGGGGTCTGGCTTACTTTGCTTAATACATTTTTTTCTAAGTCTTTCCATTTCCTTATGAATGGGGCAATGTCATTCTTTCTAATGGAAGCATAGAGTTGTATGGTGTTATATTGTTTTTTACATATATTAACTCACATGAGCCCCTTACATGCCTTTTAGCACCTTTTGATGTTTAATGATGTCAATACCATGACTCTTTAAGCATGTCTACAAGTTCCTTACATGGCATAAAACTTCAATCAATATTTATTTATCAGAATATCCAAGAAAACAGACCAATTAGCCAATTTGCACCAAGGCCTGTTGGGGCAAGATTGGTCCTCAGTATTGCTGCCCAGACTGTGGCACATGGTCACTCTGAGACCATCTATTAAGCAGCAAAATGCTAAGAGGAATGCCAAGTGTGACTTCCCACTTCACAAAAGATGCTGCCAGGCTTCTAAATAACAACTTCATGGAGCATCCGTCCAAAAACACCATCTGGAGTGCAGACAGAGACTTGTACCTTGTTGACTCCCCAAATCATAAATCTAGAACCTTGGCTAATCTACATTTTGGTTAATGATGACTATGTTTCATAGCAGTTGAGAAATAAGGATTCTGATTATACACAGAAAGGAAATTAGATCCTGGATAAATTGGAACAAATTCATCAAGTTATATTTGTTCTGATACGTATTTTGTAGGAGGCATTTTGCTTGACATCTTAGAAAATACAGCTATATGTCAGAACCTCATCCTTTCTCTAAATGAGACTTTTTTTTTCAGTAGCAGAGGATGGGGCTGGAGGAAGGAGATACCGATAGAATGGCCAATAAGAAAATGACACTATCTGTGTCTTCAATAAGGAGAGATATTTAGCTTCAGCATAGGTACTGCTCTATTGCCTGAGATGAAGCAACCCATATTCAGCCCAACTTCAGTTTCTCTCTGGGGAATAAAAGCATCAGCAGCAACAACAATTTCTACTGGGAGTGCTAGAAGGCTTCACAACTTAGGAAACACAATAATTTCTGTTTTTTGACATTTTTTCTAGTTACAAATATGAGTTGCATTTTAATTTATATACTACTATTTTTGAGGCTAGAAAAAGTGAATATCTCAATAAATAACCATAATCAAGTTAATGTATTCATTAACTTGAGGACTAAGAATATAGCTGTTTTTTTTTTAAAGTACTACTACTGGGAATTGAACTTAGGGCTTCTTGATCTTGCTTAGCTTGTTTGCTGAAGGCTGGCAATTTTCACTTGGGCTACATGTCTCAAAGCAGTCTCCAGAGAAGTTAGCATCACAAGCATGAGTCACTGGTACCTGGCTAGCAATTACTTTTGATTAGTGTCACTTGATAGTTTCTAATTGGTGGCTATTCTGTCTCTTAGGAAACATGCCAATGTATGAAAATATTCTTGGATGTCTATCATATGTCTTTTCCTTTCTAGAAAAATAAATATTTCTCATATAATTCCCTTCTCTTGGAAACTCTTTCTAGACTATCTTCTTGGTGAACATTCCCTTACTAAACTAGTCATGACTCAAGTAACTTTGAACTGGGAGAGATGAAAGAATTATGCAAGTTCAAGTCAAATTATTATGAAAGGTCATCCTGTGTACTGCAGGATGTATAACAAGCCCGCTAGATGCCAGTAGTACTTCCCTCCTATGAACACACCAAAATGTCTTCAGACAGGGCTCCACCTCCTGTTAGCCACATGTAGCAGATATGACAAAGGAGGTGTCAGGAACCACAGAAGCCTGGTTCACTAATGTAGAGAATTAGAAGGACTTGAAGGATAGGATGAAGTTTTGTGGATATAGGTTCCTATGTACCCTACTATGGAGAGTGAAGCCTATTTACAGTCTTCCCCTTTGACAATGCTAGGAAATGAATTTAGAACTTGTTTTTGTACAGCACTGGGACTTGGATTTTCTTTCAAGTCTGCCATTTCATCACTTGACCTGCATCTTCACTTCCAGATTTTCATTGGTTACTTAGGGACAAGAGTCTCATGGACTTTCGGTTTGGGCTGGTTTCAAATCTCATTCCTTCAATTTCAATCTCCAAAGTCACTAGGATTGTAGACGTGAGCCATCAGTGCCTGGCCATTTTTGCCTTTTTAATCAGGAACTTTAAACAAATGCTCCTACCCTTTGAGCTAACTCCACTTCTAGGTAATTTATCATAAGGGACAATCTTATAAAAGTTTTTTAAGCACTGTAATGTCAAACATTTATCTGAGTAAAAGTACATTCTCAAATAACCATATGGAATGTTATACAAACACTAAAAAATCTATAAGAAGTTATTTTTTCTAATATTAAGTTAAAAATTAGATAAGAGTAAATATACAAATAGTACTCAACAAGATAACAACAATCAGAAGGACTATATAAAAAATTAGTATTATTATTTTAGGTGGAACACAAAAGTTATTTTTATCCTTTTTAAATATTGTATATTTTGATTTCCATAAAGCATAGTTTCATCCAACATTATTTTTCTATTTTCTAAAGTATAAGTCGATGAGAAATGATTGCTTTAAAGAGGACTGCTGGTGCTATTCTCTGTAATGATGGATTGAGTGTTACAGTGTTGTTCTCAAGCCTCTCAGGACATTGTTTTGAAAAATGATATTGGTTCTTTTCTATTGTTGGCATAGAAAAGAGCAAATGATCAGTAGTCAGTCCTCCATTTGACCCAAAATTTGGCATTCAAGGCAAACCACTGATGAAATGCATTTGCATTTGAATTATATCCATCTCAGAGCCAATCCTAGATCTCTTCCAAAAGCTTTTTATGTATGATGTGAGTTCTTGTTCAGCTTGTTCCAATAGTGGGTTTCGCTTCAGATAAATGACTTCCAGTTCAACCAAGTGAAGGGAAGGCCTGCCAAGAGAAAGCCATCCATTTATGAATATGAAACTTTCATAAAAGAGATGGCTTCAGTAAGTCTTTCCTCAAAGGAGATGCTGAGAGTGTGAGATTCTAGAAATTACAGTGCAAAGGTAAGGCTTCTCATGTCTGCAGGGACACTTGGTTTTATAAAACTTGTAAATGTATCTATTTGTTGTTGTCATACTCTATTTACAGATGCTCATTTGTGAACAACTTAAAATCAACAAGAAGGATATATAAAAACATAGTATTAATGTGTAGGAGTTGTTTTTATAACCCACTGAACTTTTTCAATATTAAATTAAGTGGTGAGAAAAATATTTGCAAAGGATACACATACACACACACACACTTACACCAGATGTGACCTGTTTCACTATGCTAGATTGGAAAACATAATTCATTACTTTCTTTGTAGTCATACCTCATTTACTTAATGCAGGAATACTTTGAAAGCTGATATTTTTCTTAGCTATGCTGAATTTACATGTAACTGGACACATCAAAATATCCGTGCTTTGCTTACAGGCCAATAAAAGTGACAAAATACTCCCTTCGTGGTTTTGGTTCATGTCTACAATGTCTTTCCTGAAATACCACCAGACAAGATTGTTTCACTGGTGGGATGCAATGCTATGCTTCACACTGGCCCAGAAAATCTGAAACCTCCCCGAGAGTGGATTTAGTCATTTTCATTTAGCAATAGAAAATTTCAACCACTACACAAATTCATCACCTCTATGTACACACTGTGCAATCTAGTAATTTTGAGAGAAAATCTGTTCATGAAGATTTATCCTTTCCCATGCATGGTGAGGGCAGTCATGTATACAACTGGCTGAAGTAAGAAGCAATCACAAGAAGATGCATAATTACCCAACCTGGGCCCAGTAATGGTTCTAGTGGATCCCAATCTTGCTTTCCATCTAAAATTTCAAATTCACATGAGCACCTCTCCTTTTCCACATGTCTTTTGAGTGGTACCCTGCTATATGTTTGCAAGGTGAGCTCCAAGGAATTCAACAGAGGAACAGAAAGTCAGAGGATCATTATTCTCCACTAGTCACTATAAGCATTCTAAACCCACCATCCAAGTTCTCTCATAAGAAGTGACAAACACACCTGTAAACTAATGTTTTCACCTATGTTATGCAAAATAATCTTATAACATTGATTTTATGACCTTTATGTTACCAACTTGGAAACTGAGGCACAGAGAGATTCAAGTTCTTATGGCTGTGATGAGTGGCTGGAATGTTTAAGTAGGGTTTGTTTGCATTGGAAACTGCATTACCTTTTCTCCATCTAAGCTACAAAATCCTTACATACTTTAGAGATTATAGTATTTCTGACCCATCCAAAGTCCCATTCTCTTCAGACCAATCAAGCAAGGCTTTGACTGAACATAGTTTTATATCCAATGACTTTGCTATAAGTCAAGATCGAGCTAACTTACTAAAATGAAAGGCACAGATCAGACCCACGTATCCTAGCTGTTGCAGATGTGGCCCGTTTAACTCACCCACATATTAGCAGACTTTCAGGGGTAAATGGGCTCAGCCAAGATCATCAGAGCCACCAGAAAGCCTGCAGTGATTGCCAAGGCATGAGCAAAGACAGCTAAGATCATCTACCCAGATCAGCAGAATTCCATTAGTATCAAAACTTAATGACTGGTTATTATAAGATCCCAATAAAATCTAGTATCAATAGATGTACTGATACAGTCCAGAACTTGTCTATCTGTTCAATATTGAAATTGCATCATTACAATTTTGCTGGTTGGACTTTCGTGCATGCTTTCTTTGTACTATAATAACACCTTTGGTTTTATCATACACAATTGTATAATAAAAATAATGATGCAGAAGTTTGGATAATTCCATGGGGTTTTAGTATAGAGATTATTAAGTAATATTCATTATTATCATTATTATTATTATTGCCAGTCCTGGAGCTTGAATTCAGGACCTGGACACTGTCCTTGAGCTTCTTTTTTCTCAAGGTTAGCACTATACCACTTGAGCCACAGTGCCACTTCCAGCTTTTTCTGTTTATGTGGTACTGAGGAATCGAACCCAGGGCTTCATGCATGCTAGGCAAGCACTCTACCACTGAGCCACCTTCCCAACCAATAAAGTAATACTTAGAGTATAAAAGAAATATATAAAAAGTAATGCAAGTATCAAAACTCAGAAGAATTTGTGCAGAAAGTGCTACCTTGGGAAGAGCCAAGATTCAAATGAAAAGGGGAAATAAGCTTGAGGCACCTGCAAGAAAATATCCATAAGATAAAATAGCTTGGTTTCCACCTCTCTTCCTCTCATCCCCGGCCAAGGGATATTCTTTACTAAGCTAAACTAAGAGTCAGAAGGCCAAAATGATTCTCTATACTTCAAATAGCACTTTGTGTAGAGAAAAGTAAATGGTAAAGAAAAATCTAGGAGAGAAAAGGAAGAAGGAAAGAAAGAAAGAAAGAAAGAAAGAAAGAAAGAAAGAAAGAAAGAAAGAAAGAAAGAAAGAAAGAAAGAAAGAGAGAAAGAGAGAAAGAGAGAAAGAGAGAAAGAGAGAAAGAAAGAAAGAAAGAAAGAAAGAAAGAAAGAAAGAAAGAAAGAAAGAAAGGAAGGAAGGAAGGAAGGAAGGAAGGAAGAAAGAAAGAAAGAAAGAAAAGAAAGAAAGAAAGAAAGAAAGACACACTCAAGGAGAGTATATCCAGCAAATGTAGTCTTGAGTTTATAAAATATATATTTACAAGCCTGTCAATTCTTCCTCTTTGGGAAGCAAATCTTATACAAAATGAAGTCATAAACAAGCATCTTAAATTAGTGAGCAGAAAGTAGACTTATCATTTATGTTGACAAATGAACCCCTATCTCAAATTTGTTTCCAAACTGGCCCTGTCAAGATTAGGCGAACACCCATGGAGATCCACTTACCTAGTAGGTATATAAGTTTATTTGACTTGAACTAACAAGTAAAACCTAATGTATGGTTGTGTTATTGTATTCTTTGCACCAATGGTATACCAAGTCCTCATATAAGCCTACTTTTCCCCCTTAACCAGTGAAATGGTGTCAAGATAATAATGGAATATTATCTTGTGTTGTTAACCTCTTCCTATGGTGTTATATGGCATCTCCTCTTCTATGAAGAAGAGTTATAAGGATATTAGTTTTTCTCTCTTCATACAGGGTTCTGCGTAATGATGCTGATGATTGAGAAGCATGGTTTGTCAGAAAGCAAAGGAAAAACAGGACCTTCATTTCTAGATCTTCTGTCAGGCAATTATCACATTGAGATAGATCTCAGCAAATATTAACAGATGAACATTGGATTTTAGCCCAGTGCAAGTGGCTTATGCTTATAAACCTAACTACGCAGGAGGTGGAGATGTAGGGGTCACAGTTCAAAGCCAACCCAGGCAGGAAAATCCATGAAATGCTTATAGCTTATATATGCTTATAATTAACCACTAAAAATCTGTAAGTGAAGCTGTATCTCAAGTAGAATGCTATTCTTGACTGAAAAAAAAAACCATAACTAAAGTAGAGTGCCCAGGCCCTAAGTTCAAACCTTAGTACTGGAACAAAAACAAATTTGATTTTTTTCTGCAAGATATATTTGTTTTGCTATTAGTCTTTGATTAAATCTAAAAATAAAATTGAGCTAAGTTAATGTGGCAAGAGATCATAAGAATACAGGTGGTCCTGATGCTAGAAAAAGATCTGGGTTCAAGTCCTGGATGTACCGTGTTACATCAGATTAGTCAAAGAAAAAAAATGAAGACAATCTGACAGCCCATGTATATTCAGATGAGGTTATCATGAGCCACAGTCTAATCCATGAAGGATTTATTTTTTATGTTTCAGTGATCACATAGCCAAAATAGACTGTACGACTAGGCTCAGTATTTTACAAAGAAAAGATGCAATAGAAACCAAGTAAAAAGTGATTAGATTGCACTTTCTACAAACAAGTTGTTCTTGGACTGTCTCAGATGCCAGTGCAGGGCCTAATTAATCATCAGTTATTATCTCTTATTCAAGTTTAGCCAGTATTCAAAATTAGGGTTCCTGGAACCCTTGAATAAGCAGGGCATTGCAGTGGAGATTAACCCAAATATTTCATTTCCCAAAATATCAGCCAATTTTTTTCTTTGAATTTTAGCAGTACTGCAGACAAGGGTTTGAACTCAGAGGCCTTACGTTTGCTACACAGGTGCTCTGTCACATTTTTGCTTTAGTTATCTTTTTATTTTTTATTTTTTGGATAGGATCCTGTAGTTTTGCAAAAGACTGTGATTCTCCTATCTCTGCCTTCCAATAGCTGGTATTAAAGAATAGCACTACCATATTCAGTGTGTGTGTGTGTGTGTGTGTGTGTGTGTGTGTGTGTGTGTGTGTGTGTGTGTGTGTGTGTGTGTGTGTGTGTGTGTGTGTGTGTGTGTGTGTGATTAGCAGGGCTCGAATTCTGGGCTTTCTTCTCTAGTTTGGCACTTTCTGTTCAAGGTTGGCACTCTACTACTTGAACCATAGTTTCACTGACACCCAGCTTGTAGGTTGAGGTAGGGCCTCACTAAATTTTTAACCAGGCTAGCCTCCACCCAAATCCTCCTAATCTATAGCTTCCTCTCAAGTAGCTGGGATTATAGGACTACACCATTCCTGACCCAAAACTTACTTATCATTCTCTCCTCATCAGTATTCCTGCTTCCTTTATGATGCTTGTGGACAAAATGGTAGACCTATAACAGTTGAATAAATGTCATTTAAATGCTGTTGAGTTGCGTATTTAATGGAAGATCCATCCCATGGCTTGACTCATCTCTTCCTACAATCTGCTCCTGATCATCCTAAATAAATAATTATTTATTTGAAAGAGATGTTATAGATAATGAAAGAGAAGTGGCATTTCAAAATCATGTCTTTAAATCCTCATTCTCATTTAAAAGGGGGCATGAATCATTGTCAGGTTCAGTAACACACAGTAGCCTGCACATCACAGGCAGAGGTGCTGATGATTCCAAAGTAAACTTTTGAACACACTGAACCATTTTGAGAAGTTGTCTAGCATGACTCAGATGTTCTTCATTTGAAATGATTCTGCTAAGTCAGTTGAGATGTTAGCCATTTTGCATGTACATGTGCATATATGTGTGTAGGTGTGTGTGAATAAACAAATATGTATACTTATTGACCTTTCTAATAGGCAGTTCCTATTAACATGGCCTTCTCCATGTATAATTGTCATTTTATTTCAACATAAGAAATAATTCTAAAAATTAATTTGAACAAATGTTTTATCTAAGAAAAGCTATGCAAATCTAAACCAGGTATGTGACTCCATCTTGTCATCATAGTTACTTAGGAGGTTTATATTGGGTTTATTGTGGTTTGAGGCCAGGCTCCACATCAGACTCCATCTCCACAGACAAGTCTAAGTATAGTGGCTGGTGCCTGTCATCTTAGCTACAGTGGGAAGTATAAATAGGAACCTTTTGGTCTAAGATGACCCAAGCAGAAAGAAAGCAAGACCTTATCTCAAAAAGTAGCCAAAGCAAAAATGGCCAGAAGTAGTTCAAGAAACAAAAAAGTGTTAGGCAAATCTATGTCTCTTTATAGTCATAATATCATCAAGAGACAGGGAAATAATTAAATGCTTCTCTCTCTTTTGCTTTCTTAGTAATTCCTCAGGCCTCTGTATACAGGGGCAGGTATCTGTTCATTGGAAGGAGCCATTGCTTATTTAAAAAGCTTACCAATGACAAGAGTTGTGTTTTGTTTTTGAGAGGGTAAGTAACTTTAATTTTTATTATGAAAGATTATAAATAATATAGTATTTAGGATGTAGGAAAATATGGTTCTAAAGTTGTAGTAGCACACTATTCTTCAACAGAGGATTGCATAGTCTCTGACAACTACCTTGCTGGGAACTTTGCACCATATAGCAGTGTTTTATACCAGTGCACATCCCATGTGCTTTGAGAGTTAAGTGGTGTTACTACTACTACTAATAATAATAAAATTAATGATAATAATGACTTACATTCATTGTAAAGTAAGAAATAGAATCAGGATTCAGTAATTGCTTTTTACAATAAGTAAAGTAAAATCATGAGTCAATGCCACAAAAATAGCCTTTACTATTCAATGATGAAGAGCCCCAGCCTGGTTAGCATTTGTAGAAGTATAGCATGGAAGACACCGAGTATCTTAAATAATATTTGAACTCTTCTTGGAAGCCCAGGAATAGGAATTCTCAGTAAATCCTTGGGCATTACAGCTCAATCAAAAATTCTAAACTGTTACAATGACCCATTGTAACAATGAGATGTACAAGACGCTATGTTGAAAATGAACAATTTCAGGGAGGGGAGGAGCAAGGGAGGTGGGGAGAGAAAAGATGGTAGGGGAAAAATGAAGGAGGAGGTAACAATGTTCAAGAGGAAATGTACTCATTACCTCACTCATGTAACTGTAACCTTTCTGTACAGTATCTTTACATTATAAGAAATATATACTAAAAAATTCTAAACTGATTAAATCACTTTTATGAGTGACACTGGATTGGTTACCTGTAGGAGTGTCTTCAGAGATAATCAGGCATTATTAACATGAGTAAAATCCAGTTTGGGTAAGATTTTTCTGTCTCCCCAGGTTAACACAGAAGTGAAAAACTCTGGCCATATGGTACATGTATTAGTCAGTGAGTCTTTTACCATAAAGTAGCATGACTGGGGGGGGCTTAAATATTAAGCAGTGACTTTGGCATTTTCTTAATGCTGAGAGTTTAAGATTAAGGTGTCAACATGGGTCCTAGCAAGAGCCATCTTCCTGGCTTGCAGATGGCTGCTTTCTCCCTACACACTCATGCAGAGAAAGGAGAGCTCTGATTTCTTTCTCTTCTTGTAAGTCAACAATCCTATCCTGGAAATTTGACCCTTATGACCTCATCAAAACCTAAGTATCTCCTAAAGCCCCCAGTTCCAAATACTATCATTTTAGAAGCTAGAGACTCATTATGTGGACAAAGATCTAGTCAATGATAGAATCCTCTCTGAGGTGACCCCTGAATGAATTTTAAGAAACAGGCAATTAATGCATGGAAAGACAAGAGTATCTCAGGCATGTGATAAACAGTATGATCCCAGTGTGTGCTTTGATGGCCAAAAAGTGGCCAATAAAGGATGAGAGGAGGAGATATGTCAGAACTTCCTGGGGTGCTTACTTCCAGGAAGTTGGAAGGTGTTGGAAATCACTCTTGGAGGACATTTGATGGATTTGTTTTTATGCTAAGACTCTATTTTCCCTTCTGAACACATCACTCTGACTTGCCAGAGAGGAATCACCATTTCTGCACCCTGGATTTATGTTGCTAGAGCTGTCAGTATCTCCCAATTTTATGACAAGTTGTGAGGTAGACAGGCCTCATCAGATATCATTTATCCTAACATTTGACCATATGAGGCCAATGACAAAACAATGTCAAGGTTTCAGGTGAAACTACTGGCCTAAAAGAGACTTTCACTGATACTGTTTACCCAAATATTGTTAGTCTGACAAGGGCAAGTGACCATTTTTACACAACCTGAAGAGAGATTGCTTAAGGAGTAAACACAAACAGAAAAAAGAACACTTGGATTTGAGATAAATACACTACAGATTAGATATATTAGTACTCCAGACTCTTCAGATATATAAACAAATGAATTCTTTCCCTTGAAAGAAGTTGATCCAGGGCTGGGAAGGTGGCTCAGTGGTAGAGCGCTTGCCTTGCATGCCTGAGGCCCTGGGTTCGATTCCTCAGCACCACATAAGCAAAAAGAAAAAAGCCGGAAGTGGTGGTATGGCTCAAGTGGTAGAGCGCTAGCCTTGAGCTGAAGAGCTGAGGGACAGCGCCCAGGCCCAGAGTTCAGGCCCCACGACCGGACCCAAAAAAAAAAAAAAAAAAGAAAAGAAAGAAGTTGATCCAAAATTACTCCTCCAAAAAATAAACCCTCAAAGAAATAACTACTCAATTAATAAACAGGCTAAGAGCTAAAAGAGAGACTTCCCAGAAGAAGTAAGAATGGCCAAAAGACACATGAAGAATGTTCAACATCTCTGACCATAAAAGAAATGAAAATCAAAATAACATTGAGATTCCACCTCACTCCAGTTAGCATGGCTATTATCAAGAAAACTATTATCAATAAAACATGCTGGTGGGGATGTGGCCAAATGGGAACACTATTATACTGTGGGTGGAATGTAAACTTGTTCAACCACTCTGGAAAGCAATATAGAGGTTCCTCAAAAACTATACTTAGAACTTCCTTATGACCCAGCAATTCTACTCCAGAGCATTTAATTCAATAGACCACAAACAAGACCACGCTAAAACTACCAGCACAAGATGTTCACTGCAGCACTGTTTATCGTAGCCAAGATATGGAATCAACCCAGATGCCTCTCAGAGATGAATGGCTGAAGAAAATGTGATATTCATGCATGCTTCCATTAGCAAGAATGATATTGTACCATTCATAAGAAAATGGAAAGACTTGGAAAAAATTATATAAGTGAAGTAAGCCAGATCCAAAGAGACATATGTTGCTGGTTTCCCTCATTTCTTATAACTAGAATGGTAAAAGACAAAAAATACACATGGACATGATAAATAATGTAGGACTCTAGACATTCACATAGTGAGACCCAAGGGGAATATTCTTAGGAAAGGATCACAAAGGCTCAGTAGCTACTTGCATATGATTATATAAAATGATATTTATTAAAATGAATTCCAAGAAATGGAAACAAGAGAATTTTGTTTTGTTTTTGCTTTGTTGCTAATTTTTATTTCTGTACCTTTTGTCTTGTCTGTAATTTTATCTGATTTGGGGAAAGGAAGAGGCACAGAAATTGTGGGATAAAGGGTGAACAAATGCAACAGTGATACCCACTAGACATCACATTGAAAACAAACTTCACTTGTGGGGGAGGAGGGCTGGGTGGGAAAAACTGGGAGAAAGGAGAGAAGAGGTGACACCGTTAAAAAAAAAAAACTGTTCTCATTACCCGACTTATGTAACTGCAGTCCTTCTGTACATCACCTTTACAATAACAATGATTTTTTTTAAAAAGTTGAGCTCAGTTTTCTAAAACTTAGAACCTGGAAATGTTTGTGCTTTACGGTTTTCTGGGCTTTTGGATCCTATCCTCTCATGCTTTTCCCAAGCTTTTCTTGAGAGCCTTTAGAGTAGTGACAAAAAGAGCTGGAGTCTTACTTGGATTCTTGTTATTCTCCATCTGCAAGTTGGTTGGCTTCCAGACACGTCAATCTCTTCATCTAAAAAGGTCAGGCTCATAAAATACTCATGGCTATCTTAAAAGGTTGTTATGAGGTGTTACATAAAAAATGTGTTGCATGAGAAAGTATTATAACAGATTGCAAAATTTTTCTAATGCAAGAAATCATCATTCTCATTGTAGTAAGCACTGAGGTCTATGAAGATCCTCCCAGTGGTTAAAGGACACTCATAATCAGAACATGATGATGTGATCATTTTTGCCAAGACTATGTCAATGATTTACCTGTGATCACCTTTTTGGTGTCCTACAGCTTGAGGAATTATGGCCACATTTGATTTTCAGTACAATTTTTAAGAGCAAAGAGCAGAGGAGAGCTAATAAACTGTCCAGAGTCTCGCTGCTCTTTTGGTCAATTCCACTTCCAACCTGTGATCCTCATCGCTTCAGATCATCCCAAGATGGTGAGTCATGCTAATTCCTCTTGGTCCAAGATTGACCTCCTTATCTAGAAGTTATCTGAGAGAGTAATAACTGAATCAAGTTTTTCCCGTTTGTATCTCTGAATGGTTCTGAATTTCTTAGGAAGATAATCATACATTTCAGTTGGGTTTATTATCTCTGGAGTTTTAGGTCATAGCCTATGACCTGGATATATATAGGGGAAAGAAGAAGATGGTCTTTTAATTGAAAAAAAATCTTCCCTTTATATTTCTTTATCTAGGATAGAGGGAAGATTTTTTTTTTCTAAAACTTTCCTAAACTTTTTTAGACAAGGAAATATAGAAACCATTAGATCATGGAACAATCATATTGTACAAAACAAAAAAAAACTGGTCAAATTTTTCTTGAAAGACTTGGCAACTCTTTGTTGTGATACTTTTTTGTGTACATAATACTGGATATTAGGAGGCTTGAGTTTCCTTATTAAATCATGACTCACTCAAATGTAGGTCTCAGGAGGCTCAAGAAAACTTATTTTTCTTCTTCTTCTACTAAATTCCATAGCTTTCTCCTCCCAAATTTTTGTTTGCTTAAGGAAGTGACTTTTCACCTGCACCCCAGTGAGTAACTTTTTATAAAAAAAAATTATCTGACACCCATTCCTGAGAGAGAACCAAAAACCTCCAGATACTCAAGGCCATGATGAAGACAATGAAATTTGACCAGGCCTGGAACTGTGTATGTAACAGGTAACTGCTTAAGTTAGGCAACATGAGATTCCCAGACAGTGTTCGATAACTACAAAACTTAATTCTTGATCATGGTTCTTGGCACAATTGTAGCATTCTCTCTCAGAGTTGTCTTCTTTTAAGATTATGCCTCGTCTCAATGGCTTAAAGAGGTTTACTTTATGGCCTGTCGCAATAGGAAGAAGCAGATTTTACTACTCAAGATCTGTAAGATATATTCTAGGTATGAGAAGAGTCTACCCTTTGATTTGGGGTTCTGGTCTACCCCCTCCTACATATACGCAGTAATGAAGTTGATAGTGATGGAGCCATATACCTTGGAAAGTAATTTTTCATGTGTGCAAACAGAAGGAGCAAGCAATGAGTGCTTTGTACACATGACAAAATTGCTCTCCTCCAATTCCCTAGTGCACTGCAGACCGGTGGCTGCGACTGGGTATCTGCAGCAGAGCCCTTCCTCAGCCTCAGCTGGCATAGCAAGCTCATTTGGTCCTCTAGAAACTCACAATCTTGCATCTATAGGTTTTTGTTTGGCATTGATTTTCCACTTTAGTTTCCCCAACAAGAAAGAGAAAACTACTACTTAGGAAACAAGATAGCAGGTGATCTCCCCTTTATTTCAATGTCCTTTCTCAAATCAGGAACCTAAGTTATGAAGTTCAAGTTAAACTCATACTTAAGGGAAAGGTCAGGTTTACCCTGTGGCCTATTGGCAGAGCAATTCTAAACCTTGCCTGCAAACGCAGTCACCAATGTTAATCAAACTGAAAAGTTGATCCCTAAAAGGAAGGAAATCAAATAATCATTTATCCACCAGAAAAATTATGTATATAAACCCACAACCACCTAAAATCAACAACCAAAAAAAATAGAGTAGCAAGCATCTAATACAAAGAAACCCTTTTGTTGCACATTTAAGGGCATTATATATTACTGTTTCTTTTTCTTACATAGCTTTTACAAACTGGTTCTCTTTGAAGTAGACAAGGGTAAAAAGTAGCAGATAACACATGCCCCCAAACATGTGACCTCTATGGCACTCCTTGTTTCCATAATGCCTAGACTCCTGCTGAAATGCTTCTTCCCATTATACTGTGGGCTCCCACTCAAACACTTCTTCCCACAATGCCTTGGGTGCCATCCAATCAATGAAAAGAACCAAGAAGGCACATGCACACGCCATCAAAGCCCAGGTCAGAGGAGAGGAGCCTGTAGTATAATAACCCACCTCCAAGAGAACTCCACTGGATGCCTCTTTGGGCTCTTCTCTGAGCCCTGTCTCTGAAAGGGAAGTTCTGCTATTTTCTCCACAGCTGTCCTTTTACCGTCAAATAAACTTACTTGGATTTGTTGTTGTTGTTGTTGTTTAAAAACAGTTTTTTAAACATTGATTTATTACTCTCCCTAGTAAAAGCTCATACTCCTAATTAGTAAAAATATAAAATTTAAGAAAAATTGTCTTTGGGCTGAGAAGGTAGCTCAGTGGTAGAGCGCTTGCCTTGCATGCATGAGGTCCTGGGTTCGATTCCTCAGCACCACATAAGCAAAAAGAAAAAAGCCAGAAGAGGCGCTGTAGCTCAAGTGGTAGAGTGCTAGCCTTGAGTGAAGAGCTGAGGGACAGCGCCCAGGCCCAGGCCCCACGACTGGACCCTTCCCCCAAAAAAGAAAAATTGTTTTAAAATTCTTTTTTTGTTGTTGTTGGTCATGGGGTTTGAACTCTGGGCTTGGGCACTGTCCTTGAGCTCTTCAACTCAAAGCAAGCTCTTTACCACTTGAGTCACAGCACCACTTCTGGTTTTCTGGTGGTTTATTGGGGATAAGAGTCTCATGGACTTTCCTTCCTGGGCTGACTTTGAACCATGATCCTCAGATCTCAGCCTCCTGAGTAGCCAGGATTACAGGTGTGAGCCACCAGCACCTGGAGATTCCAGTGTATGAGAAGCCACAGGGAGGGTCAGACTGATACTTACCATGTTTCTTCAGCAGCTGCTAGGAGATGTCACTTTGCTTTTTATTTTGTGACTGGAGACATAATTGGTTCTCAAGACAGAAGGTGGGCATCATCTTTCCAGTGGATTCCAGGAAGGAATGAACTTCTCAAGGGTAATTGTTCATTAAACTGGGGTATTAAAATATCCTGGATTCCTCATGGGGTGGTTTGACCATCTAACCTAAGTGACTAACGGAATTGTTTTAAATCCCTCCCCCAATCTTTTTCATTCATTTTTTATACCAGCTAAGCATCTGGTAATGAGTTTCATCCAGGATTGTGGCGATAGTTCTTGCGAATGTGTTCAGGCGATAGTTCTTGCAAATGTGTTCACAGGACAGGATTTGGGATCTGGGTGCTAAAGGAAATCTCTCCTGTTATTTTACACCATGCAAGAAGAGAAAAGGTATAAGAATGTCATTCAGGAAGTCTTGTCAGTGGGGAAATAAATCTCATTTCCTGTTTGAGCTAAGATACCAAATATGGGCTTGGAAGGTGGCATCTGCAGAGCATATATACATATCTTTATACATATCTATATATATATCTATAGGTAGGTATGTATAATGTATCTATCTACCAATATATAGACAGACAGATAGATAAACATGTATATAAAATTTGAAAGAATGCACTGGCCAACAAAGAGAAATCACATTGTACTACAAAAGAACAGCTCCTTTGTTGCATTCAGAAAGGCAGCTGCCGCTAGGACCAAGGCTTATGTAAGGCTCTGCTCTCAATCCTAGGTCCCAGTGCCCAGTTTCCAGCCAGGATCCAAGGGGTCAGCATGGCAGGTGAATAAAATCCTGCCTTTGTTTGACTGGCCCAGTCTTTCTTGCTTTGGGACGTTCCGTGCAACAGAAACCCAGACACACTTATTATACAGAAACTCAGGAGGGGAAGAGGAAGGAGAGCTGTAAGTGCCAAAGTCAGTGGCATAAACTGAATAGGCAAGAACTTTCTCCCGGCCAAGAAGTTTCTCCCAACTTACTCCAGACATTCAGCAAAGTGTCCCCAAGTCTCAGAGATTCCACAAGGTCTGAGCATGAGAGAAAACATCCAATAAAAGCAATCTAACTACTATAACACAACAGCACATCAAAAATAGTGTTGCTTTTAAACACTGGATTATATAGACAGATTTTTAAGGGTTTTTTTAAAAACATGTTCTAATGGAGTCTTTTAATTCTGAGTATTAACTAGACGGAAAGCTGTTGGGTTCTTGGTCAGCAGAAGCAGACTATGTGTCATACTAATGACTTCATTGATGCACCAAATTCATAAAAGAAATAAAGCATTAGGTGATGTCATATAAATCACATAATTACTGTGAATACAAAAGTGGTAGAATTTTTTTTAAACCAAGAAAAATACTGCTCATAATGTCATTACTATAACTAATCACTAGTACATTCAAAACAATTTTTAAAGTGTTGATTGAAAGTAAGCTTCTCATTAATTGAATTATTTGTTCTCACCTCTGGCTTCCAAGAAGGTGAGAAAAAAAATACAATTTATTAGGAATTGGCAAGTACACAAATACAAATAAGAAAGAAGACACAGTGAAATGTTAACTTCAGCAAACAAGAGAGAACCACATATTTCATGAGTTTTCTCTGTATGCCTGATACTGCTTTATTGTTAGTTCACTTTGAATAATCCATGATTCTCATTCTAAAGTATAAACTAAACACTATGATAAATTCGTATTTACAAGAATCCCTGTTGTAGAAGCATGCATGACACTGTCTCTCCTTGTATCAAGGTTACAGTATCACAGGAACTGGTAGAGTTTTAACGTGACATGTGCCTCAAAAGTCAACCAAGTAGTCAATAGCATGCCTGCTCTATCGCAGGAGGGCTTTGTGAGTGTGCTGGGTAACAAGCACTTTCTGACCATCTAACCCAGCATGCACTAGGCCAACTGCTATGAGAAATACAAGAGAGACATTCCAAAGTCCATGCTCCCCATGAGCTTTTTTCTAAACACAATATATACACATGGCAATGGATGGCGGGGGGAGGGATGCAGGACACATACAAGGAAACATGGACAATTAGTATACTTGAAAGTGATTGCAGAAAATGTGCTTGCAATACATAACAGAGAATCCAAGGTGGCTAGATGGGCTTCTTCGCATCTAGTCCCAAAGACAAAGAAAGGGAAAATTCAAGAGCTTGCTAGTTTCATTTGGAAGACAAGGACTTGGCTTTGCACTGAATTTCTCTGCTTCAAAGGTTTTCACTTTTTCAAATCAGCAAGGTTAAACATTTGACCTCTGAGAACAATATTCTTCAGCACAGTGTTGGAGATTAAGCTGTGCATAAACACCTGGAGAGAAATCTTAAGTGTGTTAGCACTATTGGCAGGAGGTTGAAACTCATCCCATGCATGGGATGACTCTTCAGGAGGCCTGTCTAACCAAGAGTGATGACCTAGGGAAAGATTTGAAAGTGCTACTCCATCTCCCCATTATTATTATTCCAACTGAGAAAGTGGCAGTTTTGTAGTACATGGCATGTCTGCCATTGGTTTAGATTTTAATTTTATTCTGCAAATATATCTCATACAATAAGTAGGAACTTGGGTAGCTGTGATTCAGGCCAGCTATGTGAGATGGGAGATTCTCTGATCAGCAGTGCTGGGAGCATCCAAGAGTCTACCTAGAGTCGTCCTGGAGTCCTATGTATAGAAGTTCTCCCTTGCCTTGAAAAGTTGGATCTATTCTCAGAATACTTGGAAGAGAGATCAGACAGGGCAAAGGGATTGGTAGAGGCTGAGATTGATGCTGTGATTGAGGGCCTGGGAGGAGATGCACAGATAAACTTCCCATTGAGGACTCCGCAGCATAGTGGTTAGTTAGGCTCATGATATGACAGCAAGGCTAATGATGTGACAGTCAGGTTAATAGATAACGATTTATAACCACATCAGACATCTTAGAATAGAGGTTCTCAACAGAGTTTTATTTTTGACTTGTATTCTTTGAAAGATCTACATTAGTGAAGAACAGTGATTCGTTCCCAGAATTCTAGCCATTCTGGTGGCAGAAACAATAAGGATCATTGCTACAGGTCATCTCTGGCAAAAACTTACCAGACCTCCAACTCAACAGGAAAGCTAGGACAAGGTGGCATGTACTTATCAACAAGCTACAAGTGGGAAGCGGAAGTCAGAGGATCATAGTCCAAACTGGCCCAGGCAAAAAACAAGACCCTGTCTCAAAAATATCCAGAGGATAAAAGGCTGAAAGTGTGACTCAACTAGTAAAGTACCTGTCTACAAGTACATGGCCTTAGTTCAAAACACCCGCACCTCCAAAAAAAAAAAAGACCCTCATTTACAATGTATTTCATGAGCATATTAGGCATACACACTTTCCAGCAGCAATTCAGCCCTCTTTATCACTCAAAGGAACATTCCAAGCCAGGTGCTGGCGGCTCGGGTCTATAATCCTAGCTACTCAGGAGGCTTAATTCTGAGGATTGTGGTTCAAAGTCAGCATGGGTAGGAATGTCCTCTGAGAAACTATGATCTCTAACATCTAACAAAAAAAACAGGAAGTTGAGCTGTGACTCAAGTGGTAGAGTGTTGGCTTCCAACAAAAACAATAAGAGGACTTCCAAGCCCTGAGTTCAAGCCTCAGGACTGGCACTCATGCATGCATGCACACACACGTGTGCACACACACACACACACACACACACACACACACATACATGAAAGAGGATAATCTTATTATATGGCTTTTGTTAATCCTGCTCTAATTTGAATTTTTCTTCAGTAAATATTTTAACTAAATTATGTTTAAAGACATAAAAATTACAACATTACACATAAAAATTATAATAGTGATGTTGAGAGTATATAAAATGATATAAACTTGCTAAATTATTCTCTCATAGGTTATCTATTTTATAGAAAGAATAAATTATTATATTTATTACATTATAACTAAAATTCAGTTCTACTAGATCTAGATAAAAGCATTTTAAGAAGTTAATTACAAAGATAAAAATACCAAGAATATAATCTCCATCAATTCTGAAAAATATATTTGTTAACAAGTGCCAAAGAAATCAAAGAAAGAAAAACATTTGAGAGCCTATTTGCATTTTCTTCCTCCTGAATCCTTAAAACGTCATCAAATATTGTTTACAGTTTAGCATCCCATATTTCCAAAATTCTGATTTGCTTTTCCACTTGGAGATAATTTTAATGAGGAGTGTAGGAGTGACACACACATTCTAATTTTTATCACTTCTGATAAGAAATTTTCTCCTTATATCTAAATTTTGCATTCTTTTTTAGAGTTGTCTCATTTATATTTTTTAAAGTGGATTATTCACAATCCCTGGTATTTTATCCATTAGCAATTACAGTTTGCTAATACCTCATAAATAACACAGCAGTACACTGAGAAGCACTGTTTTAGAGCACTAGGCTCCACAGTCCTGTCCTTAAGAGCTGAAAACCAAAGAGAAAGAACAGCATTGAGAAGCAATGCTAAAATGAGCTTAAGTTAGCCTGTTTCAGGAGCTAGAAAAATATAGATGAATCCAACACCATGAAAGAAAAGGCCATAGGAAATACATAGAAACATCATAATTTTTTTCCTATTAGTAAAAAAGTTAAAAACAAATTCTGGTAATGCCTGACATGTGCTCTAGGATAGAAACTGATGTGAGGAAACAGGAGAGAGGTAACCATAATTAAGACAGAAGGTTGTATGTATAAAAGCTGAGAAAATTAGCATTATCTGAAGGATTTTTATATAAACATTTATAAATATGATCTCAATTGAAAAAAGGCCAGACAAAATTGGTTAAATACCTGTAGAAAACTAAAATTAGATCCTTATATGTCACCCTGGACCAGAATCCACTCCAAATGGATCAAAGACCTCAAAGTCAAAGCAGACACCCTGAAACCATTATAGGAAGGAATAGGAGAAATTCTAGGGTTCTTTGGCACAGGCTGAAATTTTCTCAGTAGAGACTCAGATTCACAACAAATCAAAGAAAGGATGGACAAATGGGATTGCATGAAGCTGCAAAGCTTCTGCATAGCAAAGGACATAGCTAGCAGGATCAATAGAAGACCTTCACTATCCATACAATAGATAAGGGTCTCATATCTAAAATATACTTGGAACACAAAAAATTAAATCCTCCAACAACAAATACACAAAGAAACACTGCCTGATAAAGAAGTGGGCTAAAGACTTAAATAGAAACTTCTCTGAAGGGGAAATAAAAATGACCAATAAACATATGAAGAAATGCTCAACCTCTCTAGCCATAAAAGAAATGCAAATCAAAACAACATTGAGATTCCACCTCACCCCAGTTAGAACAGCTATAATCAAGAACTCTAATAACAACAGATGCTGGAGGGAATGTGGCCAGAAGGGAATCCTACTGCATTGTTGATGGGAGTGTAAACTTCTTTAACCACTTTGGAAAGCAGTATGGAGGTTCCTCAAAAGATTCCACATAGAGCTCCCCTATGACCCACCAATCCCACTTTTGGGCATTTACCCAAATGATCACAAAAAGACCATACTAAAGCTACCAGCACAACTATGTTTATAGCAGCATTATTTACCATATCAAAGAAATGAAACCAACCCAGATGCCCCTCAGTAGATGAATGGATCAAGAAGGTGTTTTATATATATATATATATATATATATATATATATATATACACATACACACACACACACACACACACACACACACACACACACACACACACACACACACAATGGAATTCTATGCCTCCATCAGAAAGAATGACACTGCCCCATTTGTTAGGAAATGGAAAGACTTGGAAAAAATTATATTAAATGAAGTAAGCCAGGCCCAAAGAAACATAGGTCCCATGGTTTCCCTTATTTGCAATAACTAGTATATGTCTGAGAAAAACAGAAACAGTCAGATAAGTTGATGTTAGGCTAAATGAACCCCAAGATAAGGATTCAAATGGTTTTTCTTTCTTGTTATGCAAATGAACTTTACAATTTAGGCAGGGAGGAGAGGAGGGAGAAGGAGGGAGTTGTGGAGGTGGGAGGGAAGGGAGGGGGGAACAAAGGAGGAGGTAACAATGCTTGAAAGGAAATATACTCATTACCTTGCTCATGTAACTGTAACCCCTCTATACAGTATTTTTACAATGAAAAATGTATTTTAAAAAAAAGAAAAAGAAAAAAGTCCAGAAATTGTACCTTATCAGTATGGGACCAAGGTAATGAGACTGATTTGAAAAGTTAACAGATTGAAGAGTAGAAGGAAAAAAAAGTTCTTTAGTAGAGTGTTTGATTAAATTAAAACCACACTGCTGTTTTTCTAAAAATAAGTTGTTACATAGGAGTATGTATCAACTCCCTTATGTTTTTAAACCCAGTTGAACATTTGTTCTATTTTCAGCTCATTTAAACTAAGTGTTAATTTGTAAATCCTGATACTAAAAGGATTGTAGAAATTAAAACTAGAATTTACATGAACCTAGCAAACCAATAGATGGTGGTTTTGGTAGCCAGAAAAGATCCAACATGATTGAATTTGTCATAATGTGTGTGTGTGTGTGTGTGTGTGTGTGTGTGTGTGTGTGTGTGTGTGTGTGTGTGTGTGTGTGTGTGTATTATATATTCATTCCAAAGATATTTGGGAGTCACCATGACCAAAGCACTGTTCTAGACTCTAAGGATCTAACATTGGACAAGTAAAGTTGTGCTCTTATCTGTGACCCAAATGGAAGCATTCCTGCATGTGGTTTTGCCAAGCCAGATTTAGCTTCTCCAATGTCTAGAGTTGTAAATACCCTAGATACCTATCTGTAGGTGTTAAGCCAGATTTGTAACATAGGCTTCATGCCAGAGTAGAGTGATTGTCTTTTCCTCTTATGGTTTGAACAGAGAACTTCATTGAAGGCATAAAAAAAGATACTCTAGCCTGTATGAACAGAATTTCCAACACCCAGTAAATAATTGGCCTGATGAGTTCCTTCTGCTCTGGCTACATAAATGACTGTGAGCTTAGAATGAAAACAGGGATCCAGAAGAAAAGGAGAAATGCTAAGACACAGCCCCACGCCAATCTCCTGCATATCTTAGTTTTCTTTTGTTTTCTTTTTGTTGCATTTTAAAACAAAGTCAGCAAAGACAAACATGCAAGCAAAAAATGTCAAAAAGAAAACAATTTGGCTGACACAAACCACCAGATTTTCAAAACAAATAGTTTTCTGTATTAACACATTCACTCACAATTTCCTCAAATGAAATATTCCCATCATTGCATGATTGTCCCAAGTTCTTCACTAAATTAGTGGACAAATGTCCTTTCAGTGAATCACGCTTTATTACACAGAATTTGGGTAGCTTTTGCTCCAACACACTATTAGAATGGGAATAGCCTTCAACATTTTGTTTTCTTTAGCAACTGGATTTCTTGGAACAGGTCTCAAAAATCAGCAAAATATAAAAGTAATTGCATGATCACGATTTTTACTTCTTTTTTTTTAACTCAGTGGTGGGGCTTGAACTCTGGGCCTGGGTGCTGTCCCTCAGTTCTTCAGCTCAAGGCGAGTGCTCTACCACTTAAGCCACAGCGCTACTTCCAACATGATCACAATTTTTGTTTGTATACAATAGTATGGCTTCCTTATATCGTGCGTCTGCTAGAGCTCAGGGCTGGAGCACTCTCCCTTCTTTGTGCTGGAGCTCAGGGCTGGAGCACTCTCCCTTAGCTTTTTTGTTCAAGGCTGTGTCAGACATTCCTATAGGGCTGACTTCAAACTGCGATCCTCAGATCTTACCCTCCTGAGTAGCTAGGATTATAGACATAAGCCACTGATGCCAAGTAATATAGCTTTTACATAAGAGTAAATCTCTAAGAAACAAAATGCTAGTTGCCAAAATACATCTTTTAGAATGGTTGCTGAGCTATGAAAGGTAATTTCCCATGGACATCATGTAAGAAATCATGTGCAACCTATAACTATATAAGTAAGTTGAAAATGAAATGCTTCTCCTACTATCATTCCAATAAAGAACTGGTCATCAACCTTTTGAGTGGCTCTAATCTTTGTCCTTCTGTCCAGCAAACCTATGTTACAATGTCCTGCAGTTGAGACTCAGCTTCCTACAGACTAAGCTACACTTTCTCTACCCCTTACCAAACCAGGGATCAGCAAATCCATGTTTGGCTTGTCCTATTTCCCACACCACAGCCTTGACAGCAGGAAATGACTTCTATGATTGACTGGGGCATGCAACATATAATGCTTTGAACCTACGCTCAGTTATCACACTCCAGGCAGCAGAGACCATCCCTTTTGAAACCAAACCAACAACAAACCTGAGATAATGAGCTTAATGAATGAGGTTAGCACATGTCTCTGCCAGGAACAGTCAGAAAATTCTTAAGTGCAATCAGTTATTTACAAAACACGTAAGACATTTTTAGCACTGTGGCAGGAAAAGGAGGATAATTGTTAAACAGTATATGTCATAACATGAGGCACATATTGTACCCTAGATGGGAGGCAACATTAACAGAAATTAAGACAACAGTAATTAATTAATTAAGCAATCAATCAAGGAAAGGTTATTCACTGCAAAGGTACAATAAAGCAGTTCGGAAATCTAAAACCAGCAAAATTTCAGGTGGATGAAAGTTGAAATGAAATTTAAGCTCAGTAACATTTAACTAGGTATAGGGTACTTGGAAGATTATTCCAAGCAATGAGGGGAGAAAACTAGTCCACTAAAACAACAAGGACATGGGACTAGTGTAGAATACTCTTCAGGAAACAGGGCACTAGAATCTTTAGAGAGAGGAAGAACATAGTAGTAAAAGTCCAACTGGAAGTGGGAAGTTAAGTAGAAAGTAGAAAGTCTATCCAGATACCCAGAAAGGAGGATTTGGAGTTGAAACAGGAAGAAAAAGAGCTCTTGAGTTCATTTCAACTCACTAGGTTTTTAAGATCTTGGATAAGCTATGGTATCTGCACTAGGATCCTGGCTGTCCTATTAGCTTATACAATTACCTCTGTACCTCAGTTTTTCTGTACCTGTAAAATGGAATCACTTTAGCACCTTGGGATGAGTTAAGGGATAAGTGAGTTGGTTTGCAAACATCGTAGAACAATGATGGACAATCTGTTGGCATGGATGTGGAGGTGTTAAATAAATGGGGTGGGGGGGACTGCATTCTTTACAAACATAGAACTGAGATGTACATGGTGGGACCTCTCCTATGCTCCATCAATTTTGTGCTGATTTTATTCTTCATTCTCTGAGGCACTGCCAGAAAGTATCCTGTGTCTTGAGAGTGACTGGGTTCAGGCTGTGAGGACAAAAGTTAGCACTGGGAGTTCCTCTCAAGCGAGGAACACACACATGGCACATACCTGTGGTTTCCAAGCACAGTCTATGTGCCTGAAGACTAACTGGGAACTTAGCAAACAAATAACTAAAAATAAGTTTGGTTTTCATTGAAAGGGAAAATGAATTTTCACATACATTCTGTCAATTTCCTACTCTCCAAGAAATAGCATCATGCCAAGACAGAAAGTCTCTGAAGTAAGGAAGAAAAAAAACTTGCCTACTTTTACAAATAATTCTATACTTCTTTCTAAAGAACAGGTTCTGGAGGCTCACTCCTGTAATCCCAGCTGCTCAGGAGGCTGAGATCTAAGAATTGTGGTATGAAGTCATTCTGGACATAATGGCTCAAGTGGTAGAGCATCAGCCTTGAGCATAAAAACTAGAAACAGCTCCCAGGCCCTGAGTTAAAGCCCCAGTACTGGCACAGTCCAACAGACACACACATACACACACTCACACAGGAGAACCTTACAGCTTCGTACAACTTCTTGTACACACTGGCTTACAGAATAATCCATTTTAAAGTTAAAAGAGCCAAAATTCTGTATCTTCCATTCCCAAGCTTGTATAGTTGGATGTTGCAGTTCTTAAATATTGTTCTTTTCAGTGTCATCATTGTGTGCTGGACTCTGTTACTCATCAGGAAATTATCTCACGGAGAGCACTGCCATGTCCTCTGTCTTTTCTTTGCCATCTGCCTAAAGGGAGAAGTTCAATCTTGCAACAGATATACCCATGTGGGCAACTTCCGGTTTTAATCGCTTCAGAATATCTGAATCTCAAATAGATATATCCAGTCACTTTTGGTGGAAGAGCTTTGTGCTGGCTATCATAAAACTCATCTGGGTCCCCTACAAAAAGCTAAAATCAGCAATTCTGTACACACACACGTACACAGGGGCTTTTGCTAAAGTAGGTGTGTACTGCAATTTATTGTATTGTAACTCTATTGTTGAGTTTGCTGTGCAAACTTGGTCAAGTAACTTTCAGCTTTAGTTTTAGGCAACATCTCTATTATATGTCTATAGAAAGAAATAAATGGGACTGAGATATACACTTACATTTATATGGTGTATGCAAAATAAGTTTCTACAGGTTTTTATTATTCTAAAACTTACTGTTAATTACAAAAGCAAAATGAAAGATGACATAGTCTCACCTTTAGAACATCCCCGTGTGAGTTTATTCCAATCTTCAATGGCAAAACTGCAGTCAATCAGGGCCAGACTGACATTGTGATCAGAGCTGAATTCCCTCCATGCTTTACTGTATTGGAGTGTTTCTCCAGACAGAAACTCGGGGTCTGACCTTCCTCTTAGTTACTTGTAGTTACTTGATACCTTGGGAAAACGCACTTACTTTCTTCCAAAACTTACAAATCAAAGCAGAGAGTGATGGGAAGAAAGAATACTATGCTGTGTCTACCTCATAGAGCTACTACACAGGAAGAAAGAGGATCACGTGTACAAAAAATGCCATACTCCCTTCAAGAGGCCTTGGAAATGATAGTGGCTACTGCCTGGGGTTTTGACTATGTCTCTTGGTTCTTTGTTGGATGTACTTTTTTTGTTTGTTTCTGTTTGATACACGATGTCAAATTCATGGCACTCCTGTCTCAGCCTTCCAAGTGCTTGGATTATAAACTACCATGACTATACCCAACCTTGATGCATGCAATTTTTACAAGCTTATTTTTTTTCCTCCTTCAAAGGAGTAGCAAAATTTAGAGCAAGCAAAAGCTCATAACTTACCTCCCAGTGACTTGCCTCCTTGTACATGATCAGAAGCTTATAACCTGCCCCCCAGTGACTTGCCTCCTTGCCCATGCTCAGTTTCCCTCCACTTGCACTTGTGTAAATGTCAAAATTAAGGCAAAAGGGCAGGAGACATGGCTCAAGTGGTAGAGCATGTACCTGCCAAGCCCGAAGTCTGAGTTTAAATCCTAGCATAGCCAAAATGAAAAAGAAATTTCTTTACTTCTTTCCATCTTGATGATTGTTAGAGGTAAACATCAAAATGGAAAACATTGTAGGGACTCCAAGATATAAAAGTCTGGGGCAAAATGCCCAACAGGAGCAGAAAACTCAACATGCATCTGGAACCTTCCAAAGAAATTTAACTGTGGCAGACTGGATGCAGAAATACTATTGTCTCCCTGCCCAGACCCAACCAGGCTAGAAAGGAAAATTCAATTTTCATCAAAGGCTGGGTGCCAGTGACTTGTCCTTATCATTCTAGCCATTCAGGAGAATTAAGATCTGAGATTCAAAGTCAGCTCAGATGGAAAAGTTTGCAAGATTCCATCTCCAAAATAATTTCCAAAAACCAGGACTAAAGATATGGCTCTGGTAGGGCACCAGTTGAGCAAGTAGGACAATTGGGAGGCCTTGAGTTCAAAACTCCAGTACCACCAAAACCAAATTTTTAAAAATGTTTTATAAGGAGAAATAGATAAGCCAAATTAAGAATCACAAATATAACAGATATTTATCAAACACTTACTAAGAGGAAAGCATTATGAATTCTGCCAAGACAATATCTCTGTTTTTAAGAAGGTTACAACTAGATATGGTAAATATAATCACATGTTATCAAGTCGAATTTCTTTTTTATTTTTATGGTTATCATTAAGTTGATGTACAGAGGGATTACTGTTTCATAAGTCAAGTAGTGAGGACATTTCTTTTGGGGCAATGTCATCCTTTTCTTTGCTCTGTTCCAGTTTTCCCTCCCATCACCACCCACAATTATATAGTTAAAACTCCTTTTATAAAATAATAGGGAATATATTCACAAAGTAATATCATAAAAGGCTCTAGATTCATATAGCTACTATATTTTTAAATACCTGTAATCATTATCACATTTAACTCTCCCCAAAGTCCTATTCAGTGGCTATCATAACCTCTATATCATAGACAAACAAACAGTTTCAGAGATATGAAACAACTCTCAAATGAACCAGCTACAAATAAGTTTTGAACTCAAATATCTATGAGGCCAATACTCAGGGAATGCTCAGTACACCTGACTCCCTTCCTGAATGCCTGAAATTTTTCTCAAGGCCTCAGCAATTAGGAGTCATTGACAATTATTGAACAGGACAGTGAAAGAATAGTTTTGGAGTCTGAAAGATAAATTTGACATTAATTAGCAAAATGGATTAGAAACAAGAGAGAGCTAATAAGAAAGATGGTTTAAATGGCTAGGTCAATGGTCTAACAGAAGGAAATAAAGGTTTGATCTAGCTCAACTGGAAAGAAAAAATGGAACTGATTAAAAAGATACTGCAAAGTTTGTTCTAATGGAACATCTATTAGATGTGGTTATTGTCGAGCTGTAGAGGAAAACAAACTGAAATGAGATTGATCACCAACTAATCACCAGTGCTAAAGTAGGTACCTCTGTGACACAGACCTAAAGAAGGTACAACGAACTTGTTCTTTTTATATTACTGTTATTATCTTTAAGTAGTTGTGCAAAGGAGGTACCAAACAACAAAGCTGTTTATGAATACAACACATCTTGGCCGGTGTCACCTACTTCATCGTTCTGCCCACACCCTTTCAACACATCCCTTCGCTTACTTTTCTTAATTTTGTGGTATATACAATGAATTCTTGGCTGCATTTTACTCTTTCTCCCTTCATTTACCTTTTCCCTCTTAGTTCCACCCTCCTCGTGGTTGTACCCATTTCCTGGTGTTGATTTTGTTGGGCTTTGATGTAGTCTTTCTAAAAGATTATACTGCTTGAATGCTCCATAAAGTCTATTACTTTAGTTAATTCACTTGCAAACCACTCACATATGGCTCATCCAGATATGTTTACTTTTTTTAAACCCTCAAAGAAATGACAACCCAATTAGTAAATGGGCTATGCATTAAAGAGAGATGTTTTATAGGAAATAAAAATGGTCAGTAGACACACAAAGAAATGTTCAACGTATCTGGTCATAAAAGAAATGCCAATCAAAACAATACTGAGATTTCACTTCATCTCAGTTAGAATGACCATCAGCAAGAAAACACACAGAAAATATTGGCAAGGATGTGGCCAAAAGGAAATTCTAATACATTGTGGGAATGTAAACTTATGAACCACTCTAGAAATCAGTAGGGCAGTTCCTCAGAAGACTAAACATAAAACTACCTTATGATCCAGCAATTCTACTCCTTGGAATTTACCCAAAAGATTACAAACAAGGATACAGTGAAGCCATCAATACAACTATGTTCATTGCAGCACAATTCACCATAACTAACATATGGAATCAGCCCATATTCGCCTAGGTGGACAAATGGATCAAGAAAATGTGGCACATATACACAATGGAATTTTACTCATCTATTCCATTCAAAAGGAAATGGAAAGACTTGGATAAAAAGATATGAAGTGAAGTAAGAGAAGTAAGCCAGACCCAGAAAACAAAGGTTGTATGATTTCCTTCATTTGTGGTCGATAGAATGTACCTATTAATCTAGAAGTGAATTTGTCCTCTCTCTAAAAATGAGATGAGTTTCTTCTTAATTTCAGATTCTTAATTTTATGTAGGTCATAAATAAAGTCTTTTGCATTGGAAAATGGGTGACTTGCATGCCAAGTCATCTTATAGTTGGCCAAACTTAAGGTCCACCTACTGAAAGAGTAGTAATTGTCCCCAACTGTTCATTGTTACTTAGGAGATATTTTTCAGTAGTCACTTCCTTTCCCTTGCTTGGCCATTATTTCAGTTTCTATACTTTCAGTTACCTGTGGTGAATTGTAGTCCAGAAATGTTAAACAGATATAAATGGCTCATACATTTAAAATTGTGCATTATTCTGAGTGGTATGGTGAAATCTCACCACATCCTGCTCTATCTCACCAAGATGTATATATTATATTATATTATATTATATTATATTATATTATATTATATATTATCCATTTTCCAGCATATCCATGCTATATTCACCTTCCACCTGCTAATCTCTTAGGAACCATCTTGTCATGGTATCTCATCATATTTTCAAGTTTTCATGTTACCTTTAATCCATTGTATAATAAAAAATGGCCCAAGAGCACAAGAATGATGCTTGATGGCAATTGACATGCACCGAGGAGTAACCCTCGACTTCTTACTTTAAGTAAAAAGTGAATGCTTTGCACTTCATAAAGAAAGAGTACAAGTGGAAATGTAACTAATGTAACCACTATGGAAGGCCTACTGGAGATTCTGCAAAGTACAAATTGCTCAAGTAATTTTTGATCCACTGATCAGAACATTAAAAGTCAGGATCCAATTGAGACACTCACACATATGTTTACTGATGTACTGTTCACCCAGCCAAGTAATGGAAACAACTCAGATACCCTACAGTATATGAATCATTCAAAAACATGAGAGATGCCATGTGCTGGTGGCTCATGCCTGTATCCTAGCTACTCAGGAGGCTGAGATCTGAGGATTGCAGCTCAAAGCCAGCCCAGGCAAAAAAGTCCCCATGAGTCTCTTATCTCCAATTAAGCACTCAAAAACAGGAGTAGAAATGTGGCTCAAGTGGTAGAGCACTAGCCTTGAGTACAAAGAAGCTCAGGGACAGCTCTCAGGTTCTAAGCTCAAGCCCTACCACTGAAAAAAAAAAAATGTGAGGTAATGTGTGTATAGGTGTGTGTGCCTATCATCAATCTTGAACTCTGGACCTGCATTCTGTGCATGAGCTTTTTTGTTCAAAGTCAGTGTTCTACCACTTGAACACCAGCTCCACTTCTGGTTTCTTAGTGGTTAATTGGAGATAGGATCTCAAAGACTTTCCTGCCCAGGCTGGCTTCAAGCCTCAATATTCACTCAGATCTCAGCCTCCTGAGTGGCTAGGATTACAGGCATGAGGCAATATGCTTGGCTTATATATGGATTTTATTTATCCATCAGGGAAGGGTAATGGATAGACCTGGAAAAACTTATGTGAAGTCAGAGAGGGAAATGGTACATGCTTTCTCTCATATATGGAAGTTAGATCTAAATTATGAATGTATGTGAAGATATATACAGGATCATAAGCATATATACACAAAAAGACTGAAGTATTGTATATGCAGGGAAGATTAAGTGATGTAACTCCTTTGAACAATTACTTTACTGTGTACCAAAATGACTGCCAGGAAGGTGTTTTGTCAAGGGGGAGTAGGGCTCAAGGGGAGGGGAGTAGATAAATGGAAGAGGGAAAGGTAAGCAAATGTGAAAATGGAACCAGGTAAACTGAGGGGACTGGTAGGGTTGGAACAGGTGGGGGAGGATGAGAGAGTGACACTGATAATGTATCTACTCATAACAACATGTGCAATTGAATCTCCTTTATATAGTGCTTCAAGATTGATTATTTCTAAAGTAAAAAAGAATAAGAATAAAATTATGTGCCAATGTAGCTAAAATCTATGTTAAGAATGTTCCTTCTATTCATGAAATAATGGAGAAGGGCAGCAAAGTTTCTGCTAGTTTTGCTTTCAGACCATGACTACAAGTGTTTTGACTAGAATGCAGGATGATGCTCGTTAGTTAGGATGAAAAATGCACTCTATTTGTATACATCTATACAGGAGAAAGCATAGCATGGCTTCAGATTTTCACTGGAGGTCTTGGAATGCTTCTCCAGTAGATAAAGGGAGACACTATAAATACTGTTTTGTCCCAAAAAGGTCTACTTACACAAGAGCCAGGGGCTCTAGTCTACTGTAAGTTAAAGTTTAGCCCTAAACTCTTAAGAAAACACCAAATGTTTAAATATCCTTAATTTCATTTTTCAAAACAGAATAAAGGAGGAAGGACCAAAAAATGGGGCTAAGTTTCAAAAGCTCTCATTTTCCAAGACAACAAGCAATTGGAAGGCTTTCTAGCAAGTCATTTTAGGAAGCATTTATCTCTTTTTAAATTAATGGAGCTTGCTAGTTCCAAGAATCTCCCTGGCCACCTAGGATTTATTCCACATGTTGATATCAAGGGGTGATATTATAAAAGACAAGATCTAATCTTCAAAATGCTTGTGACAGCAAAGTCACTCTTGCCAATTTTAATAGCATAAAAATGATTGCGCACCTCTAATAAATCTGCTGGCTCTCCACCACTGGAACCAGACCAGATTCACCTTCTGTCTGCTGTGTGAAGCCAGAATAATGAAGATGGGGGCAGGTGTGTGTGTGTGTGTGTGTGTGAGAGAGAGAGAGAGGGGGGGGGAGAGAGAGAAAGAAAAGATGGGGCAGGTGTGTGTGTTTCTGTGTCTGTGTGTCTGTGTGTGTCTGTGTGTGAAGTACTGGTATTGAATATGATCTCCTGATCTTCTATTACCCCCATTAGACTCAACTCAGGAAGCCCCATTTTCTGTCATTGGCAAGAGGTTCAGATGGACAGTATAACTCGGGGACTGGAACCTGGGGTTGGGTAACCTCACAGAGATTTACACAGAAGTGACCCTAAACCTTCTCATGTATATGGAAAATAAAATTAGGCTTCATCAAAAGTAATATGAAAAAAGGTGTACAGAATGCTTTCCAAAGTGTTGAGAAGAAAAAAAATAAAGTTATCTACACTGGATTAGCATTCAGTCGACAAAGAACAGAAAGGGCTAGAATGATAAAGAGCCAAGAGACAACACGAGGAGAGGAGGAGAGGAAAAATAGGTGAACCAGGAAACCATTTCTCAAAGAAGAGCTTGATCTCACCCATGAGTAATCTCCTAGTTACCCCTCCGTGCTCAGGACAGTTGGGAGGAAATTGAGGACAGGCACAAACCACATTGGTTATGCAGCAAACTCCTTGTTGAGGCATCTGGCTTATTATCCTAATGAAGCTAGTAAGTAACTGTAGGTTCTCCAGTGACCAGTTTTTCAATTATAAAAGGAGGTCCTCTTCCCAGGGCCCAGATACTGTAGTACATACCTGTAATTTCAGCTATGTGAGAGGTAGCCCAGCCCCCCCCAAAAAAAAAAAAACGGTTACAGCATAGTGATATACACCTGTTAGCTCCGGTAATTGAATAGGTAGCAAGATCACAGTGCAAGCCCAAATCCCATCTACCTGAAAAAGAGCTAAAGCAAAAAGGGCTGAGATGTGATATGAGCATTTATAGTATCTGCCTAGCAAGCATCAGTATTACCAATAAATTAAAAAAGTAAAGATGTTCTCCTAATTTTGTTTTTTTTTTTATACTGTGAGATTTAGCATCTATTTAACATCAACTAAACTGAGAACACATTTTACCAACATGCATACTTACATTGCCTTGAAATTTTCTCCGAGTACATCTTAAAACCCCAACAAAAAAAAATTCACGATATTCTGAGTCTATCTCTAGGGTCCTTTGACATGAAAACTCCAAACTTACATATGGAAAGACCTCAAAGCCAATCCCTGTGTAAAGGCATCTACTTCAGCTCTCTTTCCTGTGGGAATGTTCTTTCCTTGGAACACTGAAAATATTTTTTAAAAAACTTAATTTTGTAAATCAAAAACAAATTCCAGAGAGTCTCTCTCTTTTATTTTATTTTGAATAAAAGGAAAATACGTGCAATAACCATATTCAGGAAACTGTTCTAGAGTTTTAAAAGTTTTGTACTGAGGTCAAGTCCTAACATTACAAGTACCAATCTGCATTTTGTTATCAATATAAACATTTTACTAAAGATGTAATCTCGCTAAGATGAAAAGTCAAATTCCGCAAGTGACCTACAACCCCACTGAGAACCTCCCTCTTCTCTACCCTGCAGGGGTAACACATCTTTATCTCCTTCCCTCCCTGTCCAACCGTGGCTCCGCTCACTCCACCACACCAACAGCCTCACCAGGCATGTGGCTACCACAGGACCTTGTCACTTACTGTTCCTGTTGACTACAAGCAATTGAGTTTTTGCCTCATTGTGAAGTCTTCTCTGGTGATTCTATTTAAAATGGCAAAACCCTTGTATGTTTTATTCGGTGCCCTTAACACACATTACTATCAAATGTAATACAAATTTGGTTTATATATATTGCTTGTTTTAAGTCCAAAAGGTCAGATGTTTCACATACTTTGATGTAATTAACACCTTCGCATTCCTTTGTGTGGAGGACGTAGGTGATTATTAAACATGTATTGAATTTACAAATCATAAAATGTAGTCTCAAATGTACACTATCATGGCATTTCTTTCTTTTCTTTCTTTTTCTAAATAGTGCTGTTACTAGAGATTAAATTCAGGGCCTCACATTCTTACTTTGTTTTTCTCTAATCAAGGCTGAAGCTGTACCACTTGAGCCAAGCCTCTACTTCTGGCTTTTTACTGGTTAATTGAAGATAAGAGTCCCATGGACTTCCCTGTATAAGCTAGCTTTGAACCACAATCTTCAGATCTCAGCCTCCTAAGTAGCTAAGATTACAGGCATGAGCTACCTATGCCCAACCATTTCATTTTTTTTTTTCTTTGTCAGTCATGGGGCTTGAATTCTGGGCCTGGGTGCTGTCCCTCAGCTCTTCAGCTCAAGGCTAGTGCTCTACCACTTGAGCCACAGCACCACTTCTGGCTTTTTCTGTTTATTTGGTGTTTAGGAATCGAACCCAGGGCCTTATGCATGTGAGGCAAGTAGTCTACCACTGAGCCACCTTCACAGCCCCTCATTTCATAGTCTTTAAAAAAGCCAAAGAAGTGACTTCTGATCATTCATTTCACAAACTGAGGTGAAGGAAAGGGAGGAGGGGTAGACGAATGAAGAGGGATGAGTGAGAATACTGAAAGGTGTGACATGGATCGAATCCTACTGTATTCACACACTGATTTGTTGAACAGCAATACCTTTGTACAGCTACTTAAAGATAGTAACACAATAAAAAGAAATGAGATATCACATGAGTGCCTTCATTTGAAGAGGACTGTTGGGCATCACATAGTTTTAAGAATGATGATTTTTTTGATCGAGTTTTGTTGTTGTTTTAGAATTTGCATCTTTTCTTTTTAATTCAAGACAGTTCAAAACAGATATTATAAGTTTTACCTGAATAAATGATACAGTGATAGGCTGGTTACAACTACAGATAACATTTTATGAATGGGTATGAGTATTAGTATTTGATGCGCAGAATGATTCTGAAGAATCCTGAGGATTATTTACAATGAAGCAATGACTCAGTTTGAGCTTGACATTACCAGAGACCTGGGCTTTATTGATGCTTGGATCTGTCAAATGACAGAATATTGTAGATTATTGATGCATTTGCTCTTAAAATTGAGCAGCCTCCATGGGGCATTTGGCTTAGGATTGATGCCTCTGTAGAGACTTACCCCCCACACACACACAAAGGTAGCTATAAAAATACAAGGAACAAAGTTTGTGACTCAAGTTTGATTTCATCTTAACTCTACACCCGTGTTGTCTTCCGTATAAACACACTTTATGAACAATGGAAAACTGGGGCCGTTAAGAAGACATTGATATCCTCCACCCAGTTTGAAACATGCAGACTTTTTGAATCAATCCGTGTTGCTCTTGGTCTTCATCCCTCCACCAGTTTGAGTATTTCCTGTTCAGTGGTGTTGCATGTCCATCAGAGTGCAAACAGTAGAGAACAATTTTAAAGAGCTCTTTATTTTAAAGTAGATTGGCGAGTTGGTTATGGAAAGAAAGTACTTGTCCAACAGCTTTTTCATATAAACTTAGTGCTCATGTTCTCTGTAGATGTCTTTCAAATCTGGAATGACCCAGGGGTTGTTGAGGGTGGGGAGCATGAAAGTACCCATCATCTTCCTCTCTCTCTTCTCAGCATCTTGTAATTAAACCCCAGGTAGCATTCGAGTCCAATCTTCTCAAAAATAATGCCAACAGCTAGTAAGCCACATCTGTAACTTTCCATCTTCCCCTTTCCTCGATAAGTAGATTCAGCTTTTCTAAAATCACATATTAAAATGCAAATTTCAGAACTGGACATGGTGGCCCATGCTTGTAATTCAAGCTACTCAGGAGACAGAGATTGGGAGAGTTATAGTACAAAGCCAGTTGGGCAAAAAATTAGTGAAATTCCAATCTCAACAAACAAGTCAGACACAGTATACCTGTAATTCCAGCTGTTCTGGCTTAAGCCAAACAGCTCAAATTCCTTCCTAATGGTTTCTGTGGACCAACTAGTTTGATCAAACCACTTCTGCTGAATTCTCAAGCATGAAGCACCCTGTGACAGAGCTCAGTTGATCTTAGGAACTGATTTTTAGAGTAAGTTCTGGACTAGAGTCAGACAGACTGATTTCTTCTCTTAAACAGCTAGTTACTGATCTGAAGTTATGGGCAAGTTATTGAACCTTAACTTTCTCTTCTATATCAAAGAATAAAAATGTCACAATTCTTTCTTTCATCATCTTTGGGTAAGTCCCATAGCTTTATAAACTCATTGATACCATATAATGGGATAAGAATTTTTTCCAGCACTTTCCAGCTGAAGTTGATCCATGTCTCATTTCTGCCTGGGCAGCTGCGTGTTCCTCTTTCGTCACTTGGCCAATCCACAGGGTGCGCAAATGATTTAGCCACACTGGACAATTGTGAAATGGCTTTACAAATAGCTTTGCAGACATTTCCTTTGCCCTGAGATATCCATGTGATTTTTCTTCCAGTGAGCTCAAGTTTGGGCAAAATGACGTAAACTCATTTTCAGTTTCCTTCGTAATTCTTCTGGCCATTGGAATCTCAGTCTTTTCAATGCTCTTCATTTTCCTAGGGTATCTCTCACACTTCATCTGACTCTGGTGTGATGGAGGGAAAGCTTTATTCCCGTGCCTTTGGGGGCCCACGGCTGCCCACCAGAATAGCACCACACCCGTGTACCACCCTCTGATACAAATGCTCATATGTATCTGGCTGGAGCTCCCTGCTTACCAAAGAGAGACAATCTGGTTAACTAAGTATCCCCAAATTAATAATGGAAAATAATGTCTTAATGTATTTCTTTTTTTATTGTGAAAATACCATACAGCATGGTTACAATTACATGGGCAAGGTAATGAGTACATTTTGTATCAAGCATTGTTGCCTCCTCCTTTGTTTCCCCTTACCATCCCTTCCCATCTACCTTCCCCCATCCTCCCTGTCCCGTGCCAAAGTTCTAAAGTTCCCTCACCCTAAACTTGAATTTTGCATGTATTTTGGATCTGAATTCAGAGCCTCATGCTTGCTAGGGCAAGTGTTTACCACTTGAGCCTCACTCTCAAATGCCATAGTTTTTGCTTTGGCTATTTTTCAGACTTGCACATTTTGTGTGGGTCAGCTTGAGCTGTGATCCTCCTACTTACACATCACACAGCTGAAATTAAAGGTGTACCATGTCTAACATGTTTCTTGAGGGCTTTTTGTTTTGTTTTTTTTTACTAACATTTTGCCCAGATGGTCTTGAACTGCAATTTTCATAATCTCTCTCTCTCTACTGAGTACTTTGAATTACAAGCATGTACTACCAGGCCCAACTTTAAAGTTTGTGTTTTAATATGAGATTTCAAAGGATAGTTCAATGCTATACTACTTTTCTAGGGCTCTTGCCTCACAGACAATCTCACAATTTCTATTTTCCCTTCAGTAGCTATTCAGTATTTATCTTGTTCTTATCACTAAGAGCAGTCTTTTCTCACCTTCCTCACTAGACTAATTCCTTCTAACGCTATTTATTACAGAATGCTTGAATTTTTTTCTTTATACTACTTTTCATAGTTGTAACTTTACTTCTATTTGCCAAAATTTTTTGATGGCATTCTTTCTAACTCTACTCCAAGCTCCAAGAGAATATAGACTTTCACATGTTTTATTTTTCCACTTTATGCCCTGGAGCCTAGAAAACATCAGGCACTCAATAAATATTAAATGAATTGACAGGCTCAACTATGAAAAATTTATGTTTGTATCAGGGAGATTTTTTTTTAAGTTTTGAATTGGCTCCTGAAGATGATCAAGCAAGGTCACTAAGGGTTCTGATTACCAAGCAAACTTGACCTATAGTCTGGTTAGCTGAAGTCAGGGAGACTTCCTGAGAGGACTTTAGGATGGATGGCCAAAGCACTCACCAATAAATCAACTGTATGCTGAGAGGTCAGGCTAGAAAACAGTTGAAAATAAGAACTCCAGATGTTTGAAGCCAGAAAAGAAACACAAACATATCATGGACAAGCAAACCTGGTCTAGAGGCCTCTTCTTCCTCCTTTAGTATTTTCTTGACATTGTCATTGCTGTCCCCATTCTGGGTCAAAATGAAGCAGTTCTCCAAACACCACCCCAACTTCCTGTGTCCCTAGCTAGAGTCAAAGTCCTGATTGACTAAGCTTAGGTCATGTGTCAGATATGTCTAGAAAAAGGAACATTCATGGAAAAAGACCATTAGTAATCAGGTAGCAAGAACTAGAATCCCACTAGACTATTTCCATCTCCTAGTCGGGCTTCTAAAAGACATCAGAGGGATGAGTACTGGACATCAAACAATCCAAGCAGTCAATACAATTGAAGCTCTATTTATCATAAGGAGAAATCAGAAAATAGCACAAAAGTGATCATTCAGAATGCTCCCATGGGTCCAGTAAGCAGAGATGATAAAGACCTGCTGCCTAAGGTGGATACAATAGATTTCTATATCAAAACAATCACTTAAGAATTAAAACTTCAGTGAACTGTGTTGAGACTATAATCGTCTATTATAATCCAAGATGGAACAATATCTTCCTTACATGAACATACCTCAAAAGCTAAAGGTTAAGAGTTAGAGCAAAACACAAAGTGCACAATTCGTTCTTCTTGTTTTATTCCTTGTACTGCACTAAAGTTCAAGTAAATTATTGAAAATTGGATGATTGAATATTCCATCCATATGCCCAGAACATTTCCCAAGGGATATAGCTCACTTATTATCATTAGATAATGCTCTACAGAATCATTAAGAGTTTCCTGATCTTCCCATATAACCACTTCCACATCCATGTATGGTACTGGTTTCAGTTTCTTAGTTTCCACAGCTACTTCTAGATGTGTGTGTGTGTGTGTGTGTATGTGTGTGTGTGTGTGTGTGTGTGTGTACTGGTTCAAGCCTTGAATTCAGGGCCCAGGTACTATGTCTGAGCTTCTTTTGCTCAAGACTAATGCTCTACCATAGCTTCACTTTCAACCACAGCTTAATTTCCAGCTTTTGTTGGTGATGAATTGGAGATGAGTCTCAAAGACTTTCTTGCTTTGGCTTAATCCTCAGATTTCAGCCTCCTGAGTAGCTAGGATTATATGCACAAGCCACCAGCACCTAATGGCTTTATTAATAATAAATACTTTATTTTGAATTATTTTTAAAATATTTTTGCTTGGAATAAAATATTTGTACATATACATAACACATATGTATATATATGGTATAGTAGGTCAATATACCAATAAAATGTGTAATGATCAGATCAGAGTAAATACTATATCCATTAGCTAAAAAATTTACATTTGTTTGTATTGGGGGCTTTCAAACTCTTCTCTACTAGCTATTATGAAATATACCATCACTTTTTGGCAAGCAAATTATTGAAGCGCGTTTTTAAACACACAATGCATTTTCTGTTTATTAATTTAGCTATCTGAAGTTTTAAATCAGACTAAGGAAGAACATTTCCTCGGAACTCCTGATAACTCCTCTCTGTGGAGAAACACGAATTAGTGCAACCACTAGCCTCACGGTAGCCATGTAGACTTGGCTGAAGAATAAACCTGACTTGGTAACCCAGACCCACACTTCTTGAGTGTGTTTTCCCACTTCCCCTTTAGCACACATTCTCCTTTACCCTTCTTCACGATGTCCAGTGTTCTCAGCAATGGAGCACAAACCTGCCTTATCTTGGGAATCTGAGTTCTCATACTAGGTTCCATATTTTAGATGATAATACCTTCTCCATTTTGATATTCCTGTTCTCATTTCTAATGGTTCAAAACCTACAAGGAAAGTGGGATACAAATACAATCATCTCTATTTCTATTGTCGCCTCCATCTGTTAACTAAATGGAAATTCAGAAGAAAAAATGAAGTACCTGACCTTCATACTATGGCTGGTGGGTGAGACCTCTTCTTCTAGTCTAGGCTTGTTCTCCCCTCCCCCCGCCCCAGGGCCCATCCTGATTCATCAGAAGAAGCAAGTTAGACTCTACAGAGGTTAAAGAACTCATGCCATCAGTGATGCTATTAGGGATGTTTATTATTCTGTATGTTCTAGCATGCGTTGCGAACGGGCACCAGGTGCTCCCGTCCTCTTCTGTTACACAATTAGTAGCAAGCCATGCATGGAGTACAATTGCTCAGCCCCTGAGTGATTTGGCTGTCTGGACTAAAGAGGCTGAGAACAGGCTGACACTTTCCCCCATCACTCACATCACAGCTGGCTACTCTGTTCACAGGAGTCCACCCCATATCATCCATGTGTGCCCAGCTTCTCTGGGCTCACAGAAGCTTAGAGAGAACAGAGGGGAACACTTTAGCTGGTTCCAAGGCGTAATTCATCACACTGATTGTCTCTAAAGGGTAGTGACAATGGGCTTTGGCTTGGTTTCATTTGCAGAGGATATTTTTTTGCAGCAATAATGTTAATTGTCCAAAATAACTCTGCAAGGAAGAATGCATTGGTTCCAAATTTTAATGGCAAAAATCAAATGAGAGAAACTGCTTATATAAAAAGAACAAGTCAGATCCTTGGGTTCAGAGTGGCTTTGCCTATTCAACTACATGATCTTCTAAAATATGAAACAGATTATACTGTTCACCTGCTTCAACTCCTCAGTGGCTTCCCCTCGTACTTAGAATAAATCCAAACTCTCCACGTGCCATGGTCATCTCTCTAACTCATGACCATCTTCTGACTTTTCTGTTTGCTTTGGATATTTCCTTCCATCTCTCCTAAGACCCTAGACCTAGTTGGCTTACTCTTCTCTGGATTTCAGCCCAAATGTGAGCTCCTCAGAGACATCTTTTCTAATTATTTTACTTAAAGAAGAACATTCTATCCCAGTCATCAGCTTTTAAAAAAATTTTGGTTTTAGTTTTTTGATTGTCCATTTCTTTTGCCTGCCTGCTTACCTCATCACTCTCTCCTTCCCTCCCACATTGGAGTATAAATTCCTTTTAAGAACCTCAGTAGCAGCCCACCTTCTAGAATACAATCTGCTGAAAGATGGCAGAGGCTCAAATAGCAATGTATATATTTGAAATATGCATATTTAAAATAATATTATGATCTGTATGGCAAAAGAATGTTTCTATGACAATTACTTCAACTAATACCATTTGGTATAGTGGTCCATTATGCTTAAGCTTAATCTCAAGTTGTTTTCCATAGGGCTACAGAGTCAGTAATCGAGAGGAAGGAGTTATGGGTAGACAATAAAATACATGTGTCGATTATGCAGCTCGTTGTACACTATGTTCCCAGTGGCCTCACTACATCATTCAGTCATTTTTTGCTATCAACCAGTAGATAAGGAATAAAGTAGCTTAGACAGAAAGAAAACTGTGAATAAAATTTGGAACTGTGCGTGTCTTTCTGTAAATAGTTCTGTAAATGGATCCATTCACTCTACATCAATACTAGTTCACCAACTCCCCTATTTTTCCATTAGTCTCAGAATTCTGTGTCATACCATCTTAAAGGGATGCCATGACACACAGAAATAGTGCCTACATGACAAATAGTGTTTTGGTCTCATTTCATGATGCATTTGAACTGTTGTATCATACACTTTAAAAAAATCAGAAAAGCAATTCTTTGGTTTTTCATCTGAGTATTTCATTTTTTCAATTCAATGTTGGTTTCTTCTAGTTCAGAATTTGACACAAGACCTATATTAAACTTAAAATATTTTTTATTCTTCTTTTAGCAAATAAGTTATATTAGCAAGTGTTTGTGTGGGGGGAGAGATCATTCTCCTGGCTCCTTAAAACAGCTCAAGAATACCGAAAAAGTCTCCTTACTCTTAAAGCTCCCAAGTTGTATTAGTTACAAGTGGAAAATCCCAAGGAAAAACTACTTAAGTTTATTCCTAAGGAAGTAAACCAAGATTCATCTCACACACACACACACACACACACACACACACACACACACACACACACACACACACACACACACACACACACACACACACAAATCAGAGAAAATGACCCATGAATGAAAGCTGCAGGGTCTGGAACTGCAACCTGGGAACACAATGCTTCCAGGAAGTTCTCACTCTGCAATCATTTCATCGCCACCTGATTCTTTTTCTCTTTATAAGTCCACTGAGCTTTATCCTACTACAGAGAATCATTTTTCATGTGTTAGTGAATGTAGTTTCCACCAGCTTAAACTTAGCTGTTTATTTTTCCCAATGTCATTACATCTAGCCAGGGAAAGACGTTGATTTCCATTGCTTTAGCTGAATGCTAACTATTGTGATTAAAGTCAAAAGAGTCCATCAGCAAGCAAGAAGGAAAATTTTTACTCATTAGGAAAATACCACACAGTTCCAGTCTACTTCAAAGACTAAGAATCAGTTCCTTTCTTTTCATCAGTTACTTAGTATACTTCCTTCAAACTAGATCTTGGATTATACATTGCCAACACAATATACAAATTTGACAACATTGCCTCACACTTACATATTAGTATTCTTCGTTAATGGACTTAATACAGTCTGAAAGTCAGGCCACAGACAGGAAAAGAATCGTTTTCTAAGTCATTTATGGTAGCTATATATGATAGTTTTCTAAGTGCCAATGAAATACATAGCCAATTAATGCCATAGAATTTTTCAAGTAGGTCAATGTTTATTTAAATTGATATAGTCTGAGATAGTTCCACACAAAAAGGAAGACTTTAATCCTGGCAGACTCCAAGGACCTAGAGAATACCAGCTCTTCCAGAGTCAAATTTTACATTATATTTTAATGTGCTAGCATTTCAGAGATCCACAAAAGATCCAGAATACTAAGGCGTTTTATATATATATATATATATATATATATATATATATATATATATATATATATATATAAAATGTTGTGCAGAGGGGTTACAGTTACATGAGTAGGGTAATGAGTACACTTCATAGCAAGCATTGTTACCTCCTTTGTTTTCTCCCTACCATCACTTCCCTACCCACCACCCCAACTCCTCCTGCCCCCCCACCCTGACATTATAAAGTTCATTTTCAACATAGTGTCCTGTACATCTCGTCATCACCATGGGTCAGCCTGCATCCCCATTTAAGCAATCTCCAATATCCCTTCCCCTCCCTAATTACAAAAATGTATATACAAGGTGCAGAACACTGGTAGCAAATCCAGTGAGAAAGGGGTTATTCTGTGGGGGAAGAACATACAAAAGAAACAAAAGAATCACATAGTGCATTATAAGTACATTAAAAACACTAGCAAGAAAGAAACCACTTGTATCCCTGTGGTTCCTCAAAAGACTCTACATAGACTCCCTTATGACCAAGCAATCCCACTTTTGGGCATTTACCCAAACAATCACAATGTCATACCAAAGCTACCAGCACAACCATGTTTATAGCAGCATTATTTACCATAGCTAAGATATGGAACCAACTCAGATGCCTCTCAGTAGATGAATGGATCAACAAAATGTAATATTATATATATATATATATATATATATGTGTGTGTGTGTGTGTGTGTGTGTGTGTGTGTATGTATGTATGTACATACACACACACACACACACACACACACACACACACACACACACACACAATGGAATTCTATGCCTCTGTCAGAAAGAATGACATTGCCTCATTTGTTAGGAAATGGAAAGACTTGGAAAAATTATATTAAGTGAAGTAAAGTGAAGTAAGCCAGGCCCAAAGAAACATAGGTCCCATGGTTTCCCTTGTTTGCAATGACTAATACATGTCTAGGGCAAGCAGAGAAGGTCAAAGACTATGTACATATATGACTACATGAGATAATGTTACTAAGGCTTTTGATTGGTCTTTCCTTCTAGAAATTCAAGATAGGCTTAAACCCCAATCTAATCACACATTTCTTTGGCTTTATAGTTTTGGCTAGTAGTAGATGTACATATAAAGAACAAATAGCTAAACAAGGACCTTAATATCAGCTTTATAATGGGCTAAGACATGGCTCTTTCACAACTACTAGGTTAAAGTACTATACAATTAGTCTTTTCTACCTTAAATAATACATAGATATCTATACATATATAGATATATAATGTGTGTATTTAAACTGTGATATATGTGTGCATAGTTTACGTTATATATAATTTATTCTATGATTGACATAATAAATTATTATAAACTTGGTGGTTAGAAAAGATGTAAACTTATTCGTTTAGAGTTCTGGAGACCAGAATTCAACATCAAGTGTTGAGAGACCCCTATTTCACTTGATGTTTCTTGGTGAGACTCTCTCCTAGATTCTGTCAATTTCTAGTAGTTCCAAATATTCCCTGGATCATAATTAGATAATTCCAATCTCTGCCTACATCTAAATGGCTTTCCTTCCCATATCTCTGTCTCAAAGATACTGACTTTCTCTTATAAGGATTTCTATCTTTGGATTTAGGGCCTGTGCTAAATCTAGGTTGATTTCAACTGAAGTCCATTTTTCAACATAAGGTCACATTCACAGTGTTTGAAGATTAAGGCAAGATCATGTATTTGTAAGGGCCACTATTTAATCCTCTACTAGACACTGTTCAATCTTGTTTTAAACATATTTGGCCCCATTTGAGTTATATGTATAGTCACATGTGAGAAGTCAGAGATTGGCAGCTACCCATGTATCTAAATGAACTTAATTTCTGGGGATAACAAATAAAGGAAGGAATAAGAAGGTATGGGTACCTGACAAGCATGTTTCCTCATGAGTGTAGTTCTCAGTATTCAGGTTAGAATTCTCACCATTCAAATTCACAACTCCTTATTCTTAAGGAGCAGTCAGAATTAAATGTGAGATTTGCCCAGATATTCATTCAAACCAATGTCCCAGCTTTTGGAAAGTAGAGAAACAATTCACTTCCACTGGGGAAATTCATAAGACTATAGATCCTTCACTAATATCTTTTATTCTGGATTGCAAACAACAACAACAAAACACACACAAAAAGCTAACAGTTTAAGTCAGTCTAGAATATTTGAAAACTTGACTCTAAATTGATACAAAAAAATATTCATTCATCTAGTAGTCTACTGTATTCATCAATGTGGCTGAAGAAGCAAATAGGCTCTGTACCCATAATAGTGAATGAGTCATATTCTCTGTCCATATAGGATGTGGAAAGTAGTTAGTAGGGTAACATCCAGTGTTATAATTGCGTATTCCAGCTTGTAAGTGTTGTGATATGGGAGCACAGATTAGAGATCATGTTACCCAGTTACTGAGGAATTAGAGAAGTGACATGAAGGTAGATTAAGAGATAAATTACCTAGGAACCAAGTAGCAGGCAAAGATAATAGGTGAGAGGAAATATGGAACTACAGCAGCTGGTGAGATAAACAGATATTAGAATGCAAAGAGCATTGAAAACATGATAAGGTGTTTGGATTTGTCCTGTAGCCTTGAGAAAATTACTGAGGAGCTAGTGACATTAGATTTGTATATTGACATGACCATTCAGATGTAGCATGAAGAAGAGATTAAAGAAATCAGAGTGCAATGGGCAATAAAGAAAACTGAATGATATAATGTGCATGTATATTGGTCTATTCCATACCAAATCCACCCAAATCCTCTCTGGGCCTTGCTATTCCATTGTCCACAAATCTAGTTTCTTAGTCAGTGGATCAAAAAGACCAGTCTACGATGTGAGGAAGTTAGGGATTTCTGCATGAACTTCATTGAGACACATCCTAAGCCATCAAGTTAACAAGTCAAAAGAAAAAAAAAGACTGGCCTTTGTAAAAACTGGCTTCAGGCATAACTGTGTCTGGGGATTGAAACCACACACCTAGGTCTGTCATCTTCTATTTCTTATTCCTGTTCTTTGTGTTGGCATCACCTTTGGCTAGCTCTTCTACAAACTGATGGTTCTCTAAATAAGCTCAAAGGTTGCAACTCTATCAGCAGGAATTGTATACTGTTTCTTTCACCAGTTACTATATAGTATAATTTTAGTCATATCATATATATATATATATACCCTATGATATATATATATATATATATATATTCATTTATATATACATACATACTACAAACTGTACCTACTAGAAGGTTAAGAAAATACCATATCCTTGTAAGGCTGCATCTGTTTAAAGTTCTTATCACTGGAGTAAGACATAGATTCTTTTTTTGTCACAAACATCAAAAATGAGGGACAGTTAAGGCTCACAACATTGCAACTGCTGTTATTCTGAATTTCAGAAATAAAGGGGGTGTGTGTTGGACTATCAATATCACAAGATATCTACCACACATCCTCATATTCACAATCCACCCAAACACAGACTTTCATGATAATTTTTTAATTAATAGTATCAGGTTGTAAGTATTCAAAAAGAAATGTAATTATTACCTTACTTAGATAACTGTAACCCCCCCTAATCTTTACAATAAATAAATATCAGGTTGTAGATAAGAATCTTAGACCACAAAAAAAAAGAATCCTAGACCTTAAGAGGAAACCATTATAGCAGCTTGTGCTTTTTTCCTGGGCAAGTTCAACTTCTCAGGCTGTGTCACTACTTGTTGTATGGCAGCTAGGTAGAACACATTCTGGGGCAGTAAAGGCTGACAACTGGTTATTCCACACCTCATCCTAATTAAAGTCTTAAGGAAAAGGGTTGGAGCCTTTGGTAAAGCCAACTTGGAAACAGAGAGAGAGAGAGATCAAGAGAACAATGGGATGATGCAAATCTCTGAGTTTTGTCTTTGTCGATGGAGAAATCATGCATTCTATGTAGATCAGGTCCATGAAAATTCCATCTTCCATAAAGTGACCTGATAATTGTAGAAGAGGTTCAAATGGAGTGACTGGTCAATATTTGGGTAGAGAAAAGTTCACATTAACCTGTATCCCTACTCCTCATGTGGTAGACAGGAAAGTTAAAAAAAAAAAAAACTAACAACTTTGTACTATGAGATTATATGAGTCATGGATGAGGAAGATGGTCTGCTTCATTATCCTTTACAAAGAAGGCATTTCTATTCAGATCCAGAACCATTATAGAAGACTGAGGACATCTATGGCTGCCTCTTAAAATAATATGCCCTTAAAGTCAGTGGCTTCAAATTTGTTTTAAGCAACCATTTTATCTGCTAGACCTCTACAAGTCAAAGAATTCCAGCAGGCACGGTAAAAATGGCTCATCTCTGCTCCTCAGTATCTAAAGACCCCAACTGAAGGCCTCAAATGGCTAAGGCCTACCTGGGATGGTTGAACAGAGATTGTGTATTTGGAACCTCCATTACTACAGTCTCAGCAATATTCAGCTTCAAGTCTTCAACCCTTAAACCCCTTAGAATTCACGGGTATGTCTTTTATGTCTAATGAAACAACTCAAACAGATCAAAATATCATCTAGGCTTTGGGACTTTCAGATCTAACTCCCATCCTCCTAGGAAGGGAGAAGCATGTAAAATGGAATTAATAATCAATTATACCTATGTGATCTATCTGATAAAGACTCCATAAAAAAATCTCTTAAGTCTGGGGTTTAGAAAGCTTCATGTGGATGAATTTGTGAAGGAGCATACTGAAAAGTGGATGTGGCTCCCTGTTCCCCTTCACCTGTCCTTTAACCTTTCTACCTTTCCATTTCACTATCCCTGATTCATACCCTTTTATTATAAACAGGCAACTGCAATTAAAGCATTTATGTGTGCATTACAAGCCATTCTAACAAAGGATAGAACTAAGAGGGAGTTCCTGTAATTCCCTCCTTCAATTTATGGACAGATATCAGAAGTATCAGGGGACTTGTTGTTAGCATCTGAAGGAAAGGACAGACTTGTGAGATTGATACCTTACCTTGAAGGATCAGACACAAACTCTAGGCAGAGAGGGTCTGAATCGAATTATATATCACTCATCAGGCATGAGAGAATTAGTCAGTGTGGGACAAGTTTTAGCCATGAATTAAGGACTAATAGTGGGAGTGTAGTAGATTTGTTTTCTTCTGTATACCTTCTATAGGGAATACAGCAGCGCTTTAGATTATTTGCCCACATTGAAACTCTGGCCTCAGAAACACATGCAACATAGATCTGCCTTAGACCATATGGGTTAAAATAACAAACTACCCTAAACTGCAAGGCTTATAAAGAAATGAAACTTCATTTCCCACAAATCTGGAGGTAGAATGGGTATTTGATGAGGGTCTGCTTCCTCATAGATAGCCATTTTTTCTCACTGCAAATTCACATAGGCAAGGGTCAATGGAGATTTTTGTGCTTTCAGATAAGGTACCTTCAGAATAGGTTGATCTCATAATCTCATGATCTGATCATCCCTAAGTTCCCACCTCCAGATACCCCCACAAAACTGCATTGTTAAATGGCAACTTCTTTGTCCAACTACTAAAAGATAATTTAAAAAAATTAAGTCTTAGCAGGGAGCTGGTGGCTCATGCCTGTAATCCTACCTGCTCAGGAGGCTGAGATCTGAGGATCATGACTCAAAGCCAGCCTGGGCAGGAAATTCCATGAGACTCTTACTTCCAATTAACCACCACAAAACTGAAAGTGATGCTGTGGTTCAAACTGGTAGAGTGCTAACCCTGAGCAAAAAATAAGCTCAGGGACAGTGCCTAGGATCTGAGTTCAAGCCCTACAACCAACAACAAAAGTCTTTTTTGCTTGTGGTTGTTTTGTTTTGCTTTGCTTTGTTGTGTACAGGCTTGAACTCAGGGCCTGAAAGCTGTCCCTTAGCTTTTTTTTACTCAAGTCTGGCACTTATCCCTTGAGCCATAGCTCCATTTTGAGCTTTTTGATGGTTATTTGGAGATAAAAGTCTCATGGGCTTTCCTGCACAGGTTGACTTCAAACCACAATTCACAGATCTCAGTCTCCTGAGTTGCTAGGATTTATAGATGTGAGCTACCACTGCCCAACAGAAATTAATTTCAACATGTAAATTTTAATGGGACACAAACATTCAAACCACAGCAAAATACAACTAAATTAATTCACTTCCTGTCTTTAGGAAATTATAGTTCAAAACTTATTACTAGTTGCTGAAGGAAGACATTATCCCTGGTTAGAGAAATTTTAGGAGTCTGGAAGAGAAGATGGAGAGGATGAGGGTTAGGATACCCATTCTGATTAAGTGTAGAAAGCACAGTTGAAGGAAAACAGTGAATTCAATATATTCCAGAGAAAATAGCATTCTAAAAGCCCTCAAGTGGTGGCCATGCCTTTTAGGAAGAAGACAAACAGAAGGTAAAAGGAAATCATAATTGACATGGTGAATAATTCTTCTTCCTTCGGTTCGTGATCACTGGTAAGGGTGCAGTTGTTTCACAAAACAGTGTAAGTCACTCATCAAGTTGGCTTGGCTAATAAATCAAAAAAAATTATGAAGAGCTGGTATTTATTTTCCAAGAAAGAGATAGGAACCCAAACTGAGATGTTTTGCTCTATTCATTCCTTACTGACAGGAGATAATGAACTGAGACCTCCAAGGCAGCTGGGGAAACAGGAGCCTGCCACAACCTGTCAACCTCCCAGATCAAAAATGATCTGTGTCACTAGCCTTGCCTGACCTCCTTGCAAGTTACATAACTCAGTTCCTCACATGTAAACTGGGAAAACAGTAGAAATCTAATCAGAGGGTGGTCGCAAAGATTTTTGTAAAGCCAATAGCAGCAGTGAACATGCACTCAGAAAAGTCAATACACATTGGTCAATTGGCTTGGAATGAAAGAGATTCACAGTGGGAAAACCACAGTGAGCTGTAACCTACCCAGTCTTCCACTTCTATGAAGTAACAGCCAGAACAGTGGGAAAGGATGGTCTAATAAACACTCTGATGATCACATCTCTTCCTTGCAAATCACTCAACTGAGATCTCCCAGGTTGCTATAGATGAGAGGACCATGCTGCCAAAATGGAAGAGATAGACAAGAAGTACAGCCAACACAATTCCATCTATCACTCCATGACCCGGTCTTAATTCATTTCCTCTTCAAAGCAGGCCTTCACTAAAAGAGCGAACCTTTGTGGAGTTTTGAGCCAGTCATCGTATGGGGCATGTGAACTCAAGACTCAGTTCTTGCCCTCTGGTGTATGATTCAATAGGGAAATTAGACAATTGAGTGGTGTGTCTCAACAAAGAAGATGAAATCTGGTGTAGGAGCCTAGTAGCCAAAACATGGGGAGGGAAGACCAGGTGTGGCTGAGAATGAGTTACCCATGAAGAAGTGTCAGGAGGAGGAGAATGGGAAGTTCTGGGAGAAGCCTTTAGAAGAAGATCAATATGTCCTTTGTCACAGGTCCTTTTCCCGAACTGCAGATTGGATCATAGAAGGTAAGCAATGTACTAGCTTTATTGTGTATTAAGATAAACCTGTGACTGCTCTCCTAGGCTTCATGAACCTTACTTTTAATATGAATTTGATAACAGTTTAAAGACAAAATGTAATTAATGTATGATCCCAAAACATCCTAGGTGTGGTCATCCCCCCCCCACACCCCAGCAATTCTTTCTCATCATTGCCACCCCCAAGAAATGATTTATCAATTAGATTGTATCAATTAAATAACAATGTAACAGGTAGTCTTCCTCTTATTCCAAAATAAGAAAGCGGGGGAAGATTATAATCATTTTGCTTTTGTAGATTCTATTGAAATAGGATCAACTTAGTGGTTAAAACAAATCCCTAGTCAGGTGCTAGTGGCTCACACTTGTAATCCTATTCAGGAAGCTGAGATCTGAAGACTGTGGTTCAAAGTCACTCAAAGCAAACAAATCTGAGAGACCCAGCTTCAATTAATCAGCAAAAGACAGAAGTAGAGCTGTGGCTCAAGTGGTAGAACACTAGCCTTGAGCAGAAGAAGCTAAGAGACAAATCCAAACCCCAGTATGGGCCCCCCCTACCCACAATCTTTATTGTACCTCAATGTATGAGCATAGATTTTCTTTGTCTAGTCAGGTCAGAAATATGAGTTTGAGTTTCTGTAACTCTTACCACTCCAACTTTCTGTTTGCTTCCATTTTCTACTACCTTCTACTGTAAAATCTGAGGATAACTTGATGACTTACAAAGACTGTAGTACACAGAAAAGTCTCTTGTAGGAAAAGTTTATACTCCTATATTCTAAGTGCCCTTGTTCTCTGTTGATGCTTGGCCTAGGATACAGGAGTCACTGAAAATAAAGACATAGGCATGGCCATTTGAAAGCATCTCAAGGAAGAAGAGCCAGCCACTGGTCATGATTATAGTTGCAGAACACATAGGTCAAGAGGTGAGCTAACCCCGGAAACTGTTTCCTCAATATCAAGTGACACTTCCGATCTGGTGAGCTGTAACTGTCCTTTCAATGACATTGACTAAAGAAACAGGAAAAGAAATCTCAGGGAATTCTGGAGTCTCTCTGTGGCCCTGGTAAATGGAGCAGCTGACCTGACTCTGTCTTTTCCACTTCAAATTTTAGTATGATTCAATTGGCTTTGGGCTGCAGTAAAAAGGCATTTGCCCTGAACTCTGGTGTCTTGCCTCCTAGCCTGAGACCTGCCTGCCAACACACCAGGGAGCTCAGATTCCTGGCCTTCTGGCTTTTCCTCCTCATAATCTAGCCATGTAATGAAGTACAGCCTCTGCTTTCCTGGCATTTTCTAGTGTCTGCTCCATTTCACTTGCATTTAGTCCACTGGCTTCTGACAGGTCACTCTCTGCATGAAACCACAGTTGCAACTGGAATCTGATGAGACTCTGCAGGACTCTCTCTGGGAATGAGAGAGAAGCCAACAATAAACAAACAAACCCTTGAGGCAGAGCAACTAGGGCAATGTTTCTGGTTATGATGACTGCTGCCCCCCGCCCACCTCGGCCCTCTCCCCTCCTTTGCTCTTCTCATCTTGCAGTCTTCCCAATGAGTTGCCAACTGACTAGTGAAAACCATTCAAGGAAGGACTGGAGGAATACACAATGTAGTATTCCAGGCTCTGAGTTCATGGAAGATGGCTTCATACATACATTAAGAAATTGGAATCATCTTGTATGACCCAAATTTCTCCTTCAAAACAAAGATTGTGAGCTTTTGGCTTCTCCAATTAACAGATAGGAAGTTTATTATGTCTCTCGTTACAATCAGAGATTGTAAATCTTGCTTTCCTATCAGGACAATAATATTATATTTTAAGATACTTCAATCTAGGGAAAAAATCACCTCCTTCACTGCACTCTGATTTTTTCATCTTTCTAATAATTATAAACACTGTAGTCTTTATACCATAAGTTAAGACAATAAATGACAAAGGGCATCTAGGGAAATCTTCAATATATTCTAGGCTGGAAGAAACTGATCTATACTATTAATACCAGTATCCATTGATACAAAGATGAAATAGAGATTATAGCATTCATTGCAGAAGCAACTTTCTCCACAATCACAGATGAGTTTGTCTAAGGTACACATATATTTTGAAATGTATGTAATCCAAAATATAAATGGTGATTCTCTTGTGGACTAGGTCAGAGGGCAATAGTTAAATTTGGGATTAGTACTCTCTGTGGGATTATCCTGTGTTATCACTAGGGAGGGCTGAGTTGCTAAGCTCATCCAAGATTAGAAGTGTGCACAAGGGTCAAAATGTGTCCTCAAGGGATGGCCAACTCCTAACTGCAACTCTTCATCAGGTTCCTCTAGGGCACTGTCAGGTCACAGTTTCAAGAACATCATTAACAAGCCTGAACTGTGTTCTGTGGCTGTAACAATGCACTTTTGCCCTACTTTTAGGCTTTAACTTTCAGAAGAAGTACATTTTCATTTTGTTTCAGATGAGATTTTTGAGAAGAAGAAGAAGGCGTGGATTTCAGGGTGGGGTTTCTTTCCCCCTTAATTGTTTTGAAAAATGTTACCTTGACTTTTACTCTTTCTGACTCCTCAGAAAATGACCTCCTCTCAGAGAGAGAGGACTATACATTTTCCTAACCTAAAGAAACATTCAAGGTCAACACTAAGTACACAGGAGTTAATGAATTCTATCCTGTCCTCTGATGATGGGGCTATGGAAATTCAGATCCTAGAAGGGGTAGACAGAGATGTGGGGCAATCTTCTCTGCTAACCTTTTCCTTTCAGTAAATGTGTCTCTCTCAGCAACACTACATCTAGTTAAAAATACAAGCCCTGTAAAGCCACAATGTACATTTCTTCCTCCATGTCCTCTATCATAAGAGACAACAAACTTTAGCCTATCTTCACTCTTGTTTCAGCAAAATGTAGGTGTCTGAAACTGATAAGTGACTGGACTGATAGTCAAACCCTGGCACCTCTCATGTTTAGCAGAAGAGTCAAATGATTAAAGTTAGGGCCATCTACGTACCTGTTCTAGGGAACTAGCCCAACTGTAAATAGGTGATGCATGGTGTGTCACCTTACTGAGAGCTGTGGATGGGGGAGGTGGGAAGGACTCTAGGAAGAGTAGGAAGGGAGTTCTGGACTTTTCTCTTTTTAAACATATTTAAGATTACCTGGTAACTAAGACTACCTGTACAACCCAGCCCCTCAGGAAAAAAAAAATGATCATGTCAACTCATTGCCAACCAGAATAATAATGCATAGAAAGGAAATGAAAGCTGACTTGGGGGACATCCCTTCTTATTCATACAAGAAACCCCAATACTTTTGAAAGCATTGCTTCTCATAACACTATATATGGCATAACCTCTCAAACACACATGATGGCTCAGTTCCTATTAGAACTGTCCTCGGGTGAGGGCTAAAAGGAAAACAGAGCAGGGGGAAGCAGGAGGCTGCTCGTGACTCTGGCAATCCTTTCCTTTGCAGAGTCACTATGGGACCAACAGGTGTTGGTCATCTTCAGATCTCTTCCTGTCTATTACATCATCGCTATTATAAACATACACAAACACACTTCACTAGTGCCTCCATTTCAAGTTAAAATCCCAGGATGGTTCACTACCTTCTTCTCCCTTCCACCGGAAGTTGTCCGGATCTGTCTGATTCACCCTTTTGCCTTTTCCCATTAGCTCCTCTGTCCCAGCTGGCTTCGGTCCCACCCTTTCACCAAGGTTCCTCTTGTCAAAGCCAGCAGTGTTTTCTGAGCAACCAAATGCAAAGATCATATTCTCTCTTGACTCTTGAACCTTATCCTCCTTTAGAGTGTCTTCTCCTTCTAGCATTGCTCGGTCTTTCTAATTTATTCCCTTGCTTTTCCTCCATTGCCTGAACTTATGTGTCTTCCTTGGTGATTTGCATTAGACTCCTTTCACCTTTCTCTGTAGAACTCTTTGCTTCTTATTACCTACATTCCACAAGCTACAATTCTTCGCACAGCATCTCTTAAGCTCCTCACTCAACTGCCTATTTAGCAGCCCTACTTGGAAGCGTGATGGTCATCTGAGGCTTCATACTGTCAGGGTACAGTCCTTCTTTCTGCTTTTTTCTTATTCCTTCTTTTTTTCTCCCTTTCTCACGAAAGCACATAATATAGTCATCTATCAAACTGTGAAAACTAGAAATCTAAGTGTCAATGCTTATTTATCTTTACTCTTCTACATCTGATCTACTGAAATCTTAATTGTATTAGTGTAACCATATAAAATGAGATATCTCCACTGCCACCATCTTGTCTCAACTACCAGGCTTCCCTGCCCTGAGGACCACAGTAGCCTCTGAGCATCTCGGTCTGCTTCCTTCCTCATCTATCTCCTACCAATTTCCCTTGAAGCAGCTAAACTAATCTTTTTAAACATGTAAATCAAATCCCAATTCAACTCATTGGATGGGTTCCCAATACCTTTAGAATAGAATCCAGAAATGAGCAAGGCTTTAAATGAACAGATTTGGGTGTCTCTTTGGGTTAGCTCATACTAGTTTTCTTCATTATTACTTTCTATCCATCAAGGAAATTCCCATTGTTATTCCCTATCATACTTCTCCATTTGTCTTTTTTTTTTTTTTTTTACAAATGTCTTGAGAGGAATGATCCCTCAAAAGATAGCTAAGTCTTAACCTCTGAAACCTGTAAAGATTGCCGTAGAAGAAATAATGGCTTTGCAACTATGATATGTAAAGATCTTGAGCTAGATAGCTTATGTTAGGTTATCCAGAAAAGCCCCAACTATAATAGGAAATATAGAAGGGAGGCTGATTCCCAAACCATTGGCTCACGCGGGTACTCTCAGTTACTCGGGAGGCTGAGATCTAAGGGTCTTGGTTAGAAGCCAACCCCAGGCAGAAAAATGATGAGACTCTTACCTCTAATTAACCACCCAAAAAGAAAGTAGAAGTGGAGTACTGTAGCTCAAATGCTACAGTGTCATCCTTGAGTGAAAAAAGCTAAGGAACAGAAAGAGGGCACTGAGTTCAAGGCCCAGTATCAGCACGAGGACGCGCGCGCACACACACACACACACACACACACACACATACACACACACACACACATAAGTGGGAGGAAGGCTATGGAATTCCATCATCGAAGAGGAAGAGACTATGAGATCACAGAGACTGAGACAGATGTGACAAAGTAACAATCAGAAATGAAAGAGGCAAAGAACAAATTCTCCTCTAGAGTCTTCTGGGAAATATTAACTCTGCTGCTATATTACTGAACCTTAACTCAGGGATGCTGATTCCAAACTTTAAGGCCTTCAGAAATGTAAGAGAATGAATTCCTGTTCCTTCAGCTTCCATGTTCATGCAAATTTATTATGGCAGTCACAAGAAAAGTGTTCAGGCTTACACCAATTGGTTATTTATTTATTTGCTTACTCATCCTTCCTTATTAAGTTTGCAAGTACTCTTACAGCACAGACTATATCTGTCTCTAATGTTCACAATTATATGCCTAATTACTGCAGTAAAGATTTCAATAAATATGTTTTACAAAAGGGGAATCATTTCTGTCTTTCAATAAAGTGTTGCTCTTTAAATAACCCATCAGAGGGTTTAGATTTAGCCTTTTGGTCTAAAAACAGAGTGCTTCAGTATCAGCCAACAAAGCAGGTGACATTTCTTCTTACCTTATCTCCTCTCAATCCAAATCCAATCTATCATCCATTTTCAATCCCCTATATGTTTATCTTTCTCCTACAGTATCTCACACCCCCAACTCTACACAAAATTGCAACAATCTCATCCCCGGTTAATGAAAATTCTTCCTAACTGGTTCATCTGCTTTCCTCCTTGCTCCTAAATAACCAGAATATTAGGGAAGATGTGATGTCTGTGGTAATATATTTGGTCACATAAACTTATGCTTAAAGTCCTTCTGTTTGTTTTTCTTTTAACCCAAACCAAGAATATCATATCTCAGTGTATTGCCATAGCATCCTCTTTCCAGCTCTCCTCAACAGTACGGAAGCTTGGAGCCCTCATTATTCATCTTACTTTCCCCCCTCCCCTTAAAAGCTTTTCAATGTTTTCTCTCTTTCTTCCCCTTTCTCTTTCTCTATCTTCCTCTTTCTCTCTCTTTTTTTCTCTCTCATACTCTAAGAGGGCATAAGGATAGAAATTACATAATGGAATTGGGGCTGGAACAAACAGCCTAATGCTCACTCTGTTTTCAAGGTAGCTGGGATTCATTTACTTAAGCTGCCCCCAAATCTCTGTTTTTTGATGCCTATGGGTCTTGTGTCTCTAGGACGTTTCTGTCCAGCTGGTATTGGATCACAATCCTGCAAGTCTCAACCTCTTGAATAGCTAGGATTACTACCACCCAGCCAGAAATTATGTTTTAAAAATTATTCTTGTCATCACAGAATTTAGCACTACCTGGTACAGTAACAGATGCTCAAAAAATTGCTAATGAACAGTGATTCTTATTTTTTAAGATGACTTCAAATGACTCAATGTGGTTTTGTATACTATTTTTATTTAATACTTCCCAAAATTGTAATAAAAACAGGATTGGTCATTTAATTCCTTCCATTTTACAAAATCAAGAATTAGACTCTCAGAGAGTTTCAATGACTTAGCTACACTCATGAATGGTCAGTTTAAAAAGGTATAATATGCTAGTCTACAATCCAAAATTTGGATTAACAACTCAATTTGGGGGTGAGGAGGGAGAGGGTTTCTTTTTAAATACTGATGTTTTTTTAATACATAATAAAAATCCATTGATTCATCACTCAACATAAGAAATAAAACAATACATATAAAAGTGGCTTATACGTGTGTGTGTGTGTGTGTGTGTGTGTGTGTGTGTGTGTGTGTGTGTGTGTGTGTGTGTGTGTGTGTGTGCACTGTTCCTGAGGCTTGAACTCAGAACCTGGGAGCTATCCCTGAACATTTTTTTCTTGAGGCTAGTACTATACAACTTGAGTCATAGCTCCACTTCTGGCTTTTTGGGTGCTTAATTGGAGATAAGTGTCACACAGCTTTTCCTTACTGGGCTGGCTTTGAGCCACAACCCTTATATCTCAGATTCTTGAGCAGTTAGGATTACAGGTGTGAGCCACCAGCACTTGGCTAAAAGTGGCATTTCTTGTGGTATTTCTTTCTCTCACTGGTAGAGCTAACAAACTAGAATTTATTCACTCATTTCTGTCAGTGTATATACCTTAACTGCATTTATCTTCATTCTTAAATTTTATGTGTCATTGTTGACATGCTATATAAGTACTACGAAGCTATGTATCTCCTGCAACTACCTTTGTTTTTGATGTATCTTCCTGTGTCTATAGGTAGTTCTTCTTCATTTATGATGAGAGTAATTTTGGTACAAAGTTAGGTTTACTCCAAGAAAACCAATTAATCTTTTAAATGGGAATGCTTTCTCAATTGTTATAATTGGTGAATGAGAAAACAGAAGAATAATTTTGTAGCTTTCCTCCTTTCCCTGTCAAATTATCTCAATGTAACACGTTGTTAATGCATGTCATTGTGCTCAAGATAGCCCTGGCTATTTCTTGAGAAGACACCATTAAAAGGAGACATTGACTGGAAAATGCCCGAGTTATCAGGGTATTTACAAGTTTCCTCTGACAGAACACTAGAACACTTCTAAGAACTTAGAATGCTTTCCTCCATATCTCCTTAATGCCAAAGAGGACTAACTCAAACTTCCATAGGATTTGGGTTAAAGCACATTTCAAAATTCTTGAAAACAAGCCTTGGAAGAAATCAAGTTTCAAGGGTCAGGTAGGTAAGAAATAACACCAGATGTTTATCTATTAATTCTACCACATGGTTACACAATTCACCCAGCCCACCTTCAGCATTTTCCTATGTAATTTGGAGAATGCCTGCTAGCAGAAAAAGAAAATGGAACAAATGGTTGTTGTTTTCCATGATGAATATATAAAATATTTGGTCTTATGTAATCTTTCATTAACTGTGTATTTTGAATTTTGCTTCTGGATTGTGTCATGAATTCAGAAAGCTTGTCAGAGCCAGGTATAGAAGTGCATGCCTGCAATCTCAGCAACTTGGAAGGAGAAGCAGGAGAATTGGTAGAGGCAGAGTGTTAGTGTCCAGCCTGGAATACATAGCAAGAGCCAGGCTAACTTGAGTTGCATACAGAGACCTTGTCACAATAAAAGGGGCCAGGGTAGTTTCTAATATTGTATATTGCCAAGTCAACTAGCTGTAACACTTTCTTAATTGTTGTATTGGCTACTAGTGTTTCTTCCATGTTTTAGAAATCATGTACTGGTCATAATAAATTAGGCAAAAGTCTATTTAATTAAATAATTACTACATGTAATTCAGCACTCAACTGGAACATGGAATCTTTAAGCTATGTATCTACACAGTTGCAAACTTATGGAAACATCAATAACACTAGAATTAAAAAAGAGTTTATTACCTATAAACTGCAGGCTTGAACTGAGCACTATTTAGTTTTCCAAGCAAATCCCTTCTCTTTTCATAATATTAAGGTTAAGATGAAATTTGGCTGAAAGGAAAAATAACAACAAAGAAAAAGGGAAATTTCCATCCTTCTTCAGTAAATTAATACCAGTAAATGAAGAGTCTAGTTTGGATCATCCTTTAAAGAAACATTCAAAAACTACTTTTCAGTCCATGTTTCTGGAAAGGTTTTGTAAGAGGTTCATGGACAGACTGGCCATGGGAATGGATACAGTCGAGTCATTCTGGAAAAGTCAAGTGGACCTTACTAAATATCCCCAACTCAAATATGAGAGGTCCAGGCCACTGCAGGTAGGAATTTGCCCTGACATCCGGCACCGGTGTTTGTTCTTGTCTGCTGTTTTCACACTTAATTTCCCATCCACCTTCTTCCCCCCACTCTCTCCCCACCCCATACGCAACCTTCTATTCCTTGGAGTGAAAAAAGAAAAGATTCATAATGGAATGTTGACTTGATGATCTCCTTCCAAGACCTTGTCTATTTAGACACAATAATTTGAAAAGGAAATCAAACTAGTCATATTGGGAAAGGAAAACTAATAAAGAGGTTTCATTCCATCAGTTAAAAAGAATAAACTTAATTAAATCCCTGTTTCATTCCCAAGCTGTTTATGTATGAAGGCCAGGCCTGGGTACTAACACAAACCCACAGAACTGGAATTCTGTTCATGAGAGACTCAACCTGTAGCTTTGTCAAAGCCCCTAATTTTAAGGTTTGACTTTTGTAGCTGTCTCATAGTCATTTCTCATGTGGAATGTGGAGCTGTCTCATTGCTGGATAATGCTGAAAACTGGTGGCGATAGAAGAGCTTGACATCGAACTTATTGGATTTCACCTGTCCAGTTCACATACACACACACACACACACACACACACACACACACACACACACACACACACACACACACACACACACACACACACACACACACACACACACACACAAATACAGGAGGGAAAAGGGAAGAACAAAGTCCAAAGCAACTACTTCTAATTGGAATACAACTGTATTTTTGGATTCACATTCCCAACCTTTTTCAAAGTTTGTAGATTCATTTCATTAGGAAACTGAGGCTGCCTACCCAGCACTTAATGAAACAACAAACTTAAAATGTGGGAAAGACAACTACGAATGAGGAACATGTTTTTAATGAAATTGAATTTTAAATGTATTTCCTTGTGGTTAAAAATTTGACACCCACCCCATGGCAGGCATCGTGCTGGAAAATTTGCATAGATTGTCCCCATTCCATTGTCACAACATTCCAAGGGGGCTCCTGCAAGGAGAAATAAATCTTTAGCAATGTCCTATGTTAGCAGAATGTAGACAAGACGGCATGATTTCCAACAGCACTGAAGGAGATTAACCTTGGAAATTAAATGGAATAGTGATCAAGTAGTTCTCGCTTTACCCTGGGACATTAATGTGTTGAACAGAATTGCGACAACTCCCCTACAGAGAAAAAACTAGAGAATCCAGAGGGAACAAGAAGCCTCACTAGCAGGGGTGAGAAAGAAGTTCTTTAGGTGGAAAATTTGTTAGGTTAAGCAGAATCAAAGGACATCTTCTTTATTAACTCCATAGGGACTTGACTTAGAATTAAACTAAGAACTAATTATATAATTTAGACTCTCAAAATATTTGCCCTTTGATCTCCAAAATTAGGTAAAGAATCATTCTATTAAGCTAAAACCTATTGAATAACTTCACTATTTGAAACCATGGGATCAATAAAGACAACCAAAGAATAGTCACTTCTTTCAAATAGCTTACCATACATCCATTGCTATGTTCTTGTGGGAAGGGCTGGGGAGGGGAGGCGGAGCTTAAGGAAAGAGTTACTGAGTCTTCTCCACCAGCCACTATAAGGATGGTTAAAAAGACTCCATTCAGACTGAATTCAGTAACTTTTTTCTTGCTTTTCTTTTAAAAAAAGTAATTGTTATGAAGGTGATGTACAGAGAGGCTACAGTGACATAAGTCAGGTGAAGAGCACATTTATTCATGGACAGTGTCACCCCTTTCCTTGCACCCTGCCAGCTTTTCCCACCTATCCCCACCCACAGGTTGTAGAGTTCATTTTCAACATAGTGTCAAGTGAGTACCACTGCTGCATTTGTTCACCCATTGTACCTCCATTTCTGTGCTTCTGCTTATTCTCCATAAGATCAACAAATGAGAGAAAAAGAAAAAGAATAGCGAGGAATGAAACCTATTTTTCCACTTCCTGAACTTTATTTTGTTAAACAGTATTTATATGATCAGAGGCACATAGGCATTCTTCCTAAAGGCACCTGGGCCTTTGTGTCCTTCCCCTAAGAATATCCTCCTTTGGTCCCATTGTGAGTCCTGTATAATTTATCATGTCCCAGTATATTTTATATCTAGAGTCCACATGTAAAAGTAAACATACACCATTTATTTGTCTGAGTTTGGCCTACCTCACTTAACACGATTTGTTTTAAGTCTATCCATTTCTCTGCAAATGACATAATATTATTCTTTCTAATGGCTGTGTAAAATTTCATTGTGTATAGGTACCACAATTTTTGGATCGACTAGCTGTTTCCATGACAGCTATTGTGAATAGTGCAGAAATAAATATGGATGTGCAAGGTTTTTTATGGTATTCTGGCTTATGATATTCTGGGTAGATGTCTAGGATTGGTATGACCAGGTGGTAGGGAAGATCTAATTTTGTTTTTTGTTTTGTTTTGTTTCTTAATTATTCTTCTTAAATTTTATTGAAAAGGTAATGAACAGGGGGTTAGTTACATAAGTAAGGCAATAAGTACATTTGTTTTTAATCATTGTTACCCCATCCCTCTTTATCTCCCATTGACCCTTTCCAATGTAATGTTCATATCAAGAAAATGTGGTACATATATACAATGGAATTCTATGCTTCCATCAGAAAGAATAACATTGTTCTATTCATAAGGAAATGGAAAGACATGATCTCCCTCATTTGTAAGAACTAGAATATGTCTATGATATTCTTTTTTTAAATTTAATTTTATTTTATTTTATTTGTGAACATACTGTACAGAGGGGTTACAATTACATGGACAGGATAATGCATACATTTCTTACCAAGCATTGCAGCCTCCTCCTTTGTTTACCCTTCACATCCCTTCCCAGCCTCCCCCCTCCCCCCCACCCAATCCTTCCCCCCCCCCCACTGACGTTGTAAAGCTCGTTTTCGACATGACAACTTGTACTTCTCATTGTTGCAACAGGTCCACCTGTATCCTTAAATGACTTGTTTTTCCCCATCTCCTCCACAAGTTATACTGACATCAAATATAGTGAAAGCAGGGGTTATACTGTGGGGGATGTCTATGATATTCTTAACAGGGGCTCTCTATGTGTAGTTTTTTTTTCTTTAAGAAATCTCCAGATTGTTGTAGTCGTTTACATTCCCACCAACAGTGCAATAGTTTTCTTTTTTACCTCACTTTCCTACCAACATTTGTTGTTGTTCAAATTCACAATGCTGTCCAATCTAACTGGGGTGAGATGGAATCTCAGAGTTGTTTTGATTTGCATTTCCTTTATAGCATGGGATGATGAGCATTTCCTCAGGTGTTCCTTAGCCATTCTTACCTCTTCTTCTGAGAAATTTTTCCTTAGCTCCCTTGCCCATTTCCCATTTAGTGTTTAGTCAACTGAGTAATTTTTAGCCATCATAGTAAGTTTCTCCCATGAACTTTCCCAATTAAACAAATCACTTAGGAACAGTTTCAGTATTTAGTAGATAAAGAAATTGGAGCCAGGCACCTTTGGCTTACACTGGTAATCCTATCTATTAAGGAGGCTGAGATCTGAGGATTGCAGTTCAAAGCCAGCCTGGGCAGGAAACTCTGTGAGACTCTCATCTCCAATAAACCTCCAGAATATGGGAAGTGGTGCTGCGGCTCAAGTGGTAGAGTGCTAGCCTTGAGCTGAAGAGCCCAGAGTTCAAGCCCCATGACCAACAAAAAAAAGAAAGAAAAAGAAGAAGAAGTTGGAGCTTTAACAGAAGAAAAAAGAACAGGAAAGTTATTTTCCATTTTTATACAGTTTGCCAGAATCTGTGTACTTTGTGGTATCCAATACTCTCTCCTCTTAATACTTATGATCTTGCTTGTTAACCCTTTTCCTAAATTATAACCAATTAAGTAAAAACCTAATGTGGTGTATTCATTTACTTACAATTTTAATTACATGCTAGCTGTTTCAGTGCCTAGCCAGTTCAACTAAAATGGTCAATCTTCTAAGATTTATATTGATCTAGTTTCTAAGACTTATCTCCTTGGGACAGTAGAAATGATGTCAATGTACCAAGCTACTTGTCAGAAGATAGTGTGAACTGATAGCCTGCCTGTAGGGACAGATGCTAGTGCCTAAATCTAGTGATGATGTCAGTGTTTTAGCAGCATGGTCATGACAAGTTATAGAACAAATTAAGCCTCTTACATTACTCCATCTGGAATTCCCCGAAGTGGAAGGCACATTGAATAGTCATGCCTATATAAGATTAAGATAATCATTTTAACAATAACAGACCAAAGACATTGGGAAATATTCATTAGTAATATTAGGCAAGTCCTAGCTTGGATTTTGGTCTAGTTATTGTATTATCATTAAGGTAGATCTGACTTACACAACGTGGATATTTTATATCATCTAGAAATAGTGTCCTGCATAATGTGTTGGACTACTGACTACTTTTGATCTACATGAGTTCAGTTTTCTCAAAGTCTGGAGCAGTAACTGATATACAAATCAAGAATTGTGTTAGATTTGAAGGAAAACCACTGAAGTTCACTGAGCCTTATCTTTAATTTCCTTGAAACCTTTACTGACTCAAGGTTTTAGAGTACAATCTAGGTAAGCTTGCTCAAGGATGATGACTTATAAAAGTCAATGTCTTATGAAAGAAGTAAGCAATAATTGTCTTGGATAAATATTTTCATAATCAGCAGCCTTGGAGATCATAGGATCAAAAGTAACTATGAGGTTGTAAGAGATACATTTCATTACAACAATTCCTTTCAAAATTCTCAAAAAGAGATTTCAAGGGAAGTGATAGAAGAAGGTTCATGTATCTAAAAGATCCATTTATGCTTCTCTTTGTCATTACAGCATAAAGCTATTAGGAAAGGAATGAGAGATGGAATGACAATCTTACTATTGTCTTGAGGAGTAGCAAGAATAAAATTGATATTGCCACTTATGGCTCCCTGTTTTACCATTTTCCCTTAACCTAATCTCCAGGTTTTCCCCTGAATCCATTATTTATATTTATCACTCATCATTAGGAAAATTCACCTTTTCCAGAAAGCCAATATAAGTGTATTGTTCTTGACGGGGGCACTTATAATGGCTTTTTAGATACATTTTAAATATTTAATGAAATATATCTCATATTTAAGGAACTATATCTAATTATGTTTAATTAGGTATAATTTAGGAAAATAGTTTAAACTATTCTAAAAAATATTTTTTAAAGTGGTTGAAGTCATAATAAACAAAAATTCTCTTCTTTAAAGCCAGGCTCTGGTGGCTCACACCTGTAATCCTAACTACTCAGGAGGCTGATATCTGAGGATCATGGTTCAAAGCCAGCCTAGGCAGGAAGGTCTGGAGACAATTACTTTTAATTAACTATCAGAGAACCAGAAGTGGAGCTGTAGTTCAAACCAGTAGAGTACTACCTTACTACCTTTGGGCAGAAAAGCTTAGGGACAGCCAACAATCAATCAGTCAATATATGTATATGTATGTGTGTGTGTGTGTGTGTGTGTGTGTGTGTGTGTGTGTGTGTGTGTGTGTGTGTACACTATCTATCTATCTATCTATATATATATATATATATATATATTCTCTTCTTTTAAATACATTTCCTGCACTAAGGTAAAAAGATCTTGTACAAGCATTTATAAAGCTAAACACCATGGCAACATGATTATTGTCCATACTGGCATTTCAGTAAACAAGGTAGCTTCTAAAGAAAGGGTGCTTGAAGACCTGTATCTTTATGACTCAATAAAATATGTTTGCTATAGATTATTCAATTCACTCTCTTCATCCAATTCTTGTGTAGGAGAATGATTTAGCAATTAGTTCTTTGTGCCATATTGCTTGGATTTGAAATCTGTTTGCTCCACTTCACAGGCAAGTGTCCTTAAGCAAGGACACTGGCATCCTGTTCACCATTCCACACCTTGCACATGAAGATGACATTGTACTTACCTCATTGCATTATTACAAATCGAATTAATGCTATTCTATTATGCATACGTATTGGTGTATATTAATTTAATACAAATGATGTATATTAATTTAATACAAATGAAGATTTTAGAATGGTGCCTGTCACTAAAAATGAAGGTTTAATTTTTCTAAAAGAGCTATTATTTTTTACTTAGACCTTTTCACTTTCTCTCATTTTCCCAACAGTCACTCTTTCTTCTTGTGTACTTTATCTTGTTGCTAGATTCTTTCTCTCTTTTGTTTTTATCCATGCTAACACCTCACCCTGACTCATACTACTACAGAAACTCATTACTGACAGAACTCTATCCTTTATATCTTTGGATTCCACGTGTTCTAACATTCTGTTTAGCATTATATAGCTAAAAGATATTAAATATTTATTGAAACATATTGCCCTGTTTGTCCCCTGATAAGTTGTCATTCAGCCACACTTCCCTCTCTGCTATCTTGGTGAGATGACCCAGAGCCATTCCCGAAAGTTATTAAAAGAGATATTATAAGCAGCATGACTCTAATTAAGTCATTAAATCTAATAGGGTGTGATCTGAAATATATTCATCACTTGGTACTCAGTGAATTATTGGGAAAAGCAGAAAGGTCAAGAACACATGTGCAGAAAGATGTCAGCTACTTATACCCTGATATTCAACTATGAACTATTATGTCAAATTATTCTTTCTCAAAGAATAATTACATTGTTCACAAGAAATAGGGTGAAGAGACATCAAACTAAAATGTTCGCTGCCCCATAGTTAACAATTCAGCCAAACACTCTCCAAGGTACGTGGTGCTCCACATGATTCCGAGACAGTGGCCAAAACTACATATTACCAAAACACACAGGGCAGTTCAATCCATGAAGAAAAATAAATTAGCAAGAAGAATTGCTCAGCAAAAGTCACAGCAACCTTACTTCTCTTTATTTAGCTTTTCATTGTGTTTTGAGGGTTTTTGTTATTATTCTTTGGTTTGTTTTTGGTGCTAGTCCTGGTGCCTAAAATCACATCGTTTCGCTCAAGGCTGGTTCTCTATCTCTTGAACTACACTTCCACTTCTGGCTTTCTGCTGACAAATTTGAGTCTCAAAGACTTCTGTGCCCAAGCTGTCTTTGAACATCATTCCTCAGGTATTAGCCTCCTGGGTAGCCTGGATTATAGGTATGAGCCACTAGCACCCAACTTGTCTCATTTTGTTTTCATTGTATTCGAATGAAAATAGGTAGGCTCTCACATGATCCATGCAATTTTCCTTTCAACGGAAGGATGGATTCTATGATTCTAACCTTGATCAGACAACCAGAAGCCAAATGTATAGCATATTTTTCCAGCTACTAGCGCTGATGTGGTTCTTGGCCATACAAAAATAATATGGAACCAAGGAAAAGAGAGCTGAGTCTGGCATGAGGAGAGCATTGATTATTGATAGTGAATACCGATACAGCAATCCATCCAAAAAGAACAAAATAGTCCTGGTACAGTAATATCTCCAAAAGAACAAATGAACAAAAATGACAAAGAAATTCCCTTCCAGGTTAATCTTTTCTGTCCAAGGTTCAACCACACATTTTAGATTGAGAAGAGTTGACAAATTAATATAAGAAGCACACATCATGTATTTTTTAATTTAAAAATATTATTGAAGGACTCTATGTCAATGTTTTAGCAATTCAGTGACACTTTGACACTTCAAACATGCTAAACATGTTTGGAATTCCAAGCAACTCAACATTGATTTTTTTTTCTCATAGCCAATATGATTGATAACTCTCGTATAACTGATATATTCACATTTCCATAGGCAGAATACACACCTTCCAGTTTAAAAAAAATGCCCTAATGCCAGAATTTCTCATCAAGTTTTTTCTTGCCTTTATTTTGTGGAGATTAAGCAAGTTAATATATGTAAAGCCTTCCATACAGAGGCCAACAGTTGTCAGCATTCAGGAAATGTCAGTTATAGTTTTTGCTCATATTTCTTTGTTTATTTATGGGTGTATGTTCATAACTTTCCACATAGTCCTTAGTGGTATGGGTTGGAAAAACCTCTTTTCTTTTCATAGAAAATGTTTCTTTTCGATGAAATTCTCCTCACTACCAATTTTTCCCTGAGGCATATAAATGCTCTAACTGGAAAAACAGGATCCAGCTAAATTCTTTGGAGGATTTCACAATCAGATTTAGCCCAAGTGATGCATAATTCATCATACTGAGTTCATATTTTTGGCAAAGACAAGCACACCAGCTATTAGCCTTAGCAATATTAACCTAAGCAGTAAAATGACAGTTGTATTTTCTATTTAGTCCTTTATTGTCTAATTGCTTATTTGTTTAAGCAAGTTTATCTACCCTGTCTATTACCTATAAAAATTTGGAGTTCTGCTTTGGTTTTGGTTTTTTTCTTTAATAGCAAGGTTCTATTAAAATTTTAAAATTTTAAAATTTTAAAAATGCTAGTGCTGATAAGAGCTCTAAAGGAAACCTGATAGCACAGAATTAAAAGATGGGTTTGTAACTCAGACAAAGGTCAGCCTTTCCACTCATCATGAGACCTTCTGCACTTCTTTATTTGTTTCTTTTTCAGCTTCTGTTTCTTCATTTCTAATATAGGACCAATAATAGAGTTCATGGAGCTATTGTGGAGAATTACATAATTTAAAACAAACAAAACCTTGTACAAAGTAAGATCTCAGCAGTGAACTTCTATAAAATGTGCTGAAGTGAGAACAAGAGAGGTTATTGGTTTTAACTTTGAGCAGGGTACTATTAGCTTCAACAACTATTCCTTTAATAGAAAAATAAGCGAAAATCTGGGGCTGGGAAGGTGGCTCAGTGATAGAGTGCTCGTATTGCATGCATGAGGCCCTGGGTTCGATTCCTCAGCACCACGTTAGCAAAAAGAAAAAAAGCCAGAAGTGGCATTGTGGCTCAAGTGGTAGAGTGCTAGCCTTGAGCTGAAGAGCTGAGGGACAGCGCCCAGGCCCAGAATTCAGGCCCACGACCAGACCCCCCCCCAAAAAAAGTGAAAATCTAATATATATGTTAATCGTATATAATATATTATATATAAAATATATATGTTGACCTAGATACTTACTTAGATCCAATACATTGACACTCATTTGGATTTAAATACCTACCTATACACACACACAAAAAATACATATATAGGTAGTTACATGTACATTTATATGTTATATATGTAGATTCTTAGTTTATAACATCCTCTGAACATACTTGAAGATTCACTATTTGTGTTGTTTACAAACCCAGGATTGACACAGTATATTATCCTTGAAAGCCAATTTTTCTGGTATTAGAGGCGCACTGGTGGCTCACACCTATAATTCTAACTACTCAGAGAGTTGAGATCTGAGGATGGAAATTTGAAGCCATCCCTGGGAGAAAAGTCCATGAGACTCTATCTTCAATTAACCAGCAAAATGCAAAACTGGTAGTGTCCACTTGATTCCCAGCTGTGAACAAGCAAGCAGTCTTCAGAGTTCTGCTCTGAGAGCTGGGTTTTGTTTTTTGTTTTTTTCTGCATTGTATTAACTGTCATTGCATTTGTGATTATGTTAAAACCCACAGTTACCTCTTCCCTATTTCTCTCATCATCCATTAATATGCTAAGTATTATCATTGCTAGTTTTCTAAATAAGTAATTATCTGCACCATTTTCTTTTCTTCATCTGTTTTTTAACTTACCATCTGTTTTTCCTTTAAGCTTTCCTTTCCACTTGTTTTTGAACTTTCACTTAAGGCAGATTCTATGACTAGAGTAGAATTAAGACAAGAAACAAGTAGGTATTCACTCACCCCACTCACTAGAAAACGAAATAAGGATTTAATGTACCTTAGATGCATCTTAGAGAGAGACTGTCATTTCCGTTAAGGGATCTATCTATCAGCTTCAGCTATTTCAAGCCAGCATATAGCTCCAAAGTTAAATAATAGCAAAAGTAATAATGACAAATTTATATTAACACAATTTCATAAAACACAAATTTATTCCAATAGGTAATAATGAATGGCCTAAGAAATAAGGAATCAGAGTATATCAATACCTATATAAAATATGTACAGTAGTACAAACATTTTTATTGATTATGTTGATTTATATGGCATAGTGAAGTCATCTGAGTGATAAAGAATATAATAGTTTTATACTATGCATATTATTAATATTTTCATTATTACTAGCTCACAGGATTAATTAGTTTTAGAAACAACATCTTTATGTCATTTTCAGCCTCATTGAACTACCCAGCAAATCTAGCTCAGGGATTAGCAAATATTTCATTCATTCTTCTTTGTTAGATTTACTCATTCAATAGATTTTGAATTTTTTTCTGTGTCTCTTCTGTTCTTGTCTGAAAACTGAGTATATAGACAACTTAAGAAAAGGTAACAATGGCTTCTGCCCTTCTGTAATTTGCATTCCACCACATTCTCATCTCTTTCTACCACCTCATTCTTTCCTTCTCTGGGGTGGTGGCAGGCAGGTCTGACTGGTGAGTGCCCACCATGCCCGACTCTTGTCTCCATTTTCTACTATGATGCTTCCTCTAAGATACTACTGTGAATTTGGCAATAAACATTAAGATGCTCTCTGTTAAACATTATGATGCAATCAGTAAGAAGTTCAATTGTGATCTCCAGAACTATTTCAAGTCCTATCTGTCAAGCATTTTCAAATCAGTTGGTAACAACTGCTCTTCAATGGAGTGTTCCAAGCTTAACACTGAGTTAGATAAGAGAGAATGGACCGATTATTCGTAAGGTAGTGCCATCCACAGCACCAGGGTTTCCAGTTCTCCTCTTCTAAACATGCAAGCTGACTTGACTTCTTAGCCTCATAAGACTATTTGCCTTTGAATTAAGCAATGAGAAGCAGGTCAATGGATGCATTTTCAGAGCTCATGGTTCGGTGTAATTCTAAAATCATTTTTGCCAAGCCAGTTGTAGAAGCACACAGGAAATAAGGCATCTCTTTTTACTGAATAACTTGTGATTCTGTTAATAAATAATATAAACAAATAAATATATAAATATATACTATGAATTGAATTCCCTATTAAACTGCTTTGGACTGGAAACATGAATGAGGAACCAAACTTTGCTATTTTAAGCCTTTGAGAGTTCAGCATTCTCAGTAATGGATATATATATATCTATATATCGATATATATATACATATATCTATATATGTATACGATATATATACATATATAGATATATGTATATATATATCGATATATAGATATATATATAAAGTGATGCTAGAGCCAAGGCTGAGAAGAAGAAAATACCCAAGCAGGGTAGAAAGATAATCATAAACAAGATCAAACGAGAGCATATAGCACATTACACTTTGTAGGAGAGTGGATGATGACAAAGCAGCAAGGAAGGCTGACAATTTTTTTATAGGAAAGGTAATTATTATATTTTAAGTGTAATGTTAAAAGTAAAATCTATGGTCATAGTGAAAATATGTAGGCCCAACAATCTTGTTCTTTCTTTTCTCTTTATTAATCCCATCCTCACTCTTTCTTGTTCCATTACAAAAAAAAAAAACACTTCTAACCTCACAGAATAAAATCCCACTCTACTGAATGACCAAGGAAGGGCATCCATTTTCATTGCTTTCCCTTCATTTGATCCGATAGTACTATATTTGGAAGGGTTTTAATTCATAGATTGTCCTTTGGGATTTTAGTCATTTTCAAATTCTGATGTATATAAGATTCTTCATTTACTAGGTTTTGTCTTCTTTACATTTCTGGCATGAAGAATAGACATTAAAATAAATATGCCTTCATTCCACTGCATTTTGTGGAGTATCTGTCCCTTTTAAACAATGTGACAAAAATCTGTTTTCAGGAATTTATTCTCACACAGAAAGTAATAGAACTTCAATTTAAGTTAAAACTTGAGAACAGGAGTTAGAGACTCATGTAGTACAGTGTCAGCCATTAGTGCATTGTTAACGTGCTCGCCTAGAATGTGTGAGGTCTTGGGTTCCATCCCTAGCACTGCTGGTGTCCAGAATCTATATCTCTGGTGATGAGGATGTTCTAACTTCTCCCAACACACTAGAAGCATCAACTTTTTCTGAGGATAAAAGTCATACATTTTATTGGATGAAAATTTCAAAATATGCATATAAAATAATTCAAGCCATATAGAGTATATTTCTTTCTCTCTAAAGTGGGCATTTGTTCACATTTTAACATCTCTGAAATGGTAGTGTGTCTTAAATTGGTGGCATATCACAAATGGCAGCATAATTTTTTGTGTGTATTTGTGTGTGTGTGTGTGTGTCTGTCTGAGTATGCACATACACACCAATATTCAGGTCTGAACTCACAGTTTGGGCACTGCCCCTTAGCTTTTTTCACTCAAGGTTAATTTTCTACCACTTGAGCCACAACTCTACTTCTGGCTTTGTGATGGTGAATTAAAGGTTAGAATCTAATGAACTTATTTGGCAGCAGAGTCCAACAGCATTTAAGTGGTATATGAAATGATTCCTTGCTAATATGCCATCTAATGCCATTTCAGAGTTGATGAGACACAGGACTTAACAGAGTGCTGTATTTTCTTCCAGATATATATATTATATATATATATATATATATATATATTATATATATATATATATATATATATATTAGCCCGAGTATCCCTAATCCAAACACTGCAATCCAAAATGCCTCAGAGTCTGAAACTCTTTGAATGTCAACATAATACTTGAACATTTCCAATTACAATGTATCAAGTTTTATGCTTTTGGATTAGATATGCTCCATCAGTAGGGTTTATGCACAAATTTCAAAATCAAATAAAAACTGAAGCATTTTAAAGTATTTCAGATAACAGATATGCAACCTATATGTTAAACCAAAATTGAGATCATATTTGTTTAACTTGTGGTCAGGACAAAATGAAATGTTAAAAATATATGAGATTCTCATAAAACAAAATATGTTTTGTGATTTTAATTTTCTTAATGATTTTATAAGAATGCTACTTAAAGACATAGTCTGAGTTATACCCCATATTGCAATTGACTGATAAATTACACAAAATATTAATGTAAACAGATCTTAAGACAAATACATTCGTCTCTTGTATATAAGAACCTCTAAAGAAGTGGTCATAGCCCATCTTATAAATAAGAAAGGACTATAGCTAATAGACACAGTCCTACATCATATTATAAGATTTTACTTTGTCTTTCATAAGACAGGGTCTCACTATGTAACACCCAGATTGCTGTGTAACCAAACTGGCCTCAAACACTGCCTCTACCAATTTTCCTAACTCCACCTCCCAGTTGCAGGAATTACAGGCAGGAATCACCATACTCGGCTCCTATAAGCTTTACAAGTGCTAGGACAAGTATCTCAACACAAATGTAATTGAAAATAAAAAGAAGAACAGAGCTATTGTTCTAAAATCTCCAGGCTGTTTGTCTTAAGTCTCAGCTGTATCTCCCTACAAAATGATTTTCCTGTTAATACCTATCACCCAGAGAAGCCATGAATGATTCAATGAAGTGCTCATGTCAATGAAACACATACTAAACCCTCAAGAAATGTGACTCACAAACAATAGCACTGCTACAAGAAGCAGTAGCATTAGCTGTGCCCTGTTGAGAAACAGCTTTTCATATATTACCTTCAAAGGACATATGACTGGCACCATGCTATTCACTCAACCTACAAGGGCCATGCCAAACACCTTCTTGTATACCCTGGGAATAAATAACAACCCTGAAGCAGACTCTTTGGTGAACTAGATTTTTATTCCACTGCTCTTGAACAAATCGATTTTCTCTGAACATATAACACTGTCTGCCAGGCACAGGCCAATTGTCTTTCGTGTACTATATACGCACATGAAGACTGGCCACCCTCCTCAGATACCTTTGTCATACCATTTCTGCAACCTTCAGAGTTCCTTCTTTACATAGAATATGGAATGTTCATTTCCTTTCTTTATCCCAGAAGCCCAAATCTCTCCTAACCCAAAGACTATTTTAGAGTTCAGAAAGAGCTTCCTACAGTTTACATTCTATCTGATTAAGCATGGAAGAACAAGAACAGAAAGTAAACTAGTTCTCCTAGGGTATTTGCAGCCCTCCTGGAATTCTCTTCTAATCTAGCTACTCTGTCATCTTGTTTTTTGCTGATTATTTTGGAAATTGAAAATTGGACTTTTCTGCCCAAATGGCCTTGAATGGTCATCCTCCATTTCTCAACCTCCTGAATAGCTAGGATTTGTCGATAAGCTCAACCCACACCTGTCGAGGGGAGGATTATTGTTAAAAGTGTATGTCTATTAAAGATATTCATTCTACTTTTCCCACATGATTGAAAAGTTGACTTACAATGAAATTCTAGGCTAGAAATGATTCCCAGAATTTGGAAGGTATTGTCTATTTTAAGAAGTCCCAATGGAGTACAGGCAAGAGGTCTCTGAGGTTATGTAGAAAGGTGAGTTATTGCTTTTCTATGGGATTTAAGACACAGATCCAAGTAAGGTACCTAGAGGGGTGAAGCTGAAGGAGAACAGAAAATGGACAGCACTAAGTTGAAATGGACAGATTTTTCAAATCATCAGGGATCCAACCTTGGCAGCACAGAATAAAAACTGAGAAAACTTCCTGAAAACCAAAGTAGAGACAGTTATGTGGTACCAGAAAGAAAGAAAAAAAAAAAAGATGTCCTGGGGCAGAACAATAAATCTAATAAACCATCCCTAGTTCCTTTCAACTTGATGCCAACAGCTGACTGAGAGGGAAACATTCAAGAGCTGCCCAGAATTTTGACACCTAGACATTCTCCCAACCCAATTTCACTTTCTTAGATGAGGTTAGCTCAGATCTCATCCTTTCCTGTATGAACCTGATCCATGAAATTCAGACATACAAGGCAGTCAGGGCATTTGTATTTTTTTTAGAACTGATTTCTTTTTAATCCAATAACTAAGGCCAAGAACAAAATAGCTCAAGTGCACTTTCAACTCCCTGTTGAAGAAGGCCTTTAGTTCTACATTAGGCAGCTGCTATTCCCTGAAATGGGTGGGTTAGGAATAATGGTAGTCCAGCAAAAGCCTATGTGATCAATGAGAGAGCTGGAGAACCACTGAGCGCAGACCCATAGGACAATATAGGATTGTGTGTGCATCTACCTGGCTGCAAGCCAGCAGGTGTTCCTGCACTTGCTGTTCTAGATTGCTAGAAAGTCTCTCCTTGACCTTGGTATGGACAAACCTAGCTTGATCTTTCAGAATTGTGGAAAGCTTCAAAATAGCTCCATAAAATGATGCTTAGTGTACCATTCCCATATCCTCATAGACATATATACTTATATATACCTATATATGTGTATATACACATTACACCATATACCATGGTGCAACAATAGTTTATACTTATAGACATCAGACAATATTAAGAATTTGAAGATATCACACATTTCTAAGTAAAGTATGCTTGGATCTCTTGCCCCTCCTCCAAAACAGATTTTCTACCTATTTGCTCTGAGAAAGGAAAATACATATCAATAAACCCCTCATTAATGCAATTTTGTTTACAAATATTACTATTTAGATATTAGATATAAGTATGATGCAAAAATGTGTCCCAAATAAAGCAAAGAAGAATCTGGAGGAAGGTAATAAAAGGGCTATCAATAGCTCCTTCCTTCTCTGTCTTTCCTATAAAAATAGTAGTGCCTCTCCACAGGCCTTATTAGCAAACTGTGTTTTGGGTTTTTTGCAGGGGGTTTTCTTTTACAACAGCAGCAGATCACTAGAGATCTTGTTAGAAATCCAGAATCTCAGGTCTCAAACCTCCTCAATCAAAATCATCTTTGTAACAAGATGCCTAGCTGATAGAAATATTAAAATTTGAGAAGCACTACTTGTAGAGACATTATCATCTATTAAAAGACTTAAGATGGCAGCCTTCCATTGGTGAAACAACCATGGTAATCATTTGTTTAAGGCCTTGTCTGCAAGAGTTCTTCCTGAGATAATATTAGATTTGTGCTTTGATTTCTGTCATTTAGTTATTCTCAGTCAACCATAGTCCAAAAAGACTAAGCAGAAAATGCTAGAAACAATTTGTGAGCTTTAACACGTGCACAATTCTAAGAAGAGATGAACAATTTATTCCATCCTATCCTATTTCACCCAGGAAGAGAAGCATCTTTTTGTACAATATGTTTTTTTTTGGGGGGGGGGGTCCGGTTGTGGGGCCTGAACTCTGGGCCTGGGCGCTGTCCCTCAGCTCTTCAGCTCAAGGCTAACGCTCTACCACTTGAGCCACAGCACCACTTCCGGCTTTTTTCTTTTTGCTTATGTGGTGCTGAGGAATCGAACCCAGGACCTCATGCATGCAAGGCAAGTGCTCTACCACTGAGCCACCTTCCCAGCCCCTGTCCAATATGTTTAAGTTATATACCTATTACTCACCTGTCAGTCACTTGGTCACCTTCCCAGTTAACCAAATCAGCTGTCACAGTATTGAAGTGTGCTGGTGCAACCCTTATTTGATTTAGTTAGGCCCCAAAGTGTAAGAGTAGTGATACTGGAAAAATCAGATACACCAAAAAGAAGCTATAAAGTGCTTCCTTTAAGTGAAAAGTGAGCATTCTCAACTTAATAAGCAAAGGAAGAAAGTTACATTTTGAGGCTGCTAAGATGTATATTACAATACGTTATTTTGGGTGAAAGAGAGAAACAATATGCAAGTGTAGGGTTTTTATAAGCTATTGGTATAATAAATTGCTATAAAGTATTCACTGGCGTGCAAGAACATATTAAGGGTGACTACTGAAAGAAGAAATTAGCTGGGATGCAGGATGTGCGCATGCACGCATGCATGCACACACACACACACACACACACACACACACACACACACACCATCTGCCAACAGTGTCTTGGTCTAGGAAGCTGAAACATGATATAAGATGGAGAGACATTGTTTAGATACATCTTGCCTCTGCCTATCCTTCTGTAGTTTCTACAGCCTTCCCATGACCCACAGAAGTGTGGGACCTAATTTGACCAATAAAGTTTTACTATGCAAAGCACCTAATTAGAATAAGGCAACTAATCAGAGCACAACCCTAGGTATGAGAACCCCTAGAGTTGGGAAAGATACTGAAAATATGACAGTGACCTGAAGAAGAGAGGAAAGCAGAAAATTCTCTATCAGTTGTACTTGGCCAACAGGGTTCGGTTATTGTTGTGAAGCATGCAGAATATGAATTGGAACTATTTGATACACAGGACCAACAATGAGTTTCCTTTACTAGAAATGCCTTCTAATTTTCTGATCTCTCTACCCAAGCAAGGTGCTTTGCGGCTTTTTAACATCTCAAAGGGAGAGAGCATCTGCCTAGTCTTGTAATCTTTCTCCCGGTTTAACATCTGAAAGGAGGGAATAGGAGGGAAGCTTGCAGCTCTTGTTTTTCAGTTTCCTTCCAGGTTCTAACTTCTGACTGTCGCTTTTAATATTTATTATTTTTAATTTCCCAGTTACCTGCTACCTGTTATCTACCTTAGCTCACACCAACCTCAGTTTCCTCCATCAGTCTTACGCAATATCCCTAGATTGCTTCGCCTCAGTGTTCTTTCCCAATACATGTTTCTACAGTGAGTAAAAACTATGCCACTTTCTTGCTCTCTTTACTGAAATTGCTCTAATAGCTGTCTTTAAAAAAATACGAGTTAAGCATACAGATTTAGAAAGACATCTGATATACTTCCAGTTTCCAAAGGAACCCAAGTACAATAATTGTCCTTAACTCTGTCCATACTGTTATTTTCCTTTCGACTATGTGAGATACCTCAGTGTATAATGGGTCCTACAATTCTCAAATTGTTTCATGTTATCACAGAGTATTTTTATTTTAATCTTACTTACAGTGCATCTTGGTGTGTACTTTCCTAAGGTGGCTTTTCTTGTAGTGTTGTTTCAAGGTCTCAGGTACCTTTCAGCTTGGGGCTCAACTTCTCTTTGATCTTTCCAAACCATTGTCAGTCTCAGGAACCAAACTGGAAGAGAAAATGAAGTATTGCATTAGGAGGAGCTCATAGGCCAGTGGTACACAACCACTTCTGCCCACATTTGCCATATTGTCATATCCAACAGCAGAAAGGCTGGGAAATTATCTCTTGAAAGAAGTAAGGATCTGAAACTAGCCTTCAGTAGAAGCAAGTGTTTACCCTCAAGTGGTGTTGCCCAGGAGCAACCTAGGGCTGAGTTTCAGTTCCTAGGAAAACTATATAATGTTCTGACCAACCGTTTTTTCAGAGCCCAGGGCGAGACATGCCATGCATACTGTTGGCCTAGGTGTGACTCAACAGTCTTTGGTCAAGCTATGGACCAAGGATATTTTTCTGTAAAGGTCAACCAATCGTATTTGCTCAGCTTAGCTTGCTTTAAATGTTAACCAATCCTGTAATTTCTCATGTGAAAGTTCCTTAAAGTTGTTCAATACTATAAAAACTGCGCTGATTTTACGCTTGGGGCCTCTTAGCATCACCAGTTGCTGAGTGCATGGAGGACCAAGCTCGAGCTTGCAATAAACGACTCTGCTGTTTGCATTGATCATGGTGTCTGGTGGTCTGTGAGGGGGCATCCGAAAACGGGGCACTTCACTCTAGGGAAGACCGAAAGACCAAACAGAGACTTCTGCCCAGTGTTTACAGACCTTTTTTGTCACTATTAGTGAAAAACTGGGAGATCATGCAAAGTAAGAAACTGAGAGGACATTTTATATTCCATGATGAGACTACACACAGAGTGAAGGCCCATTCACACAGGATTTTAGACAGTGCCTTATGGGCAAATTTTAATAGAGAGGAGGATTATTTATTAGTTAAGAGTAAAATACTAAAGCTACAAGTACAACTATGTTTATCACATTATTCACCATAACTAAGATATGGAACCAACCAAGATGCACTTCAGTAGATGAATGGATCAAGAAAATGTGATGTGTGTGTGTGTGTGTGTGTGTGTGTGTGTGTGTGTGTGTGTGTGTGTGTGTGTGTGTGTGTGTATGTGTGTGTGTGCGCGCACTCCCATCAGAAAGAATGATACTGCCCCATTTGTAAGGAAATGGAAAGACTTGGAAAAAATCATATTAAGTGAAGCAAGCCAGACCCAAAGAAACATAGGGGTCCCAGGGTTTCCCCTATTTGGAAAAAAAAAGGTATACATCTAGGATAATATTGGCAGATGAGCAAATACCTCAATAGTTACATACATATGACCATATAAGATGATGCTAAGTGAAATAAACCCCAAGACATGGACACAAGAGATTTTTCTTTGTGTTGTGTTTTAGTGTACTACGTGATTTCTTGTTTCTTCAGTATGATCTTCCCCCTGTGGTATATCCCATCTTGTCAGTGTATTTGATTTTTGGCACCCTGGTATTGCATATATGTTTATCTGAATTAGGGAAGGGAAGGGAAGAACAGAATGGTGGGGGGGAGAGGGGGGATGGGATCGGGGAGGAACCAATGCAACAGCAGTATTCACAAGACAATGTTGGAAATGATCTGTACAACTCAGGGGTTGGGGGTAGGGGAAGCAGGAGAAAAGTGAGGGAAGGGTAACAAATTTGACAAAAAAATACACTTATTACCTCACTTATGTAACTGTGATCCCTCTGTACATCACCTTGACAATAAAAATAATTTTTAAAAAATGTTTAAAAGAGTGAAATAAAGGGAAAGAATTCCAGAAACAAACAGGTCAGAATTTTCCCAGAATAGGGTTTATTTCTCTTTTCTGTTCTGAGATGGGGATTTCTGATGCAACAGGGTTAAACATATGATGGGAAAAAGTCAGTTTTGCATGGCTAATAATATTCAGATGCTATTATAATGAAGTAAAAAGACTGAAGAAATGACCTAAGGGAGAGTGCTTCCCTAGCAATGGAAAGGCTAGGAGTCCAATCCTTAGTATTGCCAATAAACAAATGAATGAATGAATGAATAACAAATTGGCCACAGAAGTCCCAGCGGGTATTGGGTAGTCTTGGATTTTCACTGAGTCACATGCTGACCTGCTATAATATAGCTCTGAGATTATATCAGCCTCTAGTTACCATGTAGTTCTCCTCTTGTCCTCTTCCTCCTGCCATACCTATCTACTCAAAATGGGTACAGCTCAGTATTTAAAGCAAAGAAAGAGTTTAGTCAATAGCCAATATCTCTATGCCCTAGCCAATAAATTCCCATCCCAGTAGATTCTCAGTTTTGTTTAAATTCCTTAGATTTGGCAATATTATACTTGCAACCACGAGTACAAACTAATATAAGTTTTAGAGTTAGTATTATAGGGTTTTCCAAGAACAAGACCTAAATCATCAGGTGAGTACTCAAGTAACTTAAGCATAAATTTCATACTTTTGTTGTTGTTATAAATGTAGGAGCAAAACATAAAGCAAGAGGTGAACCAGGTTGCGTACACCAGTGAAAAGAGTCATGATTTTTAGCAGAATGTTAAGGATCTGTCATTTTCCTGAGATAATTTTTTTCTCTAACCCTTAACACTCAATTCTATCTAATGGAGTGACTGATTATCACATTCTATCTGAGCTCAAACTTGGGCAATGAGAGGTTTTATAAATACTTCCTAATAATTCTCCCTAAGATGCCTCATATACCAAAAGAATTGGCCATACATTCAAACCAGGAAGGGAATTAAAACCTTAATACCCAGGCTGAAATCCAAGATATCATCATCATCAGTCTACTTCAGGGCCTGCAGGTACACATTCATTTAATGCCACTCATGATCTGATTGATCTAGAATTAATTTGAAGAATCACTATCATAGGGCATAGACATAAATATGGATTGTAACAACAAGTATACATGATTCATAGTTCTTTGAGTTAAACTTTCACTTTAAATAATTTAACACTGGCTTTTAAGGAACATCTGAAGACACTAAAAATATCTATGAAAATAGTTTTCCTAAGACAGTTGGTAAACTGAATTTAGAGATCTCCCTGGATGAATTAATTGGTCTATGTGGACCTAAATTAATCCATCTGGATCCTGTTTGCATAGGTAGACTCTGATAAGTGAATAGGAGAGGTCACATCAGACAAGTAGAAGTAGTAAAATAGAAGTCACAGCTGTAAATGCACCAAGCAGAGTCCAGGGATGACAGGCGACTCTCTGGAGCAGCAACAATGTTAAGGAAAAATCCAGGGCAGTCTAACTAAATGTTAAACTGTGCACTATGAGCTCAAAGTATTATGAAAGTTCCAAGAAGAGAGTCACTGGGTACAACAGCCAAGAAGACTTCATGAGGAAAGCAGAAATTGAGCCTGGGTTATGAAGGACTAGTAAGCCTCTATTAACTAGAGAAGAAAAAGGATGAAATCAATTTTATTTTGATGTCCCTAAAATCTAACTGACAAATGAAAACACTCCATGACTGAAATAGTGTATTTTTTTACACAGATATTCTAGGGTCTTTATATGTATACACTGTACAAAGGTTGTCAGAGATAATTCTAATGGCTTATTTAAATGTCAGTTTGCCTTGCCACATAGGAAATTAGTCAGATGTTAAGAAATAGATTACATTTTTAATTACAAGATATTATTTTGAAAGTTAAAACCAGGAAAAGCTACCAATAAAAATACCATTTCCAGGTGGTGGTGGTGGCTCACACCTGTAATCCTAGCTACTCAGGAGGCTGAGATCTGAGGATTGCGTTTCATTGAAGCCAGCCCAGGCAGGAAAGTCTGTGACACCTTTATCTCCAACTGACCACCAAAAAACCAGAAGAGGCACTGTGGCTCAAAGTGGTAGAGTACTACTATCCTTGAGCAAAAAGACCCCAGGGACAGCATTCAGGCCCTGAGTTCAAGCCCCATCACTGACAAAAATTGATGAAACAGAAGGAAATTGAACACAAATATATAATAAGAGCAAGCATCACTATCGAACCTAATTGATATGTGTTTGACAAAATCTGGTCTCAGGACAGTCAGGAAATTAACACAAGAGCATAAATAGAATGAGTTACACAGTTCTCAACATCCACAAGGAGAAATGATGTTGATTTTTATGAGAATTGAAGAAACATATCAAGTGCACTTTAAATACTGAAGCAGGTCCTCATCAATGGTGTTATATATGGTTTCCTCATTGTAACTGAGAAGATCAGTGAGTCACAGAAATTGCCCAATGGATGGAACCATTGCAGCTTCTTTGTTGAATTTCATGACACATCAGTTGCTCACTCATGAAGAGCCAAAGCAAACTTGATTTTCAATATTTTCCCTGCCATGAGCTCTAATACCCTCTGGAAGAACGAAGATCACCCGAAAGGAATGTTTCTGATGTGTCTATTCACAGTTGGTTCAGCTGCTTTGATTTAATTAACAAACTGTCAATTCTATCAATTAACAATTTGATTCCATGAAAAATAGTCCATAATAATTTAGCAATGTGCAAATGAAGTAACTTGCCAATATCCTAGATTTGTATCTATTTAGATTGTTATGTAGGCCACAGATTTTTTTCCCCCTTTATAGTGTGACTTTGAGTATCCTTGAAAAATAACTAATTATCTGATGACAGTGACTTACATTTGTATACTGCTTTCAGAATGTTTTCACTCATATCTCCATCTTATGCAGTCAGTTGAGTTTTTAACCTATGAAACAAAATGTTTAATAACTTTATCCAACTCTAAGACCTAGTTATTAATAGAAGAGGAGAACATACGGTATTATACAAGAGCTTTGAATTCATCATAAACATTGAGTTTGTTGTCCAAATCCTTCATTGTCTAGTTGGTTTGATATCATCTTATTGATCCTAAACTCTTGATCTGTGTATACCAATGTTGATTGGTCCCCATCTTTGGTCGCTCCAGAGTTAGCTTTTGTTATATCATTTGAAATATGGTCATTCTCTCTAGTCTTAGTAAGCCCAGTCCATTGGGCTCAGTATGTTTAGCTGTCATACATGAAAATACCTGGCTCATTCAGCAAAACACAACACAACTCTTACATTGGTTTTTGTCTCACCCAGGCCCAATGATCCCCAAAGTATCAAAAGTTAGCATATGCTGCAATTCCCACAAGCACAGAAATTGTAAAAAAATAGCAGGGTTCAGAGAAGGTAGGCACAAGAAAGAGGATTCAGCTGTAGAGAGAGAAGATACATCAATACAGATGGATACTGACCACATAGAAGCACCTTACGCTGGTGGGAAAATATATGCAGTTAAATTTCAAGTGAGAGTCTATTTCATAATATCTCATAAGCATATGCAAATTCAAATTTCTCTCCACTCTGGTTATTGGCTCAGATTAACAGATTAAATAGTTTTCTCTCTGAAGGAGGCAAATTTTTTATATCATGCTATTAATTTCAATGTCAATGTATAACCCTATAGAATTTAACACTTCAGTTCAAACTCCTTAAATTTCTTGACAAGATCAAATGAAGAGTATCTTTAAAGTGCTATCACTATGTAAATGGAGTAATACTGAGTAGCAGAGATGATTAAAACAAAGTTACCTGATGTCCTATATTGTGTCATACAGCTTGATTTATAAGTTTCCTAAAAAGTAATTTAATGACTCTTTATAGAAGGAGGCTTGATGAAATACAGCAGATGGTATTCTGGATAATGCATCAGATGGTAATGATTTTGGTAAAAGCTTATACCTGCTTCTCTGTATCCAAAGACTGGTAAATATGCATGTCCACATGTGTACACACACACACACACACACACACACACACACACACACACACACACACACACACACACACACAGAGTCTTCTGCTAGATTAGGCTGACAAAAAGCATTTAACAGACTGTAAATATAAGTCACACACACACACACACACACACACACAGCCCAAGGAAAAAGCAAAAACGCTGCTGCTGATGATGAATGATAAAACAATAGATGATGCTAAGATTTAAATTAAAAAACAAACATGGTAACTCCATTATAGCCTTCCTTGACTTTCTATACAAATATAGCATCTTCTTTTCTACAAAGGTTATATGTTTTAACCATTCTCAGAAAATGTCACAGAGATCCCAAGTTATCTACAGGCATGATGGATGAAGAAAATGCTTCTTTCTTCAAACAGCACTTTGACAACCATACATACCATAGGTAACTTCTGCAAGCAGTAATGTCTGGTACCAGTCTCATACCTCATTAATCTCTTTTTTGCCTCAGTAACATATCTAGAAGCGACAATAATGTTCTTATATAGATTTCCATGAATTTGTAAGAGTAGACGTCTTCCTGGGAACTTAGAGATGATGACCACATGCAATGACACCCATCTAGTTTCAATGTAAGTATTGGTAGGATGTGGGACATCAGGAAACTACATGGAAGCCAGGTACTCAAGAGCAGAGAGCCAGAACACAACTAAGTCAGGCTACAAAGACAGACTCTGGTGGCCATCCCAGATAATGGGACTCAAGAATCGGAAGGATCAGTTTTCTTTTAGGCCCAAAGTTGAGTCCATTTAGGCTTTCTCTGAGTAGAAATATCCTTGTATTTCAGGGAAGTTGAGCTTGCTTCTGTCCTCTCCTCCTGATGTCCCAGACAGTCAGTACTACTTGCCTCTGGCCATGATGAGATCTGTGAGCTCATTTCTGGGCAACATTTCTATGGAATGGAGACAGGGTCCACTGGGGCTAATCTGTGAGGGAAACGTCAAGGCCTTGTTTCCTAAGAGAACTGGGAAAGACATTATTAGGTGTTGAGAAGAGTAGCCTGTGGGCTTTTAAAATAAAATAATAAAAGGAAAGCAAAATGAACATTTTCCCAGGAAAAGTTGACTTGGACATACTTTCTAAGGGTGGAGCAGCAGACACTAGGTCTGACCTTGTTGGCTAGCTTTGGATAAAATCAGGAAGCACAAAACTCTGGTCATCCAGCTGTTCCTGAGGGCCATCAGTCTCTCCCCTTCCCTTTGTCTTAGGTTTGTCATCACTGGGGCTATCCCAACCTGTCCTTATCCTCACAAGGGATGATTCCTAAAATTAACAAGCCTTCCAACCAATCAGCCAATAGCCACCTCTGTTGACTGAGCTTTTGAAACATTGCTAGTGGGATTTATGTGGTAAACATGTAATATTTTTCAGAGATTCAGTAGCAAAGAAAAATAAATATCATACTAAAATTCTGTTACAGGTTGAAATAAAAATATTTGGATGTATTAGATTAAATATATTATTCAAATTAATTTAAACTGCTTCTCTTTATTTTCTTTTACAATGTGGTTACAACCCATTTTTTAAATAATGTTTGTGGTTTGCATCCGTGGCTCATATTGTATTTCCATTGGACCGCAGAGTTCACTTATCCTCCGGATTTTTATTGCTCATATGTCCATGATGAGCATGAGCTTTGTTAAAGAATAGGTTTGATTTGAACAGGAGTCAGTGGATAAAGGTATATGGAGGAAACTTAAGTTAGAACATGCTTCCTTCTTCACTATGGCAAACTCTTACTCATCTGTCAAAGCCCAGATATGTCTGCTCCCCCGTTCCACCCCCAGAAAACAACTATCTTTTGCCCAAGGTAGTTATTCCTTCTTTAACCGGTTTAGTACTCCATTCAAACTCTATCAGAGCACTCTACAATTTCCTGTCTTGCACCTTCGAGTACATGACTACCCTCTTAAGCTATGTATTCCTTCAAAATAAATGTTATTAATTTCTTTTTTTAACTGTGTTTTTTTTTTGTCTTTTCTTTTTTGGTACTGGGGATCGAACCCAGGACGTTGCACTTGCTAAGCAAGCGCTTTGCCACTGAGCTACATCCCAGCCCAAATGTTATTAATTTCAATGATACAATACTATAAAAGTCATATTAAAATGTTTTCTTGTTTCTTCATTCATTCATCCCAACATAGCCTTCAGTTCTAGTCCATCAGTGGCAGAAATCTTTCTACGTCCCTAATTCTTCAAATAGCCTGGACCGCTATGGACCATGGAGTGACATTTCCTCTTCTTGTGAGTTGACAACAAAGCTTCTTTCAATGAATTCACCTCAAAATAACTGTGTTAATGATAATCAAAAGCACAGTTCTAACTCTGCCCAAGTTCCCTGCCTATCTAAGATTCCTGGTTTTATCTCTTTATACAGATTACTTGTAATCCAATCAAGGTCAACTGTTGTCTACCATTCTGATCTATCATGGAACATTCTTTGTCTTTCTAGTGCTGCTCTCAAGGTTCTGTTAGAACTTTCCTTACCTCACCCCTGTGAAATACACTTCTGCTTCCAAACGCAATGTTTATTCCATTTATTGGGTGTTGACTCTCCTCAAAGCCAGTAGAATATGGAATTCATTAGGAAGATGATGACTTAATGATTTAGCAAGGATTATGTCTCGTCCTATTTCCTGACAACTGCCACCCTGAGGACTGACAAAGTCAATCTTCTGCCACATTAAACCCAAACCCAGGCTGTGCTTTCAATCCTGCTTGTAGATTTTTTTTTGTCTCTATCAGTTAGAAAGATATCGTATGTATAGTAAATGAAGGTAGAGATCTTTGTTTAGCTAGGTTGAAGCAACTTCCCTTTCACATCCCAGCCGCATGACATATACAGGAGCAACCTTTGCTCCAGCATCCTCTGTTTAAACAACTTCTACCTGGCCTCTGAATAGGTTCAAGCCTTTGTAAATGGTAACCTCAAAAGAGGAGGCAAACTTGATATTCCTGTGAAAGGAACCATACTAAGAATTCTGCCTTCAATTATCAAAACAAACCAGATTGCCAAACAATCATTATTATGTTAGTGAAAACAAACCAAAAGCCATTTTGAAAATAGCCAAACTTCCTTTCGTCTTGAAGACACATTCAATATGACTCTTAAAGGAAAAAAAAAGGAAATCTAACTAATGCATATCTTCATCTTTTAAATATGAGATTGCACAACCACGGAACTTTGATTCTTAGAATCTGTGCCTAATTTCTATTGTTCAGACCCACTGGGATAGTTGAAAGATAAAGCTCTGGTCTGCCCAGACTTTTCCCAGACCTCCCACTTTGCCTGAATAACATCTCAAACTTCTTTCATCCTTAACTTGGATGCCACTACTATTGTGAAATCTCTGACCTTCAGAAAACAAAATTCACTACTGTGTGCTCGGCTCCCAGGCTAGTCTGCAAAACAGGTAGCTATTCAAGAAATCTCTGTTGAGTGAAGGAAGAAATATCTAGGAGCAAAAAACACACAGAAAGAAAACCTTTGCAAAGAAATTATCCCTGTTTGAATACAATGTGATTTGATATATATATATAGAGAGAGAGAGAGAGAGCTAACTAAATATATAATAAATTATATTTGCATATATGTGTATATATATACACATCTAATGATACACACACACATATATATGTGTATATATACCATATACACACACTCTACCAAAAACTGTTATAACTGACAAAACAAATTTAATAGTTTCAGGATGCCAAAATCAATGTACAAAATCACTAGTATTTTTATATACCAATAACAAACTTTCTGAATAAAAACTAAATATTCACAACAGCTATAAATTAGTAAAATACTGAAGAAAAATTTTGACTAAAGAATCAAAAGATCCCTACAATGAAAATTGAAAATATTAATTGAGGAATTTTGAAGAAGACACCAAAAGATTGGAAATATATTTCATATCTGTGGTTTAGAAGAATTGTAATTTGTTATTAAAATGTTCACAACACTCAAAGTAATATACAGATTTGTTTTAATACCCATCAAGATATTATTTGTTGATAGAAATGTAAAACCATCTTTGACATTATATGGAACCACAAAAGTTTTAGCCAAAACAGTCTTGATCCAAAGAACATAGCTGAAGGCATCTCAAAATGTAACATAAAACACATTTCAAAGCTACAGTAACTAACACAGGTTGATATTGGCATAAAAGCCAATTTATAGACTCATAGAAATAATAGTGAATCAAGAAATAATCCATATATCTGCAGCTATCTCATCTACAAAGTCACCAAAATCCTATCAGGAAATAAAAACAATTGCTTCAATAAATGGTACTGGGAAAATGAATTTCCATATTCAGACAAATAAAACAATAATCCTAGCTATGATCATATTAAAAAAAAACAAACAAAATGGAGTAATAACCTAATGTAAAACCCAAACCTATGAATGTAAAAGAAAACATAGGGAAAACATTTTAGTAGATCAATAGGGGTAGATTTGGGGGGGAGGGAATGAGAGGATTATAAGAAGCTTTTGTGTAGCAAAGGAGCAAATTAAGAGCATAAAGAGATACCACCTGAAATATGGGGAAAGTCTTTATAAACTATTCCCTTGACAAGGGGTAAACATACAGGATATAGGATGGATTTAAGAATCCAATAGCAAAAACAAACCAACAAACTAATAATCTAAATAAACATGAGATAATTATCTGTGTGGGCATCTCTAAAAAGAAGATATAAAAATGAACAATTAAGTATATAAAAATATTCAAGACCACTAATCATTATGGATATGAAAAGGCAAAGTTCAATGAGCCAGGCACTAGTAGCTCATTCCTATAATACTAAATACTTAGGGGGCCCAGGCAGACAAATCTGAGATACTTATCTCTGATCAACCAGCAAAAAGGCAGAAATGGAGTATGGCTAAAGTGGTAGAATGCCAGCTGTGAACAGGAAAAGCTGAGAGAGAGAACCTGAAATTCAAGACCTAGTAGCACCAGGAAGGAGAGGCACAAGTAAGACTGTAGCAGTTAGAATGATTTGAGTATGTCAAAATTTAAATAAAAGGTTATCCTGCCCATGTAATTGTAACCCCTCTGTACAGTATGTCAGTATGTTCACAAATAAAATAAAATAAAAAATAAATAAATAAATAAAAGGTTAAGTGCTGGTAAGGGTATAAAGAAAGAGGAACCTTTGTACATTGTTGATGGGAGTGTAAATTAGTATGATCATTACAGCGAAAGTTTGGAGGTTCCTTAGAAACTGAACTAAACCCACTCTATGACCCACCATTGAATATATACCAAGAAAGTATAAAATTAGTATAGCTGATGTGGTATAATAATGGACTATTATTCAGATGTAAAAAAAGAATCAAACTTTCTCATACATGGCAACATGAATGAAATGAAAAACACATTAAGTAAAATATCCAGATAAAGAAAAGCAAAACCCGTTGGTTTAACAGAAGTAGAATAGTGGTTACTAGAGGTTAGAAGGTGAGTATAAAAACATAGTGAGACAGAAGGAATAAATTCTTGTTTTCAACAGCACAGTGGGATAACTATAGTTTACAATTTATTATTCATTTGATAAAGAACTAGGAAATAAAAGTTCAAATGTTTCTAATGCAAAGAAATGGTAACTATGTAAGGATATGGAAATGATTTGATCGGCATGCTTTGCACCTAAACATTTAATTATTAGACTGTGTTCTATAAATCACAAATAAATGTTCATCATTAAACCTTCATTTGGAGATGAAATTCTAGCTATACTCTTAATCAGTCATTAACTTTTCTGAGTATTGAGTGATCATCTCCAAAGTAAAGAGTATAGGACCATCCACCGTGAGCAAGCAGGCTCCAGTATGTGAAAACATTTTGTAAATGGAAATGCACTATAAAATTTAAATCTTAAAGACAGAAGGACTACGTAGTTCTCTCAAGTGTAGTTCACACAGGTGATTATTCATCAGAAGGACTAGAAATCTTTACCTGTTTTGTTTTGTTTTGTTTTTTTATAAAAAAAGATTGATACTATAAAGAAGCCCAGCCAGGCGCCAGTGGCCCATGTGTATAATCCTAGCTACTCAGGAGGCTGAGATCTGAAGGTCACAGTTCAAAGCCAGCCCAGGCAGGAAATTCTATGAGACTTTATCTCTAATAAACCTCCAGGAAACCAGAAGTGGCACTGTGGCTCAAGTGATAGAGTCCTCACCTTGAGCTGAAGAGCACAGGAACAGTGTCCAGACTCAGAGTTCAAGCTCCACTACTGACAAACAAAAAAGAAGCCCAGGAAAGTTCATAGAGAGCTAAAAGAAAAAAAAAAAAAAAGAATGGGACCACACAAACACAAGTAGACCTGAGAAATGAAGGAGAGCAAAGTTTCTCTTTGGTCTCCTGACGACCTACATCTTGACCTTGACTTCTCTCTGTGTCTTTCTTATCTTTATGGGCTTCTTTTATGGCATGTGGTCCAACATGACATCTGAGGCAATTCACCGTCACTGATTTCTAACATCCCATACCTCCTCTTCATCCAATGCAGCCATTAGATATAAGGTCATCCATTGGAACTTTGTAACACCACCGATACAGAGTTCACTGAAGTGACTAAATCTAAAGGGCTGTTTAGGACTTAGGTGAAATACTGAAGATATGGGAAAAAGAATGAACTGAGAAGGAATCCAGGCCAAGAGCACTGAAAAACAGGGTAGACCCAAGTGTAATACGTTTCCTTCCTTTTCTTGTGTTTCTCATCAACAGGCTTATGAAGGAAATAGTGATTTCAGTTTCTAGTGAGTCACAAAGGCTTGAGAAGATTCCTTAACTGGGCCTTTAATTGTGGTTTGGGAGAAAGCCTTGTTTTTTTTTTTTTTTTTTTTAAATCTGTGCCTAATTTTCCCCTTCCCAGCCAGTATGCTCCACATATTAGCACCAGTAACTAAAATATTGAAATGCTTTTAGATTTCAACTCCTTTTCATTGCCCTCCTAGCCTCTGTTTGCCTTGAGGGATGGAATGGCTCCTATGGATTGCGTGATTCATACAGCAAGTTTAAATGAAGTCTTCACATCATGGGCCACCCATCTTTTCCCACACCTGTCTTTATCTTTTCCCACACCTGTCTTTATCTTTTATGCCTTAGGTACATGAAATAGATCCCAAAATCTACCCTTACCCCCAATAATTACCTGTTAGTCTCTCTGTGGATAAAGATCAACACAGCAACAGTGTAGCTCCTTGTCTGGAGCCTGTGCTCCCAACAAGCAATGCTGCTGAGCAAGTCCGTTGAAATGATTTCCTTATGTCAGGATCCTTAGCAGTAAGGAAGTGGGGGACAGGGAGAGGTTAAACTTCTGAAGTGCTGAGCCAAGATCTGAGGCCTTAGGAGCTGGGACCTAAGAGCCATGCAGGTTGATAGGTTAGAAGTCACCTGGATACTAGCTGACCTGGCATGGAGGGTCAGAGTTAACGCTTCCAAAGTCTTGGTAAGGAAAGAAGCAGGTACTGTTGAAGTGGGGAGATTGGGTGGGTCTGGCCAATGCCATCTTGGCCACATGGTGGATGGTAGGGTCTGGCATCTCGTCTTCAAGGTGGGGGTAGGTGAAGCCCCTGCCTCCCATGGGCATAGGACTTCGCTGATAGGTTAATCAACTTGTCAGTCCAATGCCGAGATCTTGAGTTTCCTGTGACCTTGCCACCTGACCTGACCTTAGTTAGGCTTGGCCCAGCTCAGGTACCATTATGCCATGCCAAGTGTCTCCCTGTTCATGTCCTGTGTCCTGTCTCCTGTCTCCTAGCTTTTCTCTGGTCACCATGGCATTCTGCTTCAGCCCTCCATGGGAGCTGAATTGGTTTGTTGGTGTTGTTTTTGTTTGTTCTTTCCTCTCTGGCCTTCGTAGCTCAGTTTCCTAACAGTGTTAAGCGACTTTGCTGGCTGTTGAACATCTTTAAGATAGGAGTCACTAACGCAGTCACCTTTTGATAAAGACTCCAACATTCAACCCCTCAAAATGTGGCTTCTCTGTTTTCTCCTGTACAACACTGTATGGTGGTTGACCAGAGGGGACTAGAAACCATTAGTGGTGGTTGTTTGTTTTGATTTGTTTTTACTGATTATGTGCTGGGAAGAAAGGGCAAGATCACTCAGTGAGATCATTACAGGTCCAAAACAGGATGTACTAGGTAGAATCTAATGAGAACATAGGGGTATATTTTAATTTATATGTAGCCAATATTCAAACTTCCAAAGTTGTGCCTTTCTAGTATCCAGGTGATTTCTTTTCTCCAGGACCAGAGACCTAAGATATTCTGGAGGACATCTAGTCCCCTAACCTTTCTCAGGTGATCATTTTATCCCAAGAACTTTGTGTTTCTTTGGCACTCTCTGATATTGAATACTATCACCAAGACCCCTGGACTTTCCTTTCTATCACAGTGACTGTCTCCCTTTTTCCCTCTCTCTGTTGCCAAAATGTACTTCCTGCCCTTATTACTTCCTATCTAGATCATTACAATACATTCTAATCAATTCCCCTCCCTAATCCAGTAAACAATAACAATATTTCTGCTTTAATCTTCTCAAAATAGCAATGTTTTCACACCATTTGTCTTATTAATCAGCTTCAGGAATTCTTCATTGAGTACAGTATGCATTCATGTCCTTAACCTAGTGTTCAACTCCTGCACAAATGCAGTTCAAGCCAACTCTACCCATGGCATGCCATTCATTTATTGTTTATGTATTTAGGCTCTTTGTTGTCACTCTTTTTTAGAAGTAATGGCAGAAAATTCATGAAAAAATGAAAAATATGAAAAATGATATGAACTTTAACCCTAATTTCCCCATTCTAAGGTATTTTAGTCTATCTCAATATTCCTTATTTATATAAGTTAAAAACATCTTCTGATTGTATTATCATTGGAAATTTTCCAGACTTAAAAGTAAATTTTATTTGCTTTCTATCATTTGCTGCCCTAACTGAATATAAATGCACTATGATGATGATGATGATGATAATGATGATGGTGTAGTTGTACAAAGGGGTTACAATTCTGTAAGTCAGGTTGTAAGTACAATATTCTTGGTCAATGTCTCTAACCTAATAATTAGCATTAATAATCGATAATTAATATTAAAAATATACAAGTGGACATCAGTATATTAAGTAAACAAGTACACTTGTTTCATACTTAAATAACCTAGTACTAACCATTGTTAATGTTAATTGTATATGCCTAGTAATTGCTTCTTTTCTTTAATTACTAAGTTCTTATATTTATTTTTAGTTATCTTTCCTCTAATTCTACAGTGGCTCCAAATGTTTATTTTATATTTTTTCAATGATGCACTAATTAGCTAGTACTTAAAAATTTGCAGTGTCTCTAGTTATTGATATCACAAATGAAATATATCTATTTATTCCAACAGTACATATATGACATGATTTTTATCACTTGTTTATTTCCTCATCAAATTTTAGTTTTTGTCAACATAATCTGTTTTAAATTTTAGGGCTGACATTACTTTTCTTGTCGTCTGTCTCTTACATTAGGGTTACTTTTATATAAAATATGTTTCATTACCTCAAAATAATTACTGATCTTGAATCATTTCATTATTTAACACCAAAGGTAGTACATTTTTAATTATAGTAACCTTAGTTTTTAGTTCATAGTTTTTATTAATTCTCAATTGCTTTCCCAAAATGCATGTTGTACCATATCTTTTTTTCAAGAAATGCATATATATACTCAAGTAACACCCTCCTAGCCCCTGAAAATCTGAAAGACTTTTTTCTCTCTCTAAATATACTTACGATAATTTTTCTGTATAGTGGGTTTTTTGTAGAACAATGTTTAAGATTTTTACAAATGTGGTCATTCTCTACATTTTCAGTATTTTGGGGGAATATGATGCAAGTCCCATCTGACATTTTTATCTAAATAATCTTCATTAGCTTAATTAATGTTTTTAATTTTTATCTTTGACTTTAAAACTTTCAACAGTCAATCACTCATTATTGATGTGCTCTTATTTCAATAAGTCTTCTCAATCAAACACGAGTCTCTTTTCAGTTCAGAAAATTTTAATTTTTTCTTTTTCTTTATTCTTTCTGTTCTGTCACTCTACAGATTTCCACTAAATGTGTGAAATTTTTCCTAAATCTGTGTTCAATTTTCTCTCTTTTCTTTTCCACTCAAGAATTCCACTTTATTACCCCCTAGATTCTTGGAGAATTTTTCAAAGTTTCAAACATCATTATTCAGTTTCACAGTTTTCAATCAACTTTTCACTGCCTCTTTTTAATTAAACATTTAAAAATTTTCTATGAAATCTTTCCTAATTCCAGAACATCCCCCTTTCACAACTGCTTGCTCAACTTTCATAGCTGGGACAACCTCTCCAGTCATATTAATAATAGGAACGAGGTTACTTCTAAACTTTCCTTCTCCCAATAAAAGGTAGCTTTATCTTTCTGAATTAAAATACATGTTTCATGTATCTACTAATATGTAGGCAGTTATAGCTCCTCATAGAAGGAGAAAGTAAGTTAATTATACTTTAATTTTCTCAAAACAGAAGCTAAAATATGTATTTACTTTATTCGTTTCTCTAGATTAAAAACTTTGTTTCATACTTAAATAACCTAGTACTAACCATTGTTAATATTAATTGTATATGTCTAGTAATTGCTTCTTTTAATTACTAAGTTTTAATTTCTTGTTATTTCTTACCCAGTCATACCATTCCTCTAAACTAGAATTCCATCAAAAGCAAAGACCACATTCTCCTCATGGTATGGAAGATTTGGGTCATTTTTCTATGCCTTAGCTAATTTACCGATTTTAAACGTGATCTAGCTGAAATTTCTTCATATTTCTAGAAGGTGGCATGTTGCTTCTTCTTACATGACTATCACAAGATCCCTGAGATAACTTATAAAGAAAAAAATATATTTTGGCCTATCAATTTAGAGGTTCCAGTCCACTATCTGTTGGCCTTATTGCTTTGTGTTTTGCATGGTAGGAATGTGTACTGGAGAAAAACGCTTTGCCTCATGGCTGAGAGACAAAATAAAAGACAGAGGAAGCCAGGCACTGATGGCTTTTATGCCTGTAATCCCAGCCACTCAGGAGGCTGAGATCTGAGAATTGTGGTTCAGAGCCAGCCCGGGCAGTTAAGTATGTGAGACTCTTATCTCAAATAAATCACTCAGAAAACTGGGAGTGGCACAGTGGCTCAAGTGGTAGAGCACTCGCCTTGAGCTGAAGAGCTGAGGAACAGTGTCCAGGCCCAGAGTTCAAGTCCCATGACCAAAAAAAAAAAAAAAAAAAAGGACAGAGGAAGAGGATAGGATTCCATGATCTTTTTTGAAAGATCCCTTTTGGAAACATGCCTAGGACTTCTCATAAAAATGTGTCTCTCAAAGATTCTACCACCTTCCAGTAGCACCATCTTAGGGAACAAGCTTTGTTAACACATGGATCATCAGGGAATATTCACAATGCAAATATAGTAGTCAGGTTTACAGTTACTAGTTTCTCTCAAATTTTTGTGTGATATGGTCCATTTCTATTGAAATCTAGCAATAGTAAAGTTGATCTGGTAATGGGGAATTTTTATAGGCTTCTGCTAATGTCATCATGTTTCCAAACTCATCCCTTCCAATATTCTTTCTATATTTTTTTTGGGGGGTGTGCACACACATGCACCCATGCATGCACACATGTATGCATACACCAGTATTAGGGCTTGAACTCAGCACCTTAGCACTGTTTCTTTTCTCAAGACTGAAGCTCTATAACTGAAGTCACAACTCCATTTCTGGTACAGCAGTTAATTACAGATGAGCCTCCTGGATTTCCCTATCCTGAGCTAGCCTTGAACCATGATCCTCATATCTCAGCCTCCCAAGTAGCACTTATTATAGGCATGAGCCACTGGTGCCTGGCCAATATATTTTTAAAAGTCTCCTCATCACCTACTTTCATCGTCATTATATATCATATGCTTTCTGGAAAATATGTATTTCCTCATGCTCTTTCTTTCTGGAAGATCTTTCCTACCATCTTTTCTTAGTCTACTTCTTCCTACTGAAATAACCAAAACTCTCAACTGTTACCAAGTATAAAACAAATGTTCATAAAGGAGACAAATGCATTCTCATTGGTACTTTCATGATTTCTTCTTGTTGATATGCCCTACAGTATACCATGAAACACAGTCATGTGGTTTTTTTAGTATTTCCCCAGTTAGAACATTAAACTTAGAACATTAACAATGCTTTGTCCATGTTTATTTCCTTTACACAGCTCAACATTTCACATAACAAGGTCCCAAAGAGAAGTATGTTAAATGTAGTATAAGTATAGCTGCACTCCAAATGTAACTACACTACGAATGTTGTTTCCATACCCCAAAACAAACCTTGGAAGTATTATTATCCCTTTTCATAAAATAATTATACAAAGCATAGACAAGATTAATAACTTTAAAGCTATCCAGTTAATGATTAAAATTAGGTTCATGCCCAAGGTTGATTCCAATGTCCATGTGATTTTTTTTTTCCACCGCACACACCATTCTGATTCAATTAAATTTTAAGTAAGTGGAGATGACCTCACCAGGAATAAAATTTTTTAGAAGAAATATAATTGAATTAGATATGAGCCAGCTTTTTCTTTTACTGATCTTATTCTAGGTCTCTCTCTTTGATTTAAAATGTGAATGGATCTCAAGGTTTCTACTAAATTACTAGTTACCATACTCCTGAAGCCCTTTCCTGGGTATCTCTTTGCTTCTCCTAGATAATATGACTATTATCTGATTAGGACTTATTTAAAATAATTGAGCCCTATCATGCCTTGGGAATCTAAGTTCAATATGACCTAGAATACGGTTTTACTCTCATTGTCCTAGCTTACTAATGGCATCCTTAGTATACTTAACCTACCCTTACTGTGATCCAGAGATAGTGATCCATCTGTCCTTTCTGGAGGCAGCAGAGAAATAATATGCAGCAACTGTTGTTCACCAACCAGAAAAGTAATGGTTGAAAATGGTAAGGGTGGAAAAAACTCTTTAAAGCATGAACTGACCCAATTTGTTGCTGTGTTTTCTTTGGATCAAACAGAATTTTAAAGCTCTTTGACTTTATTGCCAATATTTAAAAGTTTGAAATCCCATTTTTAAAAATCTGTTTCTAACTTCTTTATTAAAAAATAGGAAGGTCTGATTATATTGGACTTTCGTTCTAGCATGAAACTATCCACTCAGGCTGAAGAGAAGCAAAGATGGCTAATTCCTCCATCTGCCGGCTTATGACTTCAGAATATGCAGCAAGCATGTAATAAATATATAGAAATGACATGTGTTGCTATGAGATCAACCAAGGTGATGGTTCGTAATAGAAAAACAACATGAAGCTAGATGTTCTGATCACTTATGCCACTGCTCTACTTATTAATCAACTTCTAGCAGCATATGAGCCTCTCATAAAATTACATATTTGGTAATTAAAAGGTAAAATCTAGCCAGGCACCAGTGGCTCCTGCCTGTAATCCTAGCTACTCAAGAAGCTGAGATCTGAGGATCACGGTTCAAAGCCAGCCCAGGCAGAAAAGTCCATGAAACTCTTATCTCCAATTTCCAGCAGAAAACAGGAAGTGGCATTATGGCTCAAATGGTAGAACACTCACTTGGAGCTGAAGAGCTGAGGGACAGCGCCCAGGCCCAGAGTTCAAGCCCCACGACTGACCCAAAAAACAAAGAATGAAAAAGTAAAATGTATTATAAAACGTCTGTCTATTGTTCCTTGGTTCTCTTAACCTTCCTCTTTTTTTGAAGGACAAATATATTTTTCAGGTAGGAGTGGCATCTTATCTGAGCAAATATGGAGAGACAGAATTCTGTACATGGAATAAAGTTTAGGGTTAACTTATATAAACTTAAGTGCTGGTCCTGGATTTATCTTATCCTAAACACAGTATTTTAAGAATTTTATTCATTTATTCAACAAATATTTATTGTCTACTATCATCAAGGAATTGTATTTGGCACTCACTACAGGATAAATAACATACTCATGTCCATACTCATAAATTAGTAGTGCCATCTGCAACAAAATCTCCAACAGTGAGAAATCTAGACATGTTTCTCCAGGCCTAAAACAGAATTTTCTTATAGGTCAGATAGTATAACATGCAATCTGCACAATGCATGGTCTTTTAAAAATCTAATAGTATTAATGGTAAATTAGAAATCTCAAATGAATTCAATGAATTAGTAATCAAATGATAGAACAAATTTTCTATAACTAAATATAAATACTAGTTTTTATACTAAATATAAATACTAGTTTTTATACTAAATATAAAATACTAGTTTTTAATGATCCATGTTTCTAAGCCAACAATTACATTCTTCTGTTTGGAGATTAATTTAAAAACATACCCATGATATAAGAATATTTGTATTTGAAGAAAAATTATCTGGCTATTCATAAAGTCATAGAGAAATTGTCTACTGTATAAGCATGTGAATAATTTCCTGAATCCCTACCTCAGGACTAAACTCCTACTTGCATTGTATTTCCTATCAGCTTTGGAAATAAAAATCACTCAAATATTCACCATATATTTAACAAAAATCTTTACCTCACAGATAAGAAGATGCAATGCCAAATACATGTCAATAATCTATGTAGTCAATTAAAATCCTAAAACTATTCTTTCTTGGAACTTGGAAAGCCATACATATTTATATGAAAGCCAAACATCTTATATGAAAGAACAAAGTGTCAATAAAAACTAAGAAACTCCTTGGAAAGAAAAGTAAGAGTGGGGAAAGTGGTAGTGGATGGGTGGGGGAGAATTGGTGGTATCAAAGGTTATCATGAAACTATAGTATTGGTTGTGAAGTATAGGAAATTGATATTTTTGTAGATAAGAAACAAATATTAAATTTTCAATGGTTCAATCTTACAATGAAGCTGGCATAGATAGATGATAGTGATAGATTGATAGATGGTAGATAGATGATAAATAGGTGGATAGAAAATATAAATAGATAATAAATAGGAAGATAGGTAGATAGGATAGATAGATAGATAGATAGATAAATAGATAGATAGATAGATAGATAGATAGATAGATAGATAGATAGATAGATAGATAGATAGATTAGATAGATAGATAGATAGATAGATAGATAGATAGATAGATAGATAGATAGATAGATAGATAGATAGAGATAGATAGATAGATAGATAGATAGATAGATAGATAGATAGATAGATGTGATAGGTGATAGATACTGGTATTGGTATGAAACCACAGAAAAGGAAAATCTATTATAGAATATAGAGAAAATAGGGATAGACAAAAATTATTTGGAAATGTGTGGCTTAAATTTCCATTAGAGATCATTGGAAGAAAAATAATAACAGTTGTTCCAATAATTACCAAACAGGAAAATAAAGTAGACGCCAACACTATTACCTAATACTAATACTATAAGGAGGTACAGCTATGCAGAATAAAGTCTACATATTCTAACCTTCCTTTCAGAAAGGTAGGGTTACTTGGTGCAAAGATCCCTCCCATGGGATTTAGTTGGATGTGTCCATACAAGGATTTCCAAGAACCTTCTTAAATGATAGCTGATACACCTACTATTTGCCCCTTTTTTCCTTTTATAACTTCGTCTTTCTAGATTTCTGCCTGAAGCCCAGCTAGATAAGAGCAGTATGTATAGCATGATAAGCACAGGAGAGAAACTTTCACCACGTGGGAGAAAAATAAGCTTCTAATCTTATTTAAGTCATATCATATTAGGTCTCTGCTCCTCACAGTCACAGTCAAGTCTAATTCTTTTTTTTTTTTTTTTTTGGTCAGTCATGGGGCTTGAACACTGGGCCTGGGTGCTGTCTCTCAGCTCTTCAGCTCAAGGCTAGCACTTTACCACTTGAGCCATGGCATCACTTCAAATTTTCTGCTGGTTAATTGGAGATAAGAGTCTTGCTGACTTTGCTGCCTGAATTGGCTTTGAACTCTGATCCCCAGAAGTCTGCCTCTTGAGCAGCTAAGATTATAGGTATGAGCCACCAGTGCCTGGCTAAGTCTAATTCTTGTAAGTACAAATCTGAATTAAAATGTCTTTTCTCCCCCTTTTTAAAAGAACTACAAGAAAGAAAAATAGAACTCATAGAAAGGACTCCACAAAGCATCCACATTTAATAGGCTAAATAGAAAGAGGATAAAATAAAGGAAAAGCTTTACGAGTTACAAACACAAAAGCTGTTGGAATACAGAGAATGAAGACAGAAGATCTTGCTCCTGGATTTGTCTAGAGTAGAAGGAAGTCACTGGTGCCTCTAGAGAGCTGTTTTCCAGGGTGACTAAGAAGCCAGTGAAACAATCCAGCACTCAAGGGATTACTGCCACTTACAGGTTACTTGGAAGCCTTCCAGTTCCACACAAACACAGCATTCAATTAGGTTCAGTGTTTGGGAGCTGTGGGTGTAATTAGGTTTACCTGATTCACCAAGACCTAGGCATAGCCCTTGCCCTGGATAATCTCATGGTGTCTTTGTTGTTGTTGTTTCCCTTTGCTCCCCAAATTAGAAAAATGTATAAAGATGCAGGGCACCAACATCAAATACAGTGAAAACAGGGGTTATACCATGGGGGAAGAACATACAAGAGAAACAAAAAAATCACATAGTATATTTTAAATACGTGAAAAACAATAACAAAAAAGAAACAACTACTTGTGTCCCTATCATGGGGTTCATTTCACTTAACATCATTTTGCAAGGTCATATGTACATAGCTTTTGATCTTTCCTGTTTGTCCTAGACTTATACTAATTGCAAATAAGGGAAACCATGGGACCTATGTTTCTTTGGGCTTGGCTTACTTCACTTAATATAATTTTTCCAAGTCTTTCCATTTCCTAACAAATGGAGCCATGTCATTCTTTCTGATGGAGGCATAGAATTTCATTGTATAGATATACCACATTTTCTTGATCCATTCATCTACTGAGGGGCATCTGGGTTGGTTCCATATCTTAGCTATGGTAAATAATGCTGCGATAAACATAGTTGTGCTGGTAGCTTTAGAACAGCCTTGTTTGTGATCGTTTGGGTAAATGCCCAAAAGTGGGATAGCTGGGGAGCTAGCTCTATGTGGAGTCTTTTGAGGAACCTCCATACTGCTTTCCAAAGTGGTTGAACAAGTTTATACTCCCTGTTGGTGTCTTTTTTATAGCTATGACACACCTAGCAAACATGTGTGGTCTACTCTAGCTGGACAAATAGGACAACTGCCAGTTCAACCCACCTTTCTCCTTAGCTCCATGAAAGAATATGTTTGCCTGTAGGCATTAGGAACAACTGACCTTTCCATGCCCTGAAATGAACTGCTTGGACTGTGATTAACAATATATTTTTGCTCATCTATAATACAAAATGACAAATCTTCTACAGATGCAATTACAAGGTGGACCAGATATTAATCATCAATCTCTCAGTACAGAAGCCATAAGTACCATATGAACATGGGGAGCACTTTTATCTTTACGAAGTACGAATGAGCATCTTATGACATAACCAGGGAGGTACTTTTGAAAATACATCCACAAACTGGAACCACATAGGCTAAATAATTTTGTTCATAAGAAACATTGAGGAGATTTCAGCTATTACAACATATAATACTTACTTAATACTATACTTACTTAACCTTAAACTAGAATTATCCATTCAAATAATAACCCATTTGAATAATCAGGGCACATGTAATAGGATAGATTTAGTAATAACCATCATTGGGTGTCATGGAGGCAACCACAAGTGTTACAATAGCAGGCATGCTCTGTCTCCATAAGAGGAAGACTGTTCAAAATGAAAGGTTAGCTTTCCCTGAAACCATCAGAAGATGGTAACTCCGAAAATTTCCCTTAGAATTTTCTTGACTTTATGGTCTTTTCCGTGTCAAACAACTTCACCATTAGACTGATAAAGGACTTGAACTTCAGCTAAGGTAACAGAGATAGTGTGCATGGCACAAAACAACTAGAAACACAGGAGGCCATGAACATCAGGAATACCTGGTAAGTTACTGTCCTGTTGCCTTAAAGCAATGTCACATCCTCCTGTAATACCTAGGCCCAAGCACTAAACATATTATTAAATAGCCTAGAATGCTTCTCATGTGTTGTACAAAATGAACAAGTCATGGCTTTTGCCTGGGTTATATAGACGGTATTACCTACATAACTATTACCTGTATTAACTATTACCTGCACTCCATTCTATGCCATCCAGTCTCCATTATTGCTACATGCTAAATCTGTCTGCTTGTAGAAGGACAAGGAAAATATGGAGAGGAAGGCAAAACCAGGAAAGGAAAGATAAACTAAAATTTGTTTCCCTAAAGAAAATTTAAAAACTTTCAAATGTTCCTGCTTTGGCCCTAATTGATCAAAATGCACCTAGAATTTCTGCCCTTTACACAGAGACCAAGACAGCAAACTGCAGGATACAGAATTGCTCCCCACAAATCAAGCCACAAGGTTACAAATATCCACACTCTTCACTGGAGGGGAACTGAGGTTGTTTGGTTCTAGGCAGACTCCTGCAGGTCAACCCCTTGACCTCCCAGAGGCTCACCTGGGCATCTCATGAACCAATAACAACAGTTGTCAACTTTGTACTAATCTATAACAGGGACTTACTCCATGTCTGTAATTCTAGATAAGGTGATCAAAGTATAATAAATCTTCATCCATGTAAAACTAGACAAGAAAAAAAAGTAAGTGTCCCAATGCAATGTACTATGCTAAAGATTTCTTGAAACATAATTTTTAGGAATATCTTAATGACTTGGTGGTAGCCAGAAATCTTACTTATTTAATGCCAATTTCTTCTCTGTTATCTTTCAAAGGTCTTTCTAAATTAGAGTTAAATGCCACAATATCAAAGTTCCAAGGCTCTTGAAAGTTTGGAGTTTATATCTGGTACACTGGGTATCTTTGGATTTATGTTTCTAAGTAGATTGTAAAATACTATATTGTGAGAAACTATATCATATACTCTATTTGCATAGCACTGAATGGTACCTCATAATGGCTAGTGGCTTTATCAATGAGCTAACAGGTCCTCAAAATACTCATTGTTGGTTGTGCTTTAATTATTTCAATGTCTGCTCACTCAAGAGTAATCCAAAAAAAACAATCTATTGACTGTTCACATCCTTGGCTCCCTTAACTTTTAATGAATTGAATTCTCCCTTCTAAGTTGACTGACATACCTAGTGTCATTGCTTTACTACATCTGTGGTCTCTTTAGCCACAACCAATAAACTATGAGCAAATACATTTTGATTCTCTAAATGGAAGACAGCTCATCTTCTCTATCTATAACACGCCTATCTTTCCTATGTCTATTTAAACCCTGTAAGTTCTATTTAGTCCCTTCTGAAATCTCTATCCATGGGGCTTTATCTTGCTTTAGACTTGTTCTCATTGATTATGTATATATAACCAGTAGTCAAGGTACCCCCTGTATTCATTTAGTATTTGTTATTAAGAAGTTAAAAGCAATGATCTATCAGACTTCTGTTTTCCAGTTCCATAAGAGCCTAGAGATCATCACTTTATCCTAACAACAAACAAATTGCTGAGCAGCATGAAAAATCACAACTTCAGTTATGTCGAAAACGAACTTTACAACTTTGGTGGGGGGGGGGAGGAGGGTTCGGTGGGGGATGGGGAGGGATGGGATGGGAAGAGGAAACAAAGGAGGAGGCTACAATGCTTGATAAGAAATGTACTCATTATCTTGCCCATGTAATTGTAACCCCTCTGTACAGTATTTTCACAATAAAAAAAAGAAAAATCACAACTTTTCTTAGATCCATAAGTGAGGTATAGACAGACACAGAGCAGAATGCAGCTCCCAGGATTAGAGACAAGAGAGACAAACAGACAAATACAGAGAGCCACAGCTTACCAGAAAGAGAATTACAAGTGGAAGCCACTGCAGCTCCTGTTGAACGAGACGGAAAACATGTTTGACAAATTTCTGGAAGCTCTCTATGAACAGATCTCAAAGGAAAATACTCCAGGATGATATAGTCACATGATTTCCCTCATACGTTTGCATTTCACTTCCAGAAACTTCAGTTCCCTTAACATTCACTGTAGTGTTCAGCAGAAGGAAGGCCGAAGGAACCATTTTGAAACACATCCAGCTGTCTCTCCTTTTAGCAAGGTCTGCCCTCAGGAGAAACTAGTTAATCAGAACCTAACCTGAGCCATATCACCAGGAAAAAAAGGATATACAACTGTAGCCTATTTTAGTCCTTCTCTCTAAGGGAAGAGAAAAGGATAGAGAAACATTTGAAAAGCTCACAGAGACTGAGCATCACTGAAAAATTAAGACTAGTAACAGCACTAAAGGACGCTGCTCTCCCCCACCCCACCAACACCTCGCTACTTTATCACTAAAGACCTTCAGTACTATCTTTTGCTTTTGTCTGCCTAACCAACTAGAAAGAAATTAGAAGGAAAAATATAAAGCCACCAAGCACAAGTGGAAAAGAAAGAGCAAGTATTGGAACCACACATGGAAAAAGTTGTTTTAATCAACAGACTAGGAATTTAAAACATTGATGATTCATATGATAAAAGTTCTTATGGATAAAGGAGGCCACACATAAGAACAAATAAGCAATGTAACCAGACAGAAATATTAAGAAAGGACCAAAAAGATATGTGAGCAGTCAAATGCATTATAATCAATATGAATGCCCTTCCTACACTGCAAACTGTCTGAGAAAAGAGTTATGACTTTGTAAATCATCTATAAGAATATACCAATAAAAAGTTGAACTAGGCCCAGAGTTCAGGCCCCACGACCAACAACAAAAAAAAAAGTTGAAAAAATTATATTAAGTGAAGTAAGCCAGGCCCAAAGAAACACAGGTCCCATGGTTTCCCTTATTTGCAATATCTAGTATATGTATGAGTCAAGTGGAAAAGGTCAGATAATGTGATGTTAGGAAAATGAACGCTTAGATATGTATTTTAATGTTTTTTCTTTCATGCATGTGTTTCTAACACATTTATAAGATTATTTCTTTGTTGCTTTGTATGTCCCTCCCCCACAGTATAACCCCTGCTTTCACTATATTTGATGTCAGTATAACTTGTGGAGGAGATGGGGAAAAACAAGTCGTTTAAGAATTCAGGTGGACCTGTTGCAACAATGAGAAGTACAAATTGTCATGTCAAAAATGAGCTTTACAAAAAATGCTATGTAAAAAAAAAAATGAGCTTTACAATGTCGGGGAAGGGGGGGAAGAATTGGGTGGGAGGGGGAGGGGGGAGGCTGCGAAGGGAGGTGAAGGGTAAACAAAGGAGGAGGCTGCAATGCTTGGTAAGAAATGTACCCATTATCCTGCCCATGTAATTGTAACCCCTCTGTACAGAATGTTCACAAATAAAATAAAATAAAATAAAAAGTTGAACTATCAACAGAAATCTCCAAAGCAAATCTCGTGAAAAGCAAAGAGAATAAAGACTGAAGAAAAATATTACAATAAAATATCCTAAGTCTCTTCACGAATGAACAAGTGTAACATGAATAATGAGAAGGACAAAAGAAAGAGAGACAAAGAACAAAATGTTTGAACCAATGACTGAGAATTACCCCAAATTACTGTTAAATGCTGAAGTACAGATTCAGGAAGCCAAGAGAACAACAAATAGTATAAATGCAATAAGAAGGAGGAAAAGGAAGAAGAGGAGAGGGAAGAGGAGCAGAAGCAGGAGGAGGAGGAAGAGGAGGAGGAAGAGGAAGAAGAGGAGGAGGAGGAGGGAATAAATATAAACAAAGAAAAAATCCTATATTTGAACATGTACTTTCAAATGATGGGAAATCAAAGAAAAACTGAAAGAAGCAGGGAAAGGCAGGAAGAGCAAATACTTTTCCTGTAGAGAAACAAATGAAATAATTTTATTTATTCAGAAAGTAATACAAATAAGAATTCAGTGAACTATTTAACAGGACTAAGAAAGAAGACAGACATTGGTGGCTCATGTCTGTAATCCTGAGAAGCTGAAATCTGGAGGATGGTGATTTAAGGTCAAGTTGAACAGAAAAGTCCAACAGACTCCATCTCCAAAATAACTGGTAAAATCCAGAACTGAGACATGGATCAAATAGTAGCACACCTACCACGCAAGCACAAGTACCAACCCCTGAGTTCAAATTACAGCATTGCAGGAAGGAAGGAAGGAAGGAGGGAAGGAAGGAAGGAAGGAAGGAGGGAGGGAAGGAAGGAAGGAAGGAAGGAAGGAAGGAAGGAAGGAAGGAAGGAAGGAAGGAAGGGAGAAGAAGAGGAAAGAGAGAGAAGGAGAGAGGGAGGGAAGGAATAAAGGAAAGAAAGAAAGAGAGAGAGAGAAAGACAGAAAGAAAGAAAGACAGAAAGAAAGAAAGAAAGAAAGAAAGAAAGAAAGAAAGAAAGAAAGAAAGAAAGAAAGAAAGAAAGAAAGAAAGAAAGAGAAAGAAAGAAAGAAAGTGATGAACCAAGAGTCCTGTACCCTTTAAAAGTGAAGGAGAGGAGAAAATCAGAGTAGAGGGATGTAGTAAAGGAAAAGAATAGAGGGAAGAAAACTAAGACCAAATTCTAAGTAAGAAAGAGTGAAGAAAAAACTTTTTTAAAAGGGGAAAGAGAAATATATATATATATATATATATATATTTATAATAAAAATTCAAACAATCATATATGTATGAAGTACTAATACTAATTAAAATAGATTGTGCAGTACAGAACTGGCTAATCAATTTATACTCTGAATTGAGTGTATGTACAGTTAAGGAGAAAGCCTAGTGATCAGCATAGGCTGTGTATCCAGTTGTGAACAGAACAGCAGTGAGGAAGAAATAAGATCAAATAGAGCTGTAGAAAAAAGAAAAAAGAAACAAAAATTAAAACAAAATCACACAAAAAAGTTGACAGAAAAAAGAGGTAACAGCGAATAAAAATAGTTGCAAAAAAGAAAAAAAAGAGCAATTTTTTTTTGCATTGGCTTTTTTTTTAATTTGTGAACATACTGTACAGAGGGGTTACAATTACATGGGCAGGATAATGTGTACATTTCTTACCAAGCATTGCAGCCTCCTCCTATGTTTACCCTTCACATCCCTTCCCAGCCTTCCCCCTCCCCCCCCAATCCCAATCCTTCTCTTCCCCCCCCCCCCACACACACTGACATTGTAAAGCTCGTTTTGGACATGACAACTTGTACTTCTCATTGTTGCAACAGGTCCACCTGAATCCTTAAATGACTTGGTTTTCCCCATCTCCTCCACAAGTTATACTGACATCAAATATAGTGAAAGCAGGGGTTATACTGTGGGGGAGGGACATACAAAGCAACAAAGAAATAATCTTATAAATGCGTTAGAAACACATGCATGAAAGAAAAAAAACATTAAAATACATATCTAAGGGTTCATTTTCCTAACATCACATTATCTGACCTTTTGCGCTTGACTCATGCATATACTAGATATTGCAAATAAGGGAAACCATGGGACCTGTGTTTCTTTGGGCCTGGCTTACTTCACTTAATATAATTTTTTCCAAGTTTTTCCATTTCCTAACAAATGGGGCAATGTCATTCTTTCTGATGGAGGCATAGAATTCCATTGTGTATATATACCACATTTTCTTGATCCATTCATCTACTGAGGGGCATGTGGGTTGGTTCCATATCTTAGCTATGGTAAATAATGCTGCAATAAACATAGTTGTGCTGGTAGCTTTAGTGTGGTCTTGTTTGTAAACATTTGGGTAAATGCCCAAAAGTGGGATTGCTGGGTCATAGGGGAGCTCTATGTGAAGTCTTTTGAGGAACCTCCATATTGCTTTCCAAAGTGGTTGAACAAGTTTACATTCCCACCAACAATGAAGTAAGGTTCCCTTCTGTCCACATCCCCTCCAGCATCTGTTGTTGTTAGAGTAAAAAGAGCAATTTTAAAATATATATATATATATTAAAAAATTATAATTGGGGGAAAAGGGGAAAAATGATCTTCTATTTATTTGGGGGGATCTTATGTCACCCCTCTTTCCGCATTTCAGTCCCTTGAGGTGTCTGATTTTCTTATGGTTATTGGTTTTCCCTGTAGCTTAGTTGATTTCTCAAATAAGCTTGTTTGGGTAGGAGGAAAAAAATTCTGCTTTACAGTCTTGGGAACTAAAAATCTGCTTTTTTTTTTTTTTTTTTTTTTGTAATGCCGGGAGGAGGTGGCTGGAGACTATAGGCACTCTACCACTTGAGCTATTACTCCAACCCTTCATGATTTTTTTGTTATTCTTCAAAAGGATTCTCACTTATTACCCAAGCTACCTGGAACATTAACCTCCTATCTATGTTTCTACGTAGCTAAAATAACAGGCACATGCCATCAAATACAGTGTTTTATTGGCTGAGATGGGAATCTCACAAGATTTTTTGCCCAGAATTTTCTTAAACCACAATCCTTCCAATCTCTGCCTCTTGAATAATTAGGATTACAAACATAACCACCATAACTGACTTCACTTTTCTTAATATTAACTTCTCTAGCAGCTAACCATTTATTCAAAGAATAATGGCAATTACATATGTGGTTACAAACATAAGCTATGTATAATAAAAATGAATGACAGCAATACCACAGGGATAGGAAAAAGAAGCCAGGGATATTTTGTTAGAAGGTACTTACACTACCTGTGAAAAAGTTTGATGCTTTTTGATACTGGTGTTAGATTCATTGTCATTGTATATCGAGTAATGCAAACTCAAGAGCCAACCACTTAAAAAGTAGATAGGCAAGAAAAGAAATAAAATGGTATCATATGAAAAAGACAAAGGGTGGAAAATTTAAATAGGAACAAAGAACAAGGGACACAAATATACAATGGTAATAAATATGATCAACGATATCATTAAACACACTGAACATCTATAGTCTAAATATACAAACTATAAGATAGAAATTATCAAGTAGATCAAGAGCCAGAACCAAACTATGTGTTTTGTATAAGAAACTCAACGTAAATATTAAGATGTATTTAGATGAAAGAATATGGGCAGAGAAATATATATGCTATGACTAATCAAAGAAGAAAAGTGAGATAGGAAGTTCATTTGAGACTTGAAAGCCAGCAAATTCTTAGAGACCAAGGAGGGTATTACATGGCCCAATTCTCTAAAATACATAGCAAACTTTAGTGCACATGTACCTAACAAGAGAATCACAAAGTGTATAGGTCAAAACTGATAGATAGACTTGCAAGGAGAAATAGATCAATTCACTATGGTAGTTGGATATGTCAACATCCCATTATCATAAGTGGGTAGGTTCAGGCAGGCAGAAAAATCAACAAGGTATTGGTGAATTCAATACCTTATAAATTGCTTATAATTGATTTCTATAAAGTATTTCTATGTCAGCAGAATATTCTATCACACACACACATAAACATACATTCAGTCACTCACTATCTCAGAATAAAAATCTCACTGCCTTGAAATATTCACAAGCAAAACCACATTCTGGGCCATAAGATGTAGATGAACAAATTTAAAAGAATAAAAATCATACAATGCCTGTTCTCAAATCACAATTAAACTTGAAAGAAATAACAGAAAGACCCTGAAATATCCAATGTATATGAAGATTAAACAACATACTTCTAAACAGCATGTGGGTAAAAAAATTGCTCACAGAAATTAAAGCATTTTGAACTAAATGAAACTGAGAACATGTCATCCTTTGTAGGATGTAGTCAAAGCATTGTTTACAGAGAAGTTTATAGCATTGAAAGCATATATTAGGGAAAAATAAAGACCCTAAGTCTTCATCTAAATGTCTAACCTTGGAAACTAGAAGGGGAATTTTAAATCTAAAGGAAGTAGAAGAGAATAAATAATAATAAAATTGAAAATAGGAAGCCAAAAGAAATACAAACCAAGTATATTTTGGATGAAATTAAAAACAGAAAATCAAGAAAAAATATAAAAAGATGTGTTTACTGATCTTTCAAAAGATTGATAAATGAGATCAGTCTCTAGCTAGACTAACTAATAAAGGAAGGCAGAGATACAAACCACTAATATCAAGAATGAGAAAAGGGACATCACCACCAACATCATAGCCAGTAAAATAATAAAAGAAGAATACTGTGGATAATTCTATGCCTCCAAATTCGGTAACTTAGATGAAATGCACTGATTCCTTGAAAGACACATGAAAAAAATGTAGAACTTGAGTGTCTCCATGTATTAAATAATTTAAAACAACAATTAATAATCTTCCCAAGAAGAAAGCTACAGGGTCAGCTGAGTGGTGCTGAACTCTACCAAACGTTTAAGAAAGAAATTATACCAGTTAAAATTTCTACCATATGAATGACAATCACACACACTGCTAAAGCAAAAGACATTTCCGGTTAACAATTGTTATCAAAGTACAGAAAGAACTATTATAACTCAACAGTAGGACAGGGGACATGGCCCATAAGATAGAGTGACTTTAGAGCAAGTACTAGATGCCCAAGTACTAGATGTCCAAACCCAGTACCATAAAAAAATAACATAGAAACAACACGTAAACAAATCCTCCACAGTAAGATAACAAACTGACAAGAATAAATGGAAGTAAGGATGTGGAGCATTAGCAACTCTCATTCATTGGCGGTGGGAATGCACAATGAGACAGTCACTTTGGAAAGTAGCAACCAAAATATGCAAAGAATATTAGTAACACCAAATGCCAGCAAGGACAGTAAAGAACTAAAAAGGTAGGTTGACAATTTCATACAAAACTAAAAAATATACTTATCATTCAATCCAGCAATTGTACTCCTAGATATTTGCCTGAAGGAATCAAAGATGTATATTTACATAAACATTTTCACACAGATGTTTTTTGCAACTTGACTCCCAATAGTGAAAAGTTAGAAGCAACCAAGATATCAGTGAGTAGATAAATACATGATGATACATCCAGAGAATTGAATAATATTCACCATTGAAATGAGCTATCACACCAATAAAAGGCTTCTGGAAGGGCCTTAAATGCCTATTTCTACATGAAAGAAAATCCATCTGAAGTGAGTCAGTTCTGTATGGTTCCAATTATGTGACATTTTGGAGAAGTAAAACTGTAGACAATGAAACAATCAGTGCTGCCAAGGGTTAGGGTCAGGAAAGATGCATAGACAGAATACAGAATTTGCAGGGCAGCAGAAATATTCTCTGATACTGTCATGACAGTTGTCAAGCCCCGTGAGATGAATGAACTGTAAGGTAGACCATGGATTCTGAGCCACCTTTGACAGTATAAGTTCATCAATTATGACACATGTATACTGCTGAGAAGGTATTGCTTATAGAGAGAGGAGGTGGCAGGAGGGCAGGGATACTTGTGCCTTCCTTTCAGTGTTTGTGTAAACCAAAACCTTCATGAAACCAATAAAGTCTCTTTCTCTTTGGGGAAGAAAAAAAATCTCTACGTTCAATTTTGATACCTTTGAATGATCCCAGTCCTTCCTCTCTTCTGGTTTGCTATCAGGTCCTACCTCTACAGCAATGGAATGAGTTCCTAACACGAGTTGTCCAATTCACATGCTTCCAGGAGAATAGGGCTGAACCCACCTGAACCGTCTGACTGCATGGAAGGCAGCTACTTTCCACCAGTCAGGTCACCCAGCATAAGGAGAAACTGGGTAGGGAGAAAAAGCAGACACCAGACAAAAGACCTAGCAAACACAAACATGTTCTAGTCCCTTGATCTGATTCAGCTGCTCCTGAGGCATTTCACCCCCATAATATGTAGGATTTGGTTATATCAGCCCATGAATTTCACTTCTTTAACATAGACTAATTTTGTCCCTTGAAAGATTTTGAGGAATGCACAACACGATTCTTGAAAGAGTCATGTCTTGATGGATTTAGTTTGTCTATTTTTGTACAGCAAATTGTACCTTGCCCAGGACCCTGCAAAGAATGCAAACCCAACAGTAGTTGTCCAAATAATGCTTTTGTTTGTTTTGTGTTTTTCTTGGGATTTTCCACTAAAATTCTAGGATGTTATAGAGCTGCTACAACTGTTAACCAAGTGCTACAAATATTAATGAAATTGTTATATATAAAACATAGTGAGTGATCTGAGTTTCCAGACATACTTTGGTTAAGTGGCCTGATTTCAGGAACAAATAGCATATATTTAACCATGTTTCACATATATTTCTTGTTATTAATGGACACCACCTCCATATGACATCATATCTTCATAACTTTGCACAGTGGAAAGTGCTTGGTATAAATGTGCTCCAATGTTTTCATTCCAACATTAATGCATTGCTGATCATCCAGCAAATAAAGTTCATGTAAATGTATGGAGTGTGTGTGTGTATGTGTGTGTGTGTGTGTGTGTGAGTGTGTGTGTGTGTGTGTGTGTGTGTGTGTGTGTGTGTGTGTGTGTTGCTTTAACCAACTCTTTGGAATGTTTTTTGCACTTCGAAAACCTGAGATGTAAAGCTAACAAACTTTGCTCCACAGTCTCTTAAACAGGCCTCTTTCCATGAATTCTGTGTGTGACTTGTTCATAAATATGGAAAGTATCTGAAGGTTTTCTTTCAACTTGTCCTAATTTCCTTGACGATCCTGGCACCCAGCATGAGATTAAAATAATCTGACATTGCTGCCTCTTTTGCCCAGGAATAGCAAGGAATAAATATCAGGATGATGAATTCTCTTTCCCTTGTCAACCATGAATGTGTTCCAGCCCGAGGCATGGTCTAGAAAGTAATTGAAAAATAAACAAATAGAATGAAAGAGTATCTCTATTCTTTTATTCAAAGTTTATTAAAATACAAGAACACATTGTAAAAGCACACATAGCACTCAGCACCAATATAATAACACTCTTTTCTACTGATAATCTCCAAGGCATTTCTTTTTCTGCCACTGAGAAGCAGAGATATACACACATACATTCATCATCACATTGACCCAGGACTCTTCACATGGTGTCCCCGAAGATTCTCCTTGCTAGGAATACTGAGATGGGGAGAGACAAACTAATGTGGCAACATCCAACCACTAACTGAGTGGGTAGCTCTTTCGTCAGTAGTTATCATTCGCACACTGGTAAACTCTGCACATCTCAGATTCCCTCTTCAGGTGCCCGATTTCTTGGGCTACTGAGTTCTGGAGATAATGTGATGCAAAACTAAATAAAACTGGCCAACATTCCCTACCCAATATCGTTGTAATTGCTTTGGTTATAAAGTACTGGATACTTATGTCTTCACATCCCCCAATCCTAACACACAGAAAAACCACACTGACCAGTGCCCTGGTCTGAAGCAGTCTTGAGAGAATTTTTATTTATTTCCCACTCCCTTCTGTGGGCTTCTTTCATTTTTGTGTTTACCTGTTTGCTTCTTTTTTTTTTAAAGATGGAGGGGGGAGGGCGGTTTGAGCCAAAATAGTGACTTCATTAAACATCTGCTGGATCTCCAAAGTCTCAGCAAATATTAAATAAACTCCCTGGAGCTCTAGTTGTTGCTGCCCAAGACAGGCCAGCAACCCTGACTTGCATGAGCTGTCTTGTTTGGATTTATCTGTACGTGTTTGCTTTCTGTTGGTTCAGACGCACCTTGGAACAGAGTGAGGTCTGTCAAGTCTCAGACCTGTCCAGTCTAGTGGCTACCTGGAACACAGGGCAGGAGGAAGTGGCCCAATGTTTTTCCTCATTCTGAAGTCACTCAATGACACTCAGCACCCTTCCTCCAGCCTAAGGAGTTTCTCTCCAAATCCTTTCCGCTTTAGTTCACCAAATCTTCAAGGATTAAGCCTTCCTTGTTAGCAACTTAGCTCACCCAGCCTTGGACTAGACTAAGGCAGTGCCACCTCCATGTGGCTATTTGTATTCATGTCTCATTCTGGAAGGCCACTTAAAACCAGAGGGTTTGGCTCCCATTTTAAGGCAAAGGGGGAAGGAGGAAGTTTGATTTGGGGTAGTATCACTGTTTTAATAATAACAATATTTTTTTAAAAAAACAACTATTGGGATTAAAAGACTCACTGTCAGTCTCCGCAGCTGAGAGACATGACATTACACATGTTCTGAAAATCTGTAAACATTTGCAGAGGTTTTTCAGTCATCTTTTAATGGAGCAGACATCAGAGTCCCACATTTTCCCCTCTGCGGTGGCCAAGGAATTCTAACTAAACTTATTTTCCAAACCATCAGTCAGAGGTCAGGTAAAACAATTGTCCAGGTTGATCTGCTTAGGATTTCCAAAGTGGGCATCCATATAGATTCACCACCAATTTCTCTTGGTATAGACAGAGCCTAGAGAGCTGGCCAAGGATACCTTGCAACCACCTGAGACATTTTTCTAAGGCACAAATATTGTCTCCCACCTACCCATCTGGTATTATATGCACAAGGCAATCCTCACACAGGACCTCACTATGCTTTATATTATATTTTAATTCAAGAACCCAAAGAGTGAATCCTACTCAAGCAAAATAATCAAAGGATAAGCATCTCTTGGTAATTGGAGGGGTGGGGGTGGGAAGTATTCAAATAAATTGATAGACTACTTAGATGTTAGGATTACCAAAAAAAGAATCAGGGACACGGTCCATAAATGAGGTGAAGACACAGAACCCATTGTTCTACCTCCAAAACGTGAATGCAGAGAGTTTGGAAGCTGTTACTTCAGCTATACAAAGCAAAAACAGTGACTATTTTGCCCCTCTAGAGGTCAGTTTGCATTTTTAATAGCTGTATGAAATGCATCTACACAACTGTGCGGGCATTTCATTCATGCCCATTCAAGAAAATCATTTTCCATTCCTCTAATGCTTTCTCAAAGCAATAAAGTTTTGAATAGTTCCAAGACATCTCTCAAACACTACATGTCTGAGTAAATCCAGATGCTACAATAATATCTAAAATTTCTTGGAAACAATTTCAATATTAGACAAGCTAATTCAGCTTTAAAATCTAAACTGTTAGCTCCATGTAAACACAGACTATAGGGAGAATGTGTATGCACTAAAAAGGAAGAATTCAGAGTCTTACATATTAAATATTAGCCTTGTGAGAATTAGAACTATAGCTCTTCAAAGGAAACATTCTTTGAGAAAGGTAGGCTAGGTGGGTGGGTTTTGGTAATCTAATAGTCTCTCTGAGAATATCAGCTTACGCACTGACTTTCCTTTTCTCTCCAAGAATGACTTCTTGTTAGCTTTCTAAAAAGAATACCAACAGGAAATCATAAAAATTTAAGTGGGGATACATAGGCCACAATATGACAGGCTTATCATAGCCTGATAAAGATCAAGCCATTCTACATCATGTAGGAGTTCTGAGTTTTATCAATTCTCTTTTCCCATTAGCCCTTCAACAACTTTTCTTCCCATATCTCTTCATTTTCTAATGAACCTGTCTTTTTCCCTGACAGTCAGCTTACATCTCTGAATGTTTATTTCTACTTCATTCCTCCAGTGGACTTCATCCAGAAGAAACTTCCATATGCGCATGTGCGCACACACACACACACACACACACACACACACACACACACACACACACACACACACACACACACACACACACACACAACCTTCTCTTTCTTTAAAAAAAATATAACAAAAGGAGGTGGCTTTCCATTATCCTTTTCCCTAGACAACTGGCATAGTATAAACCAAACTCCTCCCCCCACCAGCTTTCCTGACATCCTGTTCCATTATCGTTCATGTAGAACAAAGGGCAATGATGTGGGCATAGCACCACCAATTTTGCATTTGGCTTCTCAACATTATTTTGAAGATAAAAATCAGTTGGGGGGGGATGGGCACTGATAAACCCTCACTGGAAGGATTAACAAAGAATCTAAATCTCTTTTCCATATGACTTTACAGCAATTAATCACATAACATCATATGTTTGAAATTTTCCATTTCTTTGTTTTATGTGCAGAACTTAAAATACTGGAAAGCTTAAATTTTGCCATCAGAAAATCATCAGTCATAATACAGCCATAATAGATGAACAGTATGCCAGGTAGTGAGATGACTGATTTGTCCCTGCTTTTTTTTATTTGCTATTTTCTTTCTTGCAACCCGGTTCACACTTTTTTTTTAATATCATTTCAGACAACTAGTTTAGAAAGATACTTTTCATTTTAAAGGGTATTTTCCTATTTTGTTTTATGATCCAGTTATTAATGGAATGATTGTAAAGATTTTGATTTGGACCCTTAAATATGATCATATATTATGATTTGATAATACCTTCAAACTTTAAAAAATTGTGATGCAAAATTGGCTAACCTCTTCTTTTCGGGGTTGATGACCTTTAGCCATTACGTATGAGAAAAATCAAATCACTTATTTTAATAGAGACTCATGATATATATGTATAGTTACATATATATATGATTATACTCATATACACTGATTGCTAATCCTTGATTACATGGGAACAAAAGAAGTCTTAAGTCTAAATTCAAATGTCATTCCCTGAAACTAAGTATTACTTCCTACCAAAGCCCCCAGCATCATTAGTAGGACTTATCTCAAAAAATACCTGCCTCTTCTATTCTGCAACAGAAGAAAGGGTATTTGTTTGTGTTACTCATTCACTTCAGTTCACCAATTTAAGAAGAAAAGAGGGCTGTAGCTGAACATCTAGGGTATATGCCTCCCATCCCCTTTAGCTCGTCATTGAGAGGAAATATTGCCACAAAGAATGGGACTAAAGACCATGAGCAGAGTCACGTGACAGCTGCAGGAATTGGGGAGGTATAGACCAGCACCATTAGATTCACTGGTTTTCCCTTTAATAGATTTCATAGGATGTAATTCACTCACTGAAAATATATACATGGCATACGTGGTTTGTAAAGTATTCCCACAAAAAATAATCATTAGTACAAATATCTAACTTTTTTTCCTTTCCATCCTTTTTTCCTCCTCAATCTAGATGTGGCAAATGCCTTGCTTTCAGATGGATTTTTCTCTATACCATTTTTTAGCTGAGCATTTTCTTTGTCCAGTTATATGCATGTTTCTATGTGTCTGTGGCTAACGTGTTAGTCTCATGTTCTACAAGGTGAAATACTATGGCATGTTCTAATCTTTCTGCCCCTTTTTGCTTACTTTGTTGATTTCACTTCCTTCTAGTTCTTTCTACATTTGCCAGATTTCAGATGATCATTCCAACCCTCAAGGTTGAGGTATGTGCAAATACACCTGGTAATTCTAGGCTATGGTGACTGGCCCAGAGCATTCTACAACTAGATTCTAACATACTGAACACCACATGGGCCTCACCACATGGCCTGGGTTCAAGGATGCTTTATTATGTTAAGTACCTGGAAATTTTCCAATTGGGATCTATCCATGCTGTCTAAACTCTTAAGGCAATACACTTAATCATAACAAGGATGGTGGTTTCCCTAACATAGTCATTATTCAGGTAACTCTTCCTCTGGTCCCAATGCATAGATGAGCAGTGTTGCTTCTCTCTCAAGGAAGAATGGACACACATTGACTCAGATCCAACTTGGATCTTTTCACTCAGGGCTTTTCACTAAGAAGAGAGGTAACAGGGCTACTAATCAGGGAACCAAGTATTGAGCTGTTAGAGGTCTATGTTCTTCTGACAGGTAAATTCCTGCCTTTGTGTAAGGCAATCGGACTCAGTTGAAATAGCGGATGCCGTTCTCAGTTTCCTTTCCTTTACATATTTTTTTTGAAAAAAAAAATTCTATTACAATCATACCTTGAACCAGCTAATCTAGAATTCATCTCTTGCTGAAATTCTTCTCTAGCCAACGCCGGACTTCTTGAAGGTTGTAGCAGAAAGGGCCCTTTCCTCCTAGATAAGCAATTTTTTGTCTCTGCACAATGCACACACGTTCAAAGGCTACCCCATAAGCTACGTTGGCGTTATTGTCCATACGGTCAGCCACAACTCGACACTGGGGCGGCAAGGAGAAACGCTCCAGAAGCTGGTGGGCTGCTGCGCATCGATCTTGCAAGTTCCGATGTTTCTTCACCTCAAAAGACAAAGAGGAGTCCCCGGGCACCGCCCACCCATCGGAAGGGTGGGCCTCGTCGATGTAGACTAGCAGGAAGTCAGCCACCGAGGAGAACTCTTCCACCAGTTTGCGGAAGGCTGGCAGCTGGCTGGTGAAGGGCGGTCAAGTGGCGGATCCGAAGTTGACCACTAGTGGGCGATCGGCATGAGCAAAGTCAAGAAGATGGCACTCGGCCCCATCAGGTGTCTTCTCCTGGGTACCACTTGCACTACTGTCACCTCCTTCAGGGTTAGACACGTGCACCACGCTGGAATTGGGGGCATCTTCACCCAGTTTCACCTGATGGTGAAAAAGAAAAAGAATTACACACACACGCACACAACACAAGGAAAGAGAATCCTGCCTTAGACACCAATTGGCTCTTCCTTCAAAGGAGCTGGCAAATGTATTAATTTGAGTCAAAAGGTATCATGGCAGGTAATGTAAAGAATGGCCAAAACAGAATCAAACTCTTCTCCCCCCCCCCCTCTCTCCTGTACAGTCATCAAAGGTAATTGCTTTTTGTCGTCAAAGGCACTGGAGCCAACTCTTTTCATAATTAAGTGGAGGCTGGTATTTTTTACACTATCCTTGCTTTGCTGTCAATACCTAGCAAGACTTTTATAACACATGATTAATTGGCTTCATTTTAAAAGTTAGAAGCAAATGGTCTACTTTAAGACAAATTATCAGAGTCTTGGGACAGATTGCCTCTTTTCCAATCCTAAAATACCCAGGCAGAAGCAGAACTGTCAAGTACCATGCTAAATTATTTTTCATCTCCACAAATAGACAGTAGTCCCACTGCACTATTCCTGGACAAGAGGTCTAAACAACCAGAATCCAGCATTCATAAGCAAGATTACTTCACTTACTTTACTCGGGAGTCTCTCTCTTCCTTGAAATGGTGATAATGCTTGACTTCTCTTTATTTGGTTATGGGAGGCTTAGATAAGGAAAAGTTTTCAGCTACAAGTCATATGTTTTCATTATCAGATAGCCACTGCACTATGTGAAGCACAGTACTATGTTTCCTGGGAAATTCTGTGATTGGAATAAAGAAATTGTCCTGAGAAGAGATTTGGATTTGCCTCAATATGGGACCCTCCCTGGAGGTTTCCGCAGCTACTAATTTTATTATAGTTCTTATATCTTGAAACTTACAATGCCTACTTTAAAAAAAAAACAAATGAACAAAAATACAATTATTCCAGAATCCTACTTTTAGCTAAGTTTTCATCATCTCTATTGTATGTGTCCTTTCTATTGTGTTTGGTTTTTCTCCTTCTATCTAGGAAGTCACAAACCATCTACTCTCCTACCAGATAATTTACCTACAAGAACTTCTGAGTGATTTTGTAAAGAAAAGTATTAGAAAAGATGGAGATAAAATTGCTCCATGTGGCCCCTTTGCACATGGTGTAAATAGTGGAACACAGGATAATGAAAGAAAGTTGGTGGTCTTTGGATTTGTAAATTGTTAATAAAAAACAGGCACCATAAAAGAGCCAACTACTTCAGTTTGAATTAACACAATTGGATCTCTCCCTACAATGGTTTACTCAAAGCCAATAACAATAGGGATAGTTTATGAACATGCAATTGATTTTTATACACTATGCTTAATATTACAAAACACTTCCAACTGGATCAACTTATTTCCTTTGTATAAGTGCAGCCATATAACACTGCTGCTGTTAACTGGAGCCACTTAGAAATGAATTGCTAATGAAGCCACAATCCCAACTGATAGAGCACAATCAAAGGCTTTTCTTTAAAAGCTTCCATCTAATGATAAGGCATAACTCACTTTAACATGGAGAAAGAATCTAAGTTCTATTTTTTTCCCTCTCAAAAATTGTAGAAGTAGCGGAGGGTGGGGGGCAGTTGAAACAAGTACTATTAATAGGATATTCTTTCTTCTTAGAAAAGGCAGTTGTTGATGTAATTTAAATAAGTACAATTTCAGTTACCATCAGGGAGATAGTTATTGATTTCTATTCAATTTCTTGGCTAATTTGCAAGTGATGTTAGATGGACCAGTCTAACCTAAGTCACTTTTAACTATGTTATTTCACGCAAATTACATTTACATTTGTTTTTGAGGTACTAAAGTACCCTTCTTCCCACTTAAAGATGGGCACTGTAAAGACATTATAAATCTAGTAAAGTATGGGTCCTCTTGATACTTCTTTGTAGATTTAAGTAGTTTATAATATTGTTATCACCTTTCCATTAGATCTTTCCTACAAAGTACTCACAATTCTAGGATCATTGTTGGTTGGTTGGTTGGTTGGTTGGTTTTGACAATATTGTATGTTCTATGTCCCTCCATACAGTGTGATAAGAAAAATGCTGTCAGAACAGTATGTGACAGAGGCGTCCTGTTAAGCAAGCAAGCCCACACACATGAGAAAAATAACCTCTTCATTGCAGAACGGTTTTGGAGTCACTGTCAAGAGCCTTGCACAATGGTGCGGCTGTGATAAAGGGCATCAGACCCTCTGACCCTCACCCAGGCACACTGGTTGATCCTTGTGTTATTTTTGACTATTTACCTAAGTCTCCCACCCTGATGTTTCAGTCTCAAGTAAGTTCCTGTTACCTGCAGTTAATTTTCTTAGAAAGTAAAAAGCATTTCTCTGTTAAAGACAACATATAGTTCTTCCTAAAACATGGACTGATTCTTAGAAAATTTAAAGTATCTCACTATCACTCCAAAATGAAAAAAAAAATAGGAAAGTTATCAATTATGCAATGCTCCTAAATGCAGAGTAACATTTCTTAAGTCTAAGAAATACATTAAAAGAAAGTATGCAGAGCCGGGAGCCAGTGGCTCAGGCTTACAATCCTAGCTACTCAGGAGGCTGAGATCTGAGGATCGTGGTTCAAAGCCAGCCCAGGCAAGAAAGTCTATGAGACTCTTCTCTCCAATAAACCACCAGAAAACCAGAAGTGGTGCTGTGGCTCAAGTGGTAGAGCGCTAGCTGTAAGCTGAAGAGCTGAGGGACAGTGCTCAGACCCCAGAGTTCAAGCCTTATGATTGACAAAAGGAAGAAAGAAAGAAAGAAAGAAAGAAAGAAAGAAAGAAAGAAAGAAAGAAAGAAAGAAAGAAAGAAAAAGAAAGAAAGAAAGAAAGAAAGAAAGAAAGAAAGAAAGAAAGAAAGAAAGAAAGAAAGAAAGAAAATGCTGAGTGAGTTACTGAACAAATGCTTGTATTCCAGGTTAATAAAGTGCTTTATACTGAATAGTCACCTTGACTTGAAGTGAGAATCATATTGAGGTGATGGATGAGTAATCTGAGCCAGAACATTCAGAAATATTCATCCTGGTATCTCCTGAAACAGACAGCCATAATCAACACCCAATGCTGATTGGCTGGTTTGGGTGGGTTTTTGTTTGCTGGTTTTGTTTTTGCTTTTTTTTTTTTTTAGTAACACTAGAGTTTGAACTCAGTGCTTTGTGCTTGCTTTGGCTTGCACTGTCCACTTGAGCCAAATCTCCAGCCTAGCTTTTTGCTGGTTATTTTGGAAATGGAGTCTTGAAGACTTTTCTATCCCAAACTAGCTTTGAACTGCAATCCTCTGGATCTCAGGCTCCCAATTACCTAGGATTACAGACAGGATCTACAGGCATTTGACCAAACATCTCTTGATCAGCAAACAGATATGTCAATCCTCTTTGTTGAGAAACTCTAGGACCCTCGTGTACACTAGAATGTCACTAACAGATACCTTTATAAATAAAGGGAACAAGATAAAATAAAATGAATAGTAAATTCTATTAATAAAATGAAAGAAAAACATACATCTTTGATCTATAAATTCCAATGAGCAGGCCAGTAGTCTTACTTTTTATAACTATCCTATAATAATCATGAGTTTGTCCATCTTTACTAAAACCTAGTGGAGGATACATTAGCTAAAATAAAGAAAAAGACACTTGGGATGCATCTTTTAACAACATTACTGTTCCTTCTCATTTGTTTGATCACCAACCTCTATTAGATCAGGTTGCTTTTTTCTTGGTGCAGGTACTCAGGTTTCAACTGAGAACCAGAGCCCTACCCTTTAGCTCTTTCCTTCAAGTCTGATACTCTACCACTTGAGCCAGACCTCCTCTACAGGCTGATTAATTGGACATAGGAGTTCCGACATAAGGCTGGCTTCAAACTGTGATCCTCCCATCCCAGCCCCCTGAGTCGCTAGGATTACAGGAGTGAACCACCAGTGCAGAGCTCTATCAGAATTCCAAATGGAGTTTCCTGGTTTTGCTTGGTTAGCAGCCTTGCTACGATGGAATGGGAGAATCACCATGGAAGATTCTTTGCTCTCCCAGAAGCAAAGCATTCCTTGACACAGAGCCAAAGTGATGAAGAAAATAAAGTTGGTCCCATAATAACATTTTGTCGGCAGGAAAAGAAGCTCAACAAAAACAAGTTATCCCCTGGTACTCCCAAACTTTGTTTTAATTTCCCACAGTGGCACAGAAAGTCTCCTGGCCACAAGTTACCTATCATCTTAATTTCTCCTTCTTAGAGGGTTTGTGTTTGGTTTTTGTCCTTAATGAGACATATTTGCCAAAGAGGCATTCAAAAGGCATTTTTTTTTTACTCTTGCGGAAGAGTAATTAGGTCGGTACCTCTTTCTTTGCCAGCATTAGCCGCTCTAAAGAGAACCCTGCCCGGTATTTAATGCCCAAACACAAGGAGCATCGTTTCCACTAATTGGTCTTGAAGTTCCGATGTTCCCAAAGGGTCTCTTTATTTTTGCAAGGATCAGAAAGGACATACGTAAGACGTGATAACGTCATCACTGACTTTTCTCTCCCTCATCTGCGCTATTACCGTAATCTTCTCTGGTGCTTTTGTAATCAACATGGACACAACACCAACAATGGAAGTGAATGAACCATTTGCATGTTTACAACACGACATCTCTGAGCCAAGTTTAAAGGTTGCAATGGACGTGTTTGTAATACATAGCATCTCCTTGATGATATCTTTCCCTAGCCACGTTTAATGCATAGGGATAAGCGATAATGCTATTTTATAGCATGTGGATTGTTTGAGGCCAGGAAATAAAAGAGCCATTCATCAAATATAGAAATATGGAAATAGAGCATATGCTACTAACCTTTTTTTTTCATAGCATGAAAAGGGACTCTGATTTTTTTTAAAAAAAAATCGTATAATCTCATGATAAATGGTAAAGCAAATGATAAAAAAAGGGGGGTGAGGCTGTTTAGCAGAGTATTTACATACAGTTCTTGCTATCCTAAGCCAGTGAAATGGCTTTATTAACTCTCAGAAAGTGTCCATTTTCTTGACATAATGACCAGGCTACATCAATGTCCTTAGACAAACAAGCATTAAGCAGATTCAGTTCCCTATTTGCAATACCCTGGAAAATACAACCCCAAGACCTATCATTCCCAATGCTTTGCCCAAGTCATGGACAAGCCCTGGCTGTGGCCTTCTTTGCATAATCTGGGGACCATTTCTCTCTTAAAAGAGCCATTTTCCATTGTACAATCCCGTGTCAAAAGGCTGGAGGTGAATGAAGAGGGGGAGGAGAAGGTTAAAGAGACCCTTTCAAAACCCAAATTATATGTTCAAATGAATATGTTTTCTGTGCCTCTGCAATATTAACCGTGCAGAAACTAAACTGCTTGTCAGCTTCTATACGGTGTATTTACTTTTACACTTCATTTAGGTAAGAGCCAGACAGGACAGTTTGCTTATTGGGTGCATTTTGAGTCTTCAAGCACCAGCACAAGGATACAGTGTTCAGAAGTGACAGTGACTTTAGAAACTTGAATAACTCACCTCTGTTATTTACCTCAGCTCTCTCATGAATTTCTATAGGCTCTTTTCAATCAATAGTGTACAGAGAACCCCAACCACTTACCAAACACCCGTGATCTTGGAAAGCTTCTCCATAAAGTTCATTTTGAATCCCTCACACCATTTTAATGAAAAGAGCATTTTCTTTCTTATTTGTGTGTGTGTGTGTGTGTGTGTGTGTGTGTGTGTGTGATCTCGCCTTTGTTATCAGTATAGGATACACACATTTATCCCACTGTCTTCCAATATCTTTCCAGTCACTGACAGTCAACGACCAGCAGGATAAAGAAGAAGAAATGACATGTCTAATTGTATCACGTGTGGAAATCGCCTCTTGGAAAACTCTGCTTCTACATAATGTAGTCAAGATTATGAAATCCTGTGATGCCATCTCAGACAGAGACTCCTTCAGTGTCTCTCGAAATGGCCACACCCAAAGACAGTGGCACAGATGACACCAGCATTTGGTGACATGATTCAACCTGTTGAAGAGGTTTGAAGTCACTCGCAAATGCCACCACAGCAACCATTACCCTAGCCATACAACCAAGCTGTATTCACAAGGTTTCCATTCATTACACACCCAGTTCAGTCTTGTCTCTAAATATAAAGTTCCTGGGGTTGCTCCCGCACATGACAGGTATTGAATAAATCATTATAATAACATCCATCATGAACTTGGTCACTAATCAGATCAATGTTCAGAGACAAAGAATATACAGACAATATACCAAAAGAAAAAACAAATCACTCATCCTCCTCAAATTCCTGGAATATGAGTAACAACCTATTACAACACAATGGGGCAGTATATATTAAAGAAAAAGTTTATTATCGAGCCATTTGTTTGTTTTTCCATCTCAGTCTCAATAGGCTGCTTAATGGGAAAGACATCTCATGTAATATTTGTGGATAACATTTCAGTCATCATAGTCAATGTGAAAGATGATACTTGATTTAGATATAGATGCATATATGATTTTCTATAAATGCAATTTTTTTTAAAGTTTTAATTAGCTGGGAGCTGGTGGTTCACTCCTGTAATCCTAGCTACTCAGGAGGCTGAGATCTGAGGATCGTGATTTGTGATTGGAAGCCAGCCCAGCTAGGAAAGTCCATGAGACTCTTAACTCCAATAAACAAAACAGAGAAAGCCAGAAGTGGTGCTGTGGCTCTTGTGATTGAGTGCTAGCCTTGAGCTAAAGAAACTTGGGACAGAACTCAGGCATTGAGTTCAAGCCCCAGGACTGGCAAAAAGAAAAAGAAAAAAAGATCAAAAACATTTCAAAAGCAGAAGTCAGTTATCTTTCACAAAAACTAAGAGTTTGCTATATTGAGATCAAAGCACTGATATTTCTATTTCTCTAAGACATGAAATAGAGATATGGTGAAAAAAGTACTGATGAATAATACTTTTATATATGTGCTGTTCCCCTTCAAATTTCCAACCCCTAAAGAAAACCTAAAAATCTCACATTCATTTACAGTTTTGCGAGAATGGAATGAGAGAATGAATATTTTAGTATCTCCTTGCTCATTCTTCCCCCTTGCCTGTACATACCTGGTAAGTGTGAATTTGCATATTTCAACTCCAAGCTTTCATTCATACTCTCATGAAGAGATTCCCATTCCCTAATACGAGGTCTGACTATTCACATGCCTTTAGATTAATAAAAACAGCTCTTTTTCAGGTTCCTCTCGATAATCACAGCATGTATTGTAGTAAAAATGTCTCCAGTGCATCATAGACATTCACTTTCTGGACATTGGATTTCAGTGGAACCATTCTGCCTTGGATTCTTTCATTCTTTCACTTTAACTGGTACCAAGTTTTATTTTTCTAGTCTTTATTTATGGAGGACTCATTTCCTTCCCCTTGTAGTATTCTGAGTTTCCATCAGTATTTCTGAAGTTCTGCCTGCCTAAATTGTACTACTTCATTGAACACCTGGCTTCAATATTCCTCTCAAACCTCCTTCCCTGACATCCTGAGCAAGGGCTCCCAAACACTGCCAGGAGAACCAATGCTAGTTCCTTCACTACCAACTTCTGCCACATGAGTTCATTCTTTCTAACCCCAGGGAGTCTTCAGGAGTCACACAGGGAGTAAAGAGTAAGGAACAAATTGACACAGGACAGGGCCAAAATGTTCCCCCTTTCCCCTTAAGATCTCGCTTGAAAATGCTCCACCAGTCTCTCGGGAGCATAAAAGTTGGAAACACCAGAATTTTTTTCTCTCAGAAGCAAAGATCACTCAATGAGGCTTTCCAACAGTATGGGGGTGCAGGTCTCCATGGGGAATGGAGACCACTGCTCCTATGCTTTCAAAGCATGAGACTGAAATGAACCCACAAAACCCATCTGCTTTTTTTCTAAGACAACTTGTTTTCACTTTTGAGAAAGTAGGTGTGTAGATCTGGCATCTCTGACAGCCAGGACTCACAGCTTCCTTTTGCAAATGGGTAAGTAGTCATGAGGAACCCTCCCCCAGCCCCCTACAAGGGCTCACAAGGTTTACTTTCCTTGAACCCTTCACCTCCAGAAACACAGTGGCTATGGTGCCATCAGCATTTTGTTGGTGACGCTGACATTTTCAAAGAAGAAAAGAGAAAGTCCTAGACTTATCTTTCCTAGGACACCTCACTAACCTCCTATCCAGAAAAGCATCATAATTTCAGCTGATGCCAAGAGTAGAACAAACCCACCATTCTCCCCTCCTCTCATCTCCAACATTTTTTTTTCTGATTTTGCCCCAAATTATTTTCCAGGCATCATACCCTCTACTCGAATAAATACATAATCACAAGGTCAATAGCAATCCTTAGTCAAAAGACTCTTGGTTACAGATTCATTCCTATCTCTCCCTCCACGTCTAACCTACGTGACAGGTGTAAATGCACAGACACAACCACTAGGCATGCCCCCAGCTCTCATCTCAATGTTCCCCCTCCCCCCCCACACACACACGCCACGCCCTCTAATCCCCAATCTTGGAATCCCTGGCCCCTGGACCCAGACAGGGGGCGTAGCTCACCTGTTTGTAGGCATCCAGAAGGAAGCTCTTCCAGACGCACCGCAGTCCCTCTGAGGTCAGCATGCGACGCGACTCCCTGCGAGCGGCCTTGGAGCAGCTCAAGAGCAGCACCACGTGCTTGAGCAGAATGACCGAGTCATAGAGCGCCAGGAAGAGGCAGTTGGAGAAAAATACTGGCAGAATTTGGAGTGTGATCAGCAAGTCTACGCTGAGGATACCCATCTTCTTGCCTCCTGAGTCAGTCCCCTTGTGTGCTCTGATTTCCCCTTCGCCCTCTTATTTAAAAGGAGTATGGTGGGAGAGGGGGGGGGGGAGGAGGAGGAAGGTGAGGGGGAGGGGGAGGGGGGAGAGAAGAAGAAGGAAAAAAAAAACTAAATTAAAAGGAAGCCCAAGTTGTCTCCTCTTTCAAAGAAGTAGAAATGGCAAGACCAAGTTCAGTCTCTGCAGCCCAGCAGTTGGAGTGTGCCCATCAATTCATTCAATTCGGAGCTGCTGCTTTTTTTTTTTTTTTCAGGATTTAAGATGTTAAAAAAAAAAAAAGCTGGCGAGCCAGTCCCTAATCCAGTTACCCCTGTCAGAGTCCGTTAGAGACTTTCATTTCCAAACACCTATGAGACTCAGGCGCAGATGGCAAATTTGTTTTTTCTTTAGCTCTTCATTGTCTCTCTTTAAATGCAGCCCTGTTTCTTCCTTGAATTGCCAGAGTTTTGTTGTTGCTTTTTGTTTTTTTTTTCCTTTTTTTTTAAATGTGCTTTAAGGGTAGCTCTCTCGCTCTCTTTCTGTACTCCGTTTGAAACACACTTTCAGCTCTCCCAGACCAGACGGGCTCCCGTCTCCCTTCTCCAGGAGCGACTGACTCCTTTTCCTCCCTCCCTCCAGCTTTTCCTTCCTGCTATCTGTCTGTGGTACAAAGTGCCTCTCTCTGCAGCCCAGTGAGCCTCCCCGAAGTCTTTTATACATTCCCTGGCTAATTGCTGCAATAGAGAAATGAAAGCCTAATCTTGCTAAAGATCTTGACGTCATTGAGAAAGAGGGCTTTACTTTGGCCAGGACTGCAGTGAATAGAAAAGCAAAACTCAACAACTTTTTTTTTTTTTTCAGAAGGGGTTGGGGAGAGACAGTGGAATTTTGTTTTGTGATTTAAAGAGAGAGAGGGAGGGAGGGATGAAGGAAGGGGAAAAGGGAGGGAGGGAAAAAATTAATACCTTTGACAGCTTTCAGGAACTGCTTCCAAACTTTGGAGAAAGTAATTTAATATAATGTGTTGATTAATATGATAATACTCTCTCCTCTGATTATCATTTTTATTAACTTAATCAGGAGTTTCCGAGAAAAGGGCTCTAGGCAGGCAGGTAGAAAAGAGGAAGAGTGAATAATCACAGATGGTCTTTGCTCCATTTTTAAGAAGATAGAAATGTTTACATGTGGCCTTTACACCGATCTATATATCTCCTTATCAGGTCTGTGACCTAGAAATACTTTTAAGCTATAATCTTTTTAAGAAAATCCAATGTGTGGTGGAAAACTTTTTGTTAACTCTCTTGAGTATCAACACAACATTTCTTGACAGCTTCATGCAGAAACTTAATATAAGTTTTCAGTCTTATTGAAGCTTCCAATATTTAAAAAAAAATCCTCAAGACACAGACAGAGCTTAGTCACTGGAATTTTATGTGGCATTAGATCTAAGAAATACATTATTAGTAGGACAGGCTGTATGTTCAGCACTTGCTCTTCTTCTGTTAGCATAACCTCTAAGAGCAAACCTCCCAAAATGTCTTAAGTGGTTAGACACAAACTCTGTATTGGATTAAATGCTACTTTGATCTCAATGATTTACCTCTCTCAGAGCTTAGGCTGTTAAGACAGTTATTTAGATAGATAATACTGTGTTCCATTCACCTCACCCTAGTTTTCCTTCCTCTCATCTAACAGTTTGCCCCTAAGAATTATGATTTCTTGAAAGGAGTGGCAAGTCCAGACACAGGAAGCGAGGTATAAAATTGCTGTCAAAAATGTATTGGCTGGGAGCTGGGAAGGAGGCTCAGTGGTAGAGTGCTTGGCATTGCATGCATGAGGCCCTGGGTTTGATTCCACAGTACCACATAAACAGAAAAGGCCAGAGTGGTGCTGTGGCTCAAGTGATAGAGCACTAGCTTGAGCTGAACAGCTGAGGGACAGCACCCAGGCCCAGAGTTCAGGCCCCACAATTCACACACAAACACACACACACACACACACACACACACACACACACACACACACACACTATATATATATATATGTATATATACACACACCATATATATACATATATGTATATATACATATATATACACATATATATGTGTACATATACATATATATGCATATGTATATGTATGTATATACATATATGAATGTATATACATATACATATATATGTATATATGTGTGTGTATATATATGGTATGTGTGTATATATACACACATATATACACACACATATATACATATATATACATACATACACACATATATGTATGTATGTATATGGGCTGTGTTTTCCCTGTGTGTATTGCTCAGATTAAGCATCACCCAAGCAATGGATGCAAACTGTGGTCTGTCGATTGTGGTATTTTGGTCCTGGGGCTAAATGCTCCAGACATAATTTAAAAGATTAGAGCAGAAGTTATTCATAGCTGGGCCCACGTGGGTTCCATTCTGCTTATGGATGTGTTGTTTGGTTGGCAGTGTGCTTTCTACTTTTTTTTTTTAAGTGATGACGGAAGAGGACTTTAGGCTTTGTGTGACCAATGATTTTTGTCCAATTTGTCCTTGTGGTCTCTATTGGCCTCTGCGAAGCTCAGCTCCTTGAGGATGTGTGTTGTGAATGAATGATGGGTACGTGGAAGGCCTCCACACTAGGGGGCACCCTTCACATATGACATGTTGCAGGGCCGGGGAGAGATGCTCAGGAATTGTAAACCACAATGGCATGTGCCTGGCCTTCCCCACACACCCAACCCTCATCGCTCCCTACCATCTGGTTCCTTCATGGTGACCATCAGTTTAGCCCCATTGTGAGTTTGGATTTGTATCCTATGGACTAAATGTTGAAAGAAGAGGCTAGAAAAATTAACATGTATATTGTCCAAAATTTGCCCAAGAACTAGCATGCCATTGTTAGGAAAAGAGAATGAATTATCTATAGACTTAGACATATCTTCCAGTTTTCCATTCAAGCCTCTCCATGTCCTTGGGGGGAGAGGGGTGGGAAAGGAGAAAAGCCAAAGAGAAGGAGAAGGAGGTAGGAACATAGGTTTCAACTGGTGGACATGGGGAGGCAAAGCCTTCATGCCAGGCAGTGTCAGCCAACAATGACAGAGGTGTGGACACAGGAAATGATGCTTCTCCTTACTGCTCAAGCCAGTCTTCACATTTCCCCCTTCCTTAGACATTCATTTCACTTTGTTTGAATGACACCAGGGCTCCTGTGAGGCAGAGACTTCTCCTGCTATAAACCAGTTTCTCTCTCACTTGTCATTGGCTCTCAAGGATGGAAGTCTATTTGGAACTATCCAGCCAAGGAGAGGGATTAGTGGAAAATCAGGGGGGAAAAGCCTTATTAATTCAGAGTTCAAAGTACATTCAGACTACAAGTGGTTATAAGTCAAACTTACAACTCTGTGGGGTCTTATTTGTACATTTTTCTTTCATTTCTTTTCCCCTCCTTCCTGGCATCCTGCCTTTCTTTCCTTTCTTTGCTTTTTTTTTTAAAAAGAAGAAATCAGAAGCATTCAAAGAAAATGAAGAAAAAAGGAAAAAAAGCAGGCACATGGCCAACCTTGTTTTTTATCATTTGTCAGATTTTGTTTCTAAATAAATGAATCACAAAGACAAGAGCCAAACTTTTCTTCCAAACTGATAATGTATCCATCTCAGAAATCATAGTTCTCCAAAGCTATTTTTATTTTTTATACATAGTTCACAAGGCTTGTGGCAATTATATTTATCACTGATCTTCAAGTAATTTTATGTCCATGAAATAAGCATCATAAGGTCACAGGGTGATTTTCCCCTTGACACAAAGGAGAAACAGAGGGTGAACTCAGTTGGCATTTCAAGTGTATGGGAAATGTCTCCAAACTCTAAACCTCACTATTGTCCTTATTGTTTTGTGGATCCTGGTGGCTGTTCTGAAAATCAAAACTCTTGCTGAAGGCTGAGTGGTAATTTTATCTTCTAAATTGCAAAAACTATCTGGGATTTAACATCTGTTTGATATTGCCCCAACTCAAGCTCTTGGTTTAGATTTCATATGACTAGTGAAAACGTTCAGATATCTTCTTGGTTGTGTTCTTAGCAATCAACATTGTAATGAGTTAAATGCAAACCAGCATATGACAAGTTGGTTGAATTTCCCCATACAATGTTATATGCAGGAGGTTTTAAATTCTCAAAACACACACAACAGGCAGAAGGCTTTGGGCTTTTTAATATGTACAGAACCACTGTATAATTGTTTAATTGTTTTGTCCTCTTTCCATAGTTTGAGAGCATCATATCCTGCCATTGCTTTCTTTTGGTTGGAAAAAAATACAAGTGACATGTCTTCCTTTGGCCTATGTGCATCTTGGCTCCTAAATTGAGACTGAGAAAGAAAAATTGGATGAACTAAAACCAGAGTTTCAGAAAATTTCAAACGTAACAGTTGCTGCTACTACCTAATACTTCCTTAGTTTTTTTATCTGAAAGAACAAAAGAGCACCCAAAGAATTCTGTGTTTACAATTCATGCTGTGGACCATTAAGAAGACAGTGTTGTAACATTTTATTCCTTCTGATTTGTCAAATCCATAACAAAAATGGGGCTTGTTACTTTATTAAAAACTTATGAAACAAATACAATTATAAATCCACAAATGTCTAAATAGGACAGGTGAGTTGACTAGGTATTTTCAAATATGGCTACCATATGTACCTCTCATGAAATACTTCGCTCTTAAGATGTCAGGTGCTGGTGGCTCAGGCTGTAATCCTTGCTACTTAGGAAGTGGAGATCTGAGAATCGTGGCTCAAAGCCAGCCTGGGCAGCAAAGTCCATGAGACCCTTATCTCCAATTAACCACCAGGAAACCAGAAGCGGAGCTGTGGCTTAAAGTGGTAAAGCAATAGTCCTGAGCACAAAAGTTCAAGGTTAGTGCCTAGATTCATGCCCTACATCTGACAAAAAAAAAAAAGAAAGAAAATGCAACTCTTACCAGAGAAAGGAAACTGTACAAGTTGCACAACTATACAACCTCTGGTGAGCCCTGATTGTGCCTGAGAGGGAGTTCTGATGAAAGGTTTAGACCACAATTACTCCATCAATCCAAATTCCCCGTGGGCCCATCCATTCTGCAAACACAGCCATGTTCCTTGCCTGTGATGAAAGAAGAAGCTCAATGGATAAAATATATAATCCCACAGTAAACCTTGACACACCTTGAGCAAAGCAACCCAGGGCTGAGGCAGGGAAGGCAGGCGCTGTGGGAGGTGAGAAATCCTCTCCCTACAGCCCTTCCTTCTCAAGCTGGCGCTGGCAGAACACAATCTGGAGGTGCTAATGCTCTCTTCCTTCAGGAACTGCTGCTGCTCTTTTTTTTTTTTCTCTCCAAGCTGCCTACTGGCAAGCAGAGAAAGGAAAGGCAAGACAAGGGGGAAATAAAAGGAGGGGAAATCAAACACTTCACAAGAAAAGGAAGAGAAACATGGTCACAAGGAGGAAAAGGAAAGAGTAGAGAAAAGCCTGTAGAGGCTGCCATGGGAGAGCCAGTGACTGCCAATTGTGGCAATGTATTTTGTGAGGAAGAGAGCTGTCCAGACCCTGGCTGGCAGCCACAATCTCGCTTCACAGACGCAACTATCTAACTGTTAAGAAGCAAGATCCATCCTCTGCTACTGACTTGGTTTGCACCAAAATGATAGCCATTTCTCAAACTTCATGACCCCAAACTTCTGCAGGTGCCCTGAGGCTCTTTTGAATATATCTTAGTTCTGAGAATTGTTTTTGAACCTCTAAAGATACTCTAAGGTGGGATTGATGGCAGAGAGGATACCAGAGGGGAAGTAAGCAGTTCTGTGACACTGTGCCTGGTTTTTTGGTCCCACTGCACAAAAAGCCCTCAGAGTAAAGAAACTGAACGCATTCTTCCTTTTCTGAAAATAGGATGGAATCACTGCATTCTTCTTATATCCATTACCCAAAGCAGTAGACTAAAAGAAACAAAGGGAAAAAGGTCCAAAATAGTCCACCACTTTTAAAACACCTATACTTTGGTGCATTCCACAGTTAGAAGAACCCACCAAATGGGGTTCAGATTCATAATAAAATAGGTCATTCTTCCTAAATGGTTTTACAGCATCTGTCTGCTAAAGTCAAGAACACGCAGGGTGGTAAAGGTGAAGGTACATGCTGGCTCATGCCATTCTAGAGGTAATGGTGTGGTTGGTGCTTACTGAGAGTGAGCGATGCAACACTTCCTCAAGACTGAGGAGAAGCTAATGTGCAGAGGAGGTAAATGGAGTGCTGTATTCTAACCCCAGTGCACACAGTGAAGCTATAGAATTAATTACAGCATGATATGGTAATAAAATACTTGCAACAAGGATGGTGGGACAGGGTGGTACATTACAAAGGGAAGTTCTGAAAATGCTTAGTGGAATGGTTCTGAGGGTAGGGAAGAAAGCTAGCAAGATAATCTCTCACAACCTTTATGAGCCTAGAGTGTCATGAAGAGAAGGGTTTAGAATAAATTAGCATCTAACACACGCCCACACACATAAAACCACGCAAGTAAGATAATGGCAGAATGAAATATTCATAAATTATTGTTCTGGTTCCATTTTAATTTTAAAGACTATCTCTCCATCAGATTAAATAAATCTCTTTTTCTTTTTGCTTTTGTAAGAGGTGGGAGACAGGAAAGGATTAGTGTAAAAGTGCAAGTACAAAATACAAGGCTGAGATTTCAATCTATTTTTAAAGCCAATCTCATTTATTAGATGGATACTAGGAATCTTTTATGAAGAGGATACAACCACTTAGCTAAATGATTATTTTCACAACATATATAAACAAATTCCCAAATAGCCACATTTTGCTTTCTCAAGGGAATTTTCTATTACATTCTATTAAAGATTTTAAATCTGCCTCCCCTCTCCCCAAACCAATATAGTTTATGATTTTTGCATTAGCAATGAACTAAATGACATGAAAACCCAAGAACATCAGAGAAAAATTCCTATTGCTTCCTGAAAAATGCTAATAATAGCTCACTCAGCAATTTTGTGTTTACTTCTTATCTTTCAGGAAATATCATAGTCTGATAAGACTCCAGTCACAAGACACAGAACCTATTTCTGGAAACATACAGGCCTGTATAACCAGAAACAAATCTCTGACACTATTTTTCCTGCCTGTAAAATGGGTTTAAAATGCCTTCTTATACTTATGCAATGTTGATGAGTAATACATCTAGGCTTATAGGCAACATAGACTTGTTATGAAACTATTCAAAAAAGCATCTTGACTCATAACTTTACTCAGACTGACCTTAGTTATTATATTGCTTTTTTATTTTATTTTTTGCAACTTTTTAATTGTGATTAAGGGATTACATAAATTTCACAGTATTGTGGGATAGTGGTAGTTAAAGTCACAAATACATTCTAACCTTCATGGGGCAAATTGTTTTTATCATGGTCTATAAAGTTTATGAGTTCTATGAGCTTTGAGAATACAGTTATTTCTTCCACATCGGGTGACATGTACATTTCTTTCCTTTTGCTTAGATTCCTTTTAAACATAACTTTTCTCCTGGCAAACAAGGTATGATTATTGGCTTGAATTACAAACCTATGCGATAACTAGATCAAAACTGTATATGTAGTAAAAACTAGGAAAGATTATCTACAATAAACACTATGTCTAAGGAGTAACAATAGTAAGACTGAATCTTTGTCCTAATTCAACACTGAACAGAACCTGATTGAGAGCCTTCAGGAGAGAGTCATCCTCTGTTTCTAAATTATTTACCATGTAGCATTCCGTTCATCTTCCATGATTTTAGGGAGAATCTTAGAAACACTAGTCAAGTATTTGTGACCCAAGAAAACTATTGCTTCTTTACGGTTCCTGGGCCAGAAAGGATGAGAAGTAGCGAAACTTTCAGAAAGGAAGAAAACCATAAACATTTTAATAAACCATGACTAAGACCTCAACAAAACTCAATAACTACCAATATTTTGGCTTTCATCATCATTCAGAGATAGTTTTATTCATCCTGACACACTGAACTATTTTCTTGTGATATGGGGGTGCCTCAGAACTGTGATCTCAATGTTGTGGGTAGAGTCAATGGTGATGTACCCTTAGCATGCTGAGTCAAAGGGAGCTGGAGGGGAACAGACAAAAGGCAGAGTAAAAAGAGGTGGAAGGTAGGGATGGATGACACATGTCAAATTTGAGGAAAGTAAAGAAACAGAAAAAACCGTAAGGGTTTGCTCAATAAGTATATAAAATTAGAAGTCAGGAGGTAGGATATTTTCCTTTCCTAGATGTAGCCCCTGTGTAAGGATATGGGATATTTGGGGAGAATAGAAAAAAAGGAACAGAAACAAAATATAAATTTTTTTTTTAAAAAAAGGATGTGCATACCTGTATTCCCAGCACTTCAGAAGCTGAAGCAGGAGGAGTGTGAATTCGAGGCTAACATGTACTATTCAGTGAAGTTGTATAGAGGATATATGCTGGAAACTAAGAAAAAGTTGTTGGCAGTGCTCTTCCCATTTAACGATTACATCCGTGAGTTGCAGGGAACATAATGACCAGACCAAGATCTAGATCTCCAAAGCCACACGTGCATATAACCTAGGGCCATTTCTTTCCTTTTTAGGTTATTCGGGTATTACTAGCATCTTTCTGGGATCCTTCTGCTCTACCTACACAGGTCTATGGATAAGTGAGAAGAAACTCCTCCAGTTATTCACAGCCATTATTGTTTGTAATTGTTAGCCAGCAGCCGCAGAAGAGCACAGTGGCTAGCAGTAGTGGATATACTTTAGAGTCAGTGCCCCTGTACTGGTCCTGCTCAGTGGGCCCAAGGAAACTGTGCATTGGTGGTAGTGTGTGCTACAGCTCTCTTTCCACAACCAGAGTCCATAGTTTCTTCTTCAAACTCTTCTTCACACCTTCTGACTCTGCTGCTGGGTTGGCTCTGGCCACCCCTAACTGTTGCTCTTGACTCCAACCATTGCTTTTACCCCTAGCTTTACTTTGTGTTACTAACTCAGCTGCCACCTTCATGATAAAAACCAGAAGCAGGCAAGAAAGGCCACTGAAGAGAAACCACTGGATTTATCATTGCAACATGGGGAGGACGGGGCGGGGGGGTGCCAAAACCGGGGACCGGGGATTGTCTCCTGGCTGACGCAAAATGATATGGCCAACCTGAAAGGTTGATAAAAACCAGAACAGAGGTACGACCAGAGTATCTGTACCAATCAGGGTAGTTTCCATGCGAATGAAGGTCTGGCTTGACACATGTCATGGCACCACAAAACAGCTCCTATCCTCTGTCACAGCTGTCTCTTATGCAAATGAAGGATGATGCCTCCACCAATCACAGCTCTTCTATTAGTCTACTAATGGCTGTCTTTCCCATTGGGCCTGAGTGGGAATAGATGGAAGTTTACAGAGGCAAGGTCCAGGGCAGGCTGTCAGATTGGACAGTAGCTTCAGGAGCTGGAGATATGCTTTAGCAGCAAGCAGTTGCGGTTGTTGTGTAGTTCCCTCAAAATGTCTGTGGGGTGTTCCAAGTAACCAGCACTGGCATGAGGGCAGTCTGGTTGCGGTTTGGCTCACAGTCGTTTGCTCAAAGCAGCCAGGGCATCAGGGAAGGGTCTAACAATCGTCCATTAGGGAATAAAACGAGCCCATTTCCAAGTTCATTTAAAGGAAGATAAAATAAAAAATAAAATGTGTACTTACAATAATAGCTTATTATTAATGGTACTCTCTCAATGCTTCTCAACTCCTGTCCTAATGTCCCAAGGTAAGGTATGACCTTACCATCACATTCACAAGTCTCTCCCCAAGGTATGCTCATAAAGCACTTTGAGATTCTAAGTTAATAACTAGAGAACAGTGTCACCTTTGCAATCTCAATGCTACTGTGGTGGGGGGGGGGGAGGAAGGGACTTACTCTAAAATGACTCTAATATGATTATCTAATTTTTCTTTGTACAGGTCCTGGGGCTTGAACTCAGAGCCTGGAGCTTTTGTGTTCAAACCAAAGCTTCACTTTTGGCTTTTTTTTTTTTTTGGATAGTTAATGAAGATAAGAGTCTCACAGGCCTTCCAGCCAGGGCTGGCTTCCAATCAAGATCCTCTGATGCTGGTAGCTAGGATTACAATGGCATCTGGCTAGGATTTCCTCCTTGCATCATTATGAGTAATGGTTTCCTTTACCCCTTATGATAAATCACCATTATAATGCTTAGGAAATAGAATTAGAGACACTGAATATCTTGACTTCTTGGAGACTGTGTGAACCAGTTCACAAAAAAAGATGTAAAATTAAGATTATATAAAAATAGAAAATATTTAAAAAGTAAAGACCCTCTGGTACTTGTGCATTCATGAAAATCCTTGCTTCTGTATTTAGGCTACAAATGACGGAAGAAAAGCAGGTAAGCACTATGATTTGAGAGAGAGTTTTGTCTGGCGCCAGTGGCTTAGATCTGTAATTCTAGGTACTCAGGAGGCTGAGGTCTGAGGATCACAGTTCAAAGACAGCCTAGGCAGGAAAGTCCAGGAGACTTTTCTTTTCATGATGATTTCAAAAACATTACTTAAATTATATTTTTCATCTTGATTAAAAAAAATTAGAAATGGCTTTCCCGAACATGTTCAAAGACCACAAAATAGTCTGGGAGATAGATGTAAGCCAAAGTGAGAGGAATCCGTGAGCACAATGTCAACTCCCACTTCCACGCAGAAGGTGTCTTACCCGCCGGAGAGCTCCACGTCCCTGCAGAGTCTGAGAGTCACCGTTCAGATTCGCAAAGGGCAGTGTAACAGACATCTTGGCAAGTGAAGTGCAGATAGTGTTATTGCTTCATCACAAGACATAGAGAGGAGACATTGTGGTGGAGGTGTAGCCAGCAATGCTAAAGGGGAGAAGTCTGAGGTGGGGTTCCTTCAGCTTGAGGCAGATTGACCTCTGGGGAGAGAGAAGAGGAGGGGATCTAGTGACTCCTGACATTATCCCCTCCCAGGTTTTCGCATGAGAGGTTAAGAGTTGCCAAAAGGAGACTGTCACATGGTTCAGGCAGAAAAGAGTTTATAGGGGGTAGGGGGAGAGCATACTATCAGCCCACATGAGATGGAAGAACAGAAGGGAGGAGAAGAAGAGAAAGAGAGAAGAGGCTCTGGGAGACTCCTATCTCCACTTAACCACCAAAAAGCTGGAAGTGGAGCTGTGGCTCAAGTGGTAGAGCACTAGCCTTGAAAAAGTTACAAGATAGTGCCAGACCCTGAGCTCAAGCCCAAGTATCAGAACAAACAAATGGGGAAGTTTTACTATGGAACAATTCAAACAGTGGCAAAAGCAGAGAGCGGTGAACCAGCACGCTTCGATTCCCAGTGCCCTCCCAGTCCCTTTGATTATGAAGGGGGTTTTAGTAAAGTGTTTGATATTACGAAAATATCTATCCTTTTTAGCTTACTATATCAGTTACGTAGCTAATTGATTTATTATCTTACGTTTAACTTTTTCTCACTGTTTGACAATCATCTGTTGTTACCGAATAAGTGAAAAATAGATATATCTCTCTATCATTCTGGACTATACACCAATCTATCATCAGAGTGCATGCATGCTACTGTGACAGCTGTTGTTTTTTTTTTTTTTTTAAGACATAGACAGAAAATAAAGCTATAACGTTTTCCACAAATTGTTGGATCACGGTCAATTCCTTTTATCCACTCATTTTAATGGTATGCAGAATACATGCTGTTTTTAAAGTGAGAATGCTTTTAAATTATGAGATGGTCTCCATTTACTCATTTATATCCATCCCAATGGATATAATATATCACAAAGTATGACATGAAATTCCCCACTACATCGTAAGAACCTTCTAATAAAACAAAAGCAGATAACAATTCATAGAGGTTATCTATATCATGCTAATAATATGGTTTGTTATTGTTTTGTTTCTTTATTGCGTATGTGTGCTTATAACAGGTCTGGAATTCAGGGCCTGTATTCTCACTTGGTTTTTTCACTCAAGGCTGGTGATCTACCACTTGAGCCATACCTCTGCTTCTGGGTTCTACTTGTTAGGTTGAGAGGAGAATCTCCTGAACTTCTCTATCTGGGATAGCTTTGAATCATGATCCTCACATCTCAACCTCTTGGATGGCTAAGGTTACAAGTCGAAGTCACCAGCACCCAGTGCTGTTTCTTCATGTAAAATTTCTCATAGAAAAAATTTCATTGGGGGCTGGGAAGATGGCTCAGTGGTAGAGCACGTGCCTTGCATGCCTGAGGCCCTGGGTTCGATTCCTCAGCACCACATAAGCAAAAAGAAAAAAGCCGGAAGTGGCACTGTGGCTCAAGTGGTAGAGTGCTAGCCTTGAGCTGAAGAGCTGAGGGACAGTGCCCAGGCCCAGAGTTCAGGCCCCACAACCGGACCCCCCAAAAAAATTTCATTGATATAAATCATTCAATTTTTCCATAGACTCAAACAGATCATGAAACTAAGATTTAACTTTTTATTGAAATCCAGAATAGTTCCATATGCCTTATTCTCTGAAGACAATCTCTTCCCTTGAGTAATCAGACTTTTGCTATAGGTAAAAATCACTTTCATTGAAGATCTGACATCTTTTCAGTCAGAAAAACCTCATGTCCAGAGTGATGGATGAATGCTTTAGAAGGTTTTATGAAAAATATAATATATATCATTTCTCTATATCACTAATCACTGAGAGAGATAAGAGTGAAAGATAAGGATATTTGTTATGCTTTATTTTCTGCAACAGAAGGTGTAACATTTTTACCTGATCTGATACTTTCAATAGTGTCCTTGTATATGCATGTACATTAAATTTTGTAGGTATGCATTGTTATATTGAAAACCATATTCAAATAATAAATCTGGATACATGATTACTTTTTTTCCTTTAGAATATAAAAGTGCCAGGGCAATCTGCTTGCTATGATCAGATACCAGAGAGCTAAACATTGAGTGATATCCAACTTTTATGAGACACATAAAAATGAAATAAAAATAGATAAGAAGATAAACACTTGAAAGAGATAAACACTGTCAAACAGAAATGATTACAAAGTTTGTATCAATCTACATTTTTCATTGTTTGCTGCTTACCTGGTTTTCCTCACTATGAATTTCTTTTGCTCATTTCCTTTCTCTTAATGATGTATATGTTTCCATAATCACTCACATTAAAAAATGTGAACCAAGATACCATTGATATTTATTGGGCAGAAATCTCGAATGTTTCATCAAGCAATTTGCATATTTTTACCTTGGAAAATTTGAGTTCCTTTATAATTAATTTTTTACAAATATATTCTCTGGATCGTATGAAATCATAACCTTTTTTTAACCAATAAAATAGCAGTTCCCTATGGCTTAACACAATACTTACAAAAAAGAAGAAAATCAAGAATTGCCATTGTACTGGAACTGTGTAATGGTTATTTCTTGGTGGAATGCACCAAGAAAAAATGGAACTAGTGTACCCTTAACATTGAAATTTTATTTCATTGAATTATAGAATATTAATAATGAAAAATTAATATGATTTTTAGTCTGACTCATCAATGAATATGTTACTGACTAACATAACCCTGTTACTAACATAACCCTTAGAAGAAAGTGCGTATCTGACCCATTAATTTGGGCTAAAGAAATCATCATGCTTTCTTCAAATGATCACAATCTATCTAATCACTATTTAGTTAGTGATAAAGGGTTACTGTTTACAGCCAGGTGCTCAGACCTGTAATTCTAGCTGCTCAGGAGGCTGAGATCTGAGGATTTTGAAGCCATCCCAGGCAGGAAAGTCCAGGAGACTCTTATCTACAACTAACGACCAAAAAGCTGGAAGTGGAACTGTGGCTCAAGTGGGAGAACCCTCATCTTCAGCAAAAATTCTCAGGGACGGTACCCAGACCTAGAATACAAGCCCTAGGACTGGCACCAAAAAAGTTTCAATGTTGGGCTGGGAATGTGGCTTAGTGGTAGAGTGCTTGCCTAGCATGCATTAAGCCCTGGTATGATTCTTCAGTACCATTTAAACAGAAAAAGCCAGAAGTGGTGCTGTGGCTCAAGTGGTAGAGTGCTAGCCTTGAGCAAAAGAAGCTCAGGGACAGTGCCCAGGCCTTGAGTTCAAGCCCAAGAACTGGCACCAAAAAATTTTTAAAAAGTCAATGTTTATAGAATCCAGTAGTTGTAGTTATACTACAATGATGCTGGGGGGAGGAACAATGTAAAATTTGTAGAGGTAAAAGGGACTTGATAGGAGACAGGCTCAAGGAGTTATATCAGGTATGGCCCTCAATTTATCTTAATGCACTCAATTTCAATGTGAAAGTTTGAAATTAAGTATGTGTCACTATGTTATTTTCAAAATTAATATTGCATCTTTAACCGAAAAACACACTGATATTATCCGTCATTATATATTTCAGATGCACTCCTATCAAGCTCATGAAATTGGTGTTCGTTGTCCCCACTGAATGTCAATAAATTTTTAAATAATATAATCTGTGACTTCTGTATTTAGAATTGAATCTATCAAGTAGTATAACGAATTGAAACAACAAACACTTTCTAAGTGATATTGAGACTTTTGCATAGCTACAAATAAAGAGAACATCATGATTTCTGGTCTATTTGTGAACATTCAGTTGATCTTCGGCAGTTTATTTTGAGTAGATCTGCTTTGGCAGATTTTGTACCAAACTGATGAATTTCACTGAACCAGTAACTATACTCGCTCCATCCCGAGACAGTCAACGGAAGTGACACTGTCTATTATAACCCATTTCTTTTTCTCAGTGAGAATACTAATAGGTTCAGCCACTAGAACCTGTTTTACTCAAGCCAGTCGATGTGGTCATAATTAACAATGATACAAGAGGCCGTGAAGTTCATCCTCAAAAGCTGCATTGTCCATTGCCTATAAAACTTTCCAGCATACCATAATAATATAAAAAACTTCACTGTAAGTCATGTGTACTGTTTAAGAAAGAGCTTCTCAAACTAAGCATTATTTACATTTGGGGATGGGAAGCTCTTTGTTGTAGGAGGGCTGTTCTATATATTACAGAATGCCTGACAGTCTCTATTCATTAGATGTCAGTACTATACCAGGAATAACAATAAAAAAAAAGGCTTTAAGCCAGGTGCTGGTGGCTTTACACCTGTAATGCTAGGTACTCAGGAGGCTGAGATCTGAGCATCATGGTTCGAAGCCAATCAGGGAAGAAAAATTTGTGAGACTCTTATCTCCAGTTAGCCAACAAAAAGGCAGAAGACTCAAGTGCTAAAGTGCCAGTCCTAGTGAAAAGGCTAAGGGACGGTGCCCAAGCCCTGATTTCAAGCCCTAGTGCCAGCACATAGGCAAAAAAGTCTCCAGTCATGTCACATGGCCTCTGGGAAACAAAATTACCTATAATGGAAAACCCCTGCTTGGAGCAAGTATTCACATTAAACATTAGTACAGCGAGTCAGCTGATTTGATATGAAGATGTAAACTTGGAGCTAAGACACTCATACAGTGGGATGGCTTTAAAGAAAATAAGTTCACAAGACCAGCCAGCAAAGTCCCTCTTTAACCCTGAAAACAGGCTTCTTGAAATGAGTAGTTGTCAATTTATTTTGTCATAAGCCAATTTTGAGGCTGACCTCTAGGTAGATAATACATATTCCACTTCTCATGGTCACTTTTCACCTGTTAGGTTTCTGAGAAAGGGAAGCCAATCCCTGATTTACAGGGCTTATGCAGATACTCAAGGGCACGCCTGTATTCAGGGAAGCTTTCTTCATAAATGTATCTAGAACATAAGGAGCAGCTAGCTGTTCGTGCATTAGACATGAGCAGTGTCATTAATTTAAGTGGTCGACAGGTACATTTTTCATTTCCTGGATGATTTAGTGCAGAAGAAAAGGATTTAAGAGAAGGCCAGCTGAGATGATTTCACTCTTTTATTTTTTTCCTTCCCCCAAAGGAGATTGCTGTTTTCTTCACAAGCTTTTTTTATTTCATGACCAATATATAGAGTATATTGCCCATGAAACTCTTAATTGGCATAAAATATTATAAGTTTAAAGGAACTGGGACTGGCTGAACATATTTGCAGCTCTTTGTGCTCAACATAACACCAAAAATTAGACACAGTGATAATTTTGTGTTTAAATGCTGATACTGGAGCTTGAAAATCAGAGCTTGGATACTGTCCCTTAGTTTTTTTCATGCAAAGCTAGCACTCTGCCACTTGAGCCACACTTCGGGCTTTTTGTTGGTTAATTGGAGAGAAAAGTCTTGTGAACTTTCCCACCCAAGCTAGCTTTGAACCATGATCCTCAGATCCCAGCCTCCTGAGTAGCTAGGATTACAGACATGACTTACCAGTGCTTAGCAACACACAGTTTTTAAAGACTTCAGTAGAATGAGTATTTTTGTCACTACTTGTAGAAATTCTAGCCATATGTGTGGCTAGAATTTTAAGAAGTTTCTAATTATACTGTGATTTTAAGGCTAACAGGGATTCCATGATTATGTGTGTGTGTGTATAGACATATGTCTATACACACACACACATTTAGAGATCATTTAGAGAGCTCTGCTTTAAAATGTAAATAATTTTTATAGCCTCAAAAGATGGCCTATGGCAGTCTTGCTCATCTGCCCAAATCAAGCCAAAGCTTTAGGGCTGGTTTTCATTTTTTTTTGACACATTCAGTCAGCAATTCATTTCTGCCCATGTCATGTAGATAATGCATGTACAAACACATATGGGCATGTGTTTATTATTAGTATTTTTAATCAGACATCATACAAGCAAAGTTGCAACTTTCCTGTTCTGGCATCACAAACACTCCTTTCCAAAGGCAAGCTACAAGCCCTGCCCCAATTCCTGCACAAGCAAGTCATGAGCTTTTGCTGAGAATCCTTTTCATAATCTTGCGAAAATAAATTCAAAAGGCTGTGCAGATGGTAAGTGTGGGATCTACTCTGGTTGCCAAAGACATTGTTCTTACCTCTCTTTCTGATGGAGTGTTTTGTTCTCTTGACTGAGGGAATTTCAGTAAGCCAGGAAAGCTACCCTGGACTTGTCATCTCTTAAGTGGAAGCCTACAATGCATGGGCTGATGGACGGCAGTGTCTCAACCTGAGAGGCTGGTCATCATCATCATTACAAGGATCAGGCAAGCAGTGTCACTAGCCAGAATTCTGCCTCTCCTCTTCTATGCCACCCAAAAGGCAAGAGTGGAGCACTACTGTTACTGAAAATAGAAAAACCCATGCAACTTGAGATTTGTGGGTTGCAAATGCAAGGACAGAACACTGGTTTGGAGTTTCCTCTACTAGTTCTACTTAGTGAGGAATTAGCAAGCAAAAACAGGACTAGGAGGCATGAAGAAGGGAGTAGGAAAAGCACCATGAATACACCCTAGAACACCAGGAAAGGCGCTGATCCTGATGGCTCTGTAATTTGGGAGACTTGCTTGGAGGAATATAATACATTGTTGTAAATATTGTTGTTGTTTTTTTGGGTCCAGTCGTGGGGCCTGAACTCTGGGCCTGGGTGCTGTCCCTCAGCATTTCAGCTCAAGGCTAGCACTCTACCACTTGAGCCACAGCGCCACTTCTGGCTTTTTTCTTTTTGCTTATGTGGTGCTGAGGAATCGAACCCAGGGCCTCATGCATGCAAGGCAAGCACTCTACCACTGAGCCACCTTCCCAGCCCCTAAATATTGTTTTTTCGAAGAATAACCAAACAAAAAAAATACAAAAAGCTCATTTGACTAAATCTCTTCCACCTTCCCCTACCCCCACCATTTTTTTTTTAATTTTGAAATAGACTCTGTGTAACCCAAGTTGACTTCAAACTTGCTATGATCCCAAGCTGATCTCAAACTACCTCATCAGCCTTCAAAGTGCTGGGATTACATGCCCAGACTGGTGATGTATCCTGATACTCACACTTGTCTTTCGCCACGAGTTTTCAATTGCTTTGGGACTCTGCCAGCAAGAAGCCATGCTGGGTGAGGAAAGGGGGGCAGACATATGAAGAAAGAAAGGGTGGGAGAGTGCAGTCATAATATTCAATATATATGTATATGAATACGAATATGAATATAGAACTAGGAAAATTGAGGGGGTAGATGGGGCTGGTATAAATGGGGGAGAATGTTGAAAGTTTATATGCATAAACTGACATTGAAATATCTTTGCACAATTACTTTACAAATACAATTAGCCATTCTGAGATGTAGCCCTCGAACTTGCACCAGAACTACAAACCAAAATAAATCTCTTTTCTTAATAACTTACCAAAAAACTTAAGTACAGAAGGATGTAGTTACTTCCAGTGTAAAAAAAAATTCCACATTTACAAAACTGAAAAAATACCAAGACATTATAAAATTGAGAAAAACATTAGTGCAATATATTGTTAGTTAACTACCCATTCCATGTTTTCCATTTTATGACTGATCTATTTTCTGATTGCCTCTTCGTAATTCAATATTGTCATAATTTCCTATAGGGAGAATAAAAGATAATAGTTTCTTTTGCAAGCCTGCAAATAGAAATTAAGTCCCTTATTATTATTGATTGTTTAAAAGATTTTCTTTTAACTTTGCAATACATTAAAGGCAATATATTGTTAGTTAAGTACCCATTCCATGTTTTCCATTTTATGACTGATCTATTTTCTGATTGCCTCTTCATAATTCAATATTGTCATAATTTCCTATAGGGAGAATAAAAGATAATAGCTTCTTATGCAAGTCTGCAAATAGAAATTAAGTCCCTTATTATTATTGATTGTTTAAAAGATTTTCTTTTAACTTTGCAATACATTAAAGGCAATGTAAAATTTTAGTATGGGTATCAAATTTCTTTCATATGAAAGTTGAAAGCCTGAATTTTCCAATGGTGAGCTGCTGGTTTTATACTTTTCCAACATTGTTTTCTCCACAAATACCTCTTAGTCCTCTGATCCTGTGCCTTGCTGTCATACTACCAATTGATTAGTTATAAAAGGTGGTATTTCTACACTATAATATCATAGCCAACAAAATACCAAGTATTCACAGTGCTTGCAAATTATGTTAACATATTTCTTAATCTTAAACTAAATCCATGTGTGTTACAAGGTCTGCTGCCCTTTAACATCAATGAACACAAAAAGGGTAAAAGGGTTTTTTTAAATCATGATGTAAAGATACAGTTACTTTAATTAATTGTGATTAAGATACTTTGCTTTTAGACATTTTGCACAAATGATTATGTGTACATGTTGCAAGTGAAGGACCTGAAATTTACTTTCTTTAGCTTTGCCATGAATATGGCCTAGGGAAGACTACCAAAGGTCATGACCCTGTCCAAGCACTTATTGGCTCTCACATATTCCTTCAACTCTTGCACCATAAAGTAACTGGCAAGGAAGTAAGCCATGTAGTTTGTATCAGGAAAATATGAATTTTTTATTACTAGAATGACTATGTTAATTATAAAGGGAACAAATGATGAAGATTTAACACAATCACAGAAATAGGATCGTGGGAACAAGGTAGAGCAAAACACCAATTGAAGTAGTTGGAGAAATAAATGCACAAAACAACTTAATTCTTTACATATTGATTTAACTGCAGAGATCATGCATCTGATGGTACAAGCATTGTACTGAGTGTTTGGCATATAAATTTGGACTTTGGCCCCTGAGAAATCCTCAACTTGAAGATAATGGTGTGATTTCAAATGCACAGTGTTAAGAAAGAAAGAAAGAAAGAAAGAAAGAAAGAAAGAAAGAAAGAAAGAAAGAAAGAAAGAAAGAAGAAAGAAAGAAAGAAAGAAAGAAAGAAAGAAAGAAAGAAAGAAAGAAAGAAAGAAAGAAAGAAAGAAAGAAAGAAAGAAAGAAAGAAAGAAGAAAGAAAGGGAGGGAGGGAGGGAGGGAGGGAGGGAGGGAGGAAGGAAGGAAGGAAGGAAGGAAGGAAGGAAGGAAGGAAGGAAGGAAGGAAGGAAGGAAGGAAGGAAGATATTGTTACTATAAAATGTACGACATTATGAAAACTATCCACCGGGGAAAAAAAGGTGAATACATAAGTGTTTTTGGAGAGAAAATAATCACAATGCATAATAGAATAAACAAAATGAAAAACCTAAGATTTAAGTATATTACAAATCACAACTCTACATACTATTGTCAACCACATCAAAAAGCAAAAATAAGTTGAGAAAAATGTCTAAAACATGTGCTGCAAATGGAGTAAAAATATAATTTCTATATCAAGAGTTATTTAAATTGGCTGAAAAAATCTGGTATTTTTGTGTTTCAGATATGAAATAGTCATATCTGAATGACATGAGATTATTCACTGAAGAAAAATATGACAAAAACAAATGTTTCAATATTATTTGAAACTAATACAAATCAAATAAATACAAATTGAAAATATTATTAAAGAAAAATTTTTCATATTAGTAAACTGCAAAGAACTTTTAAAGACAGAAATATATAGCCAAAGTACAACTAGTGGAAATTTTAATTGGTATAAATACTATGGTAGGTTGAATAATGACCTCCAAAATATACTTTCCAATTATCATAGGAGAAAGTCAGAGATGCCAGAAATTGTAAATAAATAAATAAGCCTTTTGCAGTACAAGATCTTTCTAATGACAAAATAGTAGACAGACACTGCATGTCCAATAATGGTAAATATAACCAAGTAACATAAGGTCTGTTTATTTAAAAATACTTTATATTCAGAGTATTATACAGAATTCTTTTTCTTTCTTTTTTTTGTGGCAGTCCTGGAGCTTGAAGTCAAAGTCTGGATATTGTCCTTGAGCTCTTCTGCTCAAGACTACCACTTCAGCCACAGCTCCATTTTTGTCTTTTTGGTGTTTAATTGGAGATAAGAGTCTGACAGACTTTCCTGCCCAGGCTGGTTTTGTACTGTGATTCTCAGATCTCCTGAGTTGCTAGGATTACAGACAGGCATGAGTAACATGCCGCGCTATAAAGAACTTTTACTGTCATTAAAATAATGTCCTATTACAAATAAATTTTAAAGTAGGACATAATATAGTTCAACTTTACCATAGTATACAGTCAAAAAGATAGGAAATATACAAATTTGTATGATAAACTAACTTTAACCCCTCACATAATAGGATATCAAGAAAATATACCAGAATTACAAGTTATATGCTCATTTTACCATTCTATGCTAACCTATTTTGTTAGCATACATTAATTGTTTGGAAGGTTTTCATTGTGATATTTCTCCATAGAGACTTTGATCCATTGTATATCCTCATTACTATTTGAAGCGATTTCTAATACAAAATGCTATGTTTCCCAAACTTCTTTATAGACACCTATGAGACTGTATTTGGGTCAACTAAATGACAGCACATTTTATTGAGGAAAACTTCTGACAATATTTTTCTTTCTCTTTTTTTTATTATTTTAATTAATTAATTTTTTATTGTGAAAATACCATACAGAAGGGTTTCAATTACATGGGCAAGGTAATGAGTGCATTTCTTATCAAGCATTGTTGCCTCCTCCTTTGTTTCCCCTTCCCATCCCTTCCCATTCTCCCCCTCACCCCACCTCCCCCCACACCAAGTTATAAAGGATCTCTAGCCAGGTAGATTTTCCTTTATTGTTCTTCCCTTTATGTTTCTATTGAAGACACAATGATAGGAAGTAGGATACCATGTCAGATGCTGTGACACAGATACGATGAGAAAACATGTGTAAAGCCTTGCACAACCAAAATATGCCTTGGGTCCCTAATAACCGAAGACATGCCAAACATGCATAAGCGGAGTTATTTTTAGACTTCCATAATGTAAGAGAGGTCTAACTCTCTTTCTTACTTAAAATGCTGATTTGTGTTGTTTGGTATATGTGTTCAAACTTAACCTTAACTGATTCTGCTGTTAATTTAACATCATGTTTGATGATTTTGGTGAAACAGGTCAATGAAATAAATCCTCTCACTATAAACAAATGGAAAAATTAGACAATAATATTTTCTAAAAGATTTCTTGAAACTATGAAGAATAAGTAGACACTAAAAACATAGAGCGAAATTCAGAAGAGGACCCACAGAGACAAGTCTAGTACCTAGAGCTATTCTAACTGTAAAACGAGTGAGCGATGCTGGTAGAGTGCAGAGCCCGAAGAGCCTAAGATGAACTGAACATTTTTAGGATGAAAGGATAAAAATTTGAAATCTAAGACCCTAATGATTTATATTAAGAACAAAAAAAGCTAAACCTTAAGTATAAAAATAACTCTCAAATTGTTGAAATTCAACAATTTCAAACCTGAATATTAGATTAAGATTATCACAGATCATTTCAGTCTCTAGATATTTTCCAAAAGCAGATATACAGCTTTGCTAAAGAAAAACAACATTGTCTTAGCTGACAAATTATTTCCATAGCTAGTGTTTATAGACCATGTTCACTCAAAAATAAGTTCACACATACACACAAAGAAACAACATCTGACACATCCGGAAAACCATAGTCAATAAATGCAAAGAAGTCAAATATGTCAATAATGGAATTATAAAAAACAAATGCCAAATTAGCAGGTGCCGGTGGCTTATGCCTGTAATCCTAGCTTCTCAGGAGGCTGAGGTCTGAGGATCGCAGTTCAAAGCCAGCCTGGGCAGGAAAGTCCCTCTTATCTCCAATAAACCACTCAGAAAACTGGAAGTGGCACTGTGGCTCAAGTGGTAGAGCTCTGGCCTTGAGCTGAAGAGCTGGGGGACAGAGCCTAGGCCCAGAGTTCAAGCCCCATGACCAACAAAAAAAATGCTGAATTAGTAACTGGAAAGAGGGCTTGTTAAAGAAAAAAAACTATGTTAAGTAACATAAAGGAAATAAACTTGAAGATTCAAAATATCTGCCCTTCCCCAAATCAAGTAAGAATTGTAAAAAGCGAATCAAATCAAAACTCCAAACAGGAAAAACACAATGACAAAGCATAGAATTCAATGATTTAAGAACAAATAAGTTGCAACTGTGAAATAATATGAAATAACAAGAAGTATACACATTGGTGTCTGTCCTTAATCATTGGCAGAGCTCCTAAAAGTCTTTTTTTTTATTTTTTTGAACCAGGACTAAGCACTGTCCCTGAGCATTTTTTGCTCAAGGTTAGAACTCTACCAGTTGCTTTCAAAGCACTGAACATGACAATAGTGTTTCCTGAGTCCTAGACAAGGGTCTAGACAAAAGAACAACGTGAGGGGAAAGTCAGTCACACATTTTGGATTCAGATTTCCACTGGTAATCCCACACCTCTAGCCAAAAGCTTCACTGATTTCTCAGCAGTGTCTTTTATCTGTAGGAAACTCAAGATTCATCCTATAATTAGACTTTGTAACAGTTCTTAATTAGAGAAGACCTCTTCGGTGTCTGGAAATTAATTACTCTAGATGTCTGTATGCTCACAAGTTTCATAAATTTTAATCCATCCAAGTTTTTGTTTTGATTTATAGAAGAAACAATGTGCTGCCAATGTCTTACATATCTTAAAGGAAGATAGAAGTCCCTGTAAAAATAAAATAATACATTTTTAATTAAAAATTTCCCTTTCAAGAAAAACTCCTAACCTATTTTATAGATAAATTATTACATAGTATAAATATTTAAGGGAACAATAACTCTGAACTTGAAAGAAATCTCTTCAAGACAATAAAAAAAGAGGAAACATATTTTGGAGGCTCGTAACTTGGATAAGCAACCTTATGAGAAAGGAAGATTATAGTTCAGTAGCTGTCTTCAACATAAACCAAAACAAACTCTAAATTAACTCCTTGTAAGCAAAGACCAGTGATGTACTAGAAGAATAATACATTACCATCAATTTTAGTAACATGAGATGTAACCTTTGAAAATCTAATGTAACCACCTATCTTATTTGAAAAGCAACCAAATGATAACTCAATCTATGCAAAGAAAATATCTTCTAAAATTCAAAACACATCCATAATATAATCTCATTGCTAAACAAGAGTTAGAGGAAACCTAAGAAATTATCAAAAATATTGCATAGCAAGCCAAATATCTGTGGTTCATGTCTATAATTCTAGATACTTAAAAGGCTAAGATCTAGAGGAATATAGTTCAAAGTAGCCCAGGGAGAAAAGTCTTCAAAACTCCTGAAAACTCCAAAATAATCAAAAACACCAAAGGTGGAATTGTGGCTCAAGTATTAGAGCACAAGTTGAGCAAACTGGAGACCTGAGTTCAAATCTTGATATGGTAAAAAAAAATTTTAAAAAGACTTATAAAAATATCCTACATGATCACAACAGATTGAATAATCTACTATAAGTACCAAAGATGTATTCTCATGCTCATTAATTTAATAAAAATATATCAGAAGTAACCAAGAAGAAACAAAAGTTCATAGGATTTTGTTTGAAAATAAAAAAGTATCTACATATTGAATATAAGGGGGATACACAAAACTCAACCGCATTTATATAAGCATCCAAAGTAGTGTCCAGTAAAGATTTTCTTGGGATCAGAGAACAAGTATTTTGCCTTTGCAAGCAAGTTAACCTCTGTCACTACCACCTAACTCTCTTTGTATGGCAATGCAGAAACAGCTAGTATGTAAATGGTGGGTGTGACTGTGTTCTAATAAAACTTTACTTTTTTTTGTTCATAAATAAAATGTTTTATTTATTTTAAATATCTCTACATTTATGTCTTTAATAAAAAACTTTCTTTTTAAAAGCAGGTTCATGGCTGAATTTTAGCCTATGGACCACAGTTTGCTGACTCTTGATCTAAATGATCAAATCATAAAATAGTACCTAACCACATATAATGCAAAACACCTTTCTCCTGAATTCATTTTCCTACTGAAATTCTTCAAGTTAAACTTCAGTATGTATTTTGTTTTTGTTTATTGTTGACATTGACAAGTTTTTCATAAAATGTAATAAATACAGAAGGTGGAAATTTTGTAACACAATCATGAAGAATAAAATCTTAACAGATGTCAAGAGTTCTTTTAAAATCCATTAATTATAAGAGCATGGTATGTCCATCAGAATGGATACCTCAATAAACAGGACATAAAATAATGGTCAACCCACCCACTTGCATATAAATAGCTAGATAGGCACATAGACAGGCACATAGACAGCAGCGATGGAATGAGCACTGCAATAAGTCAGTCTAAGTCATAAAATAGTCATATTGTAAAAAAATTCTGATATTATATACAGACAGTTATATAGGTGAATTTAAATATAAATATAAATGAGTGAAGTTCCCACATAAAATTATAAAAGAACATCTAATAATCAAAAGATACATTGAGAAAGTAAAATTCAGTCTTAGGAAAACCCTAAACCAAAGATCTCTAGGTGAAGGAATTCTAAGTAGCATAATAGAGCAAGATAATATAAATCCAAATCAGCAAAAGAATCAGAACTACAAGACAAATAACACTAGTAAGTTCTAAATTGGAAGAACCACTCCAGAAGCCAAATGTTACAGTCCATGCAAAGTTGAACATTTCCTATTAACCAATTCCATGTTTAGGTATCTTTGGAAAAGAAACACATGCACACCTACAAACAAAAAGATTATGAGCTGTTCTGTTTGTGATAGCCCCAATCAGGGAGAACCCAAACACAAATCAGAAATAAAATAGATGAATAACCTATGGCCTATTATTTCATTATCATATTACATAATTAATGAAAATGAATAAACAGCTGTCCCATATAAAATATGGACCCATCTCACATCAGACCATCACATTTGCCAAATACAAAAGAATAAGATTACGTTATTCACATAATATATTCACATAATGTATTCATGTATTATTTCTCATAAATAAGTTTTTTTCAAAGCAGGCAAAACCGACTAGAATACTCTACCTCCTGATAAAACTGTTTGGAAAGGGTAGAGAAGATGATCAAAGAGATTGGAAGGCAGGATCATCAGGTTTCTGTAACATCTGTCTCTAATATCTGGGATAGTCACATAGATATTTATCCTTGTGATTATCACTGGTGCGATACCCAGTCACATTGTGCTAGACCTCTTGCATATTCAGAAGCACACAGTAATTGTGTTTCTTTCTCAGAACGCACAGAACTGATACTTGGAAGGATGAACATTTACAGCCAAAGTTATTTCTGAGGTCTGGGGTTATAGATTATTTATATTTTTTTCTTGTATATTTTTCCTGTTTTAAAAATATTCTCCTGTATTCTCTCCTATTAAGAACAATGTGGTTTTTATAAATTAAGAAACAATAGCTTCCAATTAACGAGGAACGAAATGCCTGAGAGCATGTTAAAACCATGATATAGAACAGATGACAACAATAAAAAGAAAAGGGTAGTTTGGTCAAAGACGAAATACTGCCCATAGCTAGGCTTAGTGGGGGTCAAGGTGGCAAAACTGAAGAGACAGCTAAGATTAAAATTCAGTTAAAGTTGAAGAATTAGGACTTTTGAATTTCCTATAGATATGGCCATCTCTCTAACAGAAAAAAAAATAAGAAAAATGATGAGGGACAAGGCACTGGTGGCTCATGCCTATAATCCTAGGTACTCAAGCAGCTGAAATCTGAGGAACACAGTTTGAAACCAGCCAGGCAGGAAAGTCAGTGAGACTCTTATCTCCAATTAACCACCAAAATCCAGAAGAAGAGTTATGTCTCAAGTGATAGAGTACTAGCCTTGAGCAAAAAAAGCTCAGGTACAGCACCTAGAATCAGCGCACAGCGCACATGCACGCACGTGTGCACTCGCACCCACCCACCCCCCCCATACACACAACTAGAAGAAAAAAAAAGTAAATATACCTGTTGTCAGAATCAGAACTAAAAAGGTCTCAATAGGCTAATGTGGCATAACCAAACTTTTAGTCATTAAGAATAAATACAAAGCCCTAGATATCATTTAGAAAACTTAGCCTCATGACTATAGAAAGAGAGAAAAAAGAATCCAACATAGATGTGTATGTGAAAGAGAGTGGCACAGGGCAGGGTATAAATTCATGTAGTGTGCAAGGCCGCAATACTTGGGTCAATGTTAGGCTATATCAATAAATTCTATGTCCTGAACAAGAATGCTAAGAGTCCCAGTAAATCTTTCACTGCCCAGAACAAACCAGAATATTACTTTCCATTCTGGCTGAGTGTTAGAGAAGGCAGCCAATGTGGTGAGGTATTTGGACCCCATGATTTAAGGATGGTTGATTCGTGGAAGAGAAACAAATCCAAAGTGAGAGGATACAATGGTGATGTATAACAGGGATTTGAGTTTCTGTGAAACTTTACAGTCCAAATAAATAATAAATGCTAATTATGTAAAGCTGCATGTGAAGAAATGAGGTAGACTTATCCAAAAATCACAACAGGTGATACATAAGCACTACCTGTCCCTGCCACATCAGCGTTACAACCAGCCAGCACCTAAGGGTGCCAGCCATGTGAAGAACAGGGCTGCATTCCTTCATTTGTTCACGCATGTCTTCATTTATTCAACATAACAGACATAATATTCCACCCTCTGGAGAATCACAGTGAAGTGGAAGACATTGTCAACAAATAATTATACAAATAACCATCTATTTGTACCCTCTGATATGGGGGGAAAACACAGAGTTTAATGCAAAAAGCTTGACCATCTATCTGAGAACAGAATAAGTGCTCTTAGTATCATCTTCATTGCTCTCTCTCTCTCTCTCTCTCTCTCTCTCTCTCTCTCTATATATATATATATATATATATATGTATATATATATATATATGTATATATATATATATATATTGGTTGTGGAGCTTGAACTCAGGGCCTAGGTACTATCCCTGAACTTTTTGCTCAAGGCTAGTGCTCAGACACTTTGAGTCACAGTGTCACTTCTAATTTTCTGGTGGTTAATTGGAGATAAGAGTCTCAAGGCTTTTTCTGCCCATGCTGTCTTTGAACTTCAATCCTCAGATCTCAACCTCCTGAGTAGCTAGGATTATAGGAGTGAGCCACCAGTGCCCTACTCATTGCTAATTTTTTTTTTACCTATACATTCCTATCAACAGTGTTTATGTAGTGCTTGGACCTTATAAAGCAAAAAGCTTTACTGTCTAACTCTTACTGATTTGCTCCATAAAATTTAATGAAATGATACATTAAATGTATCTCAGCAGCTTAAACCATGATAATAATAATAATAATAATAATCTATATAAACACCAAAGTTAAGAAATTAGAGTAATTTAGATCCTACCATGGGATCTTGAATTCATTTTTCTCACAGTTTTAGCACCTATATACCTTTCCTTACATATTATATTGCACAGCATTAAATTTTATGAGTTAATCATGTTGTATATTATTACATTTCATGCCTTCCCCCCTCAACATGAAGTTTTATGCTTCTTCCTTGTTGATTCATGTCAGGATGGTTCATTTATTTTCACTGCCTCATGGTATTTTATCTGTATGATATATCATAATGTATCAACTCTTTGGTAACCAATGAGTTGTTTCCAATGGCATAAGGCACTTGATATTCTAATCTGTGTACCTTCGGAGGTCTGAGGCTTTTACAGCAAGGTCAGTTTGAGGAGGAAAAATCAAGTAGTCCCAGCAAGGTTCATCCCTTCAGCATAGGATGAGTCTCTGTATCTCCAAGTTAGCCATTTTTTTTGGTATTTTCCTACTTTTGAAGCTCCTCCTCCTCTTCCATCGTTTCTCTTTTTTCTTTTTCTCCTTCTTTTCCTTCTCCTCCTCCCTCATTATCTTCCTCCCCCCTCCTCCTCCTCCTTCCTCATGTGTGTGAGAGGGTATGTGTGTATACCTGTGCACACTCACACATGCCAGAGTTTGAACTCAAGACCTCATGTTCTTACTTGACTTGCTTGCTCATTGCTGGTGCTCTACCCCTTGAGCCATGACTCTAGCCCTACAATTTAATGGTTCATTGGAAATGGAGTCTCCTACACTGTTATGCCCAAGCTAGTTTCAAACAGATCCTCCAGGTCTCAGCCTCCTGCATAGCTAAGATTCCAGATGTGAGCCACTGGCTCCAGCTTGAACTTTTCTTCTTTAAGCTAATAATTTTTCTCTAATATTATGTGAATGTCCACAACAGCTTTAACAGTAGGAATTTCACTGCTGTTATATTTTTTAAGTATTTTCTAAATTTCTATCTGATTTGCTGTTTGATTCATGGATGTACTTTGTAATGTATTTTAATTTCCCATCTTTTTTTTTCTATTTTCAAGATATTAAAGACCTCTAATTCAATGGTATGGTGATCAGATAATGGCACATTTATGCTATCAGTCCTTGGCAATTGGTTTTGACTAACTTTACGATAAGCACTATGGCTAGTTTTCATAAATATTTATACCTGCCTGGAAAGCATGTTTGTTACCCAATTGTTGGATGCAATTTTCTCTGTAGGTAAATGAGATTACATTTTTGTATTTCACTGTTCATATCTATCCACTTAGCCATATATCAATGGCTAAGGGACCTATTGTCAGCCTTGAGAGTATTTTATTCACATTTTTCCTTGCAATTCTGTCATTATTTACATAGCAATTGAGGATATTTTAGTTATTGATCTATTTACTCTTTCATCGTTTTCAGTGGTCTTCCTTCTTGCTTGCATTATTTCTCTTGGTTGAATAAGAAGCCCAGCCCAAGTCCAGTCAGATAATTCACAAAAATGCAGCCAAGATCTATATTTCCTGAATTCCAGTCCAGTGCTCTTGCTAAGTATCCTAATAGAATGAGCACAGAGCCAGAATGAAGTATATGATATGTTTGGAGGAGCAATGAGAACAGCAGGTAAAGCTCTGGTAAAATAATGGAGGCAATTAAATCCAGGCTTGGAGTTTGAATTTTATGACAAGGATGTCATGACAAAATAGGATTTTAGGAAGCCTATAATTTCAGCAACATTCAAGAGAGAGGGTGAAATTAGTCTAGTTAGGAAGGTTCTTGGCCTCCAAATCTGCTACAATATAATAAAAGTCTGAATCAAAGCCATAGGAATGAGGAGAAAAAAAATAAGAATCAAGAATTCTTTCTTGAGAGAAATGACACACTGAGATGAACCAATGAATTTGGTAAATGAAGGAAGAGTCAGAAATCCTACTTCATTTCTGTTTCTAATATCCTGAACAGCTTCATTAATTTTTAGAGAAAAAAAAAAACAAACAGAAAGTTGAAAACAGTAGCTAGAGCCTGGCTCTGGTGGCTCATGCCTGTAATCCTAGCTGCTTAAGAAGTGAGATCTGACGATCAGGGTTTGAATCCAGCTCCTTCAGGAAAGTACATGTCTTTTATCTCCAATTAACCACCAAAAAGCTAGAAGTGGAAGGATAGCTCAAATGGTAGAGCATTACCTTTGAACAAAAAACTCAGGGATAGGACTCCAGCCCTGAATTTAAGCCCCAGGACTAACTCTCTCTCTCTCTCTCTCTCTCTCTCTCTCTCTCTCTCTCTCTCTCTCTCTCTCTCTCTCTCTCTCTCTCTCTCTCTCTCTCTCTCTCTCTCTCTCTCTCACACACACACACACACACACACACACACACTAAACAAAACAAAACAAAACAAAACAAAATAGTAGTAGATGACCTGGGGAAATAAAGAACATACACAAGTGTTCGGTCCATGCAAAGTCTGTTCTTTCTGGTACATGGATGGAAACATCGGCCTAAGAACTGAATTGTTTTGTTTTGTTCATTTTATTTTGTTTTATGAGGAAGGAAGGAACCCTTGTATTGAAATGATTGTTAAATCTTTGTTTGGGGCTCTGTATTACCTAAACACTATCTTCTTTTTAAACAAAGTTTTCAAATTAAAACTTGCCATAATTTAGTACTGTCACATTAAACAAAATTGATATCAAGGATAATTGCTTCATAAATAAACTTCTGGTCAACCAATGGCACTTTCTTAGATGACCACTGTATTCCAAGTCTTTCTTAAGTAGCTTTGCATTAAGTAAAATTTATTGCTTCAAATCTTTGAAATGCTTTGTAGACCTCCCCTCAAAGTAGCAACAAGATTCAACTCTATTTAGTTCATAAACATTAAGATCAAAGCATTACATGGTTACATCTGCTTGTGCAATTATCAGTAAAGCCAGAAAACAATTTTGTGAATTTGCTCACAATGAACTCCGAGGGAATAGGCAGCTGGGAAATCTTTAAGAGTTTTCTCCCCAGAAGTTGGAAAGAAAAAAAAAACTGTGCGCAACCCAATGAATATTTTTTTCAGTGGGTTTGGTCGTGTATTTTGTTTTTCCAACTGGATATAATAAAAGTGTCTGAGATTTTGCTACATAATATGATCTTGGAAGGGTCAATACTCATGTTTTAGAGCCAGTATAGCAAACTTAATTTCAACTCTGGGAAGGATATGAGCTCCAACAGACTAACAAGCCACAATGAAGAGCCAACACTTGTCTATCGATTATTTATGTGGAGCTCTTCTACTGGTAGTAGAGGGAGGACCTTGAGGTTCATTTTGTTGTTGAAGCATTGTCTACAGGATACCTTTAAAATCACAAATTTAAATCCCTAGAAAGCTACTCAGGCCTCACTTCAAGGTTCATTCCTGGAATATAATACTGTTTACCATGGGAAGCTTTGAGATTAGAATTAATATCAATATGGGACACATAAAACTTACGGCTTTAAAGATCCCCTGTCAATTTTTATATCAGTAAAAGTTTGTTCCAGTCCTCAGCTATGAGCTAGCTCAGCTCTGAGATCAGAGATCTATAGTCTCAAATTCATCATTAAAGACCTATTTCTTTAGTTAAAATTTCAAAATGTGCTATATGTCTAGAGCCCAAAAATTGCTTAAAATATCTGAATAGTAAAATAAGAAAAAAAAACATCTACTGGCTGGATTTTTTTGTCTCTAAAATTTGTATAGAATTTGGGGGGCATACCCAAATATTTGAGTAAATATTCTTTTAGACTTTCAGGAAAATGAAGCACTTTTTTTTTCCTTTTGCATGCTTTCCGAAGAACCCCTCCCACTTGTCTGGAAACATTACATCTTGGTATTCTCACCTGCTTCATTTAAGAATGAATGAGGCAAGCATGGGGATAATTGTAACTTCCTAGTCTCTCTTCTTTCTTTTAGTATTTTCATGAGTAGCTCCCTCCATCATAGTTAATTCTTTCCTATACTATATTTTTGATAAATCCTGAAAATTCCTTAGCAGTCAGCTGAACTATAAGTTAAAAAAACTCTAGAAAGCCCAAATGTCTTTCTTTCATTTCAATCTTCTCATCTTTTTTTTCTTTACTGAGATTGATTACATAAATTTCACAATATTGTGGGATAGTGATACTTAAAGTCACAAACACATTTTAACCTTCCTGAGGAGCATTGTCATCATTGTGGTCTGTAGAAGCTTATGGACTCTACAAATTTTGACACTATATCTATTTTTATTTCCAAATCCGGGGATATGTACATTTCTTTCAGTTTGCTTAGTGTAAGCTGTTCCCTCTTTCTCTCTCATTCCCTCGTTCCCACTGATGCCCTTGAGTTGCTTAGTTCACTTTCATCAATACAGATGAATGGCTCTAATCTTCTCTTCTTTGAGCATAAATCGGGCACTTTCTCCTGATAGTGTCTCATTTGCACATGTAGTTCCAATATCTAGTTTAATAAGTGTTGATTAAGTACATAATGGATCCCTGGAAGATCCTTCATCTGGCAGAAGCACAAACCAAAAGAATAATAATAAACTATCTCAGAAAGTTTTTAATTAATTGCATTCATATATTAATCTAGAAAAAAACTCATGAGAAATTGCTATGTGTCAGGTACTTTAGACACAAGTCAGATCAAAAACAAGTGCTTATGTAACAATCTATGTATGGTAAAGCAAAAAAACAAGTAAATCTACAAAGATGATGTCAACCACTATTAAGCTGTGAAGAAATATCAGCTGAGCTGTAGATATGATTTAGAAGATCCTATGCTTGAAATGTAGTGCAAAGTTGCTCCAAATGTCAATTCTGGCTTTTTCTCCTTAGCTCACGACTCTAAAACTATAGTCACTAGCATTCATTTCACAAATGCATGGTCCTGCCCGCACCCTGATATACCCATGAAAGGAGAAGTTCTATCATCATGAACCTGTTTCCATGTCCATATGGAGAGGTTAGGCCATCCCAAGCTCCACTCCAGAGACACAAAGAAAAAGGAGAAGTTTACAGAGTGAATCTTGCATCTGTCAATTATGACTGATAACATGTGGTATATTCGATACCCAGTCATCACCAGGGGTGGGCTCCATCCGTAGCCGTATTTCTTGGGACCACATGCTTTGTTTGCAAGAAAATCCCTACAGAAGTGACATTTCTAAGCTTCCATTCACATCCAGGGCACCACTGAAGGAAGTAATGCCGTCAGCATGCCAACTGGAGTACATCAATGCCACAAATGTCACATGAAGGAGGCGTCGAGCAAGATGCTCTTGAATATTGTTGCTCACCCTCTTTACCCTTTTGGTCATGGAAGTTCCCAGAACACTTGAGTGTCATTCATTTTTAAGTAGTGTTTTGAAATCAAAGCTAGAATTGCTCCAGTGGGAAAGAGGGAGAGGAAGAGAAGGCAGACAAGCAAAGGGTGAGGAGCTAAGCAATGTTTCAGAACGAACAATGGATATCATCAGCAGACACCGAAGGCAAATTGCTTTCATATATAGAAATTACACCACAATAAAAGAGACTGATAGATGTTCACACAGCTGTGGTTATTAGGGCACCATAATAGCATTTGTTCAAAGCACATAATGGAGCAGCAGCAGGCTCAATACTATAGACCTTTCCAATAATAGAGAAGAGGAGCAAGTACCAGAAAAGGCCACAAAACAATCAGAGAAAAAGGAGAAGGACTGAGACCTAGATTGATGTCATGAATTGGGAGTCATAGAAGGGTTTTCAAAAGGCTGGCTTTTTTTTTTTTTTGGTCAATAAGGTTAATTCTAAGTATCTAACAGGTTAGCACACAGTTTCCAGACAACTTGACAAATTATGCCCAGCTGGACTGATATTTGTACATTACTTACTTTGTTTTTACTGAAACTTGGAATATGCACTGCATAATGATTCACGATGAAGGGAGATATAACATGCAGAAAGTTATCTTCTGGAAGTATCTATGCATCCTCGTCACAGATAACACAGCCTAAGATGTTCTGTTCTAGTACATTAGAATCTAAAGCTTGAGTAAAATCTACTATTTGAAATGGTGCTCAAGGAAAGAGCTAACCATTTCTGCTACTTCTGTTGGCATCATTATTTTCATATAGTGTTTCAACAAAACATGGTTGTCACGCCTCAAAAGAGAAAAAAAATTGTCTTTTTCCTTTTTCCTCTGAAAAATATTTACCTGAGCCATCGGGTTTGGATTTGATAAATATACTCTGATTTCATAAGCAAGATGATCACTACCTTTATTCATACTATACTTCTTGTCTCAACCTGAAATGTGGATTTGGAATGCTTCTTCCTGGAGGTGCCAAGAGGAGGGACAACCTAACACATAATGGAAAACTGAATATCATCATACAGTGATTACCACACAGTTATTTTATGAAGTTACATCAAAAGACAAAAATCTACAGAATTATTAAAAAATTACAGGCAAAAACACGTACCGGGGGCTCATGCCTATAATCCTAGCAACTCAGGAGATGGAGGTCTGAGGAAACCAGTTCAAAACCATGAGACTATTATCTCCAATTAACCAGCAAAAAGCTGGAAGTAGGGATGTGGTTTGAGTGGAAGAACATCAGCCTTGACAAGCAAAAACAGCTACCCAAAATCCTGATGTCCCGAGTTTAACCCCTAGTAAAGGCACATGCGCGTGCGCACACACACACACACACACACACACACACACACACACACACACACACGAGTGATTAGCATTATCAGCCAACCAGTTCTAAATTGAGGAACTTATAACCCACTTCTCTAGCTGATTTTCCTAAAATTAAATTTCACCAGGAAGTGGAATATATTTGGGGAGGTAGGGAAAGTAGGGCAACAGTCACATGAATGCAGGGAGGAAGGTGAGCAAATGTAGATTATGTAAAAAATGAACTATGTAACTTGAGAGTAGGGACAGGAGGGGAAAAATAAGTTGAAATGAAGGGGAATATTGACAGAAGTACTGGACCTGATTTATTAAATTGTAATCCCTTTGTACAGCTATATCATCATCATCATCTTCTTCATCATCAATTAAAATAAAAACTAAATTTCAGGCCCAATGAAACACTTAAAAATGTCTTCTTTCTCCTGAGCCTGAGATCTTGCCAGGAATGGAGGAGTTAATCAGGAGTTTCTAGAGCTTCAAGCCTTCACAGTTTCGTTTGTTTCTTTCTGTTCAACAAAAATAAGCCTTGAGAAATTTTGACTGGCAGTTAAGATAATTACATTTGCAGATTAAAATAATTTAGGGTTTTTCAAGGTTTAAAATTTAGACACCATATTGGGCCTCCCGTGGTTGTGGCTTCCTTCATATCATTGCAGTCGGGTGTTGAAATCCATTTGATGTGAATGTAATAGTCATTTTAATGGATATTGTTAATTCCTTGTTTCAGCATAATAGATAAAGGGGATTTTAATTAAATTCATTGTGTGAGCACTTATCAGGGGTAAAAAGGTTTCACAGAATTATTATTTTTTCTGGCATGACATGTAAAGAACATTATAAAAGACAGAGAAGAGAGCAATATCAGAGTGGCTGGCATTAGAAGTCAGGCTAGTTTTACTTCCCTTTGGACAATGTGGGTCGGCTTCAAACCAATACTAAAACCGCAGGGGAAAGTAGAGCTGGAGCTTTCTATCTTGAACCTATAATTTCTGTAAGTCACTGACTTATGTGACTTTGTCTCTTCTAACTTGATAGAACTCCTTAAAGTTAGATTTTAATTCCTGCAAAAGCCTAGGAAGAACTAAATTGTGTGTGTGTGTGTGTGTGTGTGTGTGTGTGTGTGTGTGTGTGTGTGTGTGTGTGTGTGTGTACATGCATGCATTGCACCAGTACTGGAGCTTGAACTCAAAGCCTGGGCGCCGTCCCTCAAGACTCATGTTCTACCACTTGAGCCACAGCTCTATTTCTGGCTTTTTCAGGAGTTAAGTGGAGTCACAGATGTTTTGTCTACCCAGGCTGGCTTTGAACTGCAATCCTCAAATTTCAGCCTCCTGAGTACCTAGGATTACAGGCATGGGCCACTAGCATGTGGCTTCTTCCTAGGAAGGATAGGATTTTGAGTCCTATAAAAGAAAATTCATCTATAAATATAGCAAGAAATGGCAAGAACTTTTGTTTCCTAAACTCCAATTTTGGCACCAGCTCAGAAGACCCAAAGAACAGTCTTTCCTTAGGAAAAGGGGGAAATTTCTAGTTATTATCCCTACCTAACTAAAGAGCTTTAAAAGTCCTTAGACCCATTTCCATGAAAAGTGTCACTCACAGATGAAAAGTTATACAAGAATGAATTTTAGATTGGATTTATTTATTTATTTTGACTGTCATGGGGCCTGAACTCTGGGCCGGGGTGCTGTCCCTCAGCTCTTCAGCTCAAGACTAACACTCTACTACTTGAGCCAACGCACCACTTCCAGCTTTTTCTGCTTTTGTGGTGCTGAGGAATCCAACCCAGGGCCTCATGCATGTAAGGCAAGTACTCTACCACTGAGCCACCTTCCCAGCCCCTAGATTGGACTAATTTTAATGAGAGAGGTAAGCCTGAATAATTTATCTTGCAAATTTTTCATAAAAAACAATGTTATTGTTGATAAATTATCACTCTTGGGGCATTAATCTTAGGAAACTCTGTCCTCTCTCAAACCTAAATTCTTCAGTGTTGTTCTTCTACATTCAAGCATCACAGTCATTCACTGTAAAACTATACTGGGATTTTCCATTTGGGGCAAAAGCAGTCTAAAAGTTTTCCAATCAGTTCCATTGTACCATCAGTGAATTTACTGCACATCTATCCAGTCTTTAAAAGTTGAGCTATGGTGGTAAAATTAAATTATACAAAGAGTATATATATACACATATATACAAGTAGTGCAAATAGACTGACAGCTACCTCTGGATGGAGGGTTTACAAGGACTTACAGTATGTTTATATTATACTTACAATTAATTTGCATATTTTTGTCAGTCATGGGGCTTGAACTGTGGGCCTGGGCACTATCCCTGAGCTCTTCAGCTACCAGTTGAGCCACAGCACCACATCCAGTTTTCTGGTAGTTAATTGGAGATAAGAATCTCATGGACTTTCCTGCCCGGACTGGCTTTGAACTGCAATCCTGGGATCTCAGCCTCCTGAGTAGCTAGGATGACAGGTGTGAGCCACTAGCACCCGGCTACATCATCTTTTAAAGCTGAAAAATGCCATGCAAAACTGAAAAGTAAGTAAATGTCTTACATGCCAAGACATTACTGGCCAAACCCAGTTCCTTCCACACTCAGTATTTAGCCTAACAATCTCTCCAAGACTCCAAGAAAGGAATGTTTAAAATATAACTTCATCCCATTCATTAACTTAGCAATTCCATAGACAGAATAGTTTTCTCAGGCATCCTTTGGGGAGTAAAAGGGAACTTGTTCATTCTCCTCATCCTTTCTTTTGGATTCCTGTAACATTTCATTATTGAAATTCTTTTTTTAATTTTTTAATTTTTTTTATTGTGAAAATACAGCACAGACGGGTTACAATTACATGAGCAAGGCAATGAGTACATTTCTTACCAAGCATTGTTGCCTCCTTCTTTGTTTATCCCCTACCATCCCCTCCCTCCCATCTCCACAACTACACTCCCTCCTTCCCCCTTCCAAAGTTGTAAAGTTCGTTTTTCTACATAATGTCTTGTACATCTCATTGTTGCAATGGGGCCACCTGTATCCCTATTTAAACGATTTGTTTTTTCCCTTCCCCTCCACAAATTATACCAACATCAAATACGATGAAAACAGGGGTCATACCATGGAGGAGAGACATACAAAGCAACAAAGAAATCACTTTATAAATATGTTAGAAAAAATAGCAAGAAAGAAAAAACCACTTGTGTCCTCATCTTGGGGTTCATTTCGCCTAACATCATCTTATCTGACCTTCTCTGCTTGTCTCAGACATATACTAGTTATTGGAAATAAGGGAAGCCATGGGAACTATATTTCTTTGGGCCTGGCTCACTTCACTTAATATATTTTTTTCCAAGTCTTTCCATTTCCTAACAAATGGGGCAATGTCATTCTTTCTGATGGAGGCATAGAATTCCATTGTGTATATATGCCACATTTTCTTGATCCATTCATCTACTGAGGGGCATCTAGGTTGGTTCCATATCTTAGTGATGGTAAATAATGCTGCACTAAACATAGTTGTGCTGGTAGCTTTAGTATGGTCTTGTTTGTGATCATTTGGGTAAATGCCCAAAAGTGGGTCATAAGGGAGCTCTATGTGGAGTCTCTTTTTTTCCAGGTAAGGGGTAGGTTTATTCATCATTCCAGCTGGCACCAGGCCATCTTGGTCCTCCACGCGGTGGGGAAAGAGCTGAGAAAGAGCTAGAAAAGAGCAGAGAGAACTGGGAAAGAGAAGAGAAGGAAAGAGCTGAGAAAGAGCTAGAAAAGAGCAGAGAGAGCTGGGAAAGAGAAGAGAAGGAAAGAATTGAGAAAGAGCTAGAAAAGAGCAGAGAGAGAGCTAGAAAAGAGAAGGGAGCTGGAAGAGAAGGAAAGAGCTGAGAAAGAGCTAGGAAAGAGCAAAGAGAGAGCTAGAAAAGAGAGAAGAGCTAGAAAAGAGAGCATCTGGGAAAGAGCAAGCTAGGAAAGCGAAGAGAAGGAACAAGCTGAGAAAGAGCTAGAAAAGAGCAGAGAGCTATGTGGAGTCTTTTGAGGAACCTCCATACTCCTTTCCAAAGTGGCTGAACAAGTTTACATTCCTACCAACAACGCAGTAGGGTTCATTATTGAAATTCTTAAGGCACTTCCTGCTTAAACCTCTTTAACACATTTCTCCATCTTTATTATGTGCTTTCTAAATTTCACCCTCTAATTTTTTATAACTCTTCTTCCGTAAGTCATGCACAGCTTCTTTTTTCTTTGTACCAGTCAAGGAGCTTGAATGTAGTGCCTGGACACTGTCCTTAAGCTTTTTTTTTTCTCAAGGTTAGTGTTTACCACTTGAGCCACAACTCCACTTTTGGATTTTTGGTAGTTAAATGGAGATAAGGGTCTCACACACTGTGCTGTATGGGCTGGTTTTGAACCTCAGTCCTCAGATCTCAGCCTCCTGAGTAGCTAGGATTATAGGCATGAACCACCAGCAGCAGGCCATCCACAACTTCTTAATGTGTCAATTAAAGCATCACTCCCCATGCCTTCTCTGAGTTTTCTGCTATATTTGATAGATTTTTACTTTTTCCTCCTTCTTGCAAAACCAAGGGCAAAGTGACTCTGTTACTCTACATTCTTGTCCTTCTTTAATTCCATTGACTAGTTTTGTCTTTGTTAATTTCAATGGCTATCTCCCTTTAAAGAAAAAAATCACCTAAGCTTACTCCATTCCTGGTTCTGCTCTGTCCTTCTACTCTCTCTGTGAAAGCCATTTTCAAGTCCTTTCCCAAACGTCATGTCCTGTATTTTTATGAACACAGGTTAAGAACTAGCTACATGTTCATTACTAAGTAGGGTTCTAAAGTGAATACACATGAGTAAGCATGCAAACTAAGAAAAGATCATTTAAAATATTTTAAAATGGCATAAAATAGGCAGTAAAGGTATTGTAGATGATGAAATATATGTTCAAGAAAGAGAAGTAGCTCTTTAAAGGGTCTAGAATAACCTTTCTTGGAAAGTCAGGAGTCTTACAGGCCATAATACTATGGTTCAAATTCATAGTTTATGTCTCAGGGACAGAAAGAAGTTGAAGAGTGTTAAGCCAGGAAATAAAATAGACAAAAGTTACTGAAAGAAGTGGGAAAGTATCAGCACAAGATGAGGAGATGGGATCTGGTTGCTGCTGTCTAAAGGAAAGTTAATGAGGCACTACTACATGAGTGATGTAGCATCAGGGAGAGTGGAGAAGAGGAGGTAGAGAAGGGTGAGGATGAAGAAAGCAATAAGATGGGCTGCTGATCCCACAGGATGGGGAAAGAATCTATGGGAATGGAATCCAAGCGGACTCCCAGAATGCTGTTTGTTTCCTCAATGGACAATATTGATTCCATAAGTGATAAGAAGAGTTGTGTGTTAGCTGGGTTGGATTTTAAACACTGTGATTAAGATAGCTCGGGGACATCCAGAAGACATTGGTTAGATGAATCTGAAGTATAAACTCTGAATGGGAAACAGATGTGAAATGTACAAATCGTTGGATAATATGCTTGCATCAAATATCTAGTATATGTCTGAGTCAAGCAGAAAAGGTCAGATAAGTTGATGTTAGGGAAATGAACCCTAAGATATGTATTCAAATGTTTTTTTTTCTTTCATGCAATTGTTTCTAACACATTTATAAGATTATTTCTTTGTTGCTTTGTATGTCCCTCCCCCACAGTATAACCCCTGCTTTCACTGTATTTGATGTCGGTATAATTTGTGGAGGGGAAGGGGAAAAACAAATCGTTTAAATAGGGATACAGGTGGCCCCATTGCAACAATGAGATGTACAAGTCATTATGTCAAAAACGAACTTTACAACTTTGGTGCGGGAGGAGGGGGGTCGGGGGTAGCGGGGAGGATTGGGCGAAGAGGGGGGAGGATGGGAAGGGATGGGAAGGGGAAACAAAGGAGGGGCTACAATGCTTGATAAGAAATGTACTCATTATCTTGCCCATGTAATTGTACCCCCTCTGTACAGTATTTTCACAATAAAAAAAAATATGCTTGCATCAGCTAGGACCCTTAACAAGAATAAATACAAGAAGGATAAATGGCACTAATGCATCCAAGAAGTATCATCATTTAAATAATAAGAAAAAACACTTGCCAAAGGAAAATAAGTGATTGATAATTATATGAGCTCCACCAGCAGTATTACCTTCCTCCCCTCTTGCTACAACTAAAGACCTGTCACATTAAAATTTCCTGTCCTCCTATCAAGCTTCATTATAACTCCAGAATGTGAACCATTGAGTCAACCTTCCTTTAAGCTCTGTCTCAAGGCACTGCAATTTTCATTTTTAAGCTATGTTGTTCTCCAAATTTTTCTACTATAACTCTCTCCCAGAGTCCCTGAGTTTCAGTCAATCAAAATGACCCTTTCTCTTCAAGCTTTGCACTTACTGTGCTGACTCTCTGTCCTTATTTACGTTGTTTATTTACCCACGAATTCCCACATCCATATACCAACCATCTTCACCTGCCATCATCCATCATCATTACCTGTAGCTTGTGAGACACAACAGCCCCATTGGAGTCACTAACATCAAAGGGAAAAGAAGGGGATATTATGGTGCTGATGCAATGCATTAGAACCAGGCTTGGCAGTACAATTCTGGGAAGAAATCTCATTTCACAGAAACCCTAGAAAGTCCGTTTGTAAGTGATAAGGCTGATGAAGCTCATTTATTTACTGAGTAAATATTAATCAAATGCTTATTATTTACCAGACAATTTGCTAGGTGCTAAAAATAGTGTAACAAACAGAGCCCTTAGTCTGCTCCTATAAAAAACTAGCAATAATGGAGAGGAATATTTAAAAATATACTTGTGTGAACAAATATATCATGAAGAGTTTAAGAAAGAGCCATAATGTAAAGGCATGGGCAGTTAATGCAGAGAAGAGCATTTCTCTTCTTACATAGAGTATTTATTCTGAAACCTCAAAGGATAAGAACCAGGTAGAAGTGAGAGAAAACACGTGTCTGGTAAAGGAAAGATGATATAAAATACAAAGAATTTATAGAATGCTGATGTGACTAGAGAGAAGTGAGAAAATAGAAGAGAGGTGTTCTATGCGGCTGAACATGAAGACAGGGACTAGATTTTACATATTGTCCTAGACCTTGTTCTAAAATCTTAGATTTTACTTGCCACATAGAAGATATTGAATAATTTAAAGCAGCAGTTATCTAGGGAGATTACCATGAGGACAAAAACTAGAAAAGCTCAATAAACACAGTCACCCAAGCTGGGAAGATAGCTCAGTGGTAGAGTGCTTGCCTTGCATGCATGAGGCCACATAAGCAGAAAAGGCCCAAGTGGTGCTGTGGCTCAAGTGGAAGGGCCTTGAGCTGAAGAGCTGAGGGACAGTGCCTAGGCCCAGAGTTCAGGCCCTATGTCTGACAAAAAAAAAAACAAAAACAGAAGACAGTCACCCAGGCAAGACAAGAGACTGAACACCTGGTCTGGTGCCTAACAACAGTGGCAGAAAGATTATAATCTAAATGCAGATCTATTGGCATACCCTAAAGGACCTGGCCACTTCCAGCCTAGCTTGAGTGGTCTCTACTCAGGTTCAGATGCTCTTCAGTAACATTCAGAGACCTACCTGACTAAAAAGGGATTAGATGGATAGATAGATAGATAGATAGATAGATAGATAGATAGATAGATAGATACATACATACATACATACATACATACATACATACATACATACATACTAAGGTCTCCTAGAAATATTATTATATACATATAGCATATATTTATAATATTATATATAGATACTTAGGAAGATTGAGCTTTCAATTGCTGAGTACTGTTTATATTAGTTTTTAATATTGTTAAACTTGTGTGCCTTGAAACTATTTACCATTCTCTCTAATAATTGTAGTTCAACAGGATATTTGGGATGGTACTGCCATTAAACATCAGGCTTCTTAATTGTATTGCTTACTAGAAATGCATCTGTATATGGCAGTGGAGTCTGAAAGCTATCTTCTAAACCTGGCTTTGCTCCTATTGCTGTTCATACAACTCTAGGCTAAGTACTCTGGGTGTAGCTCTTCATCCATAAAATAAAGATAGAGGTAACAATAGTACTTAATTTATATGATGTAAAGGATCATGGAACTAATATACATATGTTTAAATATATGTAAGTTAGTTATATTTATTTGTAAGCACTTGTAACACATCCTAGCACAGAATAAATGTTGCATAAATAAGCTTTGCTATTAATAGTATACATAGTAATATGATAATTTAGGATATTTAAAAATGTATCTAATAGGGCATAATAGTATACACCTATAATCACAGAACCTGGGAGGCTGAGACAGAAGGATCATATGTTTCAGGCCATCCTGAAATAAATTTGAAGTTTCTGTGACTATCAAATCAACTGCCACCAATAAGAAGAAAATGAGACCCTAGTGACAATCAGACTCAATATTTCTCTACCATGACAACCTCTGCAAATGTTATCTGAATATTATTGCAATTGACTTCTGTCCCTGGATCTGGCCATCGATAATAATCATGGGGAAGGGCTTCCAGGATCTTTTACTATACTGACAGAGTCAAAGGGTCTGAGTCATGAGTTCCTGAGCTGTATGAGTTCTTCCAGGTCACTGCTGCCATGCAATTTACTGAAATAGAATGAGTTCTTCCGGTTCACTGATGCCATGCCTTGCAAAACATGGAGAACCAGTCCAAGGAAGGAAGGAAAAAGAGACTCGAGAAAGCTGAAAAAAACCAGGAGGAAGAAGAGTTGAAGGGGTGGAAAGTGAATAAAATCAGGCTAATCTGAATTGGAGAAGAACTTTATATAAACACCCAGAGATCATATGTCACAGTTGAAAATTGATGTGAAGAGCAATAAAGAGGGCAAGATACTGGTGAACTGAGAGAGGCATTTCCCTCCTTGCCTACCTCCCCCACCCCATTGTCTACGTGTGAGGCCAAGGGAGATTAGAGACTGATATGAAGTTGAGGTTGAACCTCAGCTGGGCACATGGATATCTCACTTCCAAGTTCCCAACTCCAACTTAAGTTATTTTCTAATTTTTATAAAAGGCCAGAATGAAATACTACTTGATGGAATTTATCATCAGGTACATGTTCACAAGTTCCCAAACAATACCTGAGAAAGGAAAAATGTCTGATACACAATCAACAGGCATAGTGCTGGTGAACTGCTTCAAAGAACATAACCATAAGCATAGAAGATGCCTACAGATGCCCTAGAGATGCCTTTTCTTAAAAAACTTAAAAAAATATAGACTCTGGGTTTTATTAGTGATGTATATCTTAGCTCATTCCCCCTATCCCATTGTCTGGATGTGAGGAAACTTCTTTAAACTCTTCTATTAGAAGAGTTTCCTTTGTGGTTTGTTTGGCAACTTGATACAAGTTACAGACAAAACAACTGAGCTAAAAAAAATCACAAGAATATTCATACAAAAATGTCTACTCCATTGGAAAGCATGAACCAAGAATGCCCAAGGATACAATTCTTTTCATGATTCATATGTTGATTTTAAGATGGAAAGCATTTTTTAATTCGTCAATCAAAAACTCAAATTTTATTGCTCATTTAGACCACAAAGTAACATATGTTTATTGTGTTAACTTTGGAACAAAATTGAGGGGAAAAATTTTAGATCTTCCATAAGATTCCTATCCACATGATCATAGTTAACCTTTTGGAATATATACTTATAAATAGCCTTTTGAAAATTATACTTATTTGTCACAGTCTTGGCTATATGGCCTAAATAAAATCAGAATTTCTCTGTGCACAATGAACTATACTGATAGACTAGGTTTTTTTGTTTTTAATTTTATTTTATTGTAAAGATGCTATACAGAGGGATTACAGTTACATAAGTAAGGTAATGAGTACATTTCTTGTCAAGCATTGTTACCTCCTCCTTTGTTTTTCTCTTACTATCCCTTCCCTCCCCCACTACCCCCACTCCCCCACCCCCTGACACTGTAAAGTTCATTACCAACATAGTGTCTTATGAGTATCATTGTTGCAGTGGGTCACCCTGTGGCCTTGTTTCAGCATTTTGTTATTCCCCTTCCCCTTCCCAAATTAGATAAATGTATATACAAGATGCTAGGTATCAAAACCAAATACAGTGACAACAGGGGATATACCAGAGGGGGAAGAACATACAAAAACAAAAAGCAAAAAAAAAAATCACATAGTACATTAAAAATGACACCAACAAAGAAAAACCTCTTGTGTCCATATCTTGGGATTCATTTCACTTACCATCATATTATATGGTCATAAGTACCTAACTTTTGAGCTTTTCTGCTCATCTGATAAGATTATCCTAGATATATACTAATTATTGCAAATAAGGGAACTTATATTTCTTTGGATCTGGCTTAATTCACTTAATTTGATTTTTTTCCATAGTTTTTTCCATAAGTTGTGTACTTTCTATTTATATATTTTATTCAAATGTGTCCTTCAACAATGTTGTCCAAAATAGGTTAAAGCTACAAGTCAAGTGAACTGGTAGCTAATTGTGTAAATGTTTGGATAGACTTGGTCAGAATTATTTTTCTTCTTAAACACTGACTTAAGATAGCTCCTTTACCTTCAGAAGTAACACGTCTCAAGACAAGAAAAAAAATACGCAAGAAGATACCTGGGAGGTACCTAGCATAGTACTTGACAGTTGATAGGTCTCTACTCCAAGAAAATCTTCCATCTACTTTTGCATCTTCTATTCATAATATTTAAAAGTAATGTAAGTGAGACACTGGTGAATCGTTACAATAAATCTAAAAATTGTGCCAACTCACATTTGTTTGTTTGCTTTCAGAAGGAAATACTAAGATGGGGCACATAAATATTTAAGACAAAGCTTTGTTTAAAGTTCATTTTGTTGTTGATGATGATGCTTTTAGTGCTAGTCCTGGGACTTGCTCAATATAGGATCTTGTGCTCTAGCTTTGCTTTATCACTCAAGACTGGTGCTCTGTCACTTGAGTTGCACATCTGTTTCCAGCTTTTTGCTAGTTAACTGGCAATAAAGGTCTCATGGATTTTTCTGCCCCAGCTGACTTTGAACTGAGATCCTCAGAGCTCAGTCTCCTGAGTAGCTAGGACTACAGATATGAACCACATACACCTGGCTTGTTTAAGATTTTTAAATGTTGAAACGACCAATTCAGTCTGGAGAAAGGACTTACCCAGCAAAATGCCAACTGTATTGGTTAAACCTTCACTCTCTCTCTCAATGCATCTCCATGGCTACCAAGGTCTCCTCCTCCAAAGATCTATCCACAAAGGCAATCTGTCCTCATTGCTTTCCTATCTTTTCTAGATCTTTTCTGATGACTCATCTTTCCCATAAAGCCCTTGCATCCTGATTTTTTTTTTTGCTTTAGCTTCTTTTTGTGATGTAAATTCCATCAGGCAATGGAAGTAGGGAGCCAAAAAGCTTTTTAATGAGAGACACTGGAAGATAAAAGGGTAGAGACTTTTCTAATATACTGATGAATAGCTGCCATAATTGACTCAAACATGGGAACAAAAGTCATGAGAACTAAAAATGTGTGGGCACTGAAATATGTCATAAGCAAAAGGCATTAACCTCATGAGTCACAGTGCCATGCTGTTTGCACATTAGAACAGAATGAGAGAAGAAAAGTAGCTCCATTTCTACCTTTTGCATGAGAAAGTTTGCCTTTTTCATGTGGATAAATTAAGCTTGAATATTTTTGAAACCTTAATTGAGTATGAGTGTACATGTTGACTCGTATCTGTGTCTCAGCATTTCATGTTCACTGATACCCCTAGGAATCAGCATCCTGGGCAAAATAAACTAAAGGCTGATTAAATACATATTTAGCAAGGAAAAGTAATGACACAAAGAAGAAGGTATTTCATGGAGGGGCACTAAGTTCTTCATTCTTTAAGTTTATATATGTTTAGGGATTTTTTAAAAGAAAATTATTAAGCCATCAATATTGATGAGGTTTGCCACAGTTAATCAATAATGAAAAAAAATTATGAGGGATTTATTGTGTGATTATTAGGAAATCAGAGTAGTTAACCTCACTTTCTCCATTTTTAGTTTATACCATAAACCAGATCATACCTTTACCAGACTTCAAAGTGGTCTAAAGCTAAAGGTAGAATTGATGCCATAAAGCTGGACCCAGTATTGTGACCTTATATCACCAGGATATTCAAATGATCAACAATAAAATCTGTGGCCCCATTTGCATGTCTGACTACTGTGATTTCAATGAATAATCCTAACCTAGTACCAGAAGTTATAATTTATGTAAAGTAGGAAAATTTGTAGACAGAATTCACTAAACCATTCACCACTACAAACATTTAATCCTGTTCAGAAAACATGACACTCCTTTCTATAAGTGGCAAATGGACACTACTTGTGTCTGTTAGTGCCTTTCTTTATCTTTTTGCCAATAAAATCCTGATTTCATTCTTTTCTAGAAAAAGAAATGAGCTCTTAGAAACAAAAAATTTCCCTAAACTCATTATTGTTTTAAATTAAGTAACTCCACTTCTGTTGGCCAGTGTTGATCTGGGAATAGGCATTTGAGCTAGCTTTGTCTGATGAGACAACAAATTGAGCTGTGTAATGGGAATTATTTTTTAATGTTAACTGATAAAAAAGAAATACAAGTAATGGTACACACCCATAATACTAAAAATTGGGAGGTTGAGACAAGATAATAATGAGTTCAAGTCTAGCCTGAGACAAAGTTCAAGGTCAGTCTGGGCTATCTGAAAATCGAGTCTCAAAGCCAAACCAAACGAAAAGGAAATACAGGAGAGAAACTCCCATCCTGCACTCAGAACATGAGCACATGATAATTAGACTTCAAAAGCCAACCTGAGACACAAGAGAGGAGAGCTAAAATTAAAAGTCACCTAATCAGCTGGGCACAAGTAGCTCACACCTATAATCCCAGCTACTCAAGAAGCCAAGACAAAGGATTGTGGTACAAAGCCAACATAGGCAGGAAAGTCTGTGAGACTCTTATCCACAATGTACCACCACAAAACTAGAATTGGAGCTGTGGCTCAACTGGCATTAAACTTGTATGAAAAAAAACAAAAACAAAAAGACAGCACCCACGCCCCAAATTTTAGCCCTAACACACGCACACACACACCAAACCAAATGACTCAATATAGAAAGAAAAAGCCTTAAATTGGTGAAGATATCATAATACTGGATCAATAATGAAATTCCCCATCTTCAGACTTTAGTAATATAATGAATATTTTCACTTTGTTATTTAAGCTGCTTTTGATTAAATATCCTGTTACTTACAGCTGAAAATGTCATAAATATTATGACTGATTAATCCTAGATTTACTTACAGGAAGGGACAGAGACTGCACATCTATTGAAGCTCTAGCTTAATCCCCTTCTATGTCACTGTGGCTTTTCAATCTGGAACATCTTCTTCCTCTCTTTCCCCTTAAATCACTGGCCAATATCTCTTTCATCATATTGTTCTACAATTTTTTATGAGATGAATTGGCCCATTATAAATCTTATATAAATAAGTTATTATCATTATTGCTATTATACATTGTATAAGCTCACTATGCAGACATTGTGCCAAATGCTTACATGGTTTATGTGCATAAAATCCTGGGGTGAACTACACAGTTTTATAAATATTTCTATTCTTTTCAATTCTGCTGAGCTCCTAGAAGGTAAATATTTACTTCTTGCCAATCAATTTGGGGCTTAATCATATGCATTGATTTGACTGATAGAATCTTAGCAGACCAGATGTACCATTTGGTAGAATGTATATGACTTTATATGTATATGTATATTTATATGTATATGACAATGTATATGACTTTACATGGCCCAGCTATGTTAGTTCCATCTTCACCATGACAATAGGATATCCAAAGATGCTTCTTCAACCAAATTCCAGAATGAGAAGACACATGCAGCCTCACAGAGCCCAATCAAGTCAAATAATATCTCCAATAATCCACAGCCATCAGGTAATAAGAGCAGGAAACACAAATTAGTTTTACAAGGCCAGTCAGATATTTAGTATAAACTAAAACAATGGCATGCTTTATACAGTAAAACTGATAATAATAATTACTAAGATCAGAAGAAATGAACATCAGTTACAGAATTTAGATTTATTTCCCTTACAAAATGATGGGTATTAGATTCCACAATGAGAAGGGAGAGACTGAAATCAGGAAAGCAACTCTTTTTGCAGTAGCCTCAAAAAAAAAAAAACAAAAAACAAACACTTAGGAATCAACTCAACAAAAGAAGTGAAGGACCACTACAATGAAAACTTCAAAAATCTGAAAAAGGAAATTAAAGCAGATCTAAAGAAGTGGAAAAACAAAAAACAAAAACCTCTCATGCTCCTGGATTTGGAGGATTAACATTGTGGAAATGGCAGCATTGCCAAAGGGTATATACAAATTTCAATTCAATACCCATAAATACCCCAACTTCTTTCTTTAATGAAATAGAAGAAGCAATCCAAAAATTCATATGGAACAATAGAAGACCCTGAATAGCAAAAACAGTCCTTAACAGAAACAACAGTGCTGGAGGATTATCAATACCAAAGTTCAAACTCTATTACAAAGCCATAGTAATAAAAACAGCTTGGTATTTGCACAAGAACAGGGATGAGGACCAATAGAATAGAATTAAAACCCACAAATGAACCTGCAGATTTATGGCCACCTAATCTTAGACAAGGGAGCCAAAAACAAAAATAGGTTGGAAGAAAGACAGCTTCTTCAACAAGTGGTGTTGGTAGAATTGGCTAAATATGTGTAGATAACTATAGCTAGATCCTTATATATCACCCTGCACCAGAATCAATTCCAAATGGATCAAAGACCTCAAGATAAAAGCAGATACCTTGAAAATATTACAGGAAGGAATAGGAGAAATACTAGGGCTCCTTTACACAGGTAGACACATTCTTAATAAAGACCCAGAAACAGAACAAATCAAAGAATGCTGGATAAATGGGATTACATTAAACTGCAGACCTTCTGCATGGCAAAGGACATAATTAGCAAGATAAATAGAAAGCCTACAGACTGAGAAAAGCTCTTCACTTACTATACAACAGACAAGGGTCTCATATCTAAATTATAACTACAGTTCAAGAAATTAAAGTCCCCTCAAAAAACAACCACCTCATTAAGATGTGGGCTAAAGACTTTAAGAGAGACTTCTCTGAAGAGAAAATAGGAATGGCCAAGAGACACATGAAGAAATGATCAAGATCTCTGGCTATAAAAGAAATGCAAATCAAAACAACACTTAGATTCCACCTTACAACAGTCAGAATGGTCATTATCAAGAAAACTAATGACAACAGTTGCTGGCAGGGATGTGGCCAAAGGGAACGATACTGCATTGATGGTGGGAGTGTAAACTTGTTCAACCTCTTTGAAAATCATTATGAAAGTTCCTCAAAAGACTAAACATAGAGCTTCCCTATGATTCAGCAACCCCATACCTGGGCATTTACCCAAACTGTCACAAATAAGGCCAGACTAAAGCTACCACCACAACCATGTTCATTGCAGCATTATTATTATTTTTTTTGCCATTCCTGGAGCTTGAACTCAGGGCCTGGGTGCTGTCCTTGAGCTTCTTTTGCTTAAGGCTGGCACTCTACCACTTGAGCCACAGCACCACTTCCGGCCCTTTCTGTTTATGTGGTACTGAAGAATCGAACCCAGGGCTTCATGCATGCTAGGCAAACACTCTACCACTAAGCCACATTCCCAACCCATTGCAGCATTATTTACCATAGCTAAGCTATGGAATCAACCCAGATGCCCATCAGTAGATGAATGGATCAAGAAGATGTGATATATGTAAACAATGGAGTTCTATGCTTCCATCAAAAAGAATGCCATTGCCCCATTTGTAAGGAAATAAAAAGTCTTGGAAAACATTGTAAATGAAGTAAGCCAGACCCAAAGAAAAGTAGGTTGCATGATTTCACTCATTTGGAAGAACTAGAATATGTATATGATATTCTTAACAGGGGATCCCAATAACCCAATTGCTTTGTGCATAAGACCATATATGATGAATCGTATCAACATGAACTCCAATATATGGAAATCAAAGGTTATTTCTATATCCTGCATGTAGGGTTTTTGTCTGTCCGTTTCTTTTTCTTTCACGTTTCTCTTAGTACTCAGTACTATATATTTGATATTTCGAAAAGAAAGGGAATCACAGAAATGGCAGGACAAAGGATGAACTAATGCAACATTGATACTCACTTGACAATATGTGGGATAAGAACCTTACAACTTGGCAGGGAGGGGAATAGGAAGGGTTAAGTGGAAGATAATGAAGGATGGGGTAACAATGATTAAAAACAAATGTACTTATTACCTTACTTATGTAACTGTTAACTCCCTTTCTCATCACCTTTTCAATAAAAAAATACTGTCAAGCTACTAATAAATAATAAATTTATTTTTAAAATTATGGGTATATATTTATCTCCCACTAGATTTAACTCTTTGAGAATAAAGACTACATTATTTTTATTCTTCTCCTTAGTCTCTTGCACATTGTCTTCTATATGAATTATCTGTTGAAAAAGAGGAGTTATCATTTTAGAGCCTATCTTCATGATTAAAACATCTTTATGACATATTTCACAAAGTGTGATAATCATAGTTTAAATGATTTACTATTCTTTTTCTGAACATCCTTTTAAGTTCAAAGCAAAACTCTTGTATGTTTTTCAATCAATAATCTGTAGAATTGTCCTATGTCTTCACTTTCTTGAAGTATATATCATGAAAAATAATCTCAAAAGTGCTTCTGGATAAAATTCTACTTACTTACAATAAAATATGGTTTGAAAAGTTTGTCAGTCCAAAACACTTTATGCACTGTTTTATAAAATGAAAAAAGTTGGGGGGGGGGAGGCTGGGAAGGGAGGTGAAGGGTAAACAGAGGAGGCTGCAATGCTTGGTAAGAAATGTATGCATTATCCTGCCCATGTAATTGTAGCCCCTCTGTACAGTATGTTCTCAAATAAAATAAAATAAAATTTAAAAATAAATAAATAAATAAATAAAATGAAAAAAGTCTTTAAAATTCAATAAAATCTGTTTTGGAAATACAACACTTATATTCATAGCTAAATTCACAAAGCTTAATAATTAATTGGACATAGGTAGAGGAGAAGTTACGAATGTATACAGAATGTTTTAGCATTTCCCATGAATATGTATGTGTGCGCATATGTACACACAAAGACATAAAGTATATTTGATGTCAGTATAACTTGTGGAGGAGATGGGGAAAACCAGTTGTTTAAGGATACAGGTGGACCTGTTGCAACAATGAGAAGTACAAGTTGTCATGTCCAAAACAAGCTTTACAACGTCGGTGCGGGGGGGGGGGGGGGGGGCGGGGGGGGGGGGAAGGGGGGGAAGGAGGAAGGATTGGGATTGGGGGGGAGGGGGGAGGCTGGGAAGGGATGTGAAGGGTAAACAAAGGAGGAGGCTGCAATGCTTGGTAAGAAATGTACACATTATCCTGCCCATGTAATTGTAACTCCTCTGTACAGTATGTTCACAAATAAAATAAAATTAAATTTAAAAAAAAATAAAAAATAAAAAAAATTAAAAAAAAAAAAGAAATTAACTCTCGGGGCTGGGAAGGTGGCTCAGTGGTAGAGTGCTTGCCTTGCATGCTCAAGGCCCTGGGTTCGATTCCTCAGCACCACATAAGCAAAAAGAAAAAAGCCGGAAGTGGCGCTGTGGCTCAAGTGGTAGAGCGCTAGCCTTGAGCTGAAGAGCTGAGGGACAGTGCCCAGGCCCAGAGTTCAGGCCCCACGACCGGACTCAAAAAAAAAAAAAAAAAGAAATTAACTCCCATTATTGTAAAGACTGAAAAGTCCCAAGATTATTCAAAGTATAGGTCCAATCAAAGGCCTGAAAATTGGAAGAGCCTATAGTGCAAGTTCTAAATTAAAGTCAGCAGATTTGAGAACCCAAAAGTATTGATGTTTCTATTGATGTCCAAAAGCTGGAAATAACCAATGTTCTCCTATGAGCAACAGGCAGGAGGCATTCCCCTGTACTCTACAACTCTTCAGTTGGTTGAAGTAGACCAACTAGTATTAGGGAATCTGCTTTACTCTGTCCAGATTAAAACGATAATCTCATTTGGGTGTATAAATACACCCAAAATAATATTTGACACATGTCTGGGTACCCTATGGTCCAGCAAAATTGACACATAAAATTACCAACCACACAAGATTTCTTCATTTGAAAAATATACATTCAATATATCGAACACCTAGTCTTTCAACATTTCTGTTAAAAAGAACTTTCATCAAAAAATTTTGACTCTAACTTTTCCTACTGAATCATTCATACAGAGAAAAACTGAAAGTTAGAGACTTATTTCAAGAAATATACATATATACATATATATTTATTTACTAGGAAGAAGCAGAGATCAATCCATCTACAGTCAAGGTCAAGAGCAAGGGCTGTTTCATTGTTCTGCACCATTATTCTTCTAAACATTTAATTGTAAATCCCAGTCCCAGAAGTAAAAAGAAATTAATAGATACACATGAATACATAAGCCTTGTGGGCTGTTTATCTTGTTACAAATGCATACACACAAGCACTTAGGAACACAAGGAGAGATAAAAGCTTTATTATAGCTTCCAAGCAATAGTAAAACACATTTTAGACATAAAAGACAACATTCCCATAGATTACAAAAAATGCACTCTTTCTAGTCTCTCAGCCATTATATCTCATGCTATAAAAACATAAACCACTCAATTTCTATTCCTAAATGCACCATTTTAGAAGTTTAATTTTTCTTCCTAATATCCAAGTAACCCAGTGATGTTCATCTAAAAATCAGAGCACATAGGACTAAATTCATCAGCACATAAATGACTTGGAATTCTAGGACATAAAGATAAATCACAGCCAAAGAAGTCCATGATTTCAAAAAAAAAAGTAGTAGTCCATGATTTCAAATGTTACTTACTAAGGAAAAATACACACATTTTTGACAATATTATTTATAGGCTATTTTACTAACCTGCTCTTTATATTTTTATTTACTATTTGATGATTTATCCCTAGAGAAATTACATATAAAATGATGTTTTGATTCGATATTCTTCAAAAATCTTAATACATTTTTCTCTCACTGTTTCCCAAAACAATCTTGTTAGCAAACTAAAATAAGATAGAAAAACAGCAATGAAAACAACAAGTTTTTAATTGACCCACATCACCTTCACAAGCAACATCAGGTCAAAGTGAATTTGAAAATGGCTGTCATCTTGTTTGTCTCACATAGGAAATGTGTGACAATTATTACCAAAGCTGTACTAGAGATAAATGCCAGGATATGCTTGCTTGCTTTAATTGTCTTTGCTTCGATTTTTATACATAGATAAGTCAGGACACTGCCATTGCATCATCTCTTGTAAGTATTAATAAAAACATATTCCAAATCAAAAATCATTTCTATAAATTAAGTGTGAAGTGATTATCCAGTTTCTTAATGTACAATGATCTAATGCTGAGCACCTCTCTCTCACATGAAACTGAAAGACTAGTAGGATATGAATGGAAGAGACATTATATGAATGAGCAATCACTCTTACTTTAAAGGAGATTGAATACATCTAATTAATTATCTCAAGGGCACCCTTAGATAGCCCTCAAGGATATCTAAATAGAAAGACTTGTGATGCTTCTTTTTCCAGATTTCACCATCCAAGAGTGGTATTAGTCCTGGGGTTGAATTATAGTATGAAAATGAAAATGCATCTTCAACATTTAAACTGCTTGCCCCTTGAGTGACAGCTGAGGATAGACACAAGAAGACTGACAGAATTGTTAATGGATTTTGTAGGAGCATAATTACCTAGAAATACATCATTAACGATATAATGCCATTTGGCAGTTGCTGCGATGCATAGCAATGGTAACTGGCCTGTAGAAACTTACACACATTCATGTTATCACCCTCTCTATATAATTTGTTTGCTCGGATGCTTTTAATTTTAATCCTGGGAATCTTGACGATCAACCTTTGAAAAGAGCATTTTATTTAGACAAATCATAATTGGCTCATTTTGAATTTGTGATAGGTCAGAGAATCATTAAAAAAAGAGAGAGAAAAATGGTAGATTAAGCAAATTGCTAATTTATGTGGTATGGCAAAGTTTATGGTTAATGCACTAGAAAAAAAAAACAAATTTTCTTCACTACCTTATATCCATCAGTCCTTAAGTAATTTATATATTTTGAAGTATTCTTATTTACTTACTAAAGAGAATTCATAAAAGATCTCAGACTAAAATTATGTGGGCTATACACTTGGAAACCATAAAACCAAACTTTTATAGAATTTAAATTTAATACTTACATATTTATCTCAGTTGACATTAAGTAAAGTTTGATGTCACTCCTATTTAGCTACTATTTGACAGCCCAATACCACATACACTGCGTAGATATTACTAGTTAACAAGTAACTTTTACTAGACAACATGGACAACTTTACTCACTAGAGATTACAAACTATTTTTAGTTTCCTTCTCCATAAAAACAAAGTACCCAACCTACTTACATCAGTAAAATAGTGTCAATGTATTTTAGAAGCATTAAGCAAAAATTTTAAATCTACAGAAGCACCTGTCATTTCATTCAATGCAGAGCACTGGAATGTTGGAACTACTGCTTTCCAGGAAAACAAGTCAAACAAACCTCAGCTGGGCACCGGGGACTCATGCCTGTCATCCTAGCTACTCAAGAGGCTGACATCTAAGGATTGTTGTTTGAAGCCAGCCTGGGCAGATAATTCCAATAGACTCTTATCTCTAGTTAAGCAGCAAAAAGCTCGAATGGAGGTGTAGCTGAAGCAGTGGACAATCAGCCTTGAGCCAAAATAGCAAGTGAGAATAACAGGCCCTGAGTTCAAGTACCAGTTAAAGTCACTCCCTCTCAGTAGCAACAACATTGCACACACACACGCGCGCGCACGCACACACACACACACACACACGATGTGTCTCTTCTTGCTACATTCATACGTTGAACCTACTCACCTTGACCAGTTCGTGAAAACTTGACCTTTATGCACAGGACTAATGTCTTTATAAAGGAGGCCCAGAAGGCTGCCATTCTCCTTCTGTGAAGCGAGGGTTTCACAAGCACCTGTGAGTACCAGCCCCTCCTCACCAGGCACTGCACCCGCCATGACCTTGATATTAAGCTACCTTGCCTCAAGAATGGTAACCAATGCATTTGGTGTTCATAAATTACCCAGTATAGCTGGGTGACGGTGGCTCATGCCTGTAATCCTAGCTACTCAGGAGTCTGAGATCTGAGGATCACAGTTCAAAGCCAGCCTGGGCAGAAAAGTCCATGAGACTCTTATCTCCAATAAACTACCAGAAAAATGGAAGTGGCGCTGTGGCTCAAGTGGTAGAGAGCTCGCCTTGAGCTGAAGAGCTGAGGGACAGCGTCCAGGCCCAGAGTTCAAGCCCTACGACGACCACCACCACCAACAACAACAACAAATTACCCAATATAAGTTATTGTGTTCAAGAATTCTGAATACACTAAGACAGTTTACATGCCTACAAGAATGTCCAAAATGAAAAGACGGACTGATAACAGAAGGTGAGGCTCATGAGACCATGGAGCGCTCTGAAAGACCGCGCCCCCCCTCCGCCCCCCTCCTCCCTTTTCCCCTCCCCCCCACCTGCACTATGGGTGATGCACACACTGCTACAACCACTTGTACTTTAGCACCCATATTACCAGTAATCCCTCACCACAGGAACAAATTTGTTACAAATGATGAACTCACACAGACATGTTATTTTGTCACCCAACATTCATATACCTCATGACTCATTCCGGAGCTTGTATATTATACATATACTCTCTGTATACTCTATTACACTTTACATAAATGTGTAATAACATATTCACACTTATCTTGTCATACAAAGCAATTTCACTTGCAGAAATCCCCTGTGCCTTGCCTATTGATTTTCCTCAACTCTGGCATCTTTCACTTGACATTATGCATGTCTTTTCACAACTTGGGAGCTCATCTCTTTTTGGCATAGTATTCTATTGTCCTGATTCACCACAGTTTATCCAGTCATCTACTAAAGGACATCTTGGTTACTTCTATGTTTTTCAAGTATACGTAAAAGCACCTTCAAATAGATAGTTATGGGTACAAAAATATTCAGCTTTTGGGGAGTACATATCAAGAAGCATAATTGTTGGATTCTATGAGGAGTATGTTTAGTTTTGTAAGGAATTGCCAAACTATCTTCAAAGTGGCTATAATCATTTTGCATTTCTACCAGCAATGGATAGCATTCCCTACTGCTCCCTATTCTCACCAGCATTTGGTGTTTATCTGGCATCTGGAATATTCCAGTAAGAATGCAGTAGTAGCTCATTTTTGCATTTCCTGGGTAACACATGATGGATTATTTGATGTATAAAAATGTATATAGGTATGTATAGTTTGATGAATTGTCTGATTAGATCTTTGGCCCCTTTTGAAAATGGGTTGTTCATATTTTTATGGTTGCATTTAAAAGTTCTTTATCAGATTTTCTTTAATATTTGTATTATCTTTAAATAGTTGTACAAAGGAGCTGCCATTCACCAAAGCAAATTATGAATATGGTATTTCTTTTTTTCAAAATTTTTTTATTGTGAGAATACTGTACAGAGAAGTTACAATTACATGGGCAAGATAATGAGTACATTTCTTATCAAGCATTGTAGTCTCCTCCTTTGTTTCCCCTTCCCATCCCACCCCCCCCCCAACCCCCACCCAACCCTCCTCCCCGCCCCCACCAATGTTGTAAAGTTCGTTTTCAACATATGACTTGTATGTCTCATTGTTGCAATGGGTCCACCTGTATCCCTATTTAAACGATTTGTTTTTTCCCTTTCCTTCCACAGATTATAACAACATCAAATACAGTGAAAGCAGAGGTTATACCGTGGGGGAGGGACATACAAAGCAACAAAGAAATAATCTTATAAATGTGTTAGAAACAATCGCATGAAAGAAAAAAACATTTGAATACATACGCAGGGTTCATTTCCATAACATCAACTTATCTGAACTTTTCTGCTTGACTCAGACATATACTAGTTATTGCAAATAAGTGAAACCATGGGACCTATGTTTCTTAGGGCCTGGCTTACTTCACTTAATATAATTTTTTTCCTTTTTCAAGTTTTTAAAGTTTTCATCATACAGGTCCTTTACTTCTTTGGTTAAGTTAATTCCTAGGTATTTTATTTATTGTGGGGCTATTACAAATGGAGTTGCTCAATGAGAAGTACAAAATGTCATGTCAAAACCAGCTTTACAATGTCGGTGTGGGGGGGGGAGGGGGGTATAATTGGGTGGGGGGAGGGGGGTAGAATTGGGTGGGGGGAGGGGGGAGGCGGGGAAGGGAAGTGAAGGGTAAACAAAGGAGGAGGCTGCAATGCTTGGTAAGAAATGTATGCATTATCCTGCCCATGTAATTGTAGCCCCTCTGTACAGTATGTTCCCAAATAAAATAAAATACAATTAAAAAAAAAAAAACAAAAAAACAAATGGAGTTGCTTTCCTAATTTCAGCCACACTTTTCTCACTGTAGGCATACATAAAAGCCATTGATTTTTGAGGGTTAATTTTATACCCTGCTACTTTGCCAAAGTTTTGAATCAGCTTGAGTAATTTGGGAGTGGAGTATATGGGATTCTTTAAATACAAGATCATGTCATCTGCAAAGAGGGAGAGTTTTATTTCTTTCCCTATTTGGATCTCCTTTATGTTTGCATCTTGTCTTATTGCTGTACCTAGGTATTCTAATACCAGAATGAAGAGAAGTGGAGACAGTGGATATCCTTGTCTTGTTCCTGAGTTAAGAGGAAATGGCTTTAGTTTTACCATTAAGTATAATGCTGGCTGTAGGTTTGTCATATACAGCCTTTATTATATTGAGGAATGTTCCATGGATTCCTAATTTTTCCAGAATCTTCATCATAAAGGGGTATTAGATCTTGTCAAATGCTTTTTCTGCATCTATTGAGATAACCATGTGGTTCTTACCCTTGTTCCTGTTGATGTGATGAATTATATTAATTGATTTGCATATATTGAACCAGCTTTGCAACACTGAAATGAATCCTGTTTGATCGCGGTGTATGATTTTTTGGATGAATTGTTGAATTCAATTGGCCAGAATTTTGTTGAGAAGTTTTGCATCAATGTTCATCAAAGAAATGGGTCTATAGTTCTCTTTCTTTGATGAGTCCCTGCCTGGTTTGGGGATGAGGGTTATGATGGCTTCATAGAATGTTTGGTAGTGAACTTTCTCTTTCAATTTCATTGAAGAGTTGGAGGAGTATTGGTGTGAGCTCTGCTTTGAAGGCCTTGTAGAATTCCGCTGGAAAGCCATCTGGTCCTGGGCTTTCTTAGATGGGAGGTCTCTTATTGCTGTTTCTATTTCAATGCTTGATATGGGCCTGTTAAGATGGTCTAACTCATCTTGGTTTAGTTTCAACATGTCAATATTTGCTAAGAAAAGGTCCATTTCTGCCAAGTTCTCAAACTTATTAGTATAAAGTTTTGAGAAGTATTCCCTTATAATGTTCTGAATCTTGGTTGTTTCTGTGGTGATATTTCCATTCTCATCTCTGAGTTTATTTATTTGGGTGTGTTCTCTTCTTTTCTGATAATATTTGCTAAGGGTCTGTCAATTTTGTTTATTTTTTCGAAGAACCAACTTTTTGTTTTGTTGATTCTTTCTATGGTTTTTTTGGATTCTAATTCATTTAATTCTGATTTAATTTTAATTATTTCTGTCTGTCTACTGGATTGGGGATTATCTTGCTGCTCTTTTTCAAGGAGGCTCAGATCACTCATTAAATTGTTGATTCAGATCTCTCCAATTTATTGATGTAGGAACTCAGAGCTATAAACTTGCCCCTGAGTACTGCCTTTGCTGTGTCCCAGAGGAGCTGGTAATTTGTGTGTTCATTTTTGTTAAATATCATGAACATTTGAATTTCTTTTCTAATCTCTTCCATGACCCACTTGTGATTCAGCAGTGTGTTGTTCAGCCTCCATGTGTTACAGGATTTTCTTTGGTGGCTTTTGGTGTTGAGTTCTAATTTTATTCCCTTGTGGTCTCAGAGAATGTGAGGTATAACTTCAATGTTTCTGAATTTGGACAAGTTTGCTTTGTGGCCTAAAATGTGGTCTATTTTAGCAAATGTTCCATGTGCTGCAGAGAAAAACGTGTATTCTGATGCTGCTGGGTGAAATATTCGGTAGATGTCTGTTAAATCTAGTTGATCTATGTAGTTGTTTAGTTCTGTGGTTTCTCTGTTGAGTTTTTGCCAAGTTGATCTATCTAGTGGGGAAAGTGGTATGTTAAAATCCCCAACAATTAATGTCTTTGGATCTATGTGGGATTTGAGGGAAAGTAGTGTTTCGTGGATAAATTTGGCTGCTCCATTGTTTGGTGAATAGATATTTAGAATTGTAATATTCTCCTGAAGGAGAATTAATTAATTAATTAATTAGTTAATTAATTGATTAATTAATTAATTAGTATGTAGCGACCTTCTTTATCTCTTGTCATGAATTTTAATTTGAAGTCTATTTTATCTGATATTAGGATTGCAACTCCCGCATGTTTACGGGGGCCATTTTCTTGGTAGATTTTGTTCCAGCCTTTCACATTGAAAATGTGTTTGTTTCTACAGGCAAGATGTGACTCCTGAAGGCAGCAGATAGAAGGATCTTGCTTTTTTTTTTTTTTTTGGTCCGGTTGTGGGGCCTGAACTCTGGGCCTGGGCACTGTCCCTCAGCTCTTCAGCTCAAAGCTAGCGCTCTACCACTTGAGCCACAGCGCCACTTCCGGCTTTTTTCTTTTTGCTTATGTGGTGCTGAGGAATCGAACCCAGGGCTTCAGGCATGCAAGGCAAGTGCTCTACCACTGAGCCACCTTCCCAGCCCCCAGAAGGATCTTGCTTTTTAAACCAACTAGACAGTCTATGTCACTTAATTGGAGAGTTAATTCCATTAATGTTGAGAGATAGGACTGAGAGGTATTTGGGAGTTCCTGCCTTTTTATCCACCTTCTTAGGGGCTGGGGCAATTGGGTTCTTCCTATGGTTCTTGGATTCTCAGTTTGGGTGTGGTTTCTTGGCCTTTATTGTGGTCTTGTTGGTTTTCTATGTGTAGGACATCTTTAAGAATCTTTTGTAGGGCTGATTTGGTGGAGATATATTGTTTCAATCTTTCTTTGCTGTGGAAGGTTTTTATTTGACCTTCGCTTTTAAAGGAGAGTTTAGCTGGGTACAGAATTCTTGGTTAATAGTTGTTTGTCTTTAGGGCATGGCATACATCATTCCAGGCTCTTCTTGTTTTGATTGTCTCTGCTTAGAAATCTGAGGTGATTCTAATTAGTTTCCCTTTATAGGTGATTGATCTTTTCTCCTTGACAGCTTTAAGGATCTTTTCCTTGGTCTGAATTGATCCTTTGTGGATTATAATGTAATGGGATGTCCTATTCTGGTGTGGTGTATTTGGAGTTCTAATAGCTTCTTGTATCTGAATAGGCCTATCTTTTTGCATGTTTGGGAAGTTCTCTGCTAGGATCCTGTTAAACAAATTTCCTAGACCATTTACTTCTGTCTCTAGGTGCTCCTCTACACCCATTATCCTCAGATTAGGCCTTCTGATGGTGTATTCCAAGTGTTGAATAGATCTATCATATTTCCTGGATTTGTCTTGGATGGTTGTATGTTCTTTCTCTATACTATCTAGGCTGTCTTCAATCCCTGAGATTCGATCTTCTGCATGGTCTAACCTACTATCAAGACTTTCTACTTTTTTATTTCTTTTCCTTCTAGTTGGTTGGCTTTGATGGCTTCAAATTCTTTGTTGGAGCTTTCTTTTAGATCTTGTATGAACTTCTTTACTTCCTTAATTTGGTGTTCAGTGTTTATTCTCAAATCACTTAGTTGATTGGTTATGGTTTCCTTGGACTCCCATTCCTTCTGTTGGGTTCCATTCAGCATTACCCTTTGTGGTCTCCCTGACTTCTTTCAGCTCTCTGTTTATGGATTCCATGAATGCCTTTAGAGATCTTTCTGTATTCTCATCCCGCTCTCTCAATTCCTGTATTACCCTTTGATTAGCTTCTTCACGTTCATTCAGTTCCTGTATTTCTCTTTGAGTGTTCTCAGCCTGCTCACACCATTCCTGACTTTCTCTTTGATCTCAGCCTGCTCATCCCATTCCTTAATTTTTCTTTGAGTGTTCTCAAGCTGCTCACGCAATTCCTGTATCAATCTTTGAGTAGCTTCCTCACGCTCATGAAATTCCTTTATTGACCTTTGTTTTGCTTCCTCTCTCTCACTATCATGCTCATACAGAGTCCTTTGAAGGTTTTCAATCTTTACATTTACAATGTTTACCAGTAGTGTTTGTAGAGCTTTTTGGGAACTCTCCTTGGGATTATTAGTATCTTTTCTGTCCCCTGATTATCATAAGTGGGAGCTGAGATACCCAGACTTGCCATTTTTCTTGTGTTTTTCTGGGTTGCTCTGCCCATTTGGGATGTAAGTAACACCAGGTTTGTGCTAGCACACTATTTTAAGGCAAGCATCAACCAAAGTCTATAGTTGCACAGTCAAAAGTCTGCAGATACAATCTAGTTCAACAGATATACTTATTCAACATCAAACAACTATGTATTAATGGGCTACAAACTGCAAAGAAGAATTTGGCAAATAGAAATTATTAGGTTTAGGGAGAGATGTGGGTAAAAATAGACATAGAGGGATGTGGAAAGGCAGTGGGAGAGTTAACTTAACTAAATCCTAATCTCAAAGCAGGAAATAGGTTGGATAGAATGATAGTAGAGAGAGAGAAAAAAAAGAAGTGAGAGAAAGAAAAAAGACAAGAAAAAATAGAAAAACAAAAATTGAAAATTAAGAACTGCAACACTTAAAAATTATGCAAATTTGAAAACATAATATTCAGAGGAGAACGTGGATAGAATAAGAAAAGGAGAGGGATAGAAAGGAGATGTGAAAAACTTAAAAATAAAAATGCCTAAAATATTATATAGGTATAAAGAGGTAGTACTGCTATAAAGGAATTTAAGCCTCAGAGGTTTTAAATTGAGTAATAAATGTCTGGATTAAGTGTATACACAATGGCGCTAAGGTCTAATAATCGACTATGGGTTTATCTGGGGATGAGCAGAACAGCAATTAAGTCACGCAAAGAAGAATGAAAGAGAAGAAAAAGAGAAAAGAATGTGAAGGAAAGAAAAAAAAGAATCAAATGGTCAGTAGAGCTAAACAAAAAAAAATTATTTTAAAGAAAAAAGAAAGTACACACACATATACCCCTAAAATAAAAATTATAAGAGGAAGAAAAAAAGTTAATAGAAAACAAAATTTTTAAGTGACAAATTAACAATTTAAAAAAAGTTTTAGAAAAAAAGTTTTTTATAAAAGGTACAAAAAAAGAGTTCTTTGATATTTTTTGTGGGGGGGGGGAGGGATGGGAAGATCCTGTATCTCCCTTGTGCCATAACCAGCCTCTTGTTGGAGTCTCTGGTCTGCTTGTGGTGTTTGATTTTTCTGTGGCTTGGATGGTTTCTTAAGTCAGTTTATTTGAGCAGGCAGAAAAATGCTCTGCTTTACCCAGGATTTTGTGATCCTCCTCCCAGGCTAGTTCAATGGGAGGAAGATCTGCTTTGAGTATCACAAAAGAGGGAGATGGCTGTTTCCTCTTGTTTGGAGATGCTGTGATGAGGCTAGGTTCTGGGTAGAGTTGAGGCTTTTCAGCAAACAGCAGCTTTTCCCTGAGGAGCTAGCTTCTGAGGAACTCACAGAGACCAGCCTGGAGCCATTCTCAGGATTTATGTTTGCTGAATTTCAATTGATTGTCAATTGTTTACCCAGTGAAGAAAGCCACTCCTGGGGCTGGTGGCCTGAGCTGGGTGACTTTTCCCTGGGGGAAGTTGAGCCTAGCAGGTCAGGTTAGGTTCCTGTGACCTGCTAAATGACTCTAGTTTTCTTCCAAGGCCTGAGTTGGAGCTAGCTGCTCAGCCAGGCCTTTGTCACTATCAAAGATGGAGATCTCCCATAGTGGGGGGGGGGTGGTGGTGGCCTTCCCTCCTCTGCTCCCTGAGAGGGAGTGAGGATGTCAGGCTTCTACTCACGCTGGAGTCTTGGTTCCTGGATCGTCTCTGGTCTTCGAACTGCAGGATGCAGATATCTGCTCCTTGTCGGTTCTTGCTGGTATTGAGTAGAATCCACTCTGTCTTCTTGCCTGGATTTTCCCTCTCTGGCCTAACTCTCTGTCCTGTGATGGCACACTTGGTGTGATTCTCTGGCTTAGGACTGTTCACTGGAACACTAAAACTGCTTTCTATGCGAGAGCTTGTTTAGCCTCCAGCTTCTCCTCCGCCATCTTCCTGGTCAATATGGTGTTTCTTGATCACTGTCTCCTCTTTTAACATTCTTACCCACCCCTCCCAAACCACTCCTTCCCTTACTACTTATCACGTATTTATTTATTTATTGCCTTTTAACAAAGCAGTGTATGTGTACAATCCATCTTGATGTGTGTCATCACTTCAAAATCTCCCCCCCCCCACTCAACCCATCCCTTCCCTCTATTTCTCGATTCTGTGGTATATAAAAATGAATTTTTGCCTGCATTCTTCCCACTTCCTGCTTCATTCTTCTCCCAGTTTGTGCTATATTTCCTCATCCCCTTTAATTTCAATGTTCACAGAAGATCACTTATCCTCTTCATGACATAAAAATTACCCTGTTTACCATTTTATGTACACATTGGTGAAATTAATTTCACATTGCTGGGCAAACATACCCAACTCCATGTCTTAGCATGTGGTAGAATATTATTCCCTTTGATGCAGAATAACATTTCATTGTATGTCACTGCTTTCAAATATCATATAAATTACTATTACATCAAAGTTATCAGCTCGACTAGCCTTACCAAACTAGCTGATAATGTAATGGTGTGAACCAACCAGAAAGATGTACATGATCACCTCCATAACATTGTTGAAAGAAACTTGGGGGGATACTCTGGAGCATCAATGCTCTGGAGCACCTCCTTTTCTTGATTCCAATGTATTATTTAAAATTCTATACAGACTAGAGGGGCACAGTCTCACACCTAGCTGCTCAGGAGGCCAAGACTTAAAGGATCGGGGTTCCAAACCAGTCCAGAAGAAAAAGATCAAGAGGCTTCATTATCAAAAAGTTTGGCTGCTTGTGTGGCTCACGGATACCAGATGTGAACAAGCATGCCAAGTGATCCGAAGGACATAGGTTCAAGCTCAAGTACCAGAAAACAAATAATAAAAGCTCTACTGACTATTTTTAAACTCAAAAGATTTCTAGAAAAGAGTAACTTTTGTGTAACTTTTTATAGTTTAAGTTTTCCTGCTTTTCTTAAAAGAACAGATCTTCAGAGAAAAAGGATGGCAACACTTTTTAACTTAATGAACATTGCAGGTTCATGAAGTAGGACTTATAATCCTCTTCTTGACAAGATTTGGCAAAGAGGGCCAGATAAACAAGTTACATATAGAAAGCTGGATTTTGTATTCAAACATAATGCTTTTCTTTTACACGGTGCTGAATACCTAGGAAATACTATCATTCACAAATAAAATAGGAAAAGCAAGTGAATACTAAAGGACAATTCTGTCAACTTCCTAATTTTGTCCAAAAGTAGCCTAGACAGTCACCAACCAATCTATTTCACTAGAATTTATCTTCTAGATGAAATATTATCAAATGTGAAAAACATCAAAATTAATAAGTACATTCTGAACTTTATACATTTTTAAAAAAGACTTTCAGGAAAAAAAAAAGAACTGATGTCTTTGTGATTATACAAGAGCAAACAACTGCTGTATAGACAGTGATGATGTGGGAAAGCCAGGGAAATCCTCCGTCTCTAGCATTAGGACCCATGGTTCTTACAAATGTCATCATTTTCACAGTTAAGAAGGACAAAATGAAAACCAGTTCTGTGTTGGGAAAGTTTTCTTTCAGGAACTTGTCCCTTAGGCATCAATACAAAGCTCATTATGCTGCTTATTCAAAATATTTGTTACAGCCAGCCGTGATGCCATATGCCTACAATCCCCTCATTTGGGAGGCTGAGACAGGAGGATCACAAATTCAGGGACAGCCTGGGATTTGTAGTACATTCTGTTGGTAGAAGACTCTGTCTCAAAAAAAGAAAAAAAAGAGCATTTCCCAGAGTAGACAGAGACTAACTGGCTACTAGCCTTCAAATACTAAAAGATTCTCACTGTTTTCTTTTCCTGAGTGAAATAAATTTAATTTCTTTCAGCCTACCTCTTAAAATCATCAGAATTTTCTCTGAATTTAATAAGAAAAATCAAGAACTAGAAAGAGCCAATTCATCTGAGGCTATTCAGTAGCAGTTATGATTCATAATTGTCAAATACACCTGCCAATATCAAATACAAACATGAGTCTCATTTTATTGGCTTAGAGAGCAGTAAACTAAAATAACCTAAACAGATACAATAATATGTGAAGACATAGCTTATATTACCCAGATATTGAGATGTATATGAGTGCAGAATTTTTATTTTATATACTTAGTAATGTAGCAAAAATAAAAATAAAGAAACTAAGAAGCAGAGAAAATAGATATAAAGGTGGAGCTCATAAAATAAGAAAAATTAAGACTTTCTGGTAAAGTCACAAAACACATGTGCCTCAACTAGTATATATATCATGATAAATATCATGAGATATAATCATATTCATGCTATTTATGCTATGGTATTTTAGAGGTGACTTCATTACATGTATATATATATATATACATACATATATATATAGCTTACATTCAGAATATTTATATACATATATAACTTGCATACAGTTCCATTGTTTAAGTTACACAATTTCTTAGATTTTAGTATATTTACAAAACTGTGTCATCACCATTATTTGATTTTAGCACATTTTCATCATCCCACAAAGAAACTTCATATCCTCTACCAGTCACTCATCACCACTTCCATTTTCCCTCTTCTGATCCCTAGGCAATCATGAATCTGCTTTCTGAGTCTGTTAGACTAGCTTATTCTGAACAAGTTATACAAATGGAACTGCACTCAACACAGTCATGTGTGTCTGGTTGCTTTTGTTTAACATGTTATTGTGAGGTTCATGCATACTGTAGCATATAACAGTATTCCTTTCCTTTTTAAATTATTCCCTTATATGACCATATCATAATTTGTACTCATCAATTAATAAGCATTTGAGCTTTTCCACTTTTAGGTTATTATAAATAATCCTGCTATGACAATGTACACATATGTGAGGAAGGCCAGATCATTTGATAATTCTATCCTAAATCTTCAGAAGACCTTCTAAACTGTGTTCCAAGGTGGCTACAATTATAATCCCATGAGTGATCTATAAGAGTTCCAATGTGTACCACATTCACTGACAATTGTGTCTCTCTTTTTTTGTTATAGATATCCAGTTGGTGTGAAGTGGCATGTATTTGTGGTTTTGATTTGTAATTCCATAATGACTAATGAAGCTACACATCTTTTCATGCTCTTAGTCAACATTTCCAAGTCTCTTTGAAGAAATATCTGTTCAGACCCTTAGTCAATTTTTAAATTGGGTTGTTTTTGTCTTGAGTTCTTCATATAACTTAGATTCAAGTTTCAGTATATGATGGTCAGATGGTATCCTATTCTGTGGATTATCTGTTTACTTCTTTGATGATACCTTTAAAAGCCTACAAGTCTTTATGATATTCAATTTACCAGTCTTCCCGTTTATCACTTATGTTTTCAGTGTCATTTGTTTAACTCAAGGTCACAAAGATCCATACCTCTTTTGCTTTTAGATCTTTTACGTTTAGATATACTAGCCAGTTCAGTGTATATTAGGTAGGAATATAAATATAAATTCATATTTTGCATATGGATATCCATTTATAAAAGAACCCTCTGTTTAAAAATTATTGTTTACTCCTTTGAATTCACTTGGACACTTTATCCAAATTAAACAAAATTGTTAGGATTTATTTTTGGATTGCTCGTTCTACTTCACTGATCCTCACATTTTCCCTTGTGTCAATACCTCTCTAACTTGACCGCTGTATCATGTGTAGAGTATGAGTCCCCCAAGTTCATCCTGTCTTAAAGATTGTCTTGGCAGCTGGATGCAGGTAGCTCACTACTGTAATCCTAGCTACGCAAAAAGCTGAGATCTGAAGATTGTGGTTCCAAGCCAGCCAAGGCAGGAAAGTTCATGAGACTCTACCTCCAATTAATCACAGAAAAACCTGGAAGTGGCTCAAGTGGTAGAGCACTTACCTTGAGCATTAAAGCTCAGGAACAGTGCTTAGGACCAGAGTTCAAGCACAAGGACTGTCAAAAATTAAAGAAAAAGAAAAAGAAAGAAAGAAAACATCGTATTGGCTACTATGGACTCCTTATAGATGAATTTTAGGGTTCATTTATCAATTTCACCAAATAAAATCATTTGGGTTTTGATATGGATCATGTCAAACTTGTAAACTTGTAAACATTACACATTTCATTAGGCATAAGCTATTACTATGATTACTCAATAAACTAGTATATAATTATTTCAAATTCTTTTGAAAAGTTAAAAATGTTGTTATACTTTATAATCAGGTGGTTGGCAATGTCAGCAGACACATGGTTGATAAAAAGCAATTAATTATTCATTCTTAGATACAAAGTTAGGCCCTCAAAAACTATTGAAGACATATAAAATGGATCAACTCCAAAATATGAAAAACAAACTGAAATTGTTTAGTGCATATGTGTATATTCAATTTAATGCCCATAAAATGTAATTTTATGTTGATTAATTGTAGTTTGACACTTGAAATACTTGCATATAACAACAGCTAACCTAGGTAAACAGACATGACAGTTTATATCTAACAATTCATGATTAATCAATTTCATTAATGTTATGGTCAGATTATATTTAATGTTTATAATTATTTTGATATATTAAAATTTATTGGTATAAATTCTGAATTTACAGACTAAAATAAAATATTTTCTGTTTCTTTGAACTACAAACAAGTCACATGCCATCTTTGTTGTGGTCAGTTACTCTACAATTAGAAGTCAGGGAATATTAGCTCATACAGTACCCTAAGAAAAAACATTTCTCCCTTCGAATGCATTTCTAAAACATTTTCCTTTGGCTTTGAAGATGAACAAATATGCATGTTAAAGCACTAGGTCAGGTCATCCACTTTTAATAATGGGGTACATTAATTGGCATGCAGGCTTTATTGAAGTAATTATTAAATTGTATTTGAAAGAAAAGCTTTATTGTATAAGCCTTCTAATTTATGTTTTCTTTACTAAATGATAGTGTATTGGTTGCTCAGGGGGTTCTAGTTATGTTTAGCCATTGATTAGTCCATTGTTTACATGATAACTTTAAAGATGCCCAAAGCAAAACAAGGTTTGATTAGGAAACTTTAAAGTAACTTCCTTGGAACCTTTCTAGAAATTCCATTAGTGTTTACATAGAAGAATGATCATTTCTTTCAGTAAACAGATTTCTACCATAAAGAAATGACTAATTTTTAGTTACCACCTTGTTATATAAGCAAGATTTATAGACAGCAAATTATTTTTTAACAATTTTGCCTAGCATCAGCTAAATGCAAATGCTAGCCATGATTCTTACTTCCAAGACAGAAATTATTGGCAAAGGATTTGTGACTATTTCCTTTTCAAATTGTTCAGCATCTCTCGGTTCCAGATACACTGGAAATTTGAAGCTGACTGAAGAGAATGAGTGATTTTATGTTCTTTATACAGTAAATGGTTCAGTAGCCCTCTGACAACTTAGTATTTGAACTGTAGCTTTAGTTGATGTGCAAATTGAATAATCAAGAATTTCAGATAAGAAATAGACTTTCAAATCTACCATAACCCTGCTGCTACTGCATGATGTATATAATTGGTTTTGGAAATGTTCAAGTTTCCAGTATTTAAAATGTTATGCCTAAATAAATGGAAAGTTTTTACCCTTTTGTAGTTATTTTTTAATTTTTTTTTAAATTTTTTAAAATTTTGAGTCTTGTAAAGAAGCTATCAAAACTGTGCTATTACTATAGAAATTGTATATAAATTTAAGATTCTTTGTAATTAAAACAAAATTAGAATACTTGAAGTAATTTGTGTATTTCACATTCATTTCTTATGAGAATAAATCACCATTTAGAAATATACATCTTTCAGTATATTGTGGAACTAATTATATTCTAAGAGACAATTACATAAACATTAATAAAAATTACCTTTAGCTTTAGTAGATAGTAATGATTTCTACATTTTAACTCCTTGTCTGTCTACCCGTGTTACTCCTCTCTCTCTCTCCATCTCTCTCCCTTCCTCTTCCTGCCCCCCTCACTCATATGTCCTCCATGAGCCTATAAGCAAAGGATTTATTAGTAAAAACACCTGAAATTTTAGGAAGTCAAAGAAGCTTATTTATTTCATGTGGTGAACAGCAAATCTTAGACTGATAATCCTTGATTTAAATTTAAATAGTTTTAACCCAAAGAAGCTGGGGGCTCTTTTCTTAGTATCTCATTGTTCTACATTTTTCACTACAGCCAGTAGCAATCATTGCTACTGTCACCACCCTGGGGACTGTGCTTGACTTTTCATTCTTTTTTTTTTTTTTTTTTAATTTTCCATGATTTTTTTTATTGTGAAAATACCGTACAGAGGGGTTACAATTACATGAGCAAGGTAATGAGTACATTTCTTATCAAGCATTGTTTCCTCCTCCTTTGTTTCCCTTTCCCATCCCTTCCCATCCTTCCCCCACCCCCAAAGTTGTAAAGTTTATTTTTCAACATAACGTACATCTCATTGTTGCAATGGGTCCACCTGTATCCCTATTTAAACAATTTGTTTTTCCCTTCACTGATATATCTAAGGTCTCCCTTTATTGCAGCAAGTATATTCTAGGACAATTTAAGGTAAAAGTAGAGATCACAACCAAATTGAGAGTGACTTCAGGTCTATGTACTAAATAAGCTCTGGATGGGAATGCCTGCTGCGTGTAATAGAAGTCTTGGAGAGTCATAGATGAGTCAGGGTGAAAGGGACAGATAAACCAAGATGTTCTCATGTGCACCAGCCTTGTGCTACCACTCTATAAGAAGTACCTCTGGGTCTCAGAGCTCTTCTGAAGAACACATCTGTCTTAGTCTACTTGAGTTGCCATAACAAATCCCTTAGATTTGGAAGCTTAGAGACAACTGCGATTTATTTCTCACAGTTGATGCTGAGTAATCCCACACTGATGAACCAGTAGAATCATTAATAAAAGCCTATTTTGTGCTTTCTGGGTCCCGCACATATGAAAAAGGGCATAACATCTTTCTGGATTATCGCTTGAGAAGGCATTAACTCCATTCAGGAAGCTTCTGCCCTTAAGCTCTAGTCATCTTCTAAAGCCTACACCTTATTATTCTACCACATTGACACATTATTTGAAGGCACATGAGAAGTTCATCTGTAGCAGCCACCCCACCAAAGTATATGTGAACAGTTCAAATTTATTGAAGACTTTGAAGGCAGGGTGGAGGAAATTATTTAAATTCAACTTCCCACCAAAAACTTCAAAAGCTTCCATTAGAGATTTCTTTTCTGCTCTAAATCATACCAGAAATGTTCTTAATAGTTTCTTCTTACTGTTTTCTTCCACTGTATACTGCCTACCTTTTCTTACCTCCCAGTCTTGTTCAGGATCATCAAATACCTCACAGCTTTAAGTGGCTAGACATTCCTTGTCTGCTGTAGGACTACTCCTAAGTTAGGACCATCATCATCACACTCAGAAAGAAAAATGAAAGTCTTGATTTCCGTCACCAACTTGTCATGAGGAAATGGGAAATTACATTATTTTTAAATCATTGTGATTGTCTAGAGTCATTGTCCATGAAAACCATACAGACTGTAACCATGCCCTATAGTTACAAGGCCTGCCTCCATTCTATTTCTACTTTAGTTCAACTCTGACCCTTTCTTTACATAAAATCTTGAAACTCAGATCAAAACCAGAGACAGACTGTTTACCAAAAGGTTTTTTGCAAGGCAATTAGTGCCATTTCTTAGGCACTTGACAATATGATGAGTACTTTGAAATCATCACATTTAAACTTCCTAGTCTATGAAACAGATATTATTTTTTACATCTACTTCTTGACTTTTCCTTCTCATGATAAAAGGACCTTCAGCTTGGTGTTTGTACCTCTGGTATGGAGAAAATTAAAAAAAAAAAAAACTAAGAGAGAATGTGCTAAATAAACAGGAACGCACTGATGAAAAGTAAAGGCTAGGTAGGCTCAGTACTGACCTTGATCTTACATGTCAGTCAGTGGTTTGATGAGACAATGTAGTTAAGCCATATTGAAATTTAATTCCTTGAGGTTATGTAGTACTCAATAGCTTTTCAAATGATGTCACCTTCATGATCTTCTCTGATCTCCCTAGCAATCCTTAAGGACGAGGCAATGGGACTCATGGATGGGAAAACATCTCAACATCTACCAGAGGGCATATGCAAAAGCTAAGACATTGTCTTATCCTCTTTCATATGTTAGGCCTCTAGAACATTTCATGGTTATGTGTACCCACAAATTCACACATCTCATAAGTATATGATTACATTGGTGTTTCTCTAGTAAAAGAATGAAAGCAAGGCTGAAACATTTAATGAAGACTAACAATAGCACAAACATTTATCACTCCAAAAAATTAAAAATAACATCAACAGCCATAAATTGGAGAATATACTTTAATATTTTCATTTAAAGTTCCTAGTTTTCATTGGTAAATGGGGTATTTGTTAAGAGCTTTAATTTTATTTCAAAAACTACAATCTTATTTTCATTTCCATATGGAAAGGAAATTGGGGGCCTAGGCACCAAAATCTTTTCAGAGTTGAGGGTCTCTAAAATTCTTAACACTATTGGCTTATGTTTGTTATCCTAGCACTCAGGAGGCTGAGATCTGAGTATCACAGTCAGAAGCCAACCTGGGCAGGAAATTCTGTGAGACTCTGATCTCCACCAGAAAACCAGAAGTGACACTGTGGCATAAAGTAGTAGAGCACTAGCCTCGAACAAAAGAGCTCAGGGATAATAGCACCCAGGCCCAGTTCAAGCCCACAAACAACAACAACAACAAAAACCCTGAATATTCCTTCAAGCTATGTGACTATTAGAGAAGAAAAATAGGGTAGTGGTTAGAAGAGAAAAATGTAAGAAAAGAAAACTCAGAATGAGCTAGAAAACTGATATCAAGATAATGTAGCATAAGTCATGAATATTACCAAGAACAACAAACACTACAAGGCACAAATCATGTGTTTAAGTCCAAAGAAATGACATCAGGATCATAAAACAGTCAACATTTCTTTTTCTTTTTCTGTCTTTTTTTGTTTTTTTGTATGCTGGACCTGGGGCTGGAACTCAGGGCCTAGTCACTATCCTTTAACATTTTCACTTTAGAATAACATTCTACCACTTGAGCCACAGCTCTACTTCTGGCTTTTTTGCTGGTTAATTGGGGATAAGAGTCAGTCTTTTCTGCCTGGCTGCCTCCTGAGTAGCTAGGATTATAGTTATAAGCCAATAGCACCTGGCTGACATTTCTTTAATACACATATGACAAAAATTGTTCAACACAACTCCAGAAGTAATTATTGTCATTGGCATTTTTCACACAAGAGATTAAGACTGAAGTTATGCTCAGAATCAGTCACCCAGCTTGAAAATAGTCTTAGTCAGGATTTCCTATGTGTGCTGACCGGTAGCAGCATTCTTTCAGACATGAGGCGAAGATTAATGCAGAAGATAGATAAAGCAGAGAGTTACCAATCCACACAAATTTACAAAGCAAAGAAATGCAGGCAATTTCAAACTAGAAAGTTAAGAATTTGAGTAATTTATAACAACTCATTTGTTTAAAATGGAGTAAATTCTATGGCAACAGCTTAGTCAACAGAATCAAATTGTTGATATGAAGTGGATAAAATGTATAATCTAGCAGATATGGTTAGCTTGATTCTCTCTGTGTCACAGCTATGAGATGAAAAAAGGGAAGGGAATTGGAAAGAGCAGAGAAGGAATATCCTGAAAAGAAATCTAAGATGCAAGGCCCCAAAATCAAATACAATGACAACGGGGGATATACCACAGGGGGAAGAACATACAAAAGAAACAAAGTGGTGCTGTGCCTCAAGTGGTAGAGTGCTCATCTTGACCTGAAGTGCTAAGGGACAGTGCCTAGGCCCAGAGTTCAAGCCCCATGACCAACAAAAAACAACATACAAAACAGAAAACAAAGAAACAAAAAAGTCACATAGTACATTAAAAACAACAACTACAAAGAAAAGCCTCTTGTGTCCGTATCTTGGAGTTCATTTTGTTTAACATCATCTTACATACTTTTTGAGCTTTTCTGCTCATCTGATAAGATTATCCTAGACATATACTAATTATTGCAAATGAGGAAAACCATGGGACCTATATTTCTTTGGGTCTGGCTTACTTCACTTAATATAATTTTTTTTCCAAGTCTCTCCATTTCTTAACAAATGGCGCAGTGTCAGTCTTTCTGATGGAGGCATAGAATTCCATTATATATATATATATATATATATATATATATATATATATATATCACATTTTCTTGATCCATTTATCTAGTGAGGGGCATCTGGGTTGGTTCCATATCTTAGCTATGGTAAATAATGCTGTGATAAACATAGTTGTGCTGGTAGCTTGAGTATGGCCTTGTTTGTGATCATTTGAGTAAATGCCCAAAAGAGCAATTGCTGGGTTATAGGAGAACTCTATGTCTAGTCTTTTGAGGAACCTCCATACTGCTTTCCAACATGGTTGAACAGTGTATACTCCCGCCAACAGTGCAAGTAGAGTTCCCTTTTGGCCACACCCCCTCCAGCATCTGTTATTAGTAGATTTCTTGATTATAGTCATTCTAACTGGGGGAGGGGGGGAGGTGCGGGAGGGAAGGGATAGTGGGAGAAAAACAGGAGGGGGTACCAATGTTGGAAAAAATGTACTCATTACCTTACTCATGTAACTGTAACCCCTCTGTACAGCATCTTTACAATAAAATAAAAAGAAATCCAACAGACACATCTTAAAAATCATGCAAGGAACTCTCTCCAAGAGCAATGTACAGAAAACAGGAGAAAGATCAAATTTAAAGATCAAGTTTAAAATATTCAGGTAAGTATTTAAGTTACTTAATTCAAGTGAGGTTTGGGAAATAATTTTCTGGTTAAACTCTTCTTAGAAAGAACAGAGAACTTCTTGGAAGGAATAGCAAAGAAAAGAAGTATTAAATCACAATCAGTGTAGGAGACTTACAAGAGATGCTTATATCAAGTTCCTTGTTTCTCAGAGCCATACCTTAAGCTCTTCCTATTCAGATCACTTTTCTGTGATTCCAGAATAGTGACACCCAAGACCTGTGCTATCATGAATAAATGCTATACCTGGGAGCTTGTTTTCCCTTACTCAGGTTTTCTGTGGGGTGTATGTGGTGAGGAGTTACATAATGCACAGACAATGGTATTCAGTTTACCATATGGTTGCAGAAAAACCTTCCATGAAAGTGTCTGTCTTTGTTATGTCCTACTCTGTCATCCAACTCTGAGACACAATGAAAGACAATATAACACAGAGGTATCATTCTGGGATTATTGAAATGTGTTTTCTGCAATATAGGATGGCAAGCTTTAAGCATGATGTTTATAAGCCCTGGATCCTCTTTCTCTGGCTATCATCACTACAGGCTTACAGAGAGTAATAATGCCTCACTTAGGCAGAAGGTAGGCATGCCTCCAAATAGCTAGCACACATTCAGGCCTATTTTTTTTTTTCATTTTGTAGGTCGTGGGGTTTGAACTCTGGGCTTGGGCACTGTCTTTGTGCTCTTCAACTCAAGGCAAGCACTCTACTGCTTGAGCCACAGCACCACTTGTAGTTTTCTAGTGGTTTATTGGAGATCAGAGTTCTCACAGACTTTCTTGCCTGGGCTGGCTTTGAACTGCAATCCCCAGATGTCAGCCTCCTGAGTAGCTAGGATTACAGGTGTGAGCCACCAGCTCCCGGCTCTCATTCACTCCTATCTTGAAAGTCCATATTTTATTCTAAGAAATAGTGTTCTGATTTGCTTTGCTTGTGGTACATTAAGCATTCAACCACTGAGATATGCCTCTATTATAATTCTGGAAAAAATTTATTGGGTCCTAACTTAGATCCTATTTGCTCTTATTTTAGATACAATTATTCTAAATACAAATATTACATAGGGTAGGATTCATCTAAAACAATATCATTCCCATATGTTTGTTGGCAAGGGACTTAATCTTTCCAAGTTTTTTTCCTCTTTCATCCTATAAAGTAAGTATAAACTAGAGTAGGTATGAAGATATAACCAGTAAATCTATGTACTATATAAACACCTATATCATTCATGGAATGAACTATGTGGCAAGCCAACAACTTTATCTGAGGTTCAATCAGAGAAATAATCCTTTCAATGGAGAAGAAAAATGGGCAGAATTGAAGTTATTGAGAAATTGTACAACGATCATCACAGTGGAGGCTTGTTATGGTGTTTTCTTAAGGGTAATTTCAATTTTATGAGATTGCTTTTTATTGTTATGATTAATATGTTCCTAAGCATTCAAAACGAATAGCAATTTGAACTTATCCTTATTGCACTATAGTATACTGAGTATTCTTAACAATGAACAGTCAACAAGACAGGATTAGGATAGAGTCTCTTCGGCTATGACAAAGAAGACAAATTAAGTAGAAATATTTAGGAAGGGAAACCATGGGACCTATGTTTCTTTGGGCCTGGCTTACTTCACTTAATATAATTTTTTCCAAGCCTTTCCATCGGTAGTGGGGAGGATTCGGGGGGCGGGGGAAGGATGGGAAGGGATGGGAAGAGGAAACAAAAGAGGAGGCTACAATGCTTGATAAGAAATGTACTCATTATCTTGCCCATATAATTGTAACCCCTCTGTACAGTATTTTCACAATAAAAAAATAAAAATTAAAAAAAAATATTTAGGAAGGTCATCATCTAGAGAACTAAACATTTCAAGTAACATTTTTTCCAAAAAACACAGGCATAAAAATTCAGTTGGTCAAAACAATAGTTATTCAAATAAAAGTAAACCACAAGGTCCCCAGGGCATATTGAAAGATAGGACCTTTTTCTTCCCCTGCATTCACTTATCAAGATTGCTTAACACTGTTTTAACCTTGCTCTCAAGAATTCAAGGCAATACTTTAGATGGAAAGAGTGAACAGCTTTAACACTCACTCCTTCAGGACTTACTGCTTTACCCTACTAAGTAGTTATATCTTTTATAATTGATTTATTTTAATGTATATATTCATTTTTATTATTATTTTCATGTGTGTGCTAAACAGGGACTTGAAATCTCTCACTTGACTTTTATTACTCAAGGCCAGCTTTCTACCACCTGAGCCACACCACCTATTCCAGCTTTGTGATGGCTAATTGGAAATGAGAGTCTCATGGGCGTTTCTATTTGGATTGGCTTTAAAACCTGGTCCTCAGATCTCAGCATCTTGAGTAGCTAGGATTATGGATGTGAAGAACCAGTTACAATTAATTCTTAAGTGTTTCTTATCTATTAATGATAGTCATCTTTGCTCCTGAATTATAAATAATGTCTAAGGTTTGCTTTGTTTTATTTATGTTTTTACTGTAAGTCCGTAAATCCTAACTTTTAGTCCATTTACATGTGATAATTTTCTTCATAATCTCAGGCTTGCTCTCATATGAAAAATGTTCATTTCTAATACATGATCATTAAAACATCTCAAATTTGATGAGCAGTATTTAAATAGTTGATCCAATTAACTACATATTTATGTATTATGCAAAGTAAATAAATTTTCTATAATACAGTTTTTGAAAGCAGAATTGCTTTCTTTGTATCCATGTAGAAAGAAGCAGGGATTGATACATTTTACCTAGGTGAAATAAGTATACTAATATGCTCATGTTATGATAAATAACCAAAGATTCATATCTTCAGAAATAAGTAAGCATTTTGATGTTGTGATGGAAAAAGAGAACTAATACAGAATGGCTAGAATGTAAAAAGGACTGTCCTAAGCTTGCTATGACTTTTTTTATTTCTTAAATTTATGAAGCTGCAATTTGAGAATAATAACCTCAAAATGTGCACAACTGAAAAGGTAGAGCAATTAGTCAAAACACAGATTCTTCTGACTTTACAATGCACAGAGTTGCAGAAAACATACAACAAATAACCATATAATCATGCCTTGGATAAAGTTACTAATGTCATCATGTTTTTAATTCTAGAAACTCATGGTAAATCAAATGGTTCTATATTCCTGGGTAAAACACAATCTAGAAAATGTATGATCCTCTTTTTTTCCCTCTCACTCAGTTTTCTAAAGTCCTAGACTGGAAGTTAGTAAAGAGATAATCATGAAATGAAATTGACAAATTTCTGGGAAGTGGAGAAACTTTGGGGTTTTTCCTGAGTGTAATTCTCAGATTTCCTGCACTGACCCAGAAATATTGCATATTGATTCAAGTCAAAAATGTTCTGTGATATAAAATGACATAATCAAAAGATAAAGTCAATTCTGTTCATTATCTAAAGCATAGAACAGTAAAAGTATTCATGTCCAGGTTATGCTCATTAAATTTTCTATTATGCCCATATCAATACAAAACCTTGTGAGGACTTTTGTGCACAAGAAAGAAAGAAAGAAAGAAAGAAAGAAAGAAAGAAAGAAAGAAAGAAAGAAAGAAAGAAAGAAAGAAAGAAAGAAAGAAAGAAAGAAAGAAAGAAAGAAAGGAAGGAAGGAAGGAAGGAAGGAAGGAAGGAAGGAAGAAAGAAAGAAAGAAAGAAAGAAAGAAAGAAAGAAAGAAAGAAAGAAAGAAAGGAAGGAAGAAAGAAAGGAAGAAAGAAAGGAAGAAAGAAAGGAAGAAAGAAAGGAAGGAAGAAAGGAAGGAAGAAAGAAAGGAAGAAAGAAAGAAAGAAAGAAAGAAAGAAAGAAAGAAAGAAAGAAAGAAAGAAAGAAAGAAAGAAAGATCATCACCACTCATTGGAAAATCCAAGTTGATTTCCACAACCGCCAGGTAAGAGGAAAACAGAACTGCCAGTATGTCTCCACTTTTACAGGAACAAAAATTATACTCCTGATCCTGGATCATGAGGTAGGGGATGAGTAAACAAATATGCAAGGGCTACAACCATCTCATTATGCCCCAAATTCAGTGTTCCTTACCCAACACTAAAAAAAGAAAAGAAAAAGTAAACAACAAAAAAAAGAATTTAGCTATAATTTTAAAGTACATTAAAAGTATAACAAAATAGTTCTAAAATGATTCAGTTAGACTTAGTCTGTCATTAGAGTATTATAAAACAGAAAAAGATTTTTTGAAATCTCTAACTCTAGTTTGAGCCATTGAGAGGACTAATATCTACCCCCCAAAATAATAAAATAAATACATGGAAGAGAAATTCTGCTGAATTCCATCTGAAGCCAATAATTAAAAGTTTTATACAAGATATATAAACCAGCAACCAATGGCTCACACCTATAATCCTCGCTACTCAGGAGGCTGAGATCTGAGAGTCACAGTTCAAAGCCAGCCTGGGCAGGAAGGTCCATGAGTTCTCATCTTCAATAAGCTACTCAGAAAAGGCCACAAGTGGCACTACAGCTCAAATGGTAGAGTGCTACCCTTGAGCAAAAGAAGTTCAAGAACAGTGCCCAGGCCAAATTCAAGCCCCAGGAGCAGAAAAAATAATTATACAACTTTCTTATTTTCTTAGATAAACATCAGTTCCAGTAAGTGCAGGTCATTCTGATGTGTACTAAGGAAATACAGCTGGAAATGTGGTGTCTTTAAAAACAACAACAGTACTCACTGTTGAATCTCTGAAGTATAGGATTAAGGAAACTCTTTTGGTATCTCTATTTCCAAACATGCAATTCACATGCATTCGTTGAATAAGAAATTTAAACATAATAAGTTTTATGGAAAACAGATATTCTAGGTGTCTTTTTTGGTATTTTTTACATTTAATTTTATCGTCAAGGTGATATACAGAGGGGTTACAGTTACATATATAAGGTAGTAAGTGCATTTTTTGTTAAACTTGTTACCCCTTCCTCATTTTTCTCCCACTTTTCCTCCTTCCCAATTCCCTTCCCAAGTAGTACAGTTCATTTCCAAGGTATTGTCTTATGTGTATCACTGTTTTATGCGTTTACCCTTTGTCCTTAGTCTCACCATTTTTTTGCTACCCTCCCCTTTCCTAATTCAGATAAACATATATACAAACCCAGGGTACCAAAATCAAATACAGTGATGACGAGGATAAACTATGGGAAAAGAAAAGAAAAAAGAAACCACATAGTACATTAAAAACAATAATAATAAAGAAAAACCTCTTGTTTCCATATCTTGGAGTTCATTTTACTTAGCCTAATCTTATATGGTCATATATACATAGTTGAGCTATTCTGTTCATCTGCTAGGACTAATTACTACAAATGAGGGAAACCATTGGATCTATGTTTCTTTGGGTCTGGCTTACTTCACTTAATATGATTTTTTCCAAGTCTTTCCATTTCCTTATGAATGGGGCAATGTCATTCTTTCTGAAGGAAGCATATAATTCCATTGTGTATATATACCACATTTTCTTGATCCATTCATCTACTGAGGGGCATCTGGGTTGGTTCCATATCTTAGCTATGGTAAATAAGGCTGCAATAAACATGGTTGTACTGGTAGCTTTAGTGTACCCTTGTTGTGGTCATTTGGATAAATGCTCAGAAGTGGGACTTCTGGGTCATAGGGGAGCTCTATGAAAGAGCCTCATATCTAAAATGTACTTACTGCTGGGCACCAGTGGCTCATGCCTGTAATCCTACTTACTCAGGAGGCTGAGATCTGAGGATAGCGGTTCAAACCCAGCCTGGGCAGGGGGGCAGGAAAGTCTGTGAAACTTTTATTTCCAATAAACCACCAGAAAACAGGAAGTGGCGCTGTAGCTCAAGTGATAGAGCACTAGCCTTGAGCTGAAGAGCTGAGGGACAGTGCTCAGGCCCAGAGTTCAAGGCCCATGACCGACAAAAAAAAAAAAAAAATGTACTTAGAACTCAAAAAATTAAATCCCCTCAAAACATATCCTTGTTATTTTTATTAGAATTAATGTACTCCCATATTGGCTGAAATCACGAATGCTAAAACAGACAGAGAGCATACCTCAACTAAACAAGTACTATGTGCCAGGAATTTTCATAGATGCTTGGAAATATAATCTTGTGTTTTAGCCTTACTTTGTTCCAGCCACAACTCCAGAAAGAGTGCATGATTGTCCTCCCTAGTGATTTGGAAACTGACTTGTTTGTGAGGTTGAATAAATTGCCTTTGATCAAGCAACAAGCTTTCAGACCTTACTTCCGGGACTCCTTTCACATTGATGTGATAGTTTCTTTTTTTGATTCTGTCCATAGTAGACACATCCCTTGCTGAGAATACTCATCTATTTCTGACAAAAACAATAGAATAGTATTGCAGTTTCTAATAGTGTAATATTTACTCTCATTTATGGATCCTAACACAGCAAATATCAATTTCTATTGTAGTCTCCTTGACCCAGTGCATGACAGCATTAAATCCATTATTGAAATCAGTCAGTAGTTTGTGGACCATACTTTTCTATGGCCTCTCACACACTGGATAAAATGAAGACAATGTTCAATGGCTTGTTTTAACATGGACCAAATAACTGCCTTCTGTTCCATAACTGATATTGACCACAAACCTAATACTCCCTGCACATTTTAGTTAATACATACCTAATACCACCCATAAATTTTGGCTGGTACATTCCAGGTTAGAAGCAAAACATGGAGGAAATATAATTAAATCAAGGTGAATCTAAAGCACTATACTCTACAAAAAGGAAAAAAGGACAATGATAAATTAGCAAGAGGCAAGGTGGGTTTTTTTCTTTTTCAAAAAGTCAGATTTACTGAGGACAATTCACAATGAAGAATAATAATTATTCAGAAGACAGATTCCAGAGTCTACCACACAACCCCTTTTATTTACAATATAGGCCAGTGATCACATATGGCATTAAAAGTAAAAGGGATTTCTGGCCATCAGGAAAATAGTTCTTCTTGAAATAACCATTGTCTTGACTAAAATTTAAGACAAGAGGAGAATCTGGGTTGCTGATACAGACCCATCTCCAGACTGGTTACATGGTAACAATGATTTTGTGTTTTCCACTTATATGTAATAGGTCAATAAAAGTCTCTCACCGATGACTTCTAACAGTTAAAACTCAAACTACCATGAACTTTTTTTCTTTATGGTAATGGTAGTGAGGTTTTGATTGTTTGTGGTTTCTACTTTTTTTTAATGCCATATTGAGGATTGAACCCAGAACCTTGTAAATAGTAAGCAATTACTTTACCACAGAGCCATAACCTCAGGCTTTTTACTTAGTTTATTTCAGTGTTTTTTTAAATTTTATTTTGGGACAGGGACTAATAATATAGCCCAGGCTACCGGCTTCCTAGCTTGTGATCCTCCTGCCTCAGCCTCCTGAAGAGCTGAATGCTTTGTACATAGAGATGTTTGCATTCTTACTCCATAGACTTAGGAGATAGGAGAGAGAAAGAGTACATGACAGAGAGAGAGAGACAGAGACAGAGACAGAGAGAAAGAACACAAAGAACTCAGGTATACTGGATGTTCATGCTCTTGTAAATGAAAGAGAAAAGAACATTTCTTAAAATAATTTCACAAAGCAAAAGAAAACAAGACAAGTGCCCCTTTCATCCTAGTATTTCATAGACATTTGCCCTAGGATAAGAAGTCACGATCTAAAGTCCTCATGTACAATGAACCCTCGAGTGAACTCGTCTTTCTCTTCTGCATAGACACATATGTAATGGCATTCCCCCTCACACAAACCAGGCTTAAAAATATATCTTTGTCCTGTTAAGAATCACTTCTGAGAAGGACTCAAGCACTGACATTTCTAAAGGTTTCCTGTGAGGTAATTTACATCAGTATCATAGCATACAAGCCAAAATGGTTTCCATGCTGCTTGTTGATCCATGAAATCATTGTTTTTCAAGTTGACTATTTTAGCCCCAAATTCTATTTAAAGCTTACTGGAAAGTAGGGAAAACAGGCACACAGAAGTTCATCAGGATCTAGCCAAATTCCTAAGGATCATCAGGAACACTTGTTGATAATATGGACTTTTGAACTTCACAGGAGAGGCCCTGATTCAGGAGATTCACCAAGATGATGCTAGGTAACCTGAGGCAGATTCTCAGCAGATCTCTTAAGCATAAAACACAGCCACTATTAGAAAATTAGACATTAACCAGTCCCAGCCTAAACCTGCAGAGAATCAAAGAGCTCACAATCCAAGTAGGACATATAGACTTGAATAGCCATATGATTTTCATCCTGGGACTCTTAACAATGACAACCCCTGGCTATCTTAAAACAATAGGAAAAAGAAAACATCAGAGGACAGGTGAGTTCACCACGTCCTTTCAGTGATTTTTTTATGTAACATACCCTGGCTGAAATTGCTTACATTTGTAAATTTAGTCCCAGTACTTACATGAATTTGCGGCTGGAAGACACCAAGTTTGATGTGAAGGGGAAAATTCAGCAAACTGTTCTGACACCTTGACCCACAGGTTGGCTAAAACCTAAAAACAGCTTTGGCTACCTAGCAGGCAAAACCTTCATACTGAGGTGAGCCTCATGTATGGAATTTATGATTCAATCTCTCACAGCAAGCATTTATATATTACACCTGGACTGTCACGGGCTGTCAGTTAGAGGGTAGCTTACTAAGAGTTCTGAAACCCAGACAGAAGACACAGCTACCTTGTTTGTCCTCTCTCCAGGCAATCTTCTTTTGCATTATCATTTTGATCATTAATGAGCTGGGATTGACTGGAGCCAGAGAACATCCTAATGCAGCCCAGAAACAGAAATGTGTCATCCTGGAGTGGCCATGTGGCCAACCTAGACACCTGCTTCCCATGATGAGTAATGCCAGATGTTTCAGGGAAAGATACAGGCTGTGATTACACATCTGCTTTATGCAATTGTGCAAGAATACGTCACAAGGGAATATTCTTTCTCTGACCCTGGGTTAACTGCAGCCTAATATTATAAAGAAATCAGTCCTTGAACTCGTTACCCTTATCATTTCCTGTAATCTCTCACAAAACAGCCACATTGGAAAAAAAATATTTGTTCAGTATACTCTTTCAACAACTCTGATCCAGAAAAGTTACCCTCCTAGACAGTCTTTGCTGGTTTCCATTAAGGAGATGACTGTACATTTGCTATAAGACAATGTTGGTCAGGTGCAGTGGACAAACAAGAGCTAACCCACAATTTCAAATAGCTTGGGAATAAAAAGGATCACTCTACTGGCATTGCTAAAAAACAAAATCAGATACTAAAGAGTCCTCTGAAATCTAGACTATCTCAAAATATCTCAGATAATACTTTAAAAAATGAATGACAGGAATGAAACAGGGCCTGTGATCATGAAGTAGTGAGGCTTGTTGAAATTAGCTGGGAAATGAGGGAGAGTGATAGAGAGGTGTGTCTGATTACCTTAGATGCATATATGGGCAGGAAAATTGCAAGAATTATAAGCACTAACAATTTCTCTTGAGTTATATGTTCCTGAAGTAAAGCCATAAGCAGAACCATAACAATAGTTTATTTACTCAGTTATTTAACAGCTCCTTACAGCATTTTTCTCTGTGCCATTCACTGCTATTAGTTGTTGAGCAAATAGTCAGGGGACTCACTCTGATAGAGTCCAGGAGAGAGAATAGACAATTATTTTGGAAATAAATAGGTCATATAAGGGCAAATTGAGATAAACAATATGAGGGAAACAAGCATGTGAGTATAGAGGAACCGATTGAGAGGTCAGATGAGTTTTCTCCACTATGTGACATTTAAACTGAGACTAAAGGATAAGAAATCTATGATGATGCCAAGATCAGGAGAACGTGTTCTGGGCAGAGAACAGATGTAATAAGCACAAGTCTTGTGGGGAGAACCCAGTGTGTTATGTTTCAGGAACTGAAATGAAGTCATGATGCTTGAAAGTGAGTAAGAACCGGAACTTGGATGACATTGCTGGTCCTTATAATGAGTCTGGGTATGGGCGTGTAAGTAAGATTAGAAGCCTTAGGAAGCTTACAGGGGGTGGAGGGGATATGACGATTTTATATATATATATATATATATATATATATATATATATATATATATATATATATTCTGGATGATTTGATACCATTTTCACTTGTTTGTTTTTTCACAGTCCTTGAACTAAGTAAGAAAGTTGCTGGGTTCTTTTTTTTTTTTTTTCCTGGCGCAACTATTCCTCTATTCCACCCTTGCCCAAAGAACAGAAAACAGCTGTCCCCAGGCTCTTTTGCTCAAATATGGTGTGAAATTAGGCCTATTTCAATCAGGCCTGTTTTGTAATTACCAGCAGACACTTCCTTACAAGCAGAGTTCCAGAAATCTCTGAAAGTGGTTGGATTTTCTGTGAACAAAATGGAGCCCCACTAAAGGATCATCATTAATTCATAACCATGGTCATCTTCCCAGTATCATAGGAGAATGTTAAGCTTTGGGAATTATAAATTCAAAGAAATGAGGTTTTCTTTTCCATTATGGTCTCTAAAAAAAAAATCTTAGCTGTCCAAAGAGAGAAAAGTGTTTATAGAGTACATCTTGTGCAGTGCTATTAGCTGATTGTCAAACCCTGTGCCTAGAATGACCCTTGTCAGGATCTTCTCCCCAGATGCATTGAATCTCCTCCACCTCCTCCGTTTCACTCTTCTAGCATTATTCACAAATCCCCAAAGAAAGTCTTCAAATGTTCCCTTGGCATCTCACTTGGTAGAAAAGAAGTCATCACTTTGGTCATTGTCATGTGCATATTCTCACAGTCCACATGTGGGACCACATCCAAGAGATCACAAGCCACCTCAAGCCCTCTGTGAAAACTTCTCATAAAATACTCCTAAGTCTACTCCTCACTGCAATGATTCTCTCACACTCAGAGGAAATGTGCAGACATTTACCACTCCTGGGAAGGAGCAGCAGTTTGTTTTGCTTGTGTTCAGGCTATATCATATAGGAACTGAATAGTATACCAAACAAATTATCCAAATCTTACAACCTAGTCCTTTCCTCCACTTTGTCTTGTGACAAGTATTGGAGAAATCTTTCAACAGACCCAATAGCTGGGTCCTTAACTCTCATCTGTGCTTCTACAGTGGCTCCGGGATCAACCTGTGCTCCCTGCCAATCAATTTAAGTCTTTCCTATATACTAACCCCACAGAGTAATTCTCAAGGTGGAAACCTGATTATGGTACTTGGGTAAATGGGAAAGCTTATATAATTGATTATCTAAAAATCCACTGAACTTCTTGTCTGAGTCCCATCAACTCATAAAACCTTCCAGACAAGAAACAAACCATAATCATCTCATTAATTCTACAATCTAACCCCAGGCATGCCATTGAAGAGATACTCCATAAATGCTTCTTGAATGGGCAAATATACAATTTCTATAATCACAGACTCCCAAGAAAATGGTGATCAAGTAAGAAAGTAGAAAAAAAAAGCCAAATGACTATAGTCGCCTCCTTTTGTTTTTCCGCAGCCTAGTTGAAATCACATGTGAGATGAAACATTTATATCACAACTTCCTGCTGCATCTAGAGCTTTTGAGATAACCCTCACATCTGAAGTGATATTTAGAAAAATCACATAGCACACCAATATATTATTATGAAACAAAGCAAAGCTAGGCTCTAGTTTTTAAGTAGAATTGACTGGGATATTTTTTTTTCTGAACACAGTTTTAGTAAAATGTATTCAAGTCCAAGTTCTCAGGGAAGGTGGGAAGTTGGTAACTATAATCACACCTGCCAACCTATTCCCAACACACAGAGAGAGAGAGAAAAATAGAGAGAGAGAGAGAGAGAGAGAGAGAGAGAGAGAGAGAGAGAGAGAGAGAGAGAGAGAGAGAGAGAGAGAGAGAGAGAGGAAGGAGTGATTATCATGTCAGGTAGTGATGTAGCTATACCCATACCTGCCTGTCACCTCTCTCCCCCTCCTCACACACAGGAAGGGGTGATTACTGCATGAGGGGTAAAGCTCACTGGCCCCTAACTGCCATTCCTCCTCACCTCCCTCTAACTACATTATAATTATAGTCATTACTGCCATAATGATAGTAATAATGGTTTATGCTCTCCAGCACTTCTCAGATGATCTCAAAGTATGACTGCATCGTGACTGTAAAAGTTAAGACCATCCATCTCCTCTAGAGATGGTGTTTATATTAAGGGCGGGAACTCATAGACTCGCCTGACACCCACAAATCAAAATTATGAGAAGGCTTGCAGAGATTTGTTTCTTTTATTTAGCTAGGAATGGGTGATTTTATTGACACAGGTCAAGACAAGTATCCAGAGGGGCTCATCGAAGAGGAAAGACCTATTTCTTACCCAACTCTCACTGACCTTATCAAATATATTTCACACCGACAAGGGGGAGGAAAGTTTTCCGATTTCATAGTTTAAATCTAGAAAGTGTCTTTCAAGTATGACAACAAATGAACCAGCTTGCCCTACTCTCTTTCATTCAGCCTCAAGCTATGCTTTCTTGGTGACTTTCTTGGTGAATCAGATTTCTCCTCATTCCTTATCACGTGATGCTTTTATAACTCTCCCAATAAATCCCTCCAAGCACGGCATGGCCATTATGACAATTATCGTCCCATGAGCCCAGGGATTTAGGGAATAATAGAAAGAACTCATTTTACTTTTCATGACAGACTCTTCTGTGTTCCTATGTTGGAAGAGATATCATGCATTTGTGCTCCCATCTAAAGTAGAAATTTCCCTCACTCTACCCTTCAGAATAGATTCAATATCCACCCGGGTGTCCATGAGATTTGAGGATAAGGTGAAGTACCAGGAACAGTAATATGATAGCTGCCTTGTGAGCTCATGTTCCTTGTTAACTAGACTTCATGAAAGAGTGTAATTGGTCTCCTTGCTCTCATACTGTGACTTCCCCCCACAAAATTTACATCTCTATCAAACTATCAAAAGATGAGTTTAAAATATAGATCAGATTACATTCTCACCTGCTTAAGAAATCCTGTGAAATTTCCTTATCATATTTAGAACAGTATCTAAAGTCTGACCATGATTTGCCCAGGGATCCTTGGGTCTCTCCCCACTGTAATCCTTCCATGAACAGCATATTGATTTACTACATTTCGGCTTCTATGAGATCTTAGCTTGGTTTTATCCCAAATCTTCTGCACCTACTGCCCCATCTTCTCGCAACCCCTCTCCCAGACCATCATGTGGCTGACTCCTTCATTTCCTTCATCTCTCTCCTCTTTATCACCCCCTCAGAGATGCCTTCCATGGGTACTTCCTCCAAAATGGCCTCATCAGTATAAAACAGGTCATCTTAATCTTCCTGGCCTGCTTTACATTTTCTCAGCTACTCATTGCTACAAATTCATTGATCACCAATGATCTTCTCCACCAGAATAAAAGTGCTGTCTCTGCAGGAATTTGATTGTGATCTGTTATTTCCTTGATTGTAGTTTTTTAAAATAATCTTTAATGTACAAATTACATTCACATGTAGCAGATCATATGATTCTCACAATTACTAGTCAGGAACATTGTATAATCCTTCTAAAAGAAGCATCAGAATCTAAAGAATGTTGTGCTGTTTGCTCATGGTCACATATGACCTTAAGGGGAGAAAGGTATACTTCTGACTTCATTATCAATGCACTGATCTACTAATCAACTCCAGCATCTCCTTATCTCCTTCTTTGCTCTCTTTCTCATCGAGGGAATATTTATTGCACAGCAATAACACACAAAGGTTTTTGACTTAGGAAGAATACTCAGTCCTCTACAACTTTATCAATTTCTTTACTTCTCACATTAATTAGGAGAAGTTGATCATTTTTACTATTCCTGGGTCAAAAACAAGTCTCTTATAAAATTTCTAACCAAATACTCCAAAATATCATGTGTAGTCTGCTTCCAAATGGAGGCCTACACCAGTCTCCCAAAAAAGGATTACAACTTTTACCATAGCATACCATTTGAAAAAAAAATATATATATATATTCTTATCCTGCATAGTAGATTTTAGCTAGAGCTTCCCCCACATCCCCATCAGGACACATACACATAAGCCATCTCCACAATGAAGTGAATCAGAGAAGAAAAGAAAGCAAGGAAGGAAAGGAGTGTTTCCCTGGAAATACAGCACAGGATGATGAGAAGCTAGAGGCACTGGGCTTGGTGGCAGGTGCACACAGGAGGAATGACAATACAGACAACCCTACCAAAACCCAGGCTACACAGCTCTTTGATATCCCAGGGTCATAGTTCTGTAATGTCTGCCTCTTCTTAACCAAAGCCACTGTGTTCATTACCTCCATCTCGTATTTGCTGTTTGTTGAGCTACTTCAAACCCTAGTGAAGAAAGATGGCCTTTAAGATCCAGAAGACATAAAATTAAAAGCAGATGCTTCTAGGCAGTGGGATTATGTCTGGGTCTGGAAATGCAAACAGGAGGATTTTTCCTGCTCTTGGGCATATCCCAGGACATTCTTTAAAATGAGACATTTGAAAAAGATATAAATATTTCCACTATCAACAGATATCAAACCAAAGTTTGTCAACTCAGTGGCTGTGAGAACCCCTCCAAGTGGAAATACCCACAGGAATACGAAGGTCATTATCAGTATCAGGAACTTGAGACATGTGTACCCTTTCCTCTCATGGGACAAAGTGTGGCATAAAAGGTGCAGAAAACAAGAAGGGATGGCAAGGAAAAGAGCTGGGAGGGAAAGGGCCATCAGTGGAAGAGGAAATAAACAGGGAAGATGAGAGGTCTAGGAGTTTTAATGTCAAATGGCCATAGATTTTGATTCTGGCTTGAAATCTGGCTGGCTGTTCTCAAATGCTCTCTATTGACGATTAGTTGGGCTCTCCTGATAATCCTATGAAGTGTAAATAGAAAGGTGAACCTATACAAACTAAAACTGGAATGTTCTTGAATACACTGTGCATCTCAATCCTGGATGCTTCTCAGAATCTCACACCAGACTTAAGAACAAAGTTCAGTGCCATGGTTTCATTGTCACAAATGTATTCTCAGTCAGTCTTGAGTAGGACTCAAACACCTGTATTGTTTTGTTCCACATGTATCCTGATGCCCCCAACTAAGTGAATCCCTGCTATAGACATTACATGACATTAAAACATCATGAGAAACTAAACACACATTTCCTTACGTGGCTGAGTAAAACATTTTAAAACAAGATACATTGCTTTCACAAACTGGCATGTTGAATTAAAACCCCTTTATATAACTATTTAAAGATAATGTTTTAAAAGTTAAATTAAATTAAGAGATACATCAGATTGAGACCTGCAGTTATAAGATCATCCACTTTCTGCATTTATTTATTCCAATTTCCTCCGTAGTTATTTCCAAGTAATGTGCCCCCACAACAAGGTAACACATGAACCCCTTTTCAATAATGTGCTTAATATTTTAACAAGCCTTTTAGGAGTCTCTGATTTCAAGTCAATGGCTTCTACTTCCAATGTTTAAGAGAAGGCCAACCGCTGAAAACAGGGTGTGGTGAGCCAAGTCTGTGATAACATTACAGAGAATAACATCACATAGTCTGTCATATTCCTTCCCTTTGGTTGGCTGCCTTTGTCTGCACAAGCATTATTTAGCATCTAACAAGTGATTTCACTACTGCTTTATCACCAGGGAATCAAAAGTATTTACTAAGAAAGTCTTCATGGATCAAGACTACATATTTAGAAGTGCAAATCCTACTAGAAGTCGCCCTCAACCTCATTGTCCACCAAAGCTTCGTGAACATTCTTTTCATTCAAGATGATTGGAAATGCCCATTATTTCCATCATTCCAGCAAGAAAAACATTAGAACAGTACAAAACGTTCATTCTTATATCACAAAGTTAACCAATTTGACAAATTGTGTTTCCAACACCCCAAGGAGCATCTAATGCATTTGTTTTTAGATATGCAAGAGAAAACTTGGTCCAAATTAATTTTCAAATGAATGCCAGGAAGTTTGGGAAACGTACTCTGTGGGCCAAGAAAACAAAAGCAAGGGGATGGTGATGTGTGTCTCGACTTGCTTTCATCAGGTTCCACTTAGCTAAGGTCAGGCCGGCAATTGCAGATAAACAAACAAAGGAACTCAAATTTAAACATGGTGCATTCCTAACAGGGCTTCTCGGCATGAGGAGGAGCAGACTGTCCCAGGGCCTCCCTACCTCTTGAAAGAGCCAGCTGCTGCTCATAGCTTGGGGAGCAAGTTGTGAAGAACACTGGTGACTTACAATCAAAGTGAAGAAATTCCATTCAGATGTAATCATAAAGGGAAATGACAGAGACACAAAAGAAATGAAGACATTTAAAAAAATATGTAAACCCACTAAAACCCTGAAGTGACCCTAGTTTATAAGAAAAACAGATCAGCCTTAAAAGAATTGTCCCTTTGATGGAAAGTCACACCAACTGCAATACTGAGAAAAGGTCATATTGGTAAGAAAACAACAGATAGTCATGTTAAGAACTTAGCAATGTAGGCAGCTTGTGGGAAAGGGTGGTGCTGTAATCCTCCAATTACTTACTTTTCTTAGCATGGAGGCCTCCACAGGGGTAGCCACACTGAGTTCACCAGGTCATCTTAACAAGTTAGTTGAAAATGAAGTCTCCATATTATGTTTTAATATATATTTTTATTGTAAAGATACTGTACAGAGGGGTTACAGTTACATGAGTAAGGTAATGAGTACATTTACATTTCCTATCGAGCATTGTTATCCCCTCCTTTCTTTTTCCCATACCATCCCATCCTTCCCCACCTCCCCAACTCCTCCATCCCCCAGCCCAAGTTGTAAAGTTTGTTTTCAACATAGTATTTTGTACATCTCATTGTTACAATGGGTCAACCTGTATCCTTATTTCAGCATTTTGTTATTTCCCTTTCGATCCCTAAATTAGAAAAATGTATATACAAGACGCAGGGCACCGGAATCAAAAACAGTGAAAACAGGGGGTTATACCATAGGAGAAGAACATACAAACGAAACAAAAAAATCACATTGTGCATTTTAAGTACATTAAAAACAACAGCAACAAAGATAAAAACTCTCTACCTTAGGGTTCATTTCAATTAACATCATCTTATCTGGTCACATGTACATAGCTTTTGACCTTTTCTACTTGTCCTAGACATATACGAAGTATTGCAAATAAGGGAAACCATGGGACCTGTGTTTCTTTGGGTCTGGCTTAACTCATCTAATATAATTTTTTCCAAATCTTTCCATTTCCTAACAAATGGGGCAGTGTTATTCTTTCTGGCATAGAATTCCATTTTATATATACCACATTTTCTTGATCCATTCATAGACTGAGGGGCATCTAGGTTGGTTCCATATCTTAGTTATCGTGAATATCCCTACTATATTTTATGCTTTTTGCTGTTGTTGTTGTTATGCTGGTCCTAGACTTTGAACTCAGGGCTCTCATTTGGCTTTTTCACTAAAGATTAGCTCTCTATCACTTGAGCCACATCTCTACTTCTGTTTGTTTGTTTACTGATTAATTTGAAATAAGAGTCTAGTGGACTTTTCTGCACAGGCTGTCTTTGGACTGTGATAATCAGATCTCAGCTGCCTGAATGGCTAAGACTATAGGCATGAGTCACCAGTCAACAGATTTTATTTATTTGTTTTTAAATAAAGGTAAAGTTAGCCAATGCCATTTTTATTGGGCTTTCAAGTCTTACTATAGATATGATCCTCTGAAAGAAATTAATATTGACATAGTCCTCCAATCTGAACCAAAATGAAGATTACAAAAATCAAAATAGCCAACTCAGGCAAAAACATTTGCAAGGGCTATGGACTGAATTTCACTTGAATTGTTCCAGTGGGGTATAAGGCAAAAGAGTGGACTACAATGGAATGGAGAAAAAATGATGTACTCAAGATATTTACATTTAGTTGTTTGTCCAAGTTCCCAAATCATTGGTATCTCAGAGACAACAGAAATGTTTGGGACCTCTCAGATTCGGTTTCATAATACCAATACACAAGTCAACTTGTTACCAGGGAACAAATTTTCAACAGAAATAGTTCTATTTTTTTAATATGTTGGAGCCTAAATGCATTCAAAGTACATGTGCTAATTCTTACAGCTGAGCTACTGAAACTGGACATGGTGATTTCTACCTGTAATCCTAGCTATTCAGGAGGTGAAGATTCAGAAGATAGTAGTTTAAGGACAGCATGGACAAAAGGAGTTAGTGAGACTCTCTTTCACCTTAACCAGTATGGTTGTGATACCTGTCATTCTAGCTATTTGGAAGCATAAATAGGAAGATAATAGTCCAGAGCTACTTCTGATTAATGTAGGAACCTCTTTGACTAGTACTAGAACTAAAAGGGATCAAGTGGTATAATGCCTATGTATCAAACTCAAGGCTCTGAGTTCAAACCCCACTACTAAAAAGAAGATTATTAAATATGTTTTAAAACACGATTCCAAGTCTTCACGACTGGATATTCCTGAACAAAGCAGTGAAGATCATGTGACCTGTTGAGCTATAGAAACCCAATTTCAGATCTACTTCCTTACAGAGATACAACTTTGGAAATAATAATACAAAAGCAATAAAAAGCAAATTAATCTCCCAGAGTGAATGAAAACATAAGTCCATGGATCCATCTAGCTCTACATACCCTCAAACAAAGTAAATATGAAGAATAGAAACCAAAGTCACTCATACTCAGTTTGTAGAAGACTTAGGACTGGAGGCAGTGACTCAGGAATATAATCCCAACTGTTTAGGATGCTGAGATAAAGAAAATCACAATTTGATGCCAGACAAGGCAAAAATGTATTGATACACAATCTCAGTCAACAAGCTAAGCATGATGGAATGTACCTGTCATTTCTGCAAATATGGCGCTCCAAGCCAGCTGGGTAAAAACATGAGACCATGTATTTTTTTTAATAACTAAAGAATAAAGGTGTAAGAATGCAGCTTGATTGGTAGGATGCCTGCCTTACAAGATAAAGCCCTGAGTTCAAACCCTAGTAAAGCCAATAAAATAAAATAAAAATAAAACCATCTAGCAAAAACACAGTAATAAGGGGAAATTTATTTTAAAATACTAAGTGATAAACACATTGTTAGGAGAAAACTGAAGGTTCAAAAATGATAACGTACTGCTGGTGAGGAACTCCATAAAACAAAGAAAATGAATTGAGAGCTCTAACTCACTAAAATAAAAATCACAATCTGCCAAGAATTCTATACCCAGCCAAACTACATATCGGAAATGAAGATTAAAATTAAAGTCTTCTTCCAGATACAAATTGCTGAGTGAAAGAAAATCTTCAGATATGAGGAAAATGAAACCAATTGCAAATTTGAATCTGTGGAAAAATATCAACAGTATCAAAAATGATACTAAAATAATATATTAAAAAAATCTCTTTAGAGAATATTAACAGCACCAAAAATGATAAATATAGTAATCATGATTTAAATTTTTGGGGGGAAGAATTTGATAATCCTAAAGTCCTATGGGGACTATGACTAGCTGCAGAAAATTTGACTGGTGTTTAAATGATACCCATGGAAAACCCTGGTTACATATGTGAATGTTTGACCTTCTCAGTTATCCTGTCAAAAGAAAAGAAGACTCTGTATTTACTGATCTCTGTGAATCCTGGCATCTGTTATTGGAACAATAGTTCCAGTAGTATTTCAGTACTTAACTACCAGACTTCTTGTTATCTACCTCTTAAAATGTGCCCTCATGTTTATTTTCCCATAACTTCCTTAATACAGCAATGGACTAATCTGAACTTAAAAAGCAGAGGCTGAAGGGAAACAGGGGTGGTTTTTACCTAGTCTCTTGGTTAGCTCATACTTCAACCCATGATGGTATTAGATTATTACTTATTTAATATTGTAATGGTATTATATTATTTGAAAAAGATTATGGTAAATTAAAGATGTACATGGTAAGCCCTACGAACAATCACTTCTCCAACAGTGTAAGTATAAGTCACTAGTGGAGAAAAAAAGAAATCAGAAATCACACTAATTGAGTAAAAGGATGAAAAGCACTCAATGAAAAGATATAAACTGTCATTGATAGTTTACTATAGAAAACAAGTCAAGTAAAAGGATGAAAAGCACTCAATGAAAAGATATAAACTGTCATTGATAGTTTACTATAGAAAACAAGTCAAAATATGAGAGATGTAAATGCAATTGTATTAATATTCATTATAAATGGTCAAAAAACTCCTCCCAGAGAAAGGAACATTCCTTTGGTTGAGCAAAAGGATCAATCAATCCTATAATAAAGGACACATGAATCACATGATTGTACAATAAAAATGCCTTGAGGTAGCCTTCTAACAGATTTCCTTTTGAAACAAAGACAAATGTTGGGAGTCAGAGACGTGAGCCCTTGGGGCAAAAGTCCAGAACCCTGTCACCCTGCCTGTGGTCTCAAATAGCAACAACTGGTCCGCCAGGAGGCATAGAAAGAGAATGTTTTTCTCATTTTAACCTTTAAGCTAGATGTTGAGTTCAGCTATCTCAACTATAGGCCTATATTTCCTGTATTGCCAAAGCTGCAACGCCTGCTAAATGAAAGTTGTCACGTATATCTTGACCTGTCCCTTCCCTTCCTTATGAAAAAAATGCTGTATAAATAAATACACTGAACTAGAAACTGGGTTGCTTCCGTCTGTCACACTTCTGGGTACTGACAGCCCACCCGGTCCCAGCTTTCCCTAAAGTGTGTGTGTGTGTGTGTGTGTGTGTGTGTGTGTGTGTGTGTGTGTGTGTGTGTGTGTGTGTGTGTGTGTGTGTGTGTGTGTGTGTATGTGTGTGTGTGTGTGTATGTTTGTGTGTGTGTGTGTGTGTGTATCTCCTACTGTCTTCCCTCATAGATAGCTCAACAGGGCTGGTCCAAGACAGATAAACTGGGAACATTTACAAACCTTCTTTCATGAGAGAATAAACAAATTCTTAACCATGGTGAATGAAGAAAATCTGGTATATCTACATAATGGAATTTTGCTCCTCCATTAGAAAGAGTGATATTGTACTACTTGTAAAGAAATGGCAGAAAGACTTGGAAAAAATTATACTAAGTGAAGTAAGTCAGACCCAGAAAGACAAAGGTTTCATGGAAGCTAGAACGTGCCTGTAAATCTCAAAGTAAACAGGTTGAGTGGTACGCAAGTGATTACAAAAGTGTTAACTGAATTATGGTACACTCAAGGGAGAACTTTCACAGTGTAATTCTTTATAAAGGCAAAGCCAAGGCCTAACAAAATAAGCACCAGGAAGCAGGTACTTGAGGGGGTTGGGAACAGGAAATGGCAAGTGGGAGGGGTAGAATGAAGAGGAGAAAGGAGAATGCAGTCAAGAATGCAATGTGAGCTGGACAAGTGGCTCACCCTGTAATCCTAGCTACTCATGAAGCTGGGAGCTGAGGATCACAGTTCAAAGCCAGTCTAGGCAGGAAGGTCTATAGACTCTTATCTCTAATAAACTACTCAGAAAAAGCTGGAAGTGGTGCTGTGGCTCAAGTGGTAGAGAGCGAGCCTTGAGCACAAAGATCAAGCCCCAGGACTAGCAACAACAACAACAACAAAGAATGCAATGTATACACTACAAAATTAACAAAAGGAAAGGAAAGCATTTGTCAGGAAGGGTAGGAGGGCAAGAATGTTGGCAGGGGTGACATTGATCAAAATGCATTGTATTCTTGTATTCATAAACTGTTTTGTTAAATGTAACTCCTTTGTACAACTACTTAATTTTTTTTAAAGAGGTGATTGATCCAGTAGATCAGGTGGAGCCTAGGAATCTACATCTTTTACAAGCATCTACAAGTAATTAGATTGAATAATCCCTAAATCAGATAAGAGACATAGATGTGAGGGGTGGTTCAGAAAATGAGACAGTGTCTAGGTGTCAGTTTGTAACTAAGCATCAGTTTGATTGTAACTGGTAGGATGTGTATTGAGTTCTTATATTTAAAATACAGGGCTAAGGACATCGTCATGTTCATGTTTAACCAGTGCTATTAGTCACATACTTCTGAATAATCTGAATTTTTTTTAATTTTATTTTATTGTAAAGATGTTGTACAGAGGAGATTCCGTTACATGAGTAAGGTAACGAGTACATTTCTTGTCAAACATTGTTATCCCCTGCTTGAATTTTTATATGGATGTTATTAATGTATTACTCAGGACTAAGACATATTGCAGGCTACAACCAAAAACAAAATTAATCATGTTAATATTCCTTTTTGTTGTTGATGGTCATGGGGCTTGAACTAGGGGCCTGGGTGTTATCCCTGAGCTTTTTCTCAAAGCTCTGCTCAGCCACTTTGAGCCATAGTGCCATTTCTTGTTTTCTTGTGGGTAATTGGAGATAAGAGTCTTATAGACATTTCCTGCCCAGGCTGGCTCCCACCTACAATCCTCAGATCTCAGCCTCATGAGTAGCTAGGATTACAAGCATGAGCCACTGGCACCTGGCTTTAATCTTCAAAAAAATTTTTTTTGTTCAGCCTAGATTCTTTGTATTTGTTTATTTTAAATACTATATTTTAAATACTATATTAAAACATATTACTTAGAGGAGGGTAATCTTCTGTATTTGGCTTTGTTGGTTGAGGCAGTACCTCATTCATCTTATCCTAGACTCAACCCTGAACACCAGATGGCCAAGAAGCCTTGTTCCTGTGAATACACGGCTCACTGATGAAATACTGAGAAGATACAGGTATGTCTTGGCCCTCAGGAGAAATCTAGGATATGATTACTCTCAGAGTAAGTAGGCTTGCACTCTTTAGGTCATGGCCTATACCTTCCTCCAAATATGTATATAACTCTTCTTAGAGCATTTCCAGAAAGCATTCAGTTGATAGTAATATGGTCATTTCTGTAGTACCTAGTCAGTAACAGATATTATTTCAAGCATTCTGCATAAGCCAAATGACTTAATTCCCTAAAGCACTATGAAGTGAGTAGCATTTTCAACCTCACTTATAAATACAGAAATGGAGGTCTTTAGGAATTGCCTAACTCTCCCAATGTCACACAACTGGAAAGTGGTTATGCCAGGAGACAAAATGAGGCCTTTTGGTCAGAGCTCTTATTGAACAACCTCATTACATGATAGCCTTTTACCCCCAACCCATAAACTAAGGAAACACAGACCCATGACCACAGGACTTAAGTAGGAAGCCAAAAGTATCTAGGGCCCTCCATCTCCTGTTTATCGATGCTTAGAGTTTTAGGGGTAAATCTCAGCTTGTATATTAATTAGTATCATAGGCAAGAACCCACATCAACATCTAGCTCACTGCGTACATATTGAGGAATAGAAAGGAACATTCTGTGGTTTATAGTGAATTAGCTGTTCATAGCCAGAGTCTCTCTCTGTGTCTCTGTCTCTCTAACTCTGTCTCTCTGTCTCTTTCTCTGTCTCTCTCTCACACACACACACACACACATTTTTGCAGTGCTCATGGATAATCATTCTACTACATTCAAGAGTGACTACATAGAAAGAAAGGGTGCTTGGATCACTTGGAGGGAGCTACCCTCCTTCCCACTTCTTTTTATTCATATTTTGGTATCTCTGCAGTCATGAAGGCTGTTGACAGCAAGTCAATTTGGAAAATGCAATCTGTTGAAAGCTTGCTGAGGACATCTTATTTTTAATGCTAACTAATTCTTGTTTGCAGATAATCCCCTTCCAGTGATGTTTACATACGACACAGAGAAATGACAGGACAAAAATAGTTACCATAAAATTCTCCACAGGCTATAAACAACTTTAACTTTTGGCAGAAGGACTTTATTATTTATATACTCAGACACATGTAGGTCACACTCCTTTTGTGTTCATGTTCATACATCTGTAAACAACTGATGCATTGGGTGGGCAAATATATCAATGGGACCCTTTCCTGTGTCTTAATTAAAGTCTAATAAATCTTATTCAGAACTTAGTGTGTATGGTCCTAGGGCCAGCATTACTGTACAACAATAGTACTGTAGTCAGTAATCTTTTCTTGTCTTCTTTTTCTTAACAAATGCAGTCAGAAGCAATCTATTTCTAGTGATACCTAATAATTAATTTTAAAATATATCAGTATTTGGAACCCCTACTAGCTAAATATCCAAAAACTCCAAATAACCAACTAAGATGCCATGTTTCTAGCATAGAATAAGGTGGCAGATTCTGCAAGTGAACTAAGGAGCATACTGGTTTACATTAGCACATTGATTTCTCTGTCAAATCCTAATGGACAGAATAGGCTGAATGAACCATTATGTTCATAAATAAAACTTTTAGACCATTTCCTCTAGGCAATCATTTCTTTGTGACTTCTGATATTGTAGTATGAACATTTGATCTACTTACAGAGCAATGATACTCAGTTATCACTCGCCTCATCCTAAACCTTCCCAAAATATAGGGACCCTCCAGGTTCTGTGGCAGAAGGAACAATGAGTCCCCAAATATGTCAGCATCATCCTCCCAGGAACCCCTGAAATACGTTACCTTACACGCAGAGGAGATTTCTCAGGTCTGATTGTCCTTAGGATCTGTAGCGGAGCCTATCTTATTCACATAGGCCCAAATTGGCAAACCTCTACAGACATTCGAGGCAGAGGAAAATGTGACTACATGGAAATAGCCTGAAAGCTGCAAGGCTAAAATCAGAGGAGGAATACGTGAACAGCATGCAGTGGGTTTGGAATGGAAAGCTCTCTCTAGAAACTGAAAACACCGAGATCGAGACCTTGCCTTCAAAATGACATGGAGCCAGCTAACACCTTGGTTTTGGTCCAATAACATCTACGTCAACTTTCTAACCTGCAGGTGTCCATTTAAGCCCCTGAATACTTGGTCAATTGTAACAGCGATAGGTAATTAATTATAAGATGTTTTCCAGTTAATAGGCAACTCAGCTTCACAAGGTGTGTTGTTCCACCATTAAAACAAGTATTTTTAGCAAGTGTTCCTGCCAAAAGACATGCACATTCCTCTCTTTATGTAGACTCATACATGCTAACAGGACATAAAGAGTTCATTCATCTTCTTCCTTCCAGGAAGTAAACTCAAAAAGCATTCTATAGTCCAAACCAAAACCAAGCTCAGACCAAAACTGCTCAGGCTCCAGCAATTTCCCCCTATGTCTCAAAGATGAGATAAGAGAGCCCTAGAATTTCCTAACAATTAGCAACTTCTGATTCTCTGAAATCTGGGGTTCACCATCAGGTGAGGAGGAAAGGAGGTGAAGTATGGGAGGAGAGACAAATGTCTCAGATCTGGCTTCCAGGTGATTTCCTTAGAACACACTGACAGATCAATATCATGTATTCTTTCCTTAAACTAATATTGACTATGTGTCTAGGTGCTGGGGGACACAGTGGGGCACATGACAGATAATGCTTCTGCTGGGGCAGCTGGCACGAAGTTTCCACCCAACGTTGACCATTTATAGAACAATGTGAACTTGTCTCCAGCTCCTCAGTCCCTGATAGCAACTCTCCCTCTCCATCCAAGTATGCAGAGAAGTGATTTAGCAGCTGCTGAGACTGGGTTCGACCTTGTTACAGATAATATTTGGCCCTATCCAAAAAAAAAAAGTTAAAAACTTGGGTGCCATTGTGGCCATGTTAGGAAGCAGGAACTTTGAGAAAGGCCTTATAGTCCAACCATCCATCGCTGTCTCCAGAGACTAGATTAGATCTCACAGAAATGGCATGGTTCTTATAAGACAGAGCTGCTATACAGCACCCTACTCCATGTCCCTTCCTCTCTTTCATGTGTATTTTTTCCCCTTCCACTTCTCATCATGAGTTAAAATGCCATGAGAGCCTCATCAGAACCCAAGGTGATACAAACACCATGCTCTTATACATGAACCTGGAGCTAAATAATTCTTTGTCTCCTCATTAGCTACTCTCAGGTATTCTGTACAATCAAGAGAAAATAAATATAGCCACATACAACTTTGAATCAGAAGTCATTCCTGACCAGCGACAGTAAAATCATAGATGCTCCTTTTACTTTTTTAATAAAATGCCTTCATAGTGTGAAACCTGAGAAAAGCCCATTACCTACTTGTCCTCAAATTTCGTGTGCACACGAATCATGGCTGTAATTTCATCTACTCAGGAGATAGAGATTTGGAGAATAGCAACACAAAGCCAGCCCAGGCAAAAAATTAACAGGACCTCATTTTAATGAAAAGCTGGTGGTGCCCAGCTATGATCCAAACTACATGGGAGGCTATAGATAGGAAAGTTATAATCTGAAGCTGGTCACTGGTAAAAACTCAAGACCCTTGTTGAAACATGGCTCAAGTGGTAGAGTACTTTTTTAACAACTGTCAATTTCAAGTTAATATATGATAAATGTCTTCCAACATATTTGCTGATAACCTTACACCTAAATATTTCCAAATTTTGTTACTATTCACAATTGCTTTCTATTGTGTTTTCATGTCATTTAAATATATAAATATATAGTAAATCCATTAATTCATGTGTACAAGATACACCCTCTCTTGTATGTGCACACACTCACACATACACACACACACACACACACACAAGTGTGTATATACACATGAGCATGCCAGTATTAGAATTTGAACTTATGGTTTTGCTTTCTTACCTATTATTTTTGTTGTTGTTGTTTGTTTTGTATGTGTGTGTGTGTGTGTGTGTGTGTGTGTGTGTGTGTGTGTGTGTGTGTGTGTGTGTGTGTGTGTTTTGCTCAAGGCTGGTACTTTACCACAGCTCCACTTCTGGCTTTTTGGTAGTTAATTGGAGATAGGAGTCTCATGAACTTTCCTACCTGGGCTGGCTTCGAACTACAATCTTCAACTCATCCTCCTGAGTAGTTAGAAGAACAGGCATGAGCCACTGGCCTTCAGCTCAAATCGATAATTTTTTTCACCTACCTCTTAGAAAGGAATATTTTTATTCTTGAACTTGGCTACAATTATGTAGTATGAGTCTATATTTTTCCAAATAGAACCATTTGTTCATTATTTTTCTTTTAATATAATGCAGTAACTATGTGTTATTAATTTTAAATTGAAACTAATTTAAAATTTTAATTCATTCTAACTTAAAAATTGAAATTTTTGCATTTATATTTAGGAATGAGCTTCTCAGTGTTGTGTATGTGTATAAGTACTTGTGATGTTTGCAAGGTTTCTTGTCAGGTTATTCTAGCTTAATAAAGCATTTAGAAAGATATTAATCTTATTCTAAGTTTTGTTCCAGAATATAACTTTAATTTTTCTTTAGAAACTTAACAACAACAATAAAAACCTTGCCTTTAAAACTTTTAAGCCTGACATTTCCAAGAATTCTTTTTTTATTTCTATTCAGGTGAACAATAGATTGACTGAATATAAAATTCTTAAATCATGTTTTATCCTTCAATATCTAAAAATTGTCCCATAGAATTTAATATTATGAATGATATGTAACTCACACAAAATTCATTTCTTCTGTCGGAATGCTTACAAACATTTTTTTTCTAAATATTAAAATACGTCTAGACTTCAGTCTAGGTGCAGTTTCTTTTTTTCATCTTGCCTGAATTTAATTTGATAAATGTTTACAAGCTAAAGACTATTGCTCATTTGAGGAAAAAATTTTTAAAATCTTCTTTTTATATCTCGTTGTTCATCTGTACTCACTTTTTGCAATATTCTTAGGTTGAACTGCTTAAAACTATTCTATTTCTTATATTTTCTCTTATAACCATCATATAAGTGTTTCAATGAGTTTTTGTGAGAATTTCTCAAATGTAGCTGAAAATAATGATAGCAGTGAATATCTTCTAGGTGTTTTCAAGGTTGCTTTCCCCTTGCTTGTTCTGATGGATGAAAAATAAATAGGGGTATGAACTTGGTTCCTTAGTTGAAGTGACTGTCCCTACAAGTTACAAACTTCAGATCTCCTTCTTCAGCTCAATTCACTAAGTGTCTAAAATCAAGCACAGATATATGCATCACTAACAGTAGCTCCTGATATGCTCCTCTGAGATCTTGCTGGGACAGAAATTTGTGATCCACTTTCTGGACTTCCCTCCTACCTCCACACTTTTAACCGTCCAAAGCTGGGTCTATTTACCACAAGCAAAGTAGTGTCTGCTTGGAAATTTCCATAATACAGTCTCTCCTTTACTAAGGAAGTTCTTTGAGATTTATGATAAATAAAGCCCTAGGTTTTAGCTGTGATAAGGAATTTCCCTTTTTCTTATGGTTCTCTTGTCATGGGCCTGTGGAACAGGGAACAAGTACAAAAAAAAAAAAAAAACAGTCTCAGACATGTCATAGCATAAGAAGAAAACAATGATTTTCACAAAAATTGCAGTACAAAAGTGAAAAAGAGAGGAAGTAAAAATAGAGAATTAAGCTGGTAAACACCCACAAATGGTGTAACATAAGCATTATTAAAGAAGAGCTGGGTGCTGGTGGCTCACACCTGTAATCCTAGCTACTCAGGAGGCTGATGGCTGAGGATAGTGGTTCAAAACCAGTCAGTCAGGAAAGTCTATGCAGGAAAGTCCATGAGACTCTTATCTCCAATTATCCACCAGAAAACAGGAAGTGGTGTTGTGGCTTGAGCAATAAATAGAGCTTCAGGGATAGTGTAAAGGAACTGAGCTCACAGCCCCACAACCAACTACACCAACAAGTAAAGAGGAGAAGGAGGGGATGGAGAATGAAAAGTCATTAAAGAAGTATGGCTAACAATTTTCCAAAACAATAATGGCAAACAGCAAACAATACAGCCAGTAAGCTCAGAGAATTCAACACAGGACAAATATAAATAGATATACCTAGACAAAACAGAGTCAAAGTGCTAAACTCCAAATCGAGGAAGTCTTGAAGGTAAGCCACAGTCAAAAAGGAATATGTACACAAAAGGAGTAAAAGAATCAAGAAGAGAATTAATCAGGCAATTACTTGGAAATTATACAGGTCCCAAATTTACCCCTTTAGAGGTCTGAAAGAAACAACAGCAACAATAATTGCGAAAGGTTGACCTTGAATTCTATACTAAAAGAAACTCTTTCCATAATGAGTGAAAAATAAGTTTTCAAAGAAATCAAAGCTGAAGTATTTGTCAGCATATATTACTCAAAAATTTTTAAGGAGCTAGCAAGCTCAAGAAAACCCACAGATTGGGAGAAGATCTTCACTAGTCATACAATGGACAAGGGTCTTATATCTAAAATATACTTGGAACTCAAAAAATTAAATACCCTAACAACAAATCCTCAAAGAAACAACTGCCCAATAAATAAATGGGCTAAAGACTTAAAGAGAAACTTCTCTGAAGAGGAAAGAAGGATGGCCAATAGACACATGAAGAAATGATCACCCTCCCTAGCCAGAAAAGAAATGCAAATCAAAACAACATTGAGATACCACCTCACCCCAGTTAGAATGGCTATAATCAAGAACTCTAATAATAACAGATGCTGGAGGGGATATGGACAGAAGGGAATCTTACTGCATTGTTAGTGGGAGTGTAAACTTGTTCAATCACTTTAGAAAGTAGTGTGGAGGTTCCTCAAAAGACTCCACATTGAGCTCCCCTACGACCCAGCAATCCCACCTTTGGGCATTTACCCAAATGATCACAAACAAGACCATACTAAAGCTACCAGCACAACTATGTTTACTGCAGCCTTATTACCATAGCTAAGATATAGAACCAACCCAGATGTCCCTCAGTAGATGAATGGATCAAGAAAATATGATATATATATACACAATGGAATTCTATGCCTCCATTAGAAAGAATGGCATTGCCCCATTTGTGAGGAAATGGAAAGACTTGGAAAAAATTATATTAAGTAAAGTGAGCCAGACCCAAAGAAACATAGGCCCCATGGTTTCCCTTATTTGCAATAACTAGTATATGTCTGAGACAAGCAGAAAAGGTCAGATAAGTTGATGTTAGGTGAAATGAACCCCAAGATAAGTATTCAAATGTTTTTGCTTTCATGCAATTGTTTCTAACATATTTATAAGATGATTTCTTGGTTGCTTTGTATGCCCCCTCCCCCACGGTATAACCCCTGCATTCACTGTATTTGATGTTGGTATAATTTGTGGAGGAGAAGGGGAAAAGCAAATCATTTAAATAGAGATACAGGTGGACCCATTGCAACAATGAGATGTACAAGTCCTTATGTCAAAAAACGAACTTTATAACTTTGGCGGGGGGAGGGGGGCAGAGAGGATATGGAGGGGTGTTGGGAAGGGATAGAAAGGGGAAATAAAGGAGGAGGTAATAATGCTTGATAAAAAAATGTACTCATTATCTTGCCATGTAATTGTAACTCCTCTGTACGGTATTTTCATAAATAAATAAATAAATAAATAAAAATTTTAAGGAAGTTTTTCCATTAAAAGGAATATGAGTGGGGTGCCAGTGGCTCATACAAGTAATCCTAGCTACTCAAGAGGCTGAGAGCTGAGGATCACGGTTCAAAGCCAGCCTGGGCACGAGAGTCCATGAGACTCTTATCTCCAATAAAACACCAGAAAACTGGAAGTGGCAATGTGGCTCAAGTGGTAGAGCACTTGCCTTGAGCTAAAGAGCTCAGGGACAGCACCCAGGCCCAGAGTTCAAGCCCTACAACCAACAACAACAACAAATCAGAATATAATACTAGGTTGAAAATGTGGGTTTACACAAAAAAAATTAAGTGCAGAAGAAATGTTTATCTAAAAGAATGCTATATAATAGACATGCCTTTCTTATTTTTACTTGAGTTAAATGTATATGTATGTATATATATATATACATATATATGTGTATATATATATGGAGGCATAACTCTAGTGGTAGAGCACCGGCTAGGCAAGAATAAGGCCCTGAGTTGAAAACCCCAGTATCACTAAAATAAAAATAGAAAACAAATAATTAACTTTTAAAGTAAAACTAATGTAGGATTTATAACACATAGAAGTGAAATATAAAAAAGCATTACAAATTATGAGAGAGAAGTAATAAAGCTAAATTATTGCAAGATTCTTACCCAACATGTAAAATACTGAAATATAGTTTCAGTGTAGACTCTTCTAACTTAAATTTTATATCTATATGTCTATATCTTAAATAGTTGAGAAATGTTAAAGAAGGCTAGTTTGGTTTGATAAACGAGGCATAGATAAAAACATAAAGTACAGGATTGGAGAAGATGGCGGAGGAGAAGCTGGAATCTGAACAAGCTCTCGCATAGAAAGCAATTTTAGAGTTCTAGTGAACAGTCCTAAGCCAGAGAATCACACCAAGTGTGCCATCACAGGACAGAGAGTTAGACAAGAGAGGGGAAGCCAAGGAAACACATCAGCTGCCGCTACGGCGGCAGGGTCGCAGCGGCGACCACCGCCACGGGGTCATACCTGAGACACAGAGAGTCCGGGACGAAGGAGCCAGATGCAGCGGACGAGCGGATTCTACTCAACACCAACAAGAACCGACAAGGAGCGGAAATCTTCATCCTGCTGTTTGCAGACCAGAGACAACCCAGGATCCAAGACTCGGCGTGAGTACAAGCCCGACATCCTCACTCCTTCTCAGGAAGCAGAGGAGGGAAAGCTACCCCTCCCCCCCCCAGCACCAGTGATCTCCATCTTGGATACCGACAAAGCTCGGAGGAGCTGCTAGCTCCAGCTCAGGCCTTGGAATAAAACGAGTCATTTAGCAGGTCACAAGAACTTAACAGCGAAGTGACCTGCCAGACTCAGCTCCATCCAGGGAAAAGTCACCCAGCTCAGGCGCCAGCCATTGGAGTGCCTTGCCTCACTGGGTAACCAGAGCCAGAGGCTGCCCCTCCCTCTAGCAGCCACCACAATCAATTGAAAAACAGAAACCCTGAGAATGGCTCCAGGCTGGGCGCTGTGAGCTTTATCACAAAATAGCCCCAGGGAAAAGCTACTGTTTGTTGAAAGGCCTCAACTCTACCCAGAACCTAGCCCCATCACCACATCCCCCTCTTTTGTGACTCTCAAAGCAGATCACCCTCCCAGAAAACTAACCTGGGAGGGGGATCTCAAAATCTTGGGTAAAGCAGAGCATTTTTCTGCCTCTTCCAACCAACCGACTTAAGAAACCAATCAAGCCACAGGACCTCAAGCTGACCAGAGACTCCAACAAGAGACTGGTTAGAGACAAAAGGGAGATACAGGATTCTTCCCACTCCTCCCCCCCCAAAAAAAAAAATCAAAAGACTTTTTTTTCTTTTTTCTTTTTTTTTCTTTTTTTTTCTTCTTCTTCTTTTCTTTTTTTGCTTGTTTTTTGTTTTTTGCTACCTTATATATATATATTTTCCCTTCTAAAACTTTTATTAATCTTTAATTTTTGCCTCTTCTGAAAAAATAATTGTTTTCCAGTAACTTTTTTTTTTCTCATCTTATAGTTTTTATTTTAGGAATATGTGAATGAGCGTTTTCCTTTCTTTTCTTGTCTTCTTTCTCTTTTTCTTTCTTTCTTAATTATCTTTTTGTTTTTTGTCTAGCTCTACTGAACTTCTGATCTTTTCTTCTCCCTTACCCATCCTTAAAGTTTTTCACATCTCCTCTACGTCCCTCCCCTTCTCGGAACATATTCACATTCCTCTCTAAATAGACGGTCTTTTAACTTCTATAATAACATTAATTTTTAAGTTTCTATTTTTTTTCTGGTCTCTCTCTCTCTCTCTCTACTTGCATCCTACCCAACCCATTTCCTGCATTGTGATTAGGACATAGTTAACTCTCCCTGTGCCTCCCCACACCAATCTATTCCTATTTTTTACCCACATCTCTCCCTAATTCTAATAATTTCTGGTTTTCCAAATTCTTTTCTGCGGTTCTAAGTACTTTAACATACAGTTGTTTGATGTTGAATAGATGTACCTGTTGAACTAGATTGTATCTGTAGACTATTGACTGTACAAACGCAAACTTTGGTTGATGGTTGCCTTAAGATAGTGTTCTAGCATAAAACTGGTGCAATCTTCATCTCAAATGGGCCGAGTAAGCCGGAAAAACACAAGAAAAATGGCAAATTCGGGTATCTCAATTCCCAATCTTGATAATCAGGGATTAGAACAGATAAAGAATAATCCAGAGGAGAGTTCCCAAATAGCTCTACAAACACTAATAGCAAACATGATAAATGAGAAGTTTGACAATGTACAAAGGACTCTGTATGAGCGTGATAGGGAGAGAGAGGAGGCATCCTAGAAGTTTATACAGGAATATCATAAGCGTGAGGAAGCTACTCAAAAACTGATACAGGATTTGCATGAACAACTTGAGAATGCTCAAAGAGAAAGGGAGGAATGGCGTGAGCAGGCAGAGAACACTCAAAGAGAACTGCAGGATTCCCATGAACGGGAAGAAAGAGAACTGCAGGAATCCCACAGACGGGAAGAAGCTAATCAAAGAGTAATTCAGGAATTGAGAGACCAGGTAGAGAATACACAAAGATCACTAAAGGCATTCATGGAATCCATTAACAAAGAGCTGAAGGAAGTCAGGGAGACCACAAAGGGAATGCTGAATGGAACCCAACAGAAGGAATGGGAGTCCAAAGAAACCATAACCAATCAACTAAGTGATTTGAGAACAAACACTGAACACCAAATTAAGGAAGTAAAGAAATTCATACAAGACCTAAAACAGAGCTTCAACAAAGAACTTGAAGCCATCAAAGCTGACCAATTAGAAGGAAAAGAGATAAAAAACAAAGTAGAGAGTCTTGACAGCAGGTTAGACCATGCAGAAGATCGAATCTCAGGGATTGAAGACAGCCTAGATATTATAGAGAAAGAACATACAACCATCCAAGACAGGTCCAAGAAATATGATAGGTCTATCCAACACCTGGAAGACACCATCAGAAGGCCCAATCTAAGGATAATGGGTGTAGAGGAGCACCTAGAAACAGAAGTTAATGGTCTAGGAAATTTGTTTAACAGGATCCTAGCAGAGAACTTCCCAAACATACAAAAAGATAGGCCTATTCAGATACAAGAAGCTTTTAGAACCCCAAATAGACCAGACCAGAATAGGACATCCCATTACATTATAATCCACACAGGATCAACCCAGACCAAGGAAAAGATCCTTAAAGCTGTCAGGGAGAAAAGGGTAATCACCTACAAAGGGAAACCAATTAGAATTACCTCAGATTTCTCAGCAGAGACAATCAAAGCAAGAAGAGCCTGGAATGACGTATGCCATGCCCTAAAAACAAATAATTATCAACCAAGAATACTGTACCCAGCTAAACTCTCCTTCATAACTGAAGGCCAAATAAAAACCTTCCATAGCAAAGAAAAATTGAAACAATACATCTCCACCAAACCAGCCCTACAAAAGATTCTTAAAGATGTCCTACACATAGAAAACCAACAAGACCGCAACAAAGGCCAAGAAACTGCACCCAAACTGAGAATCCAAGAACCTTAGGAAGAACCCAGTTTCCGCAGCCCCCAAGAAGGTAGATAACATGGCAGGAACTCCCAAATACCTCTCAGTCCTATCTCTTAACGTTAACGGACTGAACTCTCCAATTAAGCGACATAGACTGTGTAGTTGGATTAAAAAACAAGACCCTTCTATCTGCTGCCTGCAGGAGTCACATCTTGCCCGTAAAAACAAACACATTTTCAATGTTAAAGGCTGGAACAAAATCTACCAAGCAAACGGCCCTCATAAACAGGCGGGAGTTGCAATCCTAATATCAGATAAAATAGACTTCAAACTAAAATTCTTGAGAAGAGATAAAGAAGGTCGCTACATACTAATTAAAGGATCTCTCCTTCAGGAGGATATTACAATTCTAAATATCTATTCGCCAAACAATGGAGCACCCAAATTTATCAAAGAAACACTACTTTCCCTCAAATCCCATATAGATCCAAAGACATTAATTGTTGGGGATTTTAACACACCACTCTCCCCACTAGATAGATCAACTCGGCAAAAACTCAACAGAGAAACCGCAGATCTAAACAGCTGCATAGATCAACTAGACTTAACAGACATTTACCGAACATTTCACCCAGCAGCATCAGAATACACGTTCTTCTCAGCAGCACATGGAACGTTTTCTAAAATAGACCACATTTTAGGCCACAAAGCAAACTTGTCTAAATTCAGAAACATTGAAGTTATACCTTGCATTCTCTCTGACCACAAGGGAATAAAATTAGAACTCAACACCAAAAGCCACCAAAGAAAGTCCGGTATCACATGGAGGCTGAACAACACACTGCTGAATCATGAGTGGGTCATGGAAGAGATTAGAAAGGAAATTCAAATGTTCATGCTATTCAACAAAAATGAACACACAAATTACCAGCTCCTCTGGGACACAGCAAAGGCAGTACTCAGAGGCAAGTTTATAGCTCTGAGCTCCTACATCAACAAATTGGAGAGATCGGAAACTAACAATTTAATGACACATCTAAACCTCCTTGAAAAAGAGCAGCAAGATAAACCCCAACCCAGTAGACGGAAAGAAATAATCAAAATTAAATCAGAATTAAATGAATTAGAATCCAAAAAAACTATAGAAAGAATCAACAAAACAAAGAGTTGGTTCTTTGAAAAACTTAACAAAATTGACAGACCCTTAGCAAATCTAATCAGAAAAAGGAGAGAACACACACAAATTAATAAACTCAGAGATGAGAATGGAAACATCACCACAGAAACAACCAAGATTCAGAACATTATAAGGGAATACTTCTCAAAACTTTATGCTAATAAGTTTGAGAACTTGACAGAAATGGACCTTTTCCTAGCAAATATTGACATGCCAAAACTAAACCAAGATGAGTTAAACCAGCTTAACAGGCCCATATCAAGCATTGAAATAGAAACAGCAATAAGAGACCTCCCAGCTAAGAAAAGTCCAGGACCAGATGGTTTTACAGCGGAATTTTACAAGGCCTTCAAAGCAGAGCTCACACCAATACTCCTCCAACTCTTCAATGAAATTAAAAGAGAAAGCTCACTACCGAACACATTCTATGAAGCCATCATAACCCTCATCCCAAAACCAGGCAAGGACTCATCAAAGAAAGAGAACTATAGACCCATTTCTTTGATGAACATTGATGCAAAACTTCTCAACAAAATTTTGGCCAATCGACTTCAACAATTGATCCAAAAAATCATACACCATGATCAAACAGGATTCATTTCAGGGATGCAAAGCTGGTTCAATATACGCAAATCAATTAATATTATTCATCACATCAACAGGAGCAAGAATAAGAACCACATGGTTATCTCAATAGATGCAGAAAAAGCATTTGACAAGATCCAACACCCCTTTATGATGAAGGTTCGGGAAAAATTAGGAATCCATGGAACATTCCTCAATACAATAAAGGCTGTATATGACAAACCTACAGCCAGCATTATACTCAATGGTGAAAAACTAAAGCCATTTCCTCTTAACTCAGGAACGAGACAAGGATGCCCACTCTCTCCACTTCTCTTCAATCTAGTATTAGAATGCCTAGCTACAGCAATAAGACAAGATGCAGACATAAAGGGGATCCAAATAGGGAAAGAAGAAATAAAACTCTCCCTCTTTGCAGATGACATGATCTTGTATTTAAAGAATCCCATGGACTCCACTCCCAAATTACTCAAGCTGATTCAAAACTTTGGCAAAGTAGCAGGTTATAAAATTAACCCCCAAAAATCAATGGCTTTTCTATATGCCAACAATGAGAAAAGTGTGGCTGAAATTAGGAAAGCAACTCCATTTGTAATAGCCCCACAAAAAATAAAATACCTAGGAATTAACTTAACCAAAGAAGTGAAGGACCTCTATGATGAAAACTTTAAAATCTTGAAAAAGGAAATCAACACAGAACTTAAAAAATGGCAAAACCTCCCATGCTCCTGGATTGGCAAGATTAACATCGTGAAAATGGCAATACTTCCCAAGGCTACCTACAAATTCAACGCGATACCTATCAAAATTCCACCCTCATTCTTCAAGGAAATAGAGGAGGCAATCCAAATATTCATATGGAACAATAAAAGACCCCGAATAGCAAAAACGCGCCTCAACGGAAAGAACACTGCTGGAGGAATATCAATACCAAATTTCAAACTCTACTATAAAGCCATAGTAATCAAAACAGCTTGGTATTGGCATAAGAACAGACCTCAGGAACAATGGAATAGAATTGAAAACCCAGAAATGAACCTACAGACCTATAGCCATCTAATCTTCGATAAGGAAGCTAAAACAATAGAATGGAAGAAAGACAGCCTCTTCAGTAAATGGTGCTGGCAAAATTGGTTAACTATATGTAGAAAACTAAAGCTAGATCCTTATATATCACCCTGCACCAGAATCAACTCCAAATGGATCAAAGACCTTGAACTCAAAGCACACACTCTGAAAACATTACAGGATGGAATAGGAGAAACCTTAGGTCTCCTTGGCTCAGGCCGAAATTTTCTGAATAGAGACCCGGAAGCACAACAAATCAAAGAAAGGTTGGAGAAATGGGATTGCATACGGTTGCAGAGCTTCTGCAGGGCAAATGGCATAGCTAGCAAGATCAATAGAAAGCCCACCGATTGGGAGAAGATCTTTACTAGCCATACAACGGACAAGGGTCTCATATCTAAAATATACTTGGAACTCAAAAAATTAAACCACCCAACAACAAATCCTCAAAGAAACAACTGCCCAATAAATAAATGGGCGAAAGACTTAAAGAGAAGCTTCTCTGAAGAAGAAAGAAGGATGGCCAATAGACACATGAAGAAATGTTCAACATCCCTAGCCATAAAAGAAATGCAAATCAAAACAGCATTGAGATATCACCTCACTCCAGTTAGAACAGCAAAAATCAAGAACTCTAACAACAACAGATGCTGGAGGGGATGTGGACAGAAAGGAACCTTACTTCATTCTTGGTGGGAATGTAAACTTGTTCAACCACTTTGGAAAGCAGTATGGAGGTTCCTCAAAAGACTTCACATAGATCTCCCCTATGATCCAGCTATCCCACTTTTGGGCATTTACCCAAATGTTTACAAACAAGACCACACTAAAGCTACCAGCACAACTATGTTTATTGCAGCATTATTTACCATAGCTAAGATATGGAACCAACCCAGATGCCCCTCAGTAGATGAATGGATCAAGAAAATGTGGTATATATACACAATGGAATTCTATGCCTCCATCAGAAAGAATGACATTGCCCCATTTGTTAGGAAATGGAAAGGCTTGGAAAAAATTATATTAAGTGAAGTAAGCCAGGCCCAAAGAAGCATAGGTCCCATGGTTTCCCTTATTTGCAATATCTAGTATAGGTATGAGTCATGCAGAAAAGGTCAGATAATGTGATGTTAGGAAAATGAACCCTTAAATATGTATTTTAATGTTTTCGTTTCTTTCATGCATATGTTTCTAACGCATTTATAAGATTATTTCTTTGTTGCTTTGTATGTCCCTCCCCCACAGTGTAACCCCCGCTTTCACTATATTTGATGTCAGTATAACATGTGGAGGAGATGGGGGCAAACAAGTCGTTTAAGGACTCAGGTGGACCTGTTGCAACAATGAGAAGTACAAAATGGCATGTCAAAACCAGCTTTACAATGTCGGTGTGGGGGTGGAGGGGGGTATAATTGGGTGGGGGGAGGGGGGAGGCTGGGAAGGGAGGTGAAGGGTAAACAAAGGAGGAGGCTGCAATGCTTGGTAAGAAATGTATGCATTATCCTGCCCATGTAATTGTAGCCCCTCTGTACAGTATGTTCTCAAATAAAATAAAATAATATTAAAAAAAAAACATAAAGTAAGGCAGAGGAGAAAAAGGAAACCTAAGACTATATGGAAGAAATGGAGATAACTAATAATATGGCAGATTTAACCCTCAAGATATCAATAATTACATTAAGTAAATAACCGAATACAAGTTATCTAAATGCATCAATTAAAAGGCAATGAATGTTGTTAGATTTTCTCTTCAAAATCAAGAATTCACTTTACCTCAATTCACTTTACCAAAGTATATATTCAGAAAATATTATTGTAGAAAGAGAGCTTATTTTCAACTAGAGCCTTAAAACAGATCTCAGCGACTGGTCCTGGTAGATATTCAACTAATATTTTCTGAATAAATGAATAGCATCTCATTAAGACGAGATGCTAAGTGTGTCCATATTGGGCAAGAGGGTTGGAAGTAAAATGAAGACAAATGAAAGAGCAAGAAGAGAAGTAGAAAAGAATAATTTTTGTCACTATGTGGTTTTTCTTTTTGTCATGGACACTAGCAAAGAATGGCTGAGTCATGAGGGTTTGGAAGACCGGGGATGAGGATTTAATGAAGATGTAGCTCAGAAGGAAATCTGAAGCCAGACCATAAGAGCCTCTGCATGCAGGCCATCGAGCCTGTGTATCATTTCATGTCCTTTCCTGAGCCATCAATTTTATAAGGAAGGGAAAAGTTAGGTCAGTTTTGGAAAGTACTCACCATAGACTGTTCCTTTAAACCCTTTTTCTTAGGATACTCATTGGTATTATGTGGAAAACCCAAAAATTTAATTTTTTTTCAAAAAAAATGGAGGCATCTTACATTAATAGAGTCAGACAAGTTTATTTTTGTCTTTGACTTCATTCACATAGGTAGCTTTTAATATGCCATGTGTGCTACGAAGCTCAAAGAGTTAGGGATGATGATTTCCAAATATCTGTGGCTACTAAAATTCTTTTAATTGGACTCCTAAATCGAGTACTAGTTTACTGTGCGCAGTAAACTATTTTTGTGTATGTACCACTGGAGCTTTACACTACCACTCAGTTTTCTCACTCAATGCTGGTGCTCCACCACTTGGGCCATAGCTCTATTTTCAGCTTTTTGCTGGAGAATTGGAGATAAGAGTTTCACAAACTTTTCTGCCCAGGCTAGTTTCAAAATGCCATCCTCAGATCTCAGTCTCCTGAATAGGTAAGCTTAAAGGTCTGAGCCACCAGTGCCTGGCCCAGTAATAACATTATTTGAGAGAAATATGTTGGGTTTAAAACGTGGAGAGGTAGAACTATAGGATTTGTCAATGGACTGGGCAGTAATTGGGAGATGAGATTAGGAGTTACTGGGCTTGAATTTAGAGCCTCTCGCTCTCACTCCTAGCTCCCACTCCAACCACATTTCCAGTTCTGCCTTTGTGTTGGTTAGACACAAGAGTCTCATGGGCTTTTCTTTCTTTCTGGGCTGTCTTTGAACCACAATCCCCAGCTCTCAGTGTCCTAAATAACTAGGATTATAGAAGTGAACTATGAATGCTGTTAACCTCCTTCAATTGATAAGAACTTAGTAGGTTTGGTGGGCCTTTTATCTTATTTCCTCCATATTTACCATATGTTATAATATGAGTTTTATATCTTTGTTGTGAAATACACCACAGGAATTTTCATCTGTTTCATTCATAGCCATATACTGAGTTCCCACAACATGGCACAGGTTAAGTATAAGGTTAGAATGATATGCTATGTAGGCCAGGCCACAGTAAGCAGTTAGGTATTTTAGATGATAATAGCACACACTGAGTAAAGCAGATGATCCTCTAAAATACAAGTGACTTTTTGTCAGTTGAAGGTCTTAGGAAAAGAAAATACTAGGGTCCCCTAAATAGGAGGGAATTCTGCCTCCACTTTGCTTTCTGACTCTACCTATATCATCAAGTCTTTTCTGGAGCTCAATCTTACTTTGTATATTTCAGACTTGTCAGATCTCAAAATCCTACATCTGCTGTATGTGTGTGTGTGTGCATGTGTATGTGTGTACCCATAAGAAGAATAGCAAATATGCATATACATATACATAGAGAGAGCAGGAAAACAAGGAGGGGGAGAGAGAGAGAGAGAGAGAGAGAGAGAGAGAGAGAGAGAGAGAGAGAGAGAGAGAGAGAGAGAGAGAGAGAGAGAGAGAGAGAGAGAGAAGAAGAAGAAGAAGAAGAAGAAGAAGAAGAAGAAGAAGAAGAAGAAGAAGAAGAAGAAGAAGAAGAAGAAGAAGAAGAAGAAAGAGAAAAGATCCTATTTACTATCTTCTCTGAAAAATTCTGACCACTATCATAGGAACTTAATAAATATCTGCTGGATGAATACACTTGATTTTCATTAGCTGTTCACAGCACTTCAAGTGCTAAGAAGCAGGGAAGACTTGTCCATCTTTATATTTACTCAGTGTCTAACACCACTACTTACGCTTTCGTTCAACATGTCGTTCTTGATTTGCTTCCTAATGCCAGCCATTGTGCCCATATGGCATACAGGCCTTCAACTTGCCCACTTCTGTCTTGTTCTTCGTCATACCCCAAGATTCATTTTCTTCCATTTATCCTTCACACTCCAGCTTATCATATATAACCTCTTCTATGGATGAGAAGCCTTCCATCTATCTACTCGGCAAACACTAATTAAATGTCTACTATGTACCAAGCACAAGGTCATGCTTGTCAAATAAACATTTGAGCATCCAGAAAGTTGGCATGATGAAGAGAAATGTATTTGTATGCTTGGGATTACTTCAATCATCTCTGAAACATATTCGTCAATCAGCTAAAGGCCCATAGCCCCAAGCCCTTTGGTATAGGAAAGAATATATTCATATGCAATCAAAAGGTTACATAAATGCAGGCAGTGAGAAATGCATAAATTTGAATACAAGTATAGCTGGTTGGGAGTAATGAAAAAAGAAGGTGGGAAAGGATTTCCCAAGGAACAGCATTTCCCCTCCTTCTCCCTAGTTTCATCATCACCCAAGGTGATTAATGCAGATTCAGCATCAGAAGCAGTAAGCCGAAGCTTCCTATCTGAGGGGAAAAGTAGTCTTCCCGGTTCTTGCCTTGCATGGGAAGGATTTATAAGGGGTAACCGAGACTGACAGATTGCAAAGGTCACTTGTCCACACCTCATCTTCCTTCCACGGCACAGGAACCGGACCTTGCAGATGCTGTCAGAGAAAAACACATCTACATGCCTGGACGCTCCAGTACCTGAAAGGTCATTTTGGACCCGAGCGCCTGTAAGTCATGCGCCGGTATTCCTCTCACTTGCATATCATTGCAGTGAAAGCCACAGGCGGGTATGTTTCCACCTCTTATGCTACCTGTCAGCCTGAGTCTGACTCATAAATTATATTTTTCCATTTTACAGTGAGAAAAAGCTCCTCTTCTTCAATGACAATAAAATCAGTGGACCAGATTCTGCCCTTCATTCCTAATGTACCAATCCTGCTGAGGTCAGCAGAACGTCAGGGCATGTGACTTTGGGCAGAGCCTGTTTCAACTTCTCTTTTCTTTCTCTCTTGCTAGATTTTTATGACCTGACATCTCTCTGATTTCTCCAGATTGCACAATAAGGAAGGGTGGCCCAGTTTGGGTAAAATAAAAAATGACCCAAACCACTGACCTAAATCCTGCCTTTGAAATTTAAAATTACATTTACTAGGAAGGAAAATAGTTTTTTCAGTGTGGGTGGTTTTCTTTTTCAAAAACCATTTTCAAATGTTGACCTCCTGAAAGCTATCATACCAGTTTGGATTGGAAAACAGAAGGGTAGGTAAACAGTTTTTTTAAACTTAGAAGTGTGTGTGTGTGGGTCCATCCTTTTCTGAATTCATTATCTGCACAGAAGAAGAAAATATCAAGACTTCCTGGTCACACTGCCAGATTTGACTCTAAAAGTAAATTGTTCACTTTCAGGAAATGTTGCTGCTTTTTATCCTGTCTTCCTTCAAAGGTAAACTCAGGCTAAAGAAGCAAAGGTAGAAGCTGGGCCCCAGTGGCTGAGGCCTGCAATCCTAATTACTCAACAGACTGAGATCTGAGGACTTCAGTTCAAAGCCAGCCCCCAGGCATGAAATTTATACATCTCTTAGCTCCAGTTAACCAGCACAAAGCTAGAAGTGGAGGCGTGGTTCAAGTGAGAGTGCCAGCCATGCATGAAAGGTCCAGCAAGAGTACAAGGCCTTGAGTTCAAGCCTCAGTACTGGCACAAAATTTAAAACAAGAAGCAGAGGTAGGAGAGTTTTGCTAGGGGTAGAAAACAGAATTGAGGATACTTCCTCACTTGCACAAATGCATGTGCTATATGCATAATTGCCACATAGAGCACAAGCCACATGGTTCAATGAAATGGCTTCAAACACTCCTCCATTCCCCTTATAACTCTTCTGTCTGTATCTGAGATAGCTAATTAGTCATTCTTTTCAGATGAGATGCTGCTTCCAAAAGCACTGTGTAAATTATCTAGAATGTGAGAGCCTTAGACATGGTAACCCTGCAACCAATAATTATCAACTCCCTTATCTGAAATCAGACCCCTGACTGAATGGAACATGGAACAGCAGATTCTGAGCAGAGGGAAAAAAATTTGGATCAAAGCTATTCAGGAATAACAGAAGGACATCACTATGTGTTTGCCAGCCTGCATTAACACCTAAACCAAAGTGTCGCCATTCGTTGTGTGTAGAGCTAATCCCTGAACTGAGGCCTTTAACTGATCTCCCAGGAACTGGGGCCTCTGTCACATTTTGCTTCATCAGCACCTGGTACAGGGCCTGATTACATGGAATGAAGTTTGATTTAAATCCTAGACTTGAGTTCCCCTTGGATAAGAATGAGATACCACCTCATCTCAAGCCTATCCTGAAAAATGGGCATCAACGTTCTGTACAGTTTCTGAGGATGAAGAATGATAGATTTTTAGGTGTCTTTTACCAAATAATAATAATTATTATTATTATAACTTAATTGTATTTGTAACTTATAGTAACTCAATTATAGCTATAACAATAACTTAAAGTATTTGTCTGATATATATTTATGATTTAAATATTATTAGTATTAGGTGAAAGGCACCTAGAACATATCTTTCTTAACCCTCGGAAGCATATTAATTAATTTATCCTTTGTGACAATAATTAATTATTAATGCATGGCACAAAGGATGTGCTTATTAGTATTACTACCATATATTGGTCTAATATAATAAGTGGACCAGAGGGAAGGAATAGTAGGAGAAAAACAAAGGAGGGGGTAACAATGGTGCACAAGAAATGGACTCATTACCTTATTCATGTAACTATAACCCCTCTATATAGCATCTTTACAATAGAAAAAAAATGTGGACCATATAACTAACTTAAGGATTGAGGATTTAGCTCAGGGGAAAACCACTTGTCTAACAAGTGCAAGGCCTTAAGTTCTGTCTCCAGAACCTCTGAATAATAAATACATAAATGAATGGAATCAGCAAGGAAGCAATGTAGAAACTGGTCATATGAAGGCATTTTAAAGAGTAAAGAGTTTGGGTAATGTCTCAAGACGCTAGGAAGCAGCTGATACCTTCAATTGTTCTCACCACATTTGGGTAATCTTGACACAAGTGCTGGGTAAAGTAGGACAGAAGTTTCAAACCAGCTTCAGAGTAATAATAATTTAAAAGCAAGCCATATTGGAGAATTACAGTGTTTAAAATGTTAGCACCACATAATTGTCAACTTTCAGCCTCTGTCACCATGAAATCCTACTGTTAGGCATGACTATGAATGTGCTTCCTTAAAATCTTTATTTTATTGTCAAGATTATATATAGAGGGGTTACAGTTACATAAGCAAGGTAGTGATTACATTTCTTGTCTAATTTGTTACCCCTTCCCTCATTTTCTCCCTGTTTTCCTCCCTGGACCCCCCCCCCCCCGCAAGTTGTACAGATCATTTCTAACATATTGTCTTATGAGTATTGCTGTTTCATAGGTTCCCCCTTTGTTCTTTGTCTTACCTTTTTGTTTTTCCCCTTCCTTTCCCTAGTTCAAATAAACATATGTACCACAATTAAACACAGTGACAACAGGGAATAAACCACAGGGGGAAAAATACACAAAAGAAAAAATAAATCACGTAGTATATTGAGAATAACAACAACAAAGATAAACCTCTTGTGTCCATGTCTTGGAGTTCATTTCACTTAGCATCATCATCTTATCTGTTCATACGTACATAGCTACTAAACTATTCTGCTCATCTGCTCAGGTTATTCTAGATGTATACTAATTATTATAAGTAAGGGATACCATAGAATCTATCTTTCTTTGGGTCTGGCCTACTTCACTTAATATGACTTTTTCCAAGTCCTTCCATTTGCTTACAAATGCAGCAGTGTCATTCTTTCTAATTGAAGCATAGAATTCCATTGTAGATAGATAGATAGATAGATAGATAGATAGATAGATAGATAGATAGATAGATAGATAGATAGATAGATAGATAGATACCACATTTTCTTGATCCATTCATCTGAGTTGGTTCCATATCTTAGCTATGGTACATAATGTTGTGATAAACATAGTTTTCCTGGTAGCTTTAGTATGGCCCTGTTTGTGATCATTTGGGTAAATACCCAAAAGCAGGATTGCTGGGGAGCTCTATGTGTAGTCTTTTGAGGAACCTCCATACTGCTTTCCAAAGTTTACACTCCCACCAACAACGCAGTAGGGTTCCCTTTTGGTGACATCCCCTCCAGCATCTGCTGTTAGTAGACTTCTTGATTATGGCCATTCTAACTGGGGTGAGGTGGAATCTCAATGTTGTTTTGAATTGCATTTCTTTCATGGACAGAGATGTTGTGCATTTCTTGCAGCACCCGGTAACCCTTTGTTCCTTCCAAGAATCCTTCCTTGCCTTTCATGCTGACATCATGCTTCAAGCAACCTCTGATGTGATCATGGTATATCTCATAGTTTTATGACATCATAGCAACTAACATTTATTGAGAAACTACCAATAATCACTACATTTCAAAGCACTTTTACCTGAAACCAGTCCATTTCAACATCATAGTTCTATGATATAAGCACTACCTTCATGGAATTTATCACTGTCATCATCATTTGAGAGATGAGTAAAATGAGGTACTTAGAATTGAGTGCCTTGCTTAAGGTCACATAGGTAGTAAGAGGTGAATGAAAATCTTTGAACCCAGACAGGGAGAATATGGAGTTATTTTTCCCAATGATATATATGCCCACTAACACATACGAATGCTCCTGCCCTTTACAGGTATCACCAAAACAGATCTGTAAACTACATTATGGCTAAATAAAATGTACACAGTAGTAAAAAATGTGGCAATATAGTGGAGAGGACTAACATACACATTATCTGGCAGAGACACAGTGTCCAGTACAGATAAAGTCTGCTTAATTTAGGCACATTCCAAAAGCCAACATGCTAAGCTGAAGATTTAGGCAAAAAAACTGATCACATTCTTGACTACACTGTTTCCAAAGGATATGTGGCCTGTCCCAACATCTCAGTTATGATCTCTCTTTCTAGTGGACTAACTTTTAAGGACCTCTTTAATCCAATTTCCAAGTTTTCTGCCAGTAGGACAGGCCAAAGAATGACAACTGGGAAAATTGTGAGGTATGGCCAGAGCTCCCTAGATCTTGGTGGCTAAATGCTAAAGCGTTGCCAATTCCTCTCAGGTGATAAACGTTGCTGAAAATTAAACTGAACACAACAGTCTCTAAAAGAAAAGGCAAACATTATCAAAAGCAGTAAGCAACAGAGGGACTGTAGAATCTTTTTTTTTCATGTTCCTGGCTCATACCTAGGCAGTCGTATGCCTACAGCTCTCATTTCTTTCTCACACCAGGCTCTTGCCCTTGGGAATTCTGCTCATGCATGGTTTTTTTTAATCTGTGCATGAGCTGGTTCCTATTGCTTCCGACTATGATGACTTGACCTTGGATTGATTATTTCTAGATGTCAAGATTCAGCAGCCCTAACTATTATCTATTTTCTGAGACCCTGTCCAATAGCAAGACTTAGTAGCTTCTCTCTCACTGAAATTATAAAAGAGCTGCAATTGTACACTGTATTGACTCCAAATAAAATGTTAGTTCTTTCCTAGAATAGATAGGTTAGATTACATATTTATTAAAAGTTGAAAAACGGGCCAAGGACTTTGAACAACTCAACTTTGTTATTCTCAGAATCTTCGCCATTGTAATCTCCTCTCCCTTTAGCTAGAACAGTCATAAGGGGTAATGGTTTATAAATGCCTTTCAAATGAAAAATTAGAATTCTTTTACTTTGGTACTACAAGTTTTATCTCTATTGTTGTACCTGCTGACTCATTATTTTGCTCTTTCTTCTAATTCAGATGAGACCATGGCCTGTGAAAACAAGAAATATCCTCACCCAAAGACAGAAAAATTGTCTGATTGGCTCTTCTTAAATCATACAAACATATTCCAAAAGAAAAACTAAACAAACATTGCTACATAGAATGCATAGACTAAAAGTGCCAATTCAAAAGTAACCCTCACCCTCAGATTCTATATGAATATCAAATATACTAGGAACAGAACTTCTGGTTAAAAATAAATACCATAGAACACTGCATTTGTCATTAAGCCTCTGCATTACAAAGTGGAAGCTAACACAGAGTTATGTCCCTAGATAGCGCTTCTCTTTAGTATGTGACTGACAGTCACAGCTAGCAAATTGCCATCAGATAAACAAAGCCAGGATAACATCATCCAAGTTACCATCATTTCTTATCTGGATGCTTAGAATACTTTCTTGGCTGCCATTCTTACCTAAGCACAGCTCTCTCTGTTCACATAGACTCAGGTTATTTTCATAAACACTCTCTCAGATATTATCTCTCCCCTACTTAGTGACTTTCAATAGACTTGTATTGCACAAAAGGAGGCAAAAAATAACACATGAAAATTTCCTAGCATGGGCTCTAACTTGCTCTGTAAATAGCCCCTGCCTACCTCTCCAACCTCACCATCAGTATTTTCCCCTTCTTTCATATATTCCAATCATACCTTCTTTAATTCTCTGAACCATGCCATATAAACAGTTTTCAAGTCTCCTTGCGTCACATTCCCTCCACTCCCCAACATTTTCTGGGGATGTTGACTAGTTTTTCTGGTTTCAGCTTTTGTCATCGTTATAGTCTTAAGAGACCCACTTCTGCCTATCACAAAGACTTCTCTGAAACTTGCCTCTTCATGCATTTAGCAATTTTTTTTGTCAGTCATGGGGCCTGAACTCTGGGCCTGGGATCTGGAAGGAACCATAAAATCATGGGCTTGAGAATGGTCTTGAAGAACTGAGAGGAACACAGTCAATATCCAGCAAGAACCAGGGCTCCATATCTACAATCATGAGTCACTGTATTCTGCCAGTGGCCTGAGTGAACTTGGAAGATCCAGCCTTTGAAATTTGACACAGAAAATCTAAGCCCTCTTGATCCCTCTGATCTACAGAGCTATGAGATATAAAAGTGTAATTTGAGCCACCAAGTGTTTGGTAGTATATTACACAACAGTATAACATGAACACCCTATTATTCTGGGACAAGAAAATGAATAGAATAAATAAGGAAGAAAAAACATCAAATAACTGACAAGGCAAGACACAACCCAGAGTAATAAAATAGCTACAAAATTTTCTTTTAAGATTTCTACTTGATCCTGGCTAAAATGTGGTTATATTTGTTTCTTTCAGGGTCCCCCTGTTTGCATGAAGTAATGACAGTGGATTTGATCATCCAGAACCCAACACTTCACTCAATTACGATGAATCACAAGGCATAGAACCAAGGAAAGACTACTACTACTCGTAGTAGTAGTAATAGTAGTAGTAGTAGTAGTATAGGGTACCTGAGAAATAGAAAATAGAAGAGGAAAGCAAAAGGAAATTAAAAGGGGGAATGAAAGAGGAAGAGAAGAAGAAAGGGTAAGAGACAGGAAAGCGCAGAAGAGAAAGTACAAAGGAAACTATCTGTTCTACAGGAAGATCCATTAATTCTGCATTAAAGCCTGAATGTATATAGCATATCACAGACGGAACACAGGGTATCAGACTTCTCTTGAAATTCTCCAGAAGCAATAGAGATCGCCATTTCAGTCTTCTTTTTCAGTCTTCCTGAGCATGACTAGGTCTCTGGCTATTTAAACAGCCTTCACTGCCATCAAAGGAAGCAAAAGCTCCAAAGCCATGACATTCAAAAAAAGTCTGTACCTCATGTAGGTATTTCGGAATCCAACAATTATAAAAACACAAAATCACATCTGTTTAAAAGACATGGGTTAGCCAATAGCAATGTTAGACATTATTTCCAATAAAATTTAGTAATTGAAAATAAATTTTATTAGGAAAACATCATTTCTAGTCTTTCCCTCAGCATGACTGAGAAATTATTTTCCCATGGATCCCAAGGAGATTTTTCCCTTCCCTGTGTCTTAATGAGTCTATGGCTATTTTACAGTATGTAGGGACATTTCTCCCCATATTCAATGTCTAATGTCACAGACCAATATCCACACGGGGAAACAAAAACTACAGAGCAACTTGGTGTCGAAGTTACAGTAAAAAAACATTCATGTCAAGGATAAAATGGCTAGGCAATTAAACACCAAGCACACACACACACACACACACACACACACACACACACACACACACACACACACACACACACACACACACACACACACACACGGACAACCTCTGTGCACAGACTTCTACAACTTATTTCATGGAAGAATTATTTCATGGAAGAAGGCTTTTTTAAAGAGCTGTTAAACACTAAAAGGAAGAGCTGAATACACAGGATAAAGTTCAGTCATACAAACTGGCATCCAAGTCCTAAAGAAGAAGAAAGCAGATATTCATCTAGCAACTTCTGTTCTGGTTTCTAAGGGAAATACCAGCTCTGTTTTTCTTTGTCTGTGACCAGCCATGTTATTGGTGAAGACATTCTCAACACATTGGTAAAATAAAATCTCTTGACTAGCCACAGTCAAAGAGACTTATAATCAAAGTGGGCTTTCAGTTGCTCTTCTTACTGTACTCAGGAAATTCTAAATGATTATTGCCACCATTTCCTACATAAAATGACAGTTGTATAATTTTCTATTCTCTGTATTGTGGCCTTGGAAGGCCCATTAATATGATGGTTGATGAAGAGCCAAACCCCAAGATTGTAGAGTGGGTCAAAGAGTTGTTTATGCCAATCTCTGGGAGGAAAAGTACTACATAATTACAAAATAACATTTGGACAAGGGGTCAGCAAGCTTTTTCTATAAAGGGCCACAGAGTAAATAGTTCAGGTTTTGTGAGCCACGTGGTCTTTCTCACAACTGCTACTCAGACTATAGTTTGAAAGCAGTGATAGATCATGTGTAAATGAATGAGTCCGGCTGTGTTTCAATAAAACTTTACAGACAAAAGTTGGATATGCTTATAATTTCCCTGTGTCAAAAATAGTATTTTGATTTAGATCTCCTTCAACCAGTTTAAATATAAAAATCATTCTTAATTCAAATCCATCACCAAAACAGATGTTGGACTGGAATTCCCAGAACCATCGTTAGCCATCCTGACTTAGGCCATTTTATGTTTCCAAAATTTATCACATGATTATATTTTTAGATTTCATACCTGTCACATCATAAAAATTGTTCAAACTTGTATACAGTGGGCCCCAGATGCATATTATTGAATTCTGTCAAATATTAATTGAAGTTTATCTTTTCTAATATGCCCTAATTTTATTTTCTTGGTGGTTTTACAGCTTCAAGTCGATGACAAAAATACAATGTTGAAAATCTGAAAATCCCAAAGAATTCTATAGCTCATATGTGTGTTTGACAGTGAAATACTGCGTGTTTACCTAAAATCCTGAGATTTGTTTTCTAATACACGAAGTTGTTTTAGAATTATCTGATGGTATCATTTGGTTGAGAAATTCTCTGGTAACTATTTGGTATTAGGTCATATGCAATTACTTCTGACTTATAGTTAGCACCCTTTCTGTTCCTGTATCTCTAGTATCAGTGACTGTATTAAATGAATAAATCTAAAGAACTGAATTGAGGTTGATTCTAATTGCAAGCCCTGGGAATTGCTCTAGTGAGAGTTATTATGGCTATTTTTACTATCTGAATAGTGACCAGACAATTTGTGTGTAACATATCTAATGGCTATAGCCACATATTCTTCATATTAATATAAAATAAGGTGGCTACTATAAGTTTATCTAACCTAATTCAAGCCTATCCATAATCAACAAGCAGCTGTCAAGTCTCTAATTTATCCAAAGCTGTACAAAATTTCCCTTATGTCCATTTTCCCTTACCATTGATCTGCACGTAATCTTACTTACTGTCCAATGGATTGGCAATTACTTTTCCAAATTGTCATTGTTGCCTACAACACTATCAAATTCAAGCTTTCGGAAAATACTTGGGCTGTAGTACATGATTTAAGTGTCTCCCAAAGAAGATAAGCCCATCATTCTTCAAGTTCTTCCATTCTCAGCAGGAACATGTGCACTCTCAGCTACACAGAACAAACAGGGTCACTTTTCCCCTCATTTCTTTTTCTCTGACTTATTTTCTATGCCTTTGCTGTCATTTCCAGTCTTCCTCTGACCCTTTCTCTCTTTTTATAATCCTTAATCTTCCTGTTATTCCTCCTTTCCTCCAAGCCTCCCTTCCTCCTTCCTTCCTTCCTAAAAACTGATGGGCTACCAGGCCCTATGCTTAGCACCAGAAATATAAAACTGATTAAGGCAACATTGTATAAGTGATAGCATAAGAATCACAAACATACAGTAAGATGCTGGCAGCACTGTTGAGTCCAAAGGCTGCTCCCTCCCTGTTCCTGGGATCCTGTGAGGTTTCATTGTCAAAAGGTTGATGCTTTATCTTCGATCTCTCCAAAACCTTAAAAATCTTCGTGTGTGTGTGTGTGTGTGTGTGTGTGTGTGTGTGTGTGTGTGTGTGTGTATGTGTGTATGTGTGTGTGTGTGTGTGCGCGCGCGCGTGCACGTGTGCGCTTATTTTTAAGAAAATCTTTCAGTCTTACTATGTAGCCCAGGCCAGTGTTGAATTTATAATCCTTCTGCTTTATCCTCCTAAACACAGATTTTAGATGTGTGCTACCACCATATCTAGAAGGGATTTTCATTGTTGTTTTGCTTTTTTTTTTAAAAAAAAATTAATGATACCACACTATATGATACATGCCAAAACTTGTGTATTAATTCACTTTATATTTTATTTACATGTGAGATTTATCCATATTGACGTATATAGATGCAGCTCATTCATTTCAGTTGCTGAATATCATTTACTCGATTACATAGGTCACAATTCATTTGTCTTTCCTCTGTTCATGAACATTCACCTCGCTACAAAGTTTTGCTTACCTAATTGAGTATTAAATGGGCATTTTATACACATCTAAAAGTTTCTCTTTTTTTTTGGTCGTGGAGTCTGAACTCTGGGCTGGACGTTGTCCCTCAGCTCTTCAGCTCAAGGCTAGCGCTCTACCACTTGAGCCATAGCGTCACTTCTGGCTTTTTCTGCTTATGTGGTGCTGAGGAATCGAACCCAGGGCCTCATGCATGTAAGGCAAACACTCTACCACTGAGCCACCTTCCCAGCCCCTATACAACTAAAAGTTTCTTTATGTCAACTTCTCTGCATGTTGTAGAAATTGCCAACTGCCTCTGAAAATATGGTGGCTTTAATGTTTTCTCCTGCTATTAGGGCTTGAGCTTCCCGGTCACATCCAGGTGGTGGTGTCAGACTTTTTCATTATCTGACTTTTTGCATCTTAAGATTCATTGTCATGCATCTTACCACTGCTTTCCACCATGGTTTCCATTCTCATTTAGCCACAAAAACTGCTTTTTTCAAGGACATCTAATCCTTGTGTTCTTGCCAAAACTCAAAGACTTTACTTGTACCCATCTTTCTGCTTGACCTCGATTGCATTTGGCATGGTGGTGACCACCCTGTCCAAAAGCTCCACTTTTTCCTAATATTGAAATGGTAGTCTAGAGCAGAGATGGCATTGAATGGGCATCCTTTTAGAAGTTTAGGAGTGAATCTAGTAGATAATTCAAGAAGCATGCTCTTCTAAGAAACATATTCAATAATAGAAGTAAAAAGTTGAAAAAATGCAAGTGGCTTTCATCAAATCAATTACACAAAATGAGTATTGAAGCAAATACTCCCAAGCCTGAGGATATGCAAACAACATCCTGAGAGCACATTCATATCAGCTCTACACGTATCTGTTATGTCTTATGTTCATGATTGTTGATATGTGTGATATACAGTTTACTGGACACTTACATGTTATAAAAATGCGGTAGATACTTTATGCTTTAAGAATTAACAAAATCGGAACCAAAATGTGGTAGTAAATCTCATGAACATTGCTTGTGGTACTTGCTTTTGGTACATCTGCTGTGCCTTTTTATATGATCTGTATTTCATTATTTTGATTATGCAAACTAGAACAAGTTAAAAGTAAGATCAGCCTGGAGCTGGCCCTGGGAATCTTCAAATGAGTCTAGATGAGCAGCTGAATATTGAAAAATTCCCTCCTTTTTTTGTGGTACAATAGTTTTCTTTATTTTTTTATTGTGAAAATACCATACAGAGGGGTTACAATTACATGAGCAAGGTAATGAGTACATTTCTTATCAAGCATTGTTGCCTCCTCCTTTGTTTCCCCTTCCCATCCCTTCCCATCCTCCCCCCGCCCCCCACCCAATCCTCCCCGCTCGCCCCCCCACCAGAGTTGTAAATTATATTAAATGAAGCAAGCCAGGCTCATAGAAACATAGGTCCCATGGTTTCCCTTATTTGCAATATCTAGTATATGTCTGAGACAAGCAGAAAAGGTCAGATAAGGTGATGTTAGGGAAATGAACCCTAAGATATGTACTCATATGGTTTTTTTTCTTTCAAGCGATTGTTTCTAACACATTTATAAGATTATTTCTTCATTGCTTTGTATGTCCCTCCCCCATGGTATAACCCGTGCTTTCACTGTATTTGATGTCAGTATTTTCACTGTATTTGATGTCGGTATAAATTGTGGAGGGGAAAGAGAAAAACAAGTCGTTTAAATAAGGATACAGGTGGACCCATTGCAACAATGAAATGTTATTTTTTTTAATAGGGTTTCACATTTTGCCTGGGACAGCCTGGACTGTGATCCTCTTACTTATGCTTATTGCAGAGCTGGACTGACAAGCACATACCACCTTGTCCAGCTTTGTTTGGGTTGAGAGAGTATCTCATAAACATTATTACCTCAAATTGTAACCCTCCCAATCCCAGCTTCTCCAGTAGTTAGGATTACAAGTCTGAGCCATACCAGGCTGGAAAATTATTGTTAAAATGGCTTATTGGAGCTAATGCAAGTCTGAAATACCCAGCCCCACCACTCGTTATCCCCCACTGATGTCACTGACCACCCCCAACAATACTAATTTTTAAAGTTCATTCAACAGATAGTGTCTGGACAACTGATTTGATTATTTAAGCAATGAATAAGAGATTTCCTTCCTTCAATCAGCCTACTAAAAAAAAAGTTTTGTAAAAGCAATACCAGATTCTGATCAGTACCTCTTATTCTTCTGTCTTTTGAAGAACAGGGTATTTCATTCAGGAGGAACACTAGGATAGCTGTCTTTGATAGCAAAATGTGAAAAGGCTGATATATAATGGTCACAAGCATCATAAACAGGGAAGGTCCTGGTATTTCAGTATGGTTTCAACAACAACAACAAAACTAAAGAGTAATGACATTAACTAAACCCCTTCAATGACATTTTTAATAAAGTCATGAAAATTCAAAACTTTTAAATACTTTTAAAAATCATATTCTTTGTCCCACACATGAAGTTGGCAATTACTTAAATCTATAATCAAGAATTCCCCAAGTATTCAACTTAATATCAAACATCTCTCTTCATTGCAGAGTTTAAAATCCTATTTCCACTGTATCTGATGTCGGTATAATTTGTGGAGGGGAAGGGGAAACACAAATCGTTTAAATAGGGATACAGGTGGACCCACTGCAACAATGAGAAATACAAGTCGTTATGTCAAAAATGAACTTTACAACTTTGGTGTGGGGGGCAGGGAGGATTGGGTGGGAGGGCGGGGGGAGGATGGGAAGGGATGGGAAGGGGAAACAAAGGAGGAGGCTACAATGCTTGATAAGAAATGTACTCATTATCTTGCCCATGTAATTGTAACCCCTCTGTACAGTATTTTCACAATTAAAAAAAAATCCTATTTCTCTGGTGACTGTCATTAACCCTTGCCTTCCAAATCTTCCCAAAACATTTATTCAAAGACTGCTATGATTTTTTTTGTGTGATATCTGTAGTTGATCCTCAAACAGACATCCAATAAGGGTAAGATCATTCAACTTTAGCAAAATTACTTTTTATTTTCTTCCGTATGACTTAACGTTCTACCAATCAAAGAATCAATTCAACTATTACTCTGTACTGAATATTCAGCTAGTCAGTAGAGATAAAATGTTCTTTTCTCATCCTTTGGAGACTACCACATAAAGTTTCTTCATGGTCTCTCAGAGTCATTTTAAGTGAAGGAGCAGAAGTAGAGCTTTGAAGATGGGAGTGTGTACTTTTGCTATCTTAGAAATATTGAGTTGGTAATCCGGGTTGCTGGCACACACAAAAAATTTGGCCCTATGCCATTTGTCATCAAGCAATGATTTTCTAAATGCTGCCAAGTTCTCTAATAATAGACTTTCACTTTGCTATCAAGGCAGTCAATTGTGAGAAAAGCAGGTCATAAAAACATCATGGTTTTCTTTTTTTTTTTCTTCACTTTGCTGTGTGAAGATTCATATGTGGATCCAAACATAGTTGTGATCCATGTTGAGGTGCTTTGATTCTCAAAAAAGAAATATGCTTTGGCTAAGTTTATGAGCCGAAGGACCAAGTGGCCTATTTTCAGAGCACCAGAGAAAAGACCAACTGTGTCAAGCTTGAAAATATTATAACTGTCAGCGGATCTTAGCTGTTTGGCAGATAGACTTAAAGCATTGAGTGTACTGAATCTGAAATTTCAAGAGAAAAATTCCAGTCTCATTTAACATTATAATAGATTTGAAGTTACTTATAGTCAAAATTCAGGTACGGATACAACATACTAATGTTGTAATGTTGTAAAGTCTTCAACTGGGTGAAGATTCCAAGGACAAGTCTTGAAAATGATTTCAAATGGTGGAAAATAGCCTTGTCTCTTTCTACTGAAACAAAAATGGGAGAAAAATATTTTCTTGCTGCTTTGGTTTAAAATCTCTTTTGCAAACTCATTAAAAAAATAGTACCTAGAACAAAATTGTATGCAAGCAACTCTGAATATTTTTTAAATTATGTTTAATTTAGCTTCCAAAATCAATTTTTATATAATCCTGGTAGAATAAAATATTACCCCAGAGACAGGAACAGACTTTCCTTTTCACTATTCTATGCTCATCAACATTTGCATGTGACTCAATTTTTTTTCACTTTTGGCAAACCAGAAATACCTATGCTTAGATTTACTTATATATAAATGATTAGTTATAGGATGAAAGAAAGCATTTTTTCCTAAAACTACCACTGAAAATATTTTTATCTGCCACCTCAAAATTCTAGAAGTTTGATGGCTGGGCATGGTGATACATACAGCAACCCTGCTACATAAAGGATCATGATTCAAAGCCAGTCTACACCACATACATGTCTCAGGTCACTTGAAAACTTTCTGTTGTTAACTTAGATCTATGGAATCAAATCTAGACTTGTCATTTCACATTCAAAACAATTCAGAGGGAATAAGAAGCCTTTCTTTTTTTTCTCAAACTCTCAAGTATATTCTTTTTCCATAGCAGCTAGACTATTCTCCTTATTGATCTCACAGTACACCTTCACCATTTTTTTTCAGCTAAACAGAAGTCATTCAATTTAAGACATACCTGTGGCTCCACCTCCTCTGAACTTTCCCATGCAATATTCCAGTCTCTTGAAAAGTATCAACTATTTTCTTTATCTTGCACTCATCACATTTTGATGACTTGCCCACAAGGTCAGGATTTTCCTTTTTTAAGTGTCTTTTACAGCTCCCAAAGTGATTGTGTATTCCTAAAGGCTTATATACAGAATAGCTGGGACTTTTACAGACTTAGATTAACCACTGCTTAATCATTTCTCTCAAAAGCATATACAAACAAGGGAACAAGCGACATGTTGAGCCTCTTAGAAAGCACACACTTGTGTCCCCTACAGCCGTATCTGAATGGCATCACCTGCCTGATAGCATTCTTTCTGCGTGTACTTGGTCTCCAATCAAGGAATAACTTGGTTCTTCAAAAAAACATTCACAGTGACCCAATACATATGAATTTCATGTCAGTTGTAGAAAAACAGACATTATACCCCATACTTTAGGTGACAGGAAAAATGGCAAGAATTGCATTTTGATTGTGTGCTGTCTTTGTGAACTAAGGCATTTGATTCTATTACCTGAATTAGTATGTGAAAAGCCCTGTGAAAGACTGGCTCTTCAGACAAGTTTATAAACATCGTTTGCTCTCCACATAAAGGGATGGTGGCAAGACTTACAGATTAAGGAGAAACTATCAGATGCATTTGCTGTGACTAACAGCCCTAACACAGCCTGTTCTTGCTCCATTACTGTTTATTATCTGCTTTTCAACCTGCTCTACATTTTCCCCTAAGATTCTGATTTAGGGATGAGCAAAAGTGTTCATTCAGACAAGAACATACTCTATTTGCAGCTCGTGGATAGAAAAGTGCTGATGGACATCATTCAAGAATTTTAGTACGGCAGGAACTAGACCCTTGTGGCTCATAATAGGAATGCAGCACAGCTATTATTCAGATTTGCCAATGTCACACTTCAGTTTTGTGTGACTGACAGTGCCAGCAAAGACAAAGGTCCTCCTCCAGTGCCTCCCCATGAATGTATTTACACTTCCTGTCAGGCCTCTAAGTAGCCCAAGCCTGAAAGTCACAGACAAGTCGATGGTCTGAGTATCATCATCATATCCCCCTCCATCTTTCCAAGAAAAAGATGTGTCCACTTGGCCAATAAGGCTTTTGAATGAACTGAAAAGAATTTGTGAAAAGATCATGGGGTTAAGACCAGTATAATCTAAACAAAAAGAAAACTAGCCTGCTTGAAAATAAAGATTTCTTAAGACATGGGTTTTAGTCATTAAGACAAAACAAAAGGCTTCATTAGAAGTTCTCATTTTTAACAGTACTTTTGATAAGTTATTACTGGAGATAAATTCACCTAAAAATTGCCAATGTTTTATTCAATCATTTTTACAAAGCCTACGGATTGGCATTTGCCAATCACATAAAACAGCTTTCAAATACTTCCATTATCACCCAAAATCATTTGGTGGCTTGTCATCTTTCTACCCCTGGGCTCCCATATCTGCTATCTGTCTCAGTAATTGTCTTGTCTGGATAATTTAAATACTTGGAGCTAAACAGTCATGCATTAGGATTTTTTTTCACTAAGTAAAAATGTCTTTGAGGTTCTTTTATGCTGTAGCATGCCCACCTCTTCCTATTATTGAAGAGTAGTAGATGTTTGCCTATTTGCTAGTTTGTGGATATTGGATAATTTCTAATCAGGGGCTATGGTGGATAATACTGCTACAAATATTCACATTCCTATATCATCCTTGTGTGTAAAGGTTTTCAAGAAAAATGAAAATAATCTTCATTCGCAAAAAGCCAGAGTTCTTTCCTAAATGTCACAAGTCTAAACTCTACTACAACAGGAGGTGGGAGGGGGAAACTCACAGAAAAGAGCAATTCCAGAAAGGTTTGAAAAGAATGAAAAGTCTGACCTGATTCATCTCACTCTGCTGAATTTATTACCTGACTTTTCCTCAACTTTATTTTGGGTCCAGAAACCCATAAACAGAGAAATGACACAAGGTCAAATCAAAATGCGAAGAAAGGCAGCCTTTACCGAGGGTTATGTACTTTTCTCTTCCAGGTGTACAGTAGCACAAAGAACACAATAAAAATTTCTCTGTTATTGACTTACTCAATGCCATAGATTTCTTGACACAAACAAGAGCAATAAATCTCCTATTGAGACTTGATTCTTAGTCTAAACAACAGTTATTCTAACTATATATAATATATAGCAAAACAGAAAGTTTTGGGAAGTACTTTATGGCAAGTAGAATCTTCCTGGATGGGCTGAATATTGTGTCACTTCAAAATCCATAGGTTGAGTCCCTTATCCTCGGTGTGATGGTATTATGGATGAGGCCTGGGAGTGTGGGTAAATTAATAAGTTTTGATGAAGTCATGAGAATGGTAGTTAGTGTCTTTATAAGAAGACACCAGAGCGCTATGGCTCTTCCACCACATGAGGATACAGTAAGAAAACAGCCATCTGCAAATCAGGAAGGCAACCTTCCCCAGCTGTCACGTGACAGGGCTGGTACCTGATCTCAAACTTTCAGCCTCAGGTCTGAGAGGATAAACATCTACGCACCAGCCACCTAGTCTATGTATAGCATTATGTTACAGAATCCCCAAGGTAAAGGAGAAAATTGAAATAGAGAACAATCTTTCTATTGTTCTTATGAACCTCTCCATTTTCCAAATCACAAAAAACAAAATGATGGAAATGATGAATATATTTTGTTGGATTTTTTACCATAAATTCTTATTTTGAAATTTTATGAAATTAAAGAAGATCCAGAGAACAAAAGCATACAGAATATAATCAACAGGATTTATCTGTGGGACAAGGAACAACCAACTTTGAGAAAGTAAGACTATCTCTTGTGAAGTAACCAGGATATTTACCTTTCAAATTTCAATCATTAAAATTACAAAAGACGATTATAGTATATCAACATAAGGATGTTAATGGAAACCATGACAACATATCAGATAGTAAAAGGACAATTTTCAGACTAAGCATGTCCTAAACATCTGTCTGGAAAGACCACGCAGAAAGAAGAGAAGTCAGTGAAGATCACTGGGCTATCTCAGAAGCCAAAGAAAATAAAGAGTGGCCAGATAAGGGAAGGTACATCTGCCGAAAGAAATAAAGAAATAAAGCAGAGAGATCGTGTATTTAAAAAAATCCTGAAAAGCATGCATTTCATTTACTAGTCAAGAAGTTGTTAGTCATCTGAACCAAACCACATCAGACAAAGAAGAGGGAACAAACACATACAAATAGTAAGAACTATTCTTTCAAGATGTTTGGCTCTGAGAACTGGGAAAGAGATGTGTCAATAGTGGGAGGAAAGGAGGATATGAAGTTAGATATTTATGTAGCTATTTATTTAGAATAGGTAACTCAAGAGGCTAGAGAAAGTTTGGATACCAATGAAAAGGAGTAGAGGCAGGAAGATGAAAACTTCAATTAGTCAAGGAAGTCTATTGCTGAATGTTTGCTATTTGACCCACAAATTTACAAACTAGTGACCCAGTTCAACCTCTCTCCACATTTGAAGAGAAGATCTTTGAGTTTCTAAGAAGTAACTCTTAATAGCTTTCCTATACTAAAATAGATTTCTTTTCATTTTGCCTCAGTCATTGTATTGATGCATGCATGTCATTTCATTTTTTTGCCCTCTAACCCTGACTGTGCATTTGTCATATTCCCATCAGTGGGAAGGATAGGTAAAATGTCAGATATCTAGCTGATTTTGAGTTTCCAGTAACCAATAATATGTGTTTTCAATACATACACTCTATTAAGTGTTTGAATCACACTTAGGTTAAAAAGTTATGTTCATTTATATCCATATATTGAACTTGGCTTTCAGTATTTTCATTTGCTAAATCTGACAAGCCTTTCTCAGGGTCCAAGTAGACCAGTTACCCAGTGGGCTTTCCCCTTCTATTGATGCTATTTTTCTTGTTCTATCAGTAAGCACATACCTCTCTCAGTCACTACTATTTGAGTAGTAGAATATGCTCTACTGGTTTCAACTCCCTGAATAGTTCACCATTACCAAATCATATGTATTAGTCTTAGTAATGCATTCAAAGATGTTTTATTTCTCTACATTTGATTTAATTTTGTACAAGTCAAGCACCTAAATTGTTTTTATATATTTTTATTATCATCCAGTAGTTATACAAAGGAGATGGCATTCAATGAGGCAATTTATGAACACAGTGCACCTAGATCCATGACACCCTTTCAATACCCTCACCTATTCCTCTCAACCTACCCCTTCCCTTCTTTTTCTTAATTTTTAGGATATACATTGGATTTTTGACTGTACTTCCCCTACTTCTTCTCTTCATTCACCTACTACCCTTCCCCCACTCCACCCCTCTAATGGGTACATCTTTTGGTGTTTATATTGTTGATCCTTAATTTAATCTTTATAAAGAATTATATTTATTTTTTAACTTTTTAGTATTCTATGTATAAACACTACATCAAAAAAAGCAATAGAAATAGGAAAAAATAGGAACTGCTTCTAATTTTTATTTTTTTCAACAAACAATATACAAAGCAGGTAAGGTGAAATCATCATATTTACTCCTCACTGGTTGGTTGATACATAAAAGGTAGTTTAGGTAAGAAAATCTGAGTGTGAATCCTCATCTTGGCTAAGGGGACTGCCTGAAGTCAGCAATTTCTGGCGCTGGGAGTTGCTGACCCAACAAAATGGCGCTTTAAAAAAATATACTGACATAAGGACTCAGTTAATTTATGCAATCCTGACCTGATCTATTAACCCAAGTATAGACCATGTGCATCTGAGGAACAGTGGGAGAAGTTCGTAGTGTTTAGTCTTAAAAACTATAAAAAAACACATTTTGCCCCAAGCCTTTTCCCCTTCATTTAAAAGTTAAATTGTGTATTTCAAAGATAAACTAAGCCATGCGTCTCACTTCTCATAGCAAATTGTTCTAAAAGAGCTCACCCATCATATCAAGAACTTCCAGTGTGTCATGTTTTATTCTGAAGAAGAAAACTATATTTTTCCCAAACACCAAAATAGACACATGTGGTTCTAACTTACATTTCATGAAATACAATAATAGTTTTTTTTTTCAGATGATTGGTTTATATCCATTCTGAAAATAGTCACCATTTGATCAATGCCAGTAACAGCTTTACATTTTATTAAGCATCTAGTAGGTGCTCCTGGGCAAAGCTATGTATTTCATGAATATTTGTTCTAATATCAGTTCCCTTGGTAAGACATGTAATTAACCCACTTAGTAGATAAAGACATGAAATTCTCAAAAGGTTGACAGGCAAGTGAAGCATATAAAAGGCTAACTAATGTGAGGGCCTGGGAAGGTGGCTCAGTGGTAGAGTGCTTGCCTTGCATGCATGAGGCCCTGGATTCGACTCCTCAGCACCACATAAGCAGAAAAAGCCAGAAGTGGCATTGTAGCTCAAGTGGTAGAGCACTAGCCTTGAGTTTAAGAGCCAAGGGACAGCACCTAGGCTGAGAGTTCAGGCCCCATGACCAGCAAAAAAAAAAAGCTAATGTGATTTCACCTATACAGAAATTCAAGATCTTTACATTTTCCCTTATAATTAAAAGAGTGGTCCAGCCCAGTTAAAAGGAAGCTAAATCCTTCATGCTATTTTATGTTTAAAATATTCATCATATTTTCTATCCTCTACTTCCCTACTATCTTCTACTTAAGCTATTTCATAGTTTAAATAAATAAAATACACAAACAAAAGCATACTAACACAGAGTTGGTGATGCTAAATTTAACTCAAAGGAGAAAAAAATGAAAAAAAGATAGCCTATGAATGGATCTAAAAAAATCAAAAGTGTACATATATATATATATATATAAACAGTTCTGAAACAAAATAAAGTATTCAAATTTTCCTTATGAAGTTATATGTCTGACCTTTCCAGTGTTCATAGGGAGATTGGAGGAATGTGATGAAAGAAAGAAAGAAAGAAAGAAAGAAAGAAAGAAAGAAAGAAAGAAAGAAAGAAAGAAAGAAAGAAAGAAAGAAAGAAAGAAAGAAAGAGAAAGAAAGAAAGAAAGAAGGAAAGAAAGAAAGAAAGAAAGAAAGAAAGAAGGAAAGAAAGAAGGAAAGAAAGAAGGAAAGAAAGAAGGAAAGAAAGAAAGAAAGAAAGAAAGAAAGAAAGAAAGAAAGAAAGAAAGAAAGAAAGAAAGAAAGAAAGAAAGTAAATTTTTATTGGGAGGGGTTAAGTAAAGGAACATTTGAAAGTATACACATTCTAAACATCCAAACATCAACCAGGGAGAAATGGATAAAAATACTCATTCTGGATTCAGACACAAGATCTTGAGTTCCAAACCAACTTTTTCTACTTTTGCTTACCAATTATTCTATTATGGTCCCTTTATTTAACTAGTCTGTGCTTGAATGTGCTCGCCTACAAAAGGGACATAATAATACCTATCAGACAGGGCTGTAATAATAATTAAATGAGATTATATTTGGGGAAAAAAGTTGGCCATAATAATCATTCTTTAACTGATGGTTGTGGTTGTAACTAAACAATTGAGCAGAAAGCTTTAGCAATCACTGTGGAGTCACAGAGGCCAAAGAGGCTACATTTTCAAATAAATACAGCCCTTGACAGGAAAAGAAGAGACACATAGCAATGTGCTTGGCAGTAGCGGGAAGGAAAAGCAAGTGACAAGACTGACACACAGGAAGACATAGAAGGGCTGACCAACAACTTGAAATGTACAACAAAGAAGGATGCTATCTGGTTTTGTAAAAAAAAAAAATGCTTTATCAGAACCCAGTCTTCTTCACTTTTTTATATACTACTTATGTCTACTTTTGTGCCAGAAGGACAGATGTCAAGCAGTTACCCACGAGGCTTAAAATATGATTCTTTATAGCGAACATATGTTCTTCCATTTCTTATCACAATAAGGTAAGTATTTGTATTAATATGCTCAGTGTACTGTAAGAAAAATACCACATTTTGGTTGTCTTAAGCAATATCTATTTTAGTGCTTCTGGGCTAGTCCAAGCAGAGTCACAGTGTGGTTGGTTTCTAGTGTGGCCTAAGATAGGACTTGTAGATAGGAGCTGACTTTGTGTGTCTTCATGATACAGGAAAGAGAGTGAGAGAGAAAAAGAGAGAAAGAGACAGAGAGGGATAGACACAGACACACAGATACAGAAAATGAAAAAGAGAAAGAAAACCAGAGGACAAAACTTGCTGGTGTCTCTTCTTGAAAGGATATATATCAAATCATGGTTTCACCCTTGTGACTTATTTACTTCTTCCTTGTAGGCTCAATTTCTAAATATAGACCCAGTGGCTGCTTAGAGTTTCAACATAAGAATTTGGGATAGGTCATTAACAAAAATGCATAGAATATTTCAAAATTCCCAACTCTGATTAAGCCTGAAGTATTCATGGCCTTTTGTTCCCAATGCCGAATCCAATGTGTGCCTTTCTAAACACATCTGGTAAATAGTTTGAAAACAAAGTACAGTGGAAACCTTTCCTGTTGACTATGAATAAAGAGGCTATGCAGAAACCTTGCCACAAACGTTACCCATGGCAAAGCATTTGAGCTTGGAAAAAAAATAGAAACGAAATGACTTCTGGAGGGCAGGACAAATTTCTCCTTTTGCAGAACTGAAACACACCCATTAATCCATCCTCAAAATGGTACTTTTTTCCATCATGTGCTTGCCCTTTTATCTTACTAAAGAAAATAGCAGTGAAAGCTACTTAGGAATAATCTCTGAGCAAGTAGGGTTAAATGATTTAAGTAAGCCTTGATGGGTCAAATTCAAGTTGTGGGCCTCATCACTCTTGTGCTATTTACGAAAGGAATATAACTCTATTTCTTCAACAACCACAGAGTATTTTAAGAGACACTACCTCATTCATCTTCTGAGTGCCTTTTGAAGTAAAGTGTCCCACATTTTATTTCTAGTTTATAAATGGGAAAACTAGGGCAGAAAGCAGTTATATGCTTCTTTCCAGAGTGAATCAATCACTGGAACTAAAGATAGAAGAATTTGAAATCCCTTGTTCTCTACGCATTCAACCACAAATTCGTTTGTTAAAGCTATCTCCATAAATAATAAAAGAAGAATGTAGCCACTGCTTACTTGGATAATGTATTACATTATGATCATGACATGTATTTCCTACTATACCAATATGGTGGGTGGCTCAGCCATATTGAAAATTTCCTTCCCAGTTATAAGTTTAAAAGTATAAACCATAGGAAAGAAATTTTAAGAAAAAAATTATAGCCAAAGCACCAAAAATAGTATTGTATTGAAAGTTGCAATGCTAGCACCCTACGGCCTTGCGACGTAGATATAGACTCTAGCACCATCTAGTGAGAGACTGAAGTGACTCATGGATTTTCAGGTTTGTTGTCCTGGGGTTCCTGTCATCAAAGGGTCTGGATTATTTCCAGATCAAAGCTTCCTTGGGCTTAATCTTACTCCTACCTTCTTAAGCATATCTTTATGAAAATCATAGTAGAAGTACAGCAAGAGTTCAGCCTGGGCTGGCTTGCTCCCCTTTCTTTTTCAATGACGAGGAATGGATGACACATGGTTTAAAATCTATTCCAACACCAGCTCTCTGGTTTTACACAAATTACCCAATCTTTCCATGTTTCTTCACCAATATAATGAAGTCAATGCTCATCTCATGGATAACTGTGATGACTGAAAATATTGGGGAAAAAAGTTTTTTATTTCCTGGTACCTCTCATCAGAAGATTCCTGTAAGTTTTCCACATAGCACGATATTTGGTTCACTTGAGTTTCCATAATTAAGTACCACAGAGAAAAAAATTACTTCCTCATCATTTTGAAGAGTAGAAGCCTGAGACAAAAGCACAGCAAATGGATTCATTCCAAGGCCAAAAGGGAATGCTCTGTTCCAGACCTGTCCAGCTCAGTTTGGAACTGGTGCCACCTGGTATCTCCTGGTATTGTCTACTCCAACACATGCCTACCTCAAATTTTTCTACTCTCAGGACAGTCACATTCGATTAGGAGCCACTCTCATGACCTCATTTGTATGTGATTACCTTTCTCAAGACCCTTTGAGGAAAGGAAGAAAGGAAGAGATTAGGCAGACAAGGAGAGAGCAACCCTCTGGATGTGACACCCATTTCTATTCCTGGAAACCCTGAGATGGAGCTAACTATTCTTTCCCTTCCTGAAGACTCTGAAAAATGAGACAATGGCTCTGATGATGATGAAGTGGATAAACGCAGGGCGCAGGCCTCCCACCCACTGAGGGGAAAGAGGGTCAGTGAGCCAGCTAGATTCTAGAACAGACAAGACTTGCCCAAAAAGGACCTAAGAAAGGAAACCCACAACCCTACACCAGGCTACCAATTCTGAGCCTCTTTCTGGCTCTCTTGCACTGAGAAGTCTATACTTTTTCCCCCTCGTCCCTCTCCCTCTTCCCCTCTACCTTGTCCAGGAAGAACAGGGAGAAGACTTCATACCCCATAAGATGACCTTCCCAGCCAGGAGTCCTGATTGTGGGTTTGGACCAACCCACCAGGAGCTGAGAGGCTTTCCTCAGTTTCTTTGTCACTTCTTCTTCCTTTCGATGAACTACTTTCCTCCCTCATAATGCTTTATTTGGTGGAAGAGAAAGGACCCTAAGGACCTTTCCACCTTATGTGGAAGAGAAAGGACCCTAAACAACATCATTTGTCTCTGATTTTCTTTTGTGGAGACTTGGTGGAAGAATGGGGGATAGAAGAAGAAATACAACTTAACCCATATCAAGCACAATACAAAGATGATCATACAGGGACTGTGGTTAGGTATGTTCAGGCCTGGTGTGCCAGCTCTGCAGTCTCCAGAGAGAGGTAAACCAGAAAGTGAAGATTTAAAGATCAAATGGGAAATATCATTTACATTTGTTTGAGGCAAACAGGACCATGTTTTTCCTCCAGGTTCATAGATATTATCATGACATAAAAGGGATTCTCCAAGTTCAACAATGTATTATTAATTACACCAAGCCCTCAGGAACCTTGGGCAAATAAAAAAAGAGCATCAAAACATTTTTTCCTGTCTTCTAAATGGATTGAATCAATCATTTCTTGAGTTATGATGTTCCCTACCAGTGCTAAACCAAACTTTGGGAAACTTCATTTTACTACAGAGCTGACTCAGGTAGGGTTTTCTCTTTTTTTGGTAATTTCCAGCTAATATACACTACAATTCAAAATCTCCAGCTGCTTAAAAAAAAAAAAAAAAAGAAAACCTGCACTCTCCAATTTTTATTATTTAAAAAAATGTGTCTGACAGCATTTTCCCAGTGTATTTTGTGAGGTGCACATATGTTACTATAAGTATAGCAAGATTGCACACTCCATTGCTCTCCTATTAAGTGGATTTGCCTTTATAATCTTCTCCACTGCACACTCTGCATTTAAGCATAGAGGGGACAGAATGGCCGGGTTTTCCCAGCCCGCTCTGCTGTGACTTGTACTCATCTCTCTTCTAATCTCTCCACCACAGCCACTTGCAAGCCTGAGATCCTGTCTTTCTCTATTACTAAAGAAAAATCTCATAATAAAGCACAAACAGGAACTTCTAAATCCCAAACAATACCTCTTGTTATCAGTGCCATTATTAATTTTGTTTATTTTAAGTGCCTAGTTGAGTCAGTTCACAAAAAGACAAAACCCAGCACAAAGATGCAAAGGAAGTTGAATCCAAAGGCTCAGATTTCAAACGTTCTACTTGAATAATCGATTAGAATAGTCACATTCTTTTTTCTAATAAAACACTATTTCAAGTCTTATTTTATGTTCTATGAAATAGAAAAATGAGGCCAAGTAATTGTATTTCTATGAATGTAAAATAAAGAAAAGGCAAGTAAAGTGACTACATTTTTAATCGCAAATGGAGGTGATTGATTATATTCTAAACTTTAAAATCATTTTACACTGGACACTGGTGGTTCATGCCTGTAATCCTAGCTACTCAGGAGACTGAGATCTGATGATTGCGATTCAAAGCCAGCCCAGGCAGGAAAGATTGTGAGACTCTTATCTCCAATAAACTACTCAGAAATCCAGAAACGGCACTGTGACTCAAGTGGTAGAGTGCTAGCCTTGAGCTCAAGAGCTGAGGGACATCGCCCAGGCCTAGAGTTCAAGCCCCATGACCAACAGAAAATGAATAAATAAAATAAAATAAAATCAGTTTGCTTTGACATACTTTGTTTTGTTGTTTATTTAAGTAGTTGTATAGCAGGGTTTTAATTCAAAATTCAACATGTTCATTTGTGAGTACAAAGCATCTTGTACAATGTCACTTGTTCATAATTCTCCCCCCCCCCATCTCTCCCAACCCCAACCATCCCCCTCAATTTTCCGACTTCCATTTTTGCAAATATACACAATGGAATTCTATGCCTCCATCAGAAAGAAAAACATTGTCTCATTCATAAGGCAATGGGAAGACTTGGGAAAAATTATATGAGGGAAGTAAGCCAGACCCAAAGAAACATAGGCTGCATGGTTTACTTCATTTATAATAAGTAGAATATGTCTATAAATCTACACGCTAATCCAATGGATAGTAAAACCAGTAATTACTTGGACATGATTAATTAAACAGCACTCTAAACATTTGCACACTGGGAACAAAGGATACTCTTAGGAGAGGATCACAATGGCTCAATAGCTATGTGCATATAAGACCACATAAAATGATGCCAAGAAATGAAAGCCAAGAAATGGTAACAAAAAGGTTTTTTTTTAATTATTGTACTGTTTTCAGTTATTTCTTTTTTCTCCTTTAGATTATTCCTTGTTTGATTTCTGTGCCCTTTGTCTTATATATGTTTATCTGATTTGGAGAAGGGAGGGGAATCACAGAAATGGTGGGACAAAAGGTGAACCAGTTCAACGGGGTAAAACTAGACACTACGTTGGAAATGAACTTTACAACTTGTACAGGGGAGGGAGTGGGCAAGTGGGAGAAAGATGAGGGAGGAAGTAACACTGTTCAAAAAAGAAATGTACTCATTACTTACATAACTATAACCCCTCCCTCTACACATCACCTTTACAATCAAATTTAAGTCAAAAAGAGAGAGATTTCAGTAAGAAAGCTATGGCTAGCAGTTCATCAGAATAAAGTCTAGGTAGATGAGTGGAGAGAGGAAGCGTAGAATATTCACTCTCAAAGTCGGCGTGGTGTAGATTTGCCTCAGGGTCTCATCACCAACTTCACACAGATACGTTGAGCTTCCAGACACATTCATGGACAGCATTCCATGGGGATGTGCACCTCCACAGGTGCATCTCCATCTCTTACTCTGCATTCAGCCTCCATCACTAACTCATTCCTCCATTCTCTCTGCTCTGCTCTTTCTCTCATTATTGATCCCTTCCCTTCCTTCAAATAGACTGATTTCTGTTATATAAACATGACTTTCTACATTCAGTGCCTCGATCTTGTTCCTAATGTCATTCTCCAATAAAGGACCCTTGGTCTGATAAAAGGTCTGGGACAGGGATATCTAAGACAAGTCTGGAGCATGTTCAAGTTCCAGAAAAAGCTAGTCAGAGTTCAGGCACTGGTGGCTCACACCTGTAATCCTAGCTGCTCAGAAGGCTGAGATCTGAGGATCAGGGTTCAAAGCCAGCCTCGGCAGGAAAGTCGGTGAGATGCTTATCCCCAAATAACCAGTAGAAAACCAGAAGTGGCACTTGGCTCCATGCAGTAGAGGGCTAACCTTGAGTAAAAGAGCTCAGGGACAGCGCCAAAGCCCCAAGTTCAAGCTTCACACTGACCAACAAATAAAAATATACAAACAAATAAATACAGATTAAAAAAGAAAAATAAGGGCTGAAATACTAGTTCCACTGGTAACTGGTTATAGGTGGTGCAATATTTCCTTTTTCTTGGAATTTATCTCCTGCTTCCTCCCTCCCATATCGATAACATGGGGGAGCTAACTAACCTTATAGAGTCTTAGTGCTCCATACTTGGATTCTATATACTTGGGTTCTATATACTTGGGTTTCATAGCCACTAAAGGTAACTGTAAAGAAGCCAACCTCTGATTTCTAGAGTTGAATGCTGACATATTTATGCATGCAAAGATACTATGGATTTGCTTTGTTAAAAACTACAGAGGCAAGAGAAAGGGTAGTGATACAGTAGGACAGTTTTGGCCATAAGCCACGAATGGCTGAGTATATACAGATCCTCTGCACTTCCCTCTGTGCATTCCAACGGATTCAAATAAAAGTTTAACAGAAGAAACTTGTAAGGCTTTGGAGTGCATTTTAGGTTGCCAAATGAAAACCTGTACCATCTCTCATTTCACAAAAGATGACTTGCTCCCGAGTAATAGGAATAATATCATCTTCATTTGAAAAAGAAGAATTTCTTTAATTTGGGGAAAAAACAGTATTATGTAAAACTTACTTCCTTGAACTCACAGCTTCACTTTGGTCACTGGCCAGTACTGATCTCTGACTTGATGTCTGGGAAGCAATGAATCATACATCAACTCTAAGGAATTAAAACCACATAGGCTTATGTGTACAATTCAGTTTACTTTTCAATAAACACAAAGAACAATAGCAAGTGTAAGAGGAACTGGATGTTCCCAGGTGGAATCTTCATGATGCCAACCTCTCTTTAAATAAACTACAGAGTGTTGAGTTATAAGTAATACTAAGTAAAGCTCAAGCTCTAATCATAATACAGTAAAATTTTCATGATACTAAACTCATGATTACAGAACAAATCCAAAAAGCCATATGAGTCAGAGAATGAGAGAGTGGGGACATTGTCATATTCTTCATAGAGTTGCTGGGGGTTTTTTAAATTGAAATAACACACCTGCTCAGATTCATTGTGGTAAGTTTTGATGTTTAATTGAAAATTCATAAAGCTTTTTAGTAAGGTGCAAAGATAAAACTCGGCAACTGAGAGTCTTCATTTATGAAATCCAATACACTTAAAGCATTTGTGATGCAAACCTTATAATATTGATTAAAGAGAAGAATCATAAATGTCAAGCCAAACAGTATTCTAAAATTTGGGCTTGTCTCCTCTTTTCCTTGACCTCTTAATGATCTCTAGACAAATAGCAAACTAGTTTCTCTCCACTGACTCAGTAAGTTTTAGCCTTTTTCCCCCCACGTAAGGTAAGGGGATGGTTCATAAATTCTGCAGAAGTTTAAGTGGACATTTCTGCTACATCACATTTTGTACTCAAGAATGAATGGGCATTAAATCAGCACAACCTTGAACTAATTCTAAATTTCTTTATATCATTAGCATATAGTATCAGTTATTCATCTTCTAGATGGTCCTATGAACTTTTATATTATCCCCTCTAGTATTATCTTTTTGGAATATCAACTCTCATAATCTTAACACAAATTCTGAGCTTACATTGTACTTATTTTTGAAGGATTGATTGTGCCACATAATCCTGCAAAGTAAATCAGTTATAATATGCATTTTGTAGTTAAGAATTCTGAATTGTGAAGAATTTAAATGAGCTGTTTTTTTCTTGTTCACATATGTTATTTCTAGGATCTCTTCTCTAGTAGCATTTGAAATTATTTTAGCTAATTATTCGACAAACATTTATTAGACACCTGCCAAGAGTTAAATATTGTTTGTATTACATCAACAACAACAAAGTCACCTGTACTGAAATTACATTAAGGAGACAAAAGAGACAACAAATAAATAAGAGCAATGTAAGTACACCTCATAAAGTGTGTGAGAAGTAGTATGTGAACTGTGAGGAAAAAGAAAAAGATACAATAAGAACAATGGAGTATAACTCCAGAATGGTTGGTAGAAGGACTGAGGAAATCATTCAGTCCAACACTTGAAAGCCAAAGGTAGAGGAAATTAAAGGTGAGATGAAGATAAAGATCTTGCGAATGCAAGTGTGGGAATGGCAAGAGCTCAGCATGTTCAAGAAAGAGGGAAGAAGTTGTTGAAGCTAAGAGAAGTGGTAGGGACTGAAGACAGGCAGTTGGTAGACCCAGATCACAGAAAGACTAATACACCATGAGAAATTGTGCAAGAGTCTTAAGTCTAGAGAAATAAACCAATCTATCTTTAGGGGAATGTAAAGAATTCTAATTAGGTAAAGCATAAAACCCAAATCTAATTTAGCTTCTGGTAAACCTACCATGACCTATGTCCTATATTTAGTTCATCATCTTTTCTCTTATACTACAACTCAGGTCAGTTGCTATAGTTTGGATCTGGAGTTTCCCCTTAAGACTCATGTTTTAAAGACTGGCATGCTATTGGAAGGTAGCGGAATCTTTTAAGGTAGGACCTAAGGGGAGGAAATTAGATGATTAGGTTCAAATCCTTGGATGAGCTACTGGGACCCTGCCCCATTCTTGTTTTTTTTTTTCTTCTAGGCTGACTAAAATAAACATCACACGCCCCTTCACATGACACTCTGCCTCACCCAGGCCCCAAAGCAAGAGAGCCAACTCAACGTGGACTTAAATCTCCAAATCTGTCAGCTAAAATAAAATTTTCTGTCTTAGAAATTGTTTATCTCATCCAAGTTGTTATAATAGCAGAAAACTGACTGATCCACCTGATAACTAGCTTATCTCGATGAGACATTATCCCATTCTTGTATCCTCCAAATACTGTTTTTAAGTTTCAGGTCCTTTATCCATCTTTCTAATCCTTTCAGAAGATTAGTCATGCTAAATAAATCCTCATCATTCAGCTGGTGCCACATAGCTATGGGCAAGACCAGTTTTGCTGTCCACTTTAACACTGAGTGGCAGGAACTGTCATGGTGTTTTACAAATACTATAACTCAGCTTAGCTGGACATCTTAAATGCTCATATTTAAATAACTCTAAAATGCTCCCTCTGAATTCCATCAATGCTCCATCAGTCCATCCAAACTGGCAGATCAAGGAGTTTGTACTTTGGAGCTGAATCTCTTTTACTTTTATCTAGCCCTCCAAATATGGCTGGAATCTACCTCCCCAGGTCAAAACTTCCCTTCCCAATATAGCCCACACCTACAACACTAGGCAGAAACTCATATTGGAGTGGAGGAAGAAAACCAATATGGGACCACTATTCAAACTAAGGAATCTCCAAGATCTGTCAGGTACAAGTGACTCATACCTATCATTTTAGCTGTTCAGGAGGCTGAGAACAGAGGACACAGTGCAAAGCCAACCCAGGCTAGCTTTGTCTGAGACACTTATCTCCAAAAAGCTAGAAGTAGAACTGTGGATCAAGTGGTAGAGTGTCTACCTTAAAAAAAAAAAACAAAAAAAACTAAGGGACAATGCCCAGACCTTGAGTTCAAGCCCCAGTACTGGCACACACACACACATATACCCCCCCCCACACACACACACATACACAAAGAATGCTCAGGATCAGCTCAGTTGCTTGTTTACTCATTTTTTACAAAGTTTTTTTAAAAAAAACTTACTTATCAGTAAGTACGGAAATGGTTATTAGTACTCTCTTTTTTATTGATCATACCAGTTTTACAAGGGGATAATTTCATTATTACATTCCTAAATATGTTTACATTGTAGAACATTCTACTACTGTAACATAGAAGGAAAGGCTATATTTTAATTATTTCATTGGACTACATTCAAACACTTGAGCATATAAAATACAGCATTATAGTCAGTAAATTTTACATTGTTCCAAAGACAAATCATCTAGGTTTTAGGGTTCTAAGAACAGCTATAATTGAAATCATACAGTGGACTCATGGACCAGAGCTATGGTTCTTTCAGCTCAGAATTGAGATATTTCGTCAACAAATGGCATGTACATGGATCCACCGATCATAGTCATTCTTATCATCTAGAGTCTTTCCACATAGAATATCAGAGAAAATGAGGGACGGACAGATACCTAATTCTGTCCCTAGAATGAGCCAATCCACAACTAATTGCAAATTTGTCTTTTTAGTAAAATGCAAGAACTTATCTAAAAGATGGTAAGATGGAAAACTTCACTATAACCTAAATTAATTTTCAAAACATGAAAGCATCTGCCTTCCAATCACCCTCTCATATCTGCTCTGCCCCTCCCTATGTTTTGTCAAAAGGAGGCTACCACATGGTTTAGGCAGAAAAGAGTTTCTTGGGGGCAAGAGCAAACTGCTGACCTGCATGAGATGGAGGCATGAAGACAGAAAAGAGAACAAAAAGAAGGCAGGAACCGTGGGTGAGTGGGATTATATAGGAAAAGGTGGGAGGTGTGGCCACAGCGCATAAGGACGTGATCTCAGAGCCTGGAGAACCTCTCACTGTCTGGAGAAGGCCTGACCAGGGCAGTTCAGGAAGTGACCTCAGCAGATAAGGAAGTGATCTCAGTGTCTGGGGTCCTTTGCTGACTCACAGTCAGGTGACTGACAGTCAGGTGATTCCGGTAGGTGAAAAGGGAGGGGAGAAGGGTGGTTCTCCCAGGCAGATGTAACACTCCCTTTTCAGAGTTCAGCTGAAACAGCATTCTAAGCCACAAATGTGGCTTTGCCACAAAGAAGGCAGACAAAAGCCAGTGTTCACCAAAGTGTGACTGCTTCAGAATCCCATATGTGAAATGATTCCCAGGCACTATCTGAAATCAATCCAGTCAGTCAGGATGTCTAGATTCAGAAATGTCCAGGGATAAATGAAAAAATATTTGGGGGGGGGGGTCAGAAATTTAACCTTGTCAACTCTCACTACTGAAGTATTCATAGTTAACGTGAAGGGACAAATAGTAAAGGCAGAAGGGAGCTGCTTTGACAGGGAGAAAGGACTCAGAAGGAATTTGATGATTGTGGAGATATAAGACAATAATAACCCACACATCATCTGCTGTATCTTCACACAGGCTTCAGAGCATTGTGGAGAAATATATGAGTTGTTAGAGACATTGCCCTTGATGTTGATCATGGCTCCTCAAAGTCAAACCAGCTGAAGAGTATGGGCCTGGGGAGGGTATGATGGCACAAAGAAAAAACTTAAGAGGAAGACCTTGATAAAAATGAAATGTGGTCCTTGTGTGGCCATAAAGTAAATAGCATTGAACACACAGAAAGAATCTTAAAATCAGAATACCAAGTACAAAAAAGAAACCTTGCTTTAGGTGAGGGTAAGAACAAAGTAGAAAAACAAATTTGATCAACATCACCTCATCAACTAAAAAAAAAAATCTTCATATTTGTTTTGAATCAGAAGTGATAATGAAGAAGAAGTGCATGTATCTACAGCAATGATATCGCTGATCATATAGACAAGGTGAATGATTATGAGTTTAATTTTCAGTGTGTATTAATAATTAACCTGATCATTAAGCTTATTAAGCAGGATTTTGCTTTAATTAAAGCAGAGCAACCACAAGGCAAATTATTAAAATAACTGACAGCAATTGCCTTTCTTGACTTTAAAAGACAGAGTTTGGCAGATCCAGATATGTATGTATCTACTTTGAGAAGAGAATGGAAGAGTTTGGCTGTAATGAACAGTAAACTACGATGACTTTGATGAATCCAAGTAAAGACTGGATCTTCTGAATATTAAAATGGGATTTAACTTCAATACCATGAAAAGAACAATATTTTTAAATAGGTGTTAGCTCCGTCCAGGAGAACAACCCCCTCGCACCACTCCTCCATGAAGGACAGCATATGGCCTTGCCAGAAATCACTTGCCAGAAACCACTAATCACCTGTAATTGTTAATCACCTGAGGTCACTTCGCATCCTCTGAGGTCACTTCCACTTCCACTGTGGCCACACTTCCTCCTTACCTTTCCCTACACAATCTCTGTCCACCTGTAGTCCTCTCTCTGCACACCTACATCTGAAGTTTGGGTCTCCTAATAAACTCTCTTCCGCCTGAACCACGTGGTGGTCTTTAAGCAATCCTTACACATAGTTATGCTATTTTGTAGTAGCATAAGTTTTCTGCTTGGCAGACAAGGCCGCCATATTGTTGATCATCACTGCACATATACCACATTTATGAAGATGATCTTCGTATGTATGTAGAAATAAATTTATGCAAATCACCGTAGAAAATATAGTTGACATAGGTTTGGTGTCTTGAGGCTTAATTAAATAAATGCAGCTATCTTTTGGAATTTTACACCAGGACACATAGAAAGAATAAAAATGGCCAAATATAAAATGGTATTAAATATTAAATGATATTAAAGATAACTTCATCCAATATTTTATCTTATGTCTTCACTCCTACCCAAACATAACTAGTTTGAAGGCATTATAAACAGCCGCCTGGCACCTTTTCAATGCTGTAATATCTCTGCTGATTTATCCCTTGAAATATTATATAATTAAAAAAATCTCTTTGAAAAAAAATGCCTGACTCCCTTGATTTTGTAAAGGAGCTCTTGCTTGGCTGAATTTAATTTAAATGTAGTTCTTTGTTACTGCTTCGAGAGGATGACAGTCATTTCTAACAAGTAAGATTATTCAGAGCATGACCTCCAACGCTGTATTTCAAATAGCAAAAGAAAACAAGCTATCCTGTAACCTACTTCACACTGCAGGAAGAGAGGCTGTGTTGAAAGGCTGCAAAAGGACAACCTGACCCAGAGAGCGTTCCCTTCACTTGGGGCCCTCCTCCCAGCTGCACTGGAGCTCTGGATGGGCCAGTTGCACAAATACAAGAAGATCAGGCCAGCATCCTGGAAGGGGGGAGGGGACCTGGTATCAGCCTCCTTGGATAGCTGTTTGCCAAGTTCTAGTTAACCCAGTTACAGTAAAGCCATTGTGGACTCTTTAGTGGAGCAAACCTCAAATCTACATGGCATTCACGATTTTTTGATGGCCATGGCCACAGCCAGTAACTGCAATTTAGTGGCTTACACATTACCATGAAAGGGGGTGGGCCAAGGCTCCAGAGCAATGGATTTTTACAGCAATAGGAAATAGAACACATTTTGTGCAGTTGCCAACTCCTTTGCATTTCTGAGGATGAAATGCCCCCTAGATCAAAGTGACAAAGTGGTTAGGATATTCACGGGACAGAAGACAAAAGGAGTTCATTCAGTGCCAAAATAATAGCCTTCTGTTAAGTATTTACAAGTTTAATAACAGTACTTACATGAGAAGCAGAATTTGGGAGGGTAACTTGAAAGTGTGCACAGTTTAACAGGAGTTAGCCATTCTCCTTCACTTGGACAGGCAGGTAGTGATCACGTGTGCCCCCATTCCCTCATTCATTCATCCTTCTTATATGCAACATCTCCTCCATGGGGCTCTGTGCTAGGAGTCATAAGGAGTATAAATATGCAGAACAAAGGTTTCCACCCTTAACGAGGTTATAGGGGTTCTGGGCAGACAAGATACCAGATCTGATAGATACTTGCAAAGGACATGGACAAAAATTTGTTCTGCAGTCTCAGCCCATCTACCTCTCCAAGTGGTGAGAGGGTTGGAGTTCAAAAGGCAAAGAGAGAGACAAGTTCTCTCTCTCCTCGTAGCAGAGATTTGCTACAATTGGGTGCACTTCACTCTCCACTTGTCCCTACCCCACACCAAGGCAGAGGTTGAAGGATAGTCCTTCCTTCATATCAAGTGGAAGGTATTCCAAGGGGACCCCTTGGGGGAGCTTGACCTGCATCTATCTAGAGTTTATGAAAGATACAGGATCGAATGCAAGGAACAGCTTCAAAACAGTCTCCAAGAAAAAAGCTGGATGAGAGCTCCTGTAATGTCTGATTTGAGGATGATTGGGCACCAACTGTTCCTCCCACTGGCGCAAAGACCACGTCACATCAATCTGTCCTGAGTCCTTATGATCTACTACTCATGGGAAAAGCTGTATTGAACTAGGCCAAGACAGCTTTACCTACAGCCAAGACAGCTGCCTACAGAGACCAGGGGTTTATGGAAGAATTACAGAAATGGAAACTAAAGATGCTGCCTGCCTCACCCATGGCGACCAACAAATTTCATACAATAATTATACTATGTAGGTAGAAAGTCAAAATCCCACTCAGATACTTAAAGTGCTATGAGGAGAACTTCACTTAAGATTACCTAGAGGAAGGCTGAGGTGAGAAAGAAGTAAACAAAAGTATTCAGATAAAAAGTGAACTTTTAATACCATCTAGAAACTTAGCATTCCAAATTTTGGGGAACTTAAGAGAATTCTAATGTTTAGGAAATGAACTATTTTATCTACGTATCCAACGTATTACTATATAACATGAATTTCAAAAGCAGACTTAGTTCTTTCACAAACAAAGCTCTCAGGATTAGCACCAGTATTTCATGCTTGTCATGATAGCTGCCTGGGAGACTGAGACTAGTGGATACTAGTTTAAGACCTGCCCAAGCATACACAGACTTCTCAACCCATTGTTTGGTGCCTATCAGCCAGCTACATGATTGGCTATTATCAGGATGACTATAGTTTCAAGTCAGGAAGGGCAGAAGACCCATGGAAGAAACTAAGGGTGGTGGTATCTACCTGTCATCCAGCTGCAATGAAAAACCTTGAATAGGCAAATAGGGGCATCAAAGCCTAGGCATGTGCCTGGACAGAAATGGAGATGTTATCTCAAAAATAACCAGTGCAAAAAAGGGCTAGTGGCTTGGCTCAGTGGTAGAGCACCTGCATAGTTACATTAACATCCCCATTTCAAACAAAGAAACACCTGAGTGTGAAATTCTTTAAGAGTGAATTGCATAGAAAATTACAAATGGATCCTTCCTCTTTCCTGAGAAGCTGAGGTGAGGTAAAGATGGAGAAACTCAGCCAATGTCTCTCATCTTAGTCCTGCTGTTAACAAGGGGGAAATGAGATTCAGAGGGCAAAGGATCATCCCGGCCTTCACACTCCAGCTTCATTGGTTACCCCATGAGAAAGTTCCCTCCCCCACTGTCTTGTTTCTCCACTGCCTCACTGGTTAGCCAAGCAGGAAGTGGCCTTAGGAATCTTCTCCATACCAAGGCCATAGTTTTCTGAATGTTCAGGGAGATAAGATATAATTCAAAGGATCTATAGTCTACCATCCTCTGTTCTGGGAGCCAAAGAAATGGCCCACTTATCATAGCACACTGGTTAATGGTAGTGACAGAAGCAGAATTCTAATGAGCTTCTCCAATACACTCATTTGACTACACTATCTTAAATGGAAGGAGTGGGAGAAAAGTATGGAATCACGCACACACACAGAGGCAAGATGAACACTGCTCCACCCCATCCCACACAGTTAAATAGAAGCCCATATTACAAGCAATTGTATTTGTAACAGACAACGTCTTCAGCCCCCTGGAAGAAAAGTAATTTGGAAAATTCAAACAAAATTATAAAAGGACTTCATATTCTTGGAAATTGCACTGGACTTCATATTCTTGGGAATTGCACTACAGGTGACAAATCAATCAGGAATATCATGGAAATCCCATCAATACTCATGTCTTCTCTGACTAGAACAATCAACCCTATGATTCTGAAAACAAAAATTCTATAATTCTTAATGTACTTCGATTCTTATTCTACAAGCATTTAAATCCTAATCAAAGGCCAGGTGTTGATGGCTCATGCTTATAATTCTATATACTTGGGAGGCTGAGATTTGAGGTTTAAGGTTTGAAGGCAACTAGGAAGAAAAGTCTATGAGAATCTAAGCTCTAATTAACTATCAAGAAGATAGAAGTGGAGCTGTAGTTCCTGTGCTGAAATGCTAGCTTTGAGCTTAGGGATAGTACCCAGGCCCTGAGCTCAAGCCCTAGGGCTGGCTCACACACACACACACACACACACACACACACACACACACACACACACACACACACACACACACACACACACACACACACACACACACACACACACACACACACACACACACACACACACATATTGACAATATCTTAATCAACTGTTATTCTAGAAAGTTATGTCAGAAAGGCTATAAGGTGGACTACAGAACCTGCCTCAGAATCCTGTTCTTGAGGAGGTCCATTGCTCTGGCAAAGCTTAAGTCTTTCTAGGAGCCATTCCTAGACAAGATCAAGACTGGCAAAGTCTTTCTCTGCAATGTTCCAGCCCTACTCCAGTGTAGTAGAGAGCATCCCTACTGTACTCTTAAGAGTGAGTGATTGGAAAGACCTGGCTGCTAAGGAAATCTCCTTCACCAAGGGATACATTCATGATCACAGAGATTAAGCCAAACAAATCAAACAGAACACTTGGGTCTTTCCAACTTTCTTTCAACAACAAAACAAAAGCCATTTTTTCCCTCACATGAATAATATAAAAATATGTACTAATGAGATTTACGCAATATTGGAAAGAAGGATTAGGAACAGGCAATTATACTTTTAGGAAGATTTACAGATTTCTACTAGGTAAACCCCAGAGGGATGATCATTAGTCATGAGTCTTGTGTGCTCAAAGTACATATAGACTAGGATGAGTGTGATCCACCAATACCACTTTTGCCGAAAACTTGTAAAGAAAAAGCTATGGATTCATGAGTCCCACACCAAATGTTACCAGAATGGATTTCATGCTTATGGGAAGTGGACATCACCTGGCCCAGTGAGAACCTCATTTCAGAGACAATCCCAGGATCCACCATGTTGCCTGCATCTCAAACTACTGTGGCTTACCCACCATCCCCAGAGGCCACTTCTCAAGAGTCTTTCCTGTTCTCTCTTTCCCTCTGTCTTTCCCTTGGGCCTCCTGCTCTCCAACTGTACTTGGGATGGCTTCAATGTCATCCACTGTTACTCCAAGGAGTCACATCAGCAATGTGGTCCAGTTTGGCACCTGGAAGATTAAAGCTGTGTCTTGGTTTTAGTCAAGGTCCTTCCCCCTCCTCTTGAAAAATGGCAGAAGGTTAGGAAGGGCAGAAGAGCTCTGCTTGTGAGAAGAAACTATTAAGTAATAAAGAAAGGACATACTAACTAGTTGGAAGAACCCCTCCATTTGTAATGACTAACATTGAATGAACTCTTTCTATGTGCTAGATGCTAGTCCAAGAGCTTTACCAATTTCAACTCAACTAACACTCAACAATTTCATAAGACAAATACTACTAGAATCCTTGTTTTTTTATAATATACACATATATATACATAATCTTATTGTTATTGCTAAAATGTTTTTTTTTATGAATTTTTTTTTTTAATTGTATTTTATTTTATTTGAGAACATACTGTACAGAGGGGCTACAATTACATGGGCAGGATAATGCATACATTTCTTACCATATTGCTAAAATGTTATACAGAAGGATTACCATTTTGTAAATTGGGTAATAAGTACAATTCTTTTTGAACAATGTCATCCATACCTTCACTTTCCCCTAGTTTCCATCTCGCATCTCTACCCACAACTCACACAGATCATTTTCTACATAATGAATACTTAATACCATGACTGCCTTTGAGAATCCTTGTTTTACTTTTTAAATAGGCAATAGCAAATACCATTCAATTACTTTGATTAGTGTTAGCTATCTACTAGGCTTTGTGTTACACAAACTAAAAAGTATCTTGTTTCATTGCTACACTATCCCTCGTGAAGTAAATACCACATGGTGTGTCCTTGTACCTTGTTCATACTTGGCTTCCAGATTTCATAAATGTCAAGCAATGGAGCTAGGATCCAAACCAGAGTTAAAATAAAGAAAGCCTATTATGTTCTCTGTACCACTGCCTTCAGAAAGCTATATCCAGCTGGTCCCTAGAGAGATTAGGTAGGGAGCTCATGAGGGTATGGGGCACTCTAGAACTGGAGATGGTCAAGGCTGGGTCAGACATCTATTCAAGTAAAGTGATCTGTTAGAGTCACTCCCGTATTTCCGTGTCTCTAGAGATAAATGCTTATCACCCACATTTTCTTCTGTTTATCAGCCCGGAGTTGCAGACAACCTTTGCCTCTTCAGTTTTGTTTCGTCATAATATGTAGGTTCTATGTTCAACAGTTCTCTCAATTACTGTAGCAGCTAAGGTATTTGGGATTATGGAATAGCTGGAAAAGCAAGTCTGAATTGTGTTCTTACAAAACAGACATTTCCTAGCATGGTGTTTTCTCCCCAGAGCAAGAATCTCATTGTTCAGACTTGTAATGAACTGGGTGCTCCTGAGACAGCAGTACTACCACACCTATCAGAGATACTTTCTTCCTTGTCAGATCTGGTTCTACAAAATGATGTAAGCTTCTACATACTTGGAACTTTGCCATCACTCACAAAGACAAGTGTTGCACAATAATGGAATGTCATTAGATTCTAAATGCATTATTGTAATGGAGTTAAGTTTCACTAGAAGGAAGGACATCATCATACTATAATAATTATTACCTAATATTGATTGAGAATTTACCATGCATCTAAGCATACTATGCACGTTACATATATTATCTTGTCCAATCTTTACATATAGGAGACAATGAAAACACATGCTGAGCCATCAGCTTAAAGATAAGGAAATTGAAACTTGAATAATTAAATAAGTCCACCATGTAGCTTGGAATTTCCAGCAAATTCATTGTCATATGAAGGTCTGTTTTCTGATTCTAGATGTTACTTTTTCACTGTGCCCCCTTCCCATCCCACCAAGGTAGCAGGGGGAACAACTCCCTGAGGTCTTATTTAAAACGGAAATAATCCCAACCACACTATGAAGTTCTGACCTCATAATGGCTCACTTCCTAAAGGCCCAACCTCCAAACACCATCATCTTAGGAACTAATATTTCAACATGTGCATTTGGGGGGAAGCCCTAAATATTCAGTCCACTAGTCCCTTTGGTCCCTCATAAGCCATCTCTGAAGCTAGCAGTCTATGGTTCAATGCTCAGCTTTCATAGAAACCTCTTCTCTCCTTATATGCTCACTTTATTTATGTCTGGTCATCCCTGGATTTATAGCTTGAACAACTAGGGTCAGCATCTAATGTACACAAGTTTTACTTTAGAATATACTGGTTTTATTACTTTTATGATTTGGGGGTAGGGAGTTCCATTTTCTTTTGGGCTCTTGAGTCTTATCTTTTGAAGTATTTAGTTTCAGAAATGTGGAAAATAGCTTAAGGTATGTTTTATGGATGTGATACTTGAAGTGGGGAACCTGTCTTCTGCCAAAGGCCCTTCGGATATTTATAACATCTTTTGCAAGCCATAAAAATTATCAACCCAGGCAGATGGCCATAGGGAATTGACAAAAGCATATGCATCTGTCCTGTCATGTACTAAATGATTTTACAGGCCTCATACGTCCCTTATCCCTACAAGGAAATAGTAGAATATTAAATTTCATATATAAAAGAACAAGAATCAACTACACAAGCCAAAAAATTAAGACTATGGGATGTAGATCTAACTAACTCAATTTATAGGGCATCCAGAATACAGATTGGTTTGAAATGATATAATATAAATATTTTCCCAAAACTTGCTTAAAGACACTCATTTCCATTTTTCTTCATTTTCATATTAGAAAAAAATAAGGCTCACAAAGTTTGAAGAACTTGTCTGGGCTCACATAAGTAATCAAAATCAGATATACAGACAGCTTGTCATCGGTCTTCAGGTTTGCTGCTTACACTTACCACTTACATTTCTCCAATTTCCTTATGTCCATGACCTTCTTTCCTCATTTCCTTTACCAAATGCACTGTTTTATCAACGAGCACTCTGGCTCGTTCAGCAAGTTCTATCTCTGCTACTAGCTCATCATGGAACAATGACTTATCCCTGGTGTCCTCTTTGCTTTAACTTTGTCATCTGCTCCAAACAAGGACAATGAGTGTACAGCTGATGGATGGGCCCCAGAACACAGGTCACATCCACAGGGACAACGGACTCCCTCTGAATTTTACAATTTGAGAAACCCCTGTATCTCATCCAGTTACTTTTTTTAAGCGCCTAGAAGCCACATGTAAATGATGTAACATGTTCTCTTCATAATAAGCCAGAGACAAGATTATATATTGGTCTTTCTCATGAACTTTCAGCCAGAAGTCAAACACTGCCTTCCTATGCTGCATGGTTGCCGTATGATTTTTGTCATTGGGTTCTTTCTCTGCCTTGGAACTCTTCCACAGAAACATATCAATGGTATTCATCTACTCATGTTACTACCCTACAAGCTTCTCTACCCTTCTAAACAGACTAGAAGTGCAGAAGGGACTTCTTCCCAAGTATCACTGAGGAAGAGGAGTGCTTGCATCTTCTATTGATATCAGAAGTCTTCTCATAGTCTCTCAGAAAGCAACCCATCTACACTGCATCCTATGATATGACAAAATAAAGGGCTGCCAGCTGGCCACCCACTGGTTGGCCAACTCTCTGAAACAGATTCAGCTAGGGAGAGCAGCATTAAGTGCCAAGTCCAAATTACCTCCCCACTATGGCTTCCATCAGAAAAGGTCAAAAAGCTTGTCACAGAAAGAAGGTGGTAGGGAGTGATGGGAGGTGGTTCTGGTATAAACATTCTGGCATGGCAGATGAGCCTTTGGTCCAAGACCTCAATCTTACTAGGCCTGCTACAGATTAGACTGTATGTATTCAAAATTCCTATGTTGAAGTCCAACTCTTTTGCATTTCAGTAAGTGACATTACTTGCTTGGTATTGTTATAGGCACAATTAGTTTAAAATGAGGTGGCCAACCTTGGCCCCAATCCAATAGAAGACACAGCCAATGTGGATTGAAGGAACAATATGTGAACATGAAGACAGAAAGGGCTAAAGATGATCAGAAACTACCAGAAACTACAGAGAGAAGTAAGGAACAGACTGTCCCTCGGGGTCCTCTGAAAGAACCAAGTCTGGCAGGTGCTTGTGGCTCACACCTATAATCCTAGCCATTCAGGATTGAAATATGAATATCATATTTCAGACTGAAATATGAATATCATGGTTCCAAGTTAACCCAAGCAGAAAAGATCATGGAATTCTCTTGCCCAATTAACTAACTAATAGCCAAAAGTGGAGGCATGGCTCAAGTGGTAGATGCCACCCTTGAGCAACAAAAGCAAATGAAAGCATGAGGTCCTGAGTTTAAACCCCATTATACACATATATATGCACGGGGGGGGGGGGACAAAACAACCAAATCTCACACCCAGGTTCTAAACTTCTACCCACTCTGAGACACAACTTTATTATGGCAGCTATCGCAAACCAATCAAAACCACATTTCCAGTTTTGAAAGCCTATAACATTTCAGCAATCTATACAGCCTAGCAACAACTAGCTAAAATAGATCATAATTTATATAATTCACAATAGTCAATGTGTCTCCTTATTAGTTGATAGGTTATCTTTATCCAAACTGGATGGTTCAAAATAAACTAAAACCAAACACAAAAACCCAAAACTAAAATTAGAGATTTTTTTACAGGATCATTTCTTAAGTCATCTATCAGCATGAAATACTAGGTAATAGTTTCAACTCTTACAATAACTCAACCAGTCCACCTGAGATACATATTCTCCAAGTATTTCTCTCATCTCTCTCTCTATATATACATTATGAATATATATATATATATATATATATATATATATACGCATATGCCTTTATAATGGCCAGCATGCAATGAGGAAGACAGGAATTGATAAAAAAAAAATACAACTATTAACTGTGACAAGTAGAAGGAAGAAGTATCACCACACTCTTTCAGCAGCTACTCTCCCCTTAAAATTTTGGTCAGGTAGAGCTGGGCGTATGCCATTTTCTGTGGGTAAGATTGTTATACCATGACTTTCCTTCTAAAAAAAAAAAAGTACACTAAAAATTCTATTCAAGAAGCCAAACAATCTGCCAAAAAAAATAAGCATGTAGATAAAACATAGGCCACCAAATAAAGAGTTTAAAGCGGTAAAGAGAAGCAAAGAGGCAAGTGGGATATAGACAGAAGTTAAAGAAATAGCGAACTCAAGAGATGGTGCTGACATCAGATTCTCCCGTGAAAGATTCGAGAGAAAGGGAGTGAGCGAGGACATGCCTGGTGCTGAGAGCGCGGTAATCGTAAGTGGTGTGTGGTCAGGCATGAGATTTTGTACTGGTAAAAGGATCTTGTCCCCAAATCAAAGCCTACCTTTGTTTGTAGCTCTATCCTTTTCAACTGGAACATCACCGTTCGGGCATGCTCTTTGCTCGATGGAATTGCAAGCATTTTAGCCCCTTGCCAAATGGCCTAGCTGGTCATCCGAGAAGCGCCAAATGCTGCAGAAGGGAAAAAGAAACTGCATTGAATTAGTGGTGAACGTTGCGGGAGAGGCCGTTTCTCACCATTACTGTGGAGTCGCATTATAATTGTCTCTCTGATCACACACAAAGTTTTCCCCCAGGTGGGGACAAAGCCAGGATTTTCAAAATGCCAGCATGTATCCCAGGCCACAATGAGCAGGTCTGGAGCTACTATGTCACTTGCCCTTGGTAGAAAGAAAGAAGATGAATTGCTTCTTTGGCATTTATATTTACACTTATATTTGTTTACATTTTTGTCATTTACATTTGTTATTATTTACATCTATATTACTGGTTTTTCTTACATTTGGATTATTATTATATTTTCATTTCTTATCTGTTAGTGCTAACCAGCACTTGGATAACAATAAAAAAAAGTCACTAAATAGAAACTTAAACACTTCTGTTTTCTGAAACAAGTATTCAGGGAATACCTGTACTAATAACTAGAAATAAATGGATAAGTAACTAATATCACTGAGTTAAAGAACTCTGTCAAAAAAACAGAAATAAGTATGTACCCCAGAATAGGACTCCAAAACAACCACTAATTTGCCCTTGCCTGTGGGAGTGTATGTAATTCAAACGTTAGCTGTGTTTCCTGGAGATGTCAAATTATACTTAGGTAACTAGATGCATCGCTGCATTGCCCAGGTGCATAATACAAAATGAAAGCTATATATTTTGAATGCTTTTGTGTTCCATGGTAGGGCTTAACCACATGTAGCACTCTTAACATCAGATATAAAAATGAATGGAAAGATGGTTTCAAAGAGGAAAAAATAGTGCCAGGCCAGGATGGCTCATGCCCATAATCCTACTCAAGATGCTGAAATCTCAGGATCATGGCTTGATGCCAGCCCAGGAAAGTCCATGAGACACGGATCCCCAATTAACCACCAAAAAGCTGGCTTAAAAGTTGTGGCTTATGAACTTTACAACTTTGGTGCGGGGCGGGGGGGTGGGGGGGGAGGTGGAGGTAGAGGGAGGGGGAGAAGGGATGGGAAGGGGAAACAAAGGAGGAGGATACAATGCTTGATAAGAAATGTACTCATTATCTTGCCCATGTAATTGTAACCCCTCTGTACAGTATTTTCACAATTAAAAAAAAAAAGTTGTAGCTTAAATGACAGAGTGCCAGCCTTAAATGAAAAGGACAAGGGACAGTGCTCAGGCCCTGAGTTCAAGACCCAATATCAAAAAAAAAGAGTAAAAACAAAACAAATAAATTATTAATGGATAAAAGAAAATATGGTGTGTTCTGGGCATTGGGGAGGGGGGGGTTGGTCAGTAACCAAATAGAGAAATACTTTTCCAAGTGTCTTGAGACTGACACATCAGCCACAAATTCAGCCAGCAAACCAAATTCTAGGACCTCACTCCAGATCTACTGAATCACCTCTATTGGAGAAAGTCAGCAATCCATTGTTGAGCAAGCTTTCCAGGGACTATGCTGCACATTCAGAGCAAGTATTAGAGGCATGAACATTCCAGAACAAGGAAGAGAAAAGCAAGAGCAAACCATCTTCCCCTGAGTAATGTTATCAAAATACCACTTGAGTGTCTCCTGAGACATTTAAAGACTAACCATAGCATCTGCTAACTATTAAGAGAGTGTAACAGTCTAATCAAGGATAATAAAGAGATGGGGGGAAAGTATCATGAAAGTAGTCTGTTAAATGGTTCTTCAGCTGAATGGGTGACAGACATGAGCCCTGCCCTTTGTGACATTTGCAGAATTTCTACAAGCTCATTACAAACACTGTTTTTATCCCCAAATTCTTAAGTGACTGAAATCAGCTTTCAGGCCAGGCAGCTGAAGTTTTTGTGTTCTGGCACACACTTGGTATGGTTCTCTTCACCTGAATCTGAGCATTTTCCTTCTGAATCGTTCACTGACTCAGAAGAATTTGAAAAGGAATTAATAAAACACATTCTTTGAGGTTGGAAAAATATGATCTCTCTTGATCACAAACCAGCTAAAGTCAGTATAAGCAAATGAGATACAGATAAGAAATACACAATCGTTTAAATGGTATAGTCTTCCCAACCATTGTAATCTGTCTAGGGAAAAGTTCTAAGAGTTCATTTCCCTGGTCAAGGAGAATGTGAAAAATAATTAAAAATTCAAGAAAGAAAAAAAGGTACTATAATAAAAGCATAGAGCTAATGTGGTTTGTCTAACCTAAAGCTAAATACCAGAGATATTTTTCCACCCTCTTTACCTCCCTAAATGCTACAAACAACTCTGAAGGCTGAGATATTAACAAGGAAGAGTTTTAAGTGACTGGAAGTTTCTTCTTTCTTTTAACCTATGACCATTTAACATAGCCCTGAAAGGCACTGTGTGCTTATAAAAATGACATCCATTTGCTAGGTCAGTCCCCAAGCTAAGAAAATAAATGGATGTTTTGGCTAGAAGTCCCAACTCTCAAAGCTGGTATACCAGCCACATTGTAGAAATATTTTACTTATTCAGTATTCCCCTATCATGAAGGAGAATTACAAAACTAAACTTTGAAAGGCCCTGGAATAGTCTAGCAAAATTTCTCTTTTTGTTATGTCTAATTTGTCTCCAAATAGTATGAACCTCCTATCTTTCCCCACAAATTGACATTTCAAAAGCTCCTTTGAAGAGGGCCATCAAAGGTATTAGCTTCAGAGTCCTTAAATCAATTTAAGTCTCACTTATACAAATGTATAGACTAAAAACCTAGAGTTTTCTCAGCCAGGTACACTCTGTATGTCTAGATTCTAGACTCAATATTCACTTAGCAAGTTTTGTCCTTTCCTTCCTTTCTTCCTTTCTTCCTTCTTCCCTCCCTCCCTTCTCTTCTACTTTCCTCTTTCCTTCCTCTATTCTCTCATTCCCCTCCCCCCCCCACACACACACTAGTTTTCAGTGAGAGGGGCAATCTAAAGTCCTACCTCTGCCAAAAGTTTTGAGGCCACTGGGGTGAAAAGTTACAAAAATAATAATTTGGTAATTTCTACTTGTAGCCATAGTTCTTTCCTACCAGTCCAATGCGGCAAATCACATTTTATTTTGTTTTATTTTTATTTTATTTTATTTTTTGCCTGTCCTGGGACTTGAACTCAGAGCCGGGACGCTGTCCCTGAACTTCTTTGGCTCAAGGCTAGCATCTACCATTTTGAGCCACAACACCACTTCTGGATTTTTCCAAGTACTTTGTTAGAGATAAGAATCTTGTATGTTCTTCCCCCATGGTTATAACCTCTGTTTTGTCACTGTATTTGATTCCAGTGCCCTGCATCTTGTATTACATTTTTCTAATTTGGGAAGGGGAAAGGAAATAACAAAATGCTGAAACAAGAATACAGGATGACCCATTGTAATAATGATATGTACAAGACACTATGTTGAAAACGAACTTTACAACTTGGGGGGGAGGAGGAAGGAGTTAGGGAGGTGGGGAGGGAAGGGATGGTAGGGGAAAAACAATGGAGGGGGTAACAATTCTCCATAGGAAATGTACTCATTACCTTACTCATGTAACTGTAAACGCTCTGTACAGTAAAATAATTTTTTTTAAAAGAGTCTCACAGAATTTCCTGCCCAGGCTGGCTTTGAACCACAATTCTCAGATCTCAGCCTCCTGAGTAGAATTACAGGAGTGAACCACCAGCACCCAGCTACATTTAATGTTTTTGACGTGATTGAATAATTGAAATTTACATAGTATCTTTTACTCAACTCTAACAATAGATTGAATTATCTCTCATTTTTAAAGAAAAATAGTTTCCTTTTTCTCATTATCTTTAAATCGTTGTACAAAGGAATTGTCATTTAACAAAGCCGTTTATGAACACAATGCACCTAGATCAATGTCACCCCTTTCAACATTCTCACCCGCCTCTCCCAAACCCCTCTTCCCTCACTTTCCTGTTTTTAGGGTTTTTTCTTTTTTTTTCCAGCACCAAGTTTTTTTGTTTGTTTAGCTGGTTGGTTGGTTGGTTTTGCTCTGGCCTGGACACCATCTTTTGTGTGTGTGTGTGTGTGTGTGTGTGTGTGTGTGTGTGTGTGTGTGTGTGTGTGTGTGTGTGTGTGTGTGTGTGTGTGTGTGTGTGTGTGTGTGTGTGTGTGTGTGTGTGTGTGTGTGTGTGTATTATTATTATCTTTAAGTAGTTGTACAACAAAGTTTCCATTCTACAAAACAGTATATGAATACAAGGTGTCGGACAAAATTGTCACCCATGATTCCTAACCTCCTATTAGTCCATTGCTCCTATTAGTCATACAGCTCGAACTTAGAGCCTAGGTGCTGTCCCCAAGCTCTTTCACTCAAGGCTACCACTTTGAGCCACAATTTCACTTCCAGTTTACTGGTGGGTAATTGGAGATAAGAGTCTCATGGACTATCCTTGCCTGGGCTGGCTGGGATCTCAGGCTCCTGAGTAGTTAGGATTACAGGTGTGAGACACTGGCACCTGGCCCACTTTTCTTAATTCAATATACATTTCTCAACTGTGTTCTCTCCCACCCTCATCATGCATCTGCCCCTCTCAAGAAGGCACAGTTTAATCTAGGCTGCCATACCAGGTGTACAGATCACCAGTCTAAGTTCTAGTGGAGTTTGCTCCCAGCAGTTTTCAAAGGTAAGATGGAAAAAAAGCAAGTAGTTCAGATCTTCCAGATCACCTGCTAGTGAGAGGAAGAACCCCTCCATGATGCATTAGCCCAGAAAAGGTTTTCAAGAAAATCCAGAAGTTTGTCTAAGTCTAAATATTCCTTGTCACTTGAAACATCAGCCAGTTACCTGAACTGGTTATAACCAGCCTTATTGTAATTTGGTTTCCTAGAGTCCCTGTCCAATGGCGTGTGCAGTTAAGGAAACCAAACACCTTGCACAAAGATGACTCAAGCATCTCATGATCAAGACTTTTCCACAGAGAAGACCCATACAGTCAAGGAAACTCAACTTCCTGTAGAGACATATCTGTCTACCTTTTTTTTTTCCCTCCTTCCCTCCTTCCCTCCTTCCCTCCTTCCCCCTCCCCCTTCTCTCTCTCTCTCTCTCTCTCTCTCTCTCTCTCTCTCTCTCTCTCTCTCTCTCTCTCTCTCTCTCTCTCTCTCTCTCTCTCTCTCTCTCTCTCTTCTTTCTTGACTGAGAGTTGACAATGATTAGAGCTATATGGGTGATTATGCTTCAGGTTTTGTCAGTTGTAGGAAATTGACTTACCGTTCTTCACCTTCTTCTCAATTTACATTCTCTTCCCTATGCATGGTGAATGTCAAGTCTCATTACAATGGAAGCTTTTGAAAGCAGGCATGTCTAAATTCCCAGCAATGATTACATTTTTTTTTTCTTTCAGGCAACACACAGTATATTTCCTTTACAACAAAATTATGAGGACAATCTTTGGATTGATTTGAAAAGAAACCAAGTCTTGGCATTGACATAGCACTGATTTTCTCAGGAACATCGCATATATTCTGCTTAAGATTTCCTGATTTGAGATACAATCTATGGGAATTCATGTGAATCTCATTTTTCCCTCCTGATGACATGACTCATTTAAAATCATTTATTTGGTTTCCCTTATGTAAAATGAAAGAGATGATTTACCTGTTGATTAAATCCATTTCTAAACCCCCAAATCTCTTATTTGTCTCCAAAACACTCTAACATTGACATTTTTAGAATAATGAAATAGCCATAAAGGGTTTTCTCTACCAAATCCAACCATTTCATTTAGTTCAAGTCAGTAATTTAAAGACATTTAACAAATATACACTGAACATCTGCTTTTGTGCTGTTTTTTAGCTTTTTGTTTTGTTTTGTTGCCAGTCTTGGGCTTGAACTCTGGACCTAGGCACTGTCCCTGAGCTTCTTTTTTTGCTCAAGACCAACACCCTACTACTTGAGCCACAGCACTACTTCTGGCTTTTTCTATTTATGTGGTATTCAGGAATCAAACCTGGGGCTTCATGAATGTTAAGCAAACATTCCTAGCCCTAAAATTTTATATATTTTATATCTGATACATATTTGTCTTCAATAAGACTACTATTAAGTGGCATCTCACCTACTTGATAGGTGTAGTGTACATGTGCCTACCTTGTTCTAGAGCCCTAGAAACCATAAATTTCTTCCACTTCAGAAAACAGTTTTTATCAATATTCATTCCATTAGACAAAGAGGCAAGAGACAATCTACCCATTCAATATAAACAGCAATTATAATTCAGTTCATTTGACTAAATTCATAATGTAACTAGTTTTCCCAAAATGTCCAGGTAGACATCAGTAACCTAAGTGCTCAGTTGCAAAGACAATTAAAATGAGACTTAAATGATATTTGAGGAGCTTATTTACCTACAAGTTCGGTCTCATTAATCCTTAGTCATAATTGCCTGAAAATAGTATATTACTAACCCTTAACCATCACCAATCATGGATATAATTTGTATACTAATCCTCTATTAAAGTGAGATCAATTAGGCACGTAACTTTATTTCTGATATTTTTATTCTAGCTGTCTTAAAAATCCATTAGTGAGATTTAAAGGAACGTTAATCAAAGCATGTGAATCCCTATAAAGTCAAGTCCCTATGAGTCAAGAATCCCAAAATATTATCTCTTTATCATTCTGTATCCCGTACCTCAGGAAACATATGGTAGTTCATTGGCATACACATTTTAACTATAATAAATTTTTTAAAAAACCTAGACAAATCACCAGATCTCTGAATCTCTCCCCAAATAACACAAAACATTTGAATTTCTCTATGAAAGATGCTTTCCTTGAGGTTCAGCATGGATATGATGTAAGAGTGGTCTCCTCGTGAGGGAGCGTCATTTAGATCCTATGTTCTGCCACTGTTGGTCACCTGAGAGGCTAAATAGTCATCCCTCAACTTTTGGTGATCCATTATGAAGAAACTGACTATGTTACTTTTCAAGATGGCTTCAAATAGTGTTTTAATAACAAGCAAAAAAAACCATGAGAAATGATGCACCCGCAAAATGGAGTATTTCTCATGGAATAACTAAGTAGGTTTCAAACAAAGTGTTAAGAAACATTGAAGATGAATAAAATGACATCATTATAGCAAGCATTCATTGAGGACTTTACTATGAACCTTCTTTGCCCTAAGTTCTGTGGCTCTCTTAAGTCTTTTAAGTTCTCAAGATCAAAGAGATATATTAACCTTGGAGAAACCTCAGGGAAATAAAGACCATGACACACTGCCTGCTTAGGGAATGTTCTTTTTTACAGATAGCTACCATTAAAAGCTGTCTTGTGACTAAGTAGACATGCCACACTTTTCTAATCTAGAATGCACAACTTTGAATAACGTCCTTACGAAATTAGAGGAAATAAACTTGGTTTTGTTGGGCCTAGTGGTTGTGTGATTTGGGAGTTTCCTGTAAGAAAAGGATTACAAAGTTTATGCCTATCATCCTCGCTACTCAGGAGGTTGAGATCTGGAGGATCTTGGTTTGAGGCCAGCTAGGCAGAAAAGTTCACCTCTCTCTAAAAAAGAAAAAAACAGCAAAAAGTAGGGCTTGAGGCATGGATCAAATAGTAGAGCACAGGCCAGAAAGTACAAGGCCCTGAGTTCAAATCCCAGTACCATTAAAAAAAAGAAAAGTTAAACAAATTCAAAATGGTGAGTGAAAAATTGGTTGTAAAAATACAGTTGTCAGAACTGATTTCTGTTAGCTTATCTCATGTCCTTAAGTTGTATAAACACAGGATCATGTGAATGCATTGCCAGCTCTTACTGAAGTCTTGGCATTGGCTTGTGTAAGAAAGAGGTCTTAAAGTACACCATTTTCTTCACGGTGGACTGACCTCCGACAGTTTTAGAAAGATGATGATAATTCAGTCATCAAAGTGGAGGGTATCTTTCAAGTTAACCAAAACAACCTGACTATCTTAATTAAATGAATTCTGTCACTCTTGGACCTCAGGAACTAAGTTAAGATAAACATCACAACTGATAGTCCAACTAGAGGCTGAAGAACATGGAATCAGGTTCGAAAGCAAGCCTAAAGGTGTTTATATGACACCATGGCGTATGGTTACACTTCTTTAAGACTTCAGGGAAGCAGCAGCAACCTCTCCCTCCTGGATGTGTCAAAACACATCAGAGCATTAGACAAAGAGCTCAGACATTGACCACATTTCTATTCTTGTATATTGACCCAAGGGATGGGGTGGGGCAAGGCTTCCTGAGGCCCCGAGTGTCCTGTTACACATAATCCTGTCAACAGTACAGAATTCATTTCTTAAGTTGCTATAACTCCTTGGGCCCTTTTGTTTCTCCATAATAGAGGAGCTCATTTTTCTTTCCACCTTGTAAAAATCCACTTAGAAGGAATTTGCTTCAATCATTAAAAGAGAGTGTTAAACAATTCCTCATTGGGCTCCCCCTAATTAATAACACTACCACAGAATTGATCAAGAAAAAAAATGAAGTGTAGATCTATTAATAAAAGGGGTTTGGTGAACAAGAGTCTATAGGCTTTCATCAAGAAGGATATAATGAAATGAGTTGGCACCATTTTCCTTTGAAAACAAATCTTGACATGAAAGTAAAAGGTCCTATGCTGGGTGAAACATACGTTTTTTTAGAGGATGGACACAAACTGACTTCTTATTTTCACCCTTAGATTTTTCTGAAGCTTGGAAAGATTGAACCCTTCCCTGCTGTTTGTTTGATTTGGTCTGAGATGAAGCCAAGAGATGTGGTGATGGAAATTTGGAAAAACAATTAAAAAGAAATGTATGTGGTGGTTTTTCTGGGGCCCTAATTAACTGACCCATTTCTAGGTAACATTAGGGAAGTGGTGGGCAGTGATTATTATCTCTTTAAAGTCCTAATTAAAATGTCAAACTGAAAGGTAGAACGTCTTCAAAGCTCCATGTAATTTGATTGTGTTGGCTTATTGAAAAAATGGCCTTGGAAATACAAATAAACCAGCCACTAAAAAGATCCCAGAAGTCCAGGCTTTATTCCAGAAGTATAATCTGTTGAACCAATAGCATTTTATAACTAACCACTCACCGAATGGTAGACATCCAAATGTCAAAGCCAGTTTCATAACATGGTAACACATAACATGCCGCACCAGGATTTGAAAAGGGTGTTTGGGGTTAGTTCACCTTCAGATGCTTATATTCCTATCAGCCAGATTTCAATGTGCGCATTTGATGAGCTTCCTAAATGGCTGGCACCCTACCCACTGTCTAAATTAGTCTGCTGGAATTTCAGAGCTTGAAAAGAATCCTGCAGACGATGGCAAACTGCTGCTGCTCTCAAGCACCAAAAACCTCGGGAAAATGGAATCCGTTTTGCATCTGTGCATGGTAAAAGGATAGGAGAACTAGGCAGGTATACTTGGAGATGCAAGTAACACAGACACACAAAGCCACGCCATCTGCTGTATAACAAATACAACAGTCCTCGAATACAGCATCTCAGTGACATCAACAACGACCTACTTTCTTCCCATTTTTCCATACTGCCATGCTCCAGTGTGCCTGCATCTCTCCTCTTTGTCCTTCTGTTCTTACAACAGCCTGAGGTACCATGCCTCAGAAAACCACATCTGAAGGACAGAAAACAGGAAAACTTGCCCGTCACGCAAGTCTTCTGGTCCTTTCCTAAAAGCAGCTCAGCAGACCTGCTATCACATTTCCCCATTCATAACAATGTCACATGCCCACTCCTGAGCCAAACACTGTGGAAGGGAACTACAATGTCTACCCCACAGGTAGGGAGACACCCCAACTCCCTTTATGTGGAGATATGCCCTAGCGATAACAAGAAAACCAAGAATTTTATCCGCAAGGAAAAAACTGAAAGACATTCTGGGTAGGCCGTCGATAGTTGTCCACTCCAGAGATGGTATGTCGATGGCATGGCTGCTCGTGGGGTTTAAAAATGAACTGCTTTTCTAATGTGGGACTAATCGATACTGCTTATTCATAGCCATCATTCTATAGCCACTCATGGAAATACATTTATAAAATTCTAGCCATTCAAGCACAAAAGATAAAAACATAATTTCACCTTGGAATCCATCCATTCATTCACTTCTTTATGCACGAGAACCTATTAAGTATCTACAAGGTGTCAAGCCCTAGCTAGAGATGTAACAAAAACAAACCAGATGCTGTCTCTAATACCAGAGAACAAGTCTAGTGGGAGAATTCATTAAGGCAAATAGGGAATGACACGGTGCTTTTGATTGGATAGTATTAGGAAGTACTTTTGTAGTACAGTATCAGAAGCATTTTGATAGAAAAAGTTCTGGTAATGACGGAGATACAAATAAAGCATGACTCTCACCTGGCATCTTAGATACAGAGATTCCTGATGGGCAAGGATATAAAGATTGCTTGCTAGTAAAAGGAGGTTTTTAAAAAATGAAATCCACAAGGGTTAACCTTGGCTCTTAATTTTCAATCATTTTCAAGGATACTTCGATTTCTAAAACAGGGATTCTTTTTTATTATGTGATATAATTTATTTACTTGGTGTGTGCTGGTGCAGGGGCTTGAACTCGGGGTGCAGGCACTGGGCTTGTTTTTACAAGGCTAGTGCTCTACCACTTGACCTACACCTCCACTTCTGATGTTCTGCGGTGTTCTCACAGACTTTCCTGCCCCAACTGCCTTCGAACCACACTCCTCAGATCTCAGCTTCCTGAGTAGTTAGATTACAGATGTGAGATGCTGACATCTGGCAAAAAAGAGATTCTGGCGTTGGGATGCATGATGAAATTCTGAAGATCAGTGAATTCAAAGAATGAAAATATAGAACTTTGTTTTCATTTATCCCTAACTGGAACTTAGCATTTCTTTAATGAGTATATATATATATATATATATATATATATATATATATATATATATATATATATAAGCAAAAACTACAGTAGAATATTATTACCCAAGACCTTGTCAAAATAAACATTGTAGGGATTTCATATTAAATTATACTTGATGAACTTATCTCAAGAAAGCATTCAAAATTCTGGCACTTGTATAACCTACTACTGCCCCTTTAAATAACACATTCATTTTCTCACATATTATTTATTCCATTTCAGTATTATTTGTTTCTTAATTCCATAGTACTATATATTTTACTTTATTTTATTAATTTAAAAGCAACAGTTGGGGAAGGAGTCCATAAATCTCATCAGACAGATAGGATGCACTTTTCCCCACCTCTGACTTAGTCTTGTAAATATGTAAGAAACTTGAGGAAAGTGTACATTTAACTTTGTTAATTTCATAATCTGTACAGCCAAATTTTTACTTGATTTTCAGCAGTTTTGACGCTGAAACCTATTTTATTTTAAAAAATAAAAAGGTAAAATATTATTTTACGGTAGCAGTTAGAACTCTGAGTCTCTTAATTTGAGCTCCAATACATTCCAAAAACCTATCCCACACTGAAGTCCTTATAGCCATTCTTTCTAGCATTACAGCCAAATTTAGAAGCTTTCCTTAGATACTTACTTCGGTAGGCATTTTATCACCAGCAATCCTAGGCATTAATTATAATTAAACAATATGCTACTACAAACCTTGGATTACTAGTATCAGATTTCAACATGTGTTCAAACCCAAGAACACGATCAAGCCAATACCTAAATCTCATTTTGATCATTGGTAGAAAGAATGTCTGTTATCAGTCAGATGTCAACAGAGGAAAGTTAAAATTTTTGGTTTTGCATAAATCTAGTAACTAAAAAGTCCAGAATATACCACTGAGTTATATTCTAGACTTGTATTTTTGCTCAACCAATTTTTGTACAAAAGACTAATAGTGCTGGCACCAGTGGCTCACAGCAATAATTCCAGATATATGGGAGGCCATAATCTGAGGGTCATAGTTCAAAGTTAGCCTGAGCAGAAAAGACCATGAGGCTCTTATCTCCAATTAACCACTACAAAGCCAGAAGTAGAGCTGTGACTCAAGTGGTATAGTGCTAGCCTTGAACACAAAAAACTCAGGGACAGCACCCAGGCTCTGAGTTTGAGCCCCAGGATCAATACACACACAAACAAAAAGGCTGATGGTAAATATTTTCAGCATTTTTAGTCATGTGATCTCAAAAGACATGAATTCTTCTGTTATAGAAGAAAAGTAGCTCCACACAATAGACCCCTAAGTTTGCTTATCACCTCATCAAGATATCATAAAAGTAATATTTACAAAGAGAAGAGGCTAGCATAGTTTAAAATCTAGAAGTCTACCAAAAAAAAAAAATAACCTCAGGAGTTGAAACTTAAACTTCTGAGGAGTGGCAAATAGGGCTGGTCCCCTATTCTTCAAGAGTTTGAACAAAAGCAAAATGATTTTAGTTGTTATGAGAAGTTATTGCTACTGCTAAGGTGAAATGCTGCACAGAAGAAAATAGTAAGCTAGAAACAAACCAGGAGGAAAAAAATCTCTTTTCCTTCAAGTCTTCTCATCTCCTTCTAGTGCCCCCTACTGGTAGCATGTAGCCAGCTCTCCATGAGTAAGTAGGGTTCTTTAAGTTCAGCCCCAGATTCTCAAAGTAGAGTTTACAGGGAGGATTTGGAGTCTCAAAAAGTTGTAACTGCAGTGTAGGTGGTTTAAGCTTCACCAAACTAATGAACAATAATTGGTACTTTAATAATTTTTCAATACAGCCCAAAGTTTTCCAACTTGTTTGAATAACTCTTGGTCAACATGAACTAGGTATTCAGAGTTAGTTTATTGTTTTTAAGTTTACGCCCTAAAAGAATACTGGGAATTATACTAATGTGCTCTTGTCAGCAATTTTAATTCGTATGGTTGAAGTTAACCAACTCTGGTATAAAAATATTAAAGGAAAAATTATAGAAATAGTTTTTATTTTTATATGGTTTTAAAATTTTTAAATTGCCAGTTTGAGTAACATAATGAAATCTCATTATGTGCCTTTCAGTCTTGCCCAGATATGAACCAGGCCTCTTCCCAGAGTATCTATACTGTATACACTTCCCACCTTGTAGCAGATGAGAGGAAAGCTACATTTACATGACTTTTATTACTGTATATTACTACAATGTCTCTACTTTATTATTACTGTGGTTAATCTTCCACTGTGTCTGCTTTAGAAGTTAGAAGTTTATCATAGATATTTGTATAAAGGAATAAACAGTAAATATAGGTAGTTCAATAATATCTGAGACCCGGCGATGGTGGCTCAAGCCTGTAATCCTAGCTACTCAGGAGGCTGAGATCTGAGGATTGCAGTTCAAAGCCAGCCCAAGCAGGAAACTCTGTGAGTCTCTTATCTCCAATAAACCACTAGAAAACCAGAAGTGGCACCGTAGCTTAAGTGGTAGAGTGCTTACCTTGAGCTGAAGAGCTGAGGAACAGCATCCAGGCCCAGAGTTCAAGCCCCATGACCTACCAATAATAATAATAATAATAATAATAATATCTGAGGTTTCAGGCATCTATTGAGGGTCTTAGAATGTATCCTCTCCATCACAATAGCCCAATAGTTATGTGCATATGACCATACTAAATGATGCTAATCAAGATGAACTCCATGATATGAAAACAAAAGGGTTTTGCATACTATTTTCAGTTATTTCTTTTTTAATTTCCCCACTCTGGTTTAGTCCCTGTGATCACTATTTCTGATTTTGGTACCTTTTGTCTTGTATATAAGTTTATCTTATTTGGAAAAGGGAAGGGGAACCACAGTAATGGTGGGACCAAGGATGAACCAACGTAACAGCAATATTCACTAGACACTATGTTGGAAATAAATTTTACAACTTTGGAGGGAGGTGAGATAGGGAAGGGAAAGTGAGAGAAAAAAAGGGAGGGGCAACACCATTCGAAAAGAAATGTACTCATTAAAAATAACCAGGCATTAGTGGCTCATGCCTGTAATCTTAGCTACTCAGGAGGCTGAGATCTGAGGATCACAGTTCAAAGCCAGCCCAAGCAGGAAACTCTGTGAGTCTCTTATCTCCAATAAGCCACTCAGAAAACTGGAAGTGGCACTGTGGCTCAAGTGGTAGAACGCTTGCCTTGAGCTGAAGAGCTGAGAGACAGTGCCCAGTTATATATATACATATATATGTATATTTATAATATATATATAAAAGGATTCTAATTTCTCCTCAAACCAGTTGGAAAGAAAGTAACTACCATAATCAATGAAGGGAATGAGCTTATTCAGGTATCTTTTGAAGGAGAAAGGGCAACCAAGGCTCAGGCATTTCCTTGATGTTGTTGTTGTTACCACTCTGGGCACATGCACTGGGTCCAATAATCTCTTCAGAATTTCTTGGGAAATAAAGAAAGAAAAATACCACCACATTTATTTAGTATTTTAAATAAAATAGTCATTGTTTTTAATGAGGTATTTCATTGCTGTGGGTGGCATTTATGAAATGAAGATGGAAGAGATGATAATTAGTATGTTCTTTTATTTGTGGAACCGAGTCCCTGGTCAAAAGGACCACACATTCTTTGTCCTTGGTTGATCTTCACTATTCCTAATGATAGGGATTCTGAGAAAGGGAATATGCCATGTTCCATGTTGACATTGACATTGGAGGACCTATCCAGTATTCCAGATTCCAATATCCCTGGGATGTTTGCTGCAAACAACACAGTGGACCATATAATACTTGAAAATCTTCTTTCTAGTTCCCTCTATTCTAAATCCCTATGGTAAAAGAAGAAAAGAAACAAAAACCACTGCAAACTATTATTGTCTTTGGGAACTCCCTCTGTACCATCTAACTCACGTTCATTTCCCTCTAACTAAGCACCCGTGTGATAGTTTCTTTTCAATATGGCTCCGTCTGTCAACCAGCACCTACCTACTGTCTGTTAACTGCTTCCTGCCCAGCATTTGCCTGAGGGAATACAGGATTTTCAAAATGACTTCCATTGCCAAACTGTTTATAGTTAGTACAGCAGAATGAAAATACATAAAACTATTGAAGCCAACAGAATGTAAAATGAGGTAATTTGTCTCTTCATTTCCTAGTAATAGATCTTTCCTGGTATAGGAAACAGGGCTTGGAAATCTTAAAATACAACTACAAGAGATCAGAACCTGCCACCCAAAAATCATTATCTCTGTGGCACAAGGAGTATGTTAAGATGGTTATTTAGAGAAACTGCAGACACAGACGATCTGGGAACATTAAATTGTATATTTTTTTTTTTTTGCTTTCACTATATTTGATGTCAGTATAACATGTGGAGGAGATGGGGACAAACAAGTCGTTTAAGGATTCAGGTGGACCTGTTGCAACAATGAGAAGTACAAAATGTCATGTCAAAACCAACTTTACAATGTCGGTGTGGGGGGGGGGAGGGGGGTATAATTGGGTGGGGGGAGGGGGGAGGCTGGGAAGGGAGGTGAAGGGTAAACAAAGGAGGAGGCTGCAATGCTTGGTAAGAAATGTATGCATTATCCTGCCCATGTAATTGTAGCCCCTCTGTACAGTATGTTCTCAAATAAAATAAAATAAAATTAAAAAAATAAAAAAATAAAAACACAGAAAGTCTGAAATCAGAATTCAAAGGATCTTTTTATAAAGGAAATTTACATCCATAAAGAGAAATCTCCATCAGGAAGTGAACTATGCAAAGTCACAGAAAGCTTTTATTACTAGAGAAGTAACCAACTAAAATCTGCCTCACAAACTCCTTACCTTGCTTATCTGCTTTCCTTAATTACCCATTACTTGCTTGCCTAACAGCTTCTTTCTTTCTCTCAGCTGATGACAGCTTGAGTTTACAACCACCTTTCTGAGATTTACTCCCTAAGTATTTCCACTGATAGATGAGGTAAATATGCTGGTAAGCTTCAATTTGTTTTCTTCTTATCATTTTTGTTGTTGTTGTTACTGGTCTAGTCCAACCAAACATTCAAAAATTCAGAAGAGTAGAGAAAAAAAAAAGATTTTTTCTCACTTACCCTGGCAAAGAAAAAACAAAGCAATATTTATAGGTTTAGGAATATAGCCTAAGATTTAAAACTGAAAATAGGATTTAGACTGAACCTTGAAAGGTAAGTAGAGTCAAGGCACTTACTGTGGAAGAGCACAGAAGCAAAACCAAACATCTGGACCTACAGAAAGCAAAGTCTGTACTAGTTCATGGAGTCCAAGAAATAAGATCTGCAGTAGTCCACAAAAGTCTAAGGAAATATTAGTACATCAAGAACTAGAAATGGGAACAAGGAGGTCAAACAAATTGAAAATCAGGTTTTGAAGAGATTGATCATCACTGTAAAGATCTGGGCCACCTTTATAAAAGATGCCAAGTATGAGTTTAACAGTGGTCCAGGCATAGATGGATAATAATTCTAATAGACCAATAGTTATGATAATAAATAAGAAGGTGCTCAGAATCCAGAAATCAAAGCTACATACCAGTCATATGATGACTGGGGTTGTTTGGTTTTGTGCTGGTCCTGGAGTCTGGCTCTGCCATGAAGCTTTTTTCCCCCTCAAGGCTAGCACTCTATCACTTGAGCCACAGCTCCATTTCTGATTCTTTTTTTGGTAGTTACAGAGAAGAGACTCACAGACTTTCTTTCCCAGGCTGGCATTGAACCACAGTCTTCAGATCTCAGCCTCCTGAATAGCTAGGATTACAGGCATGAACCAACAGCACAGGCTATAGTCTTTTGTTTGTTGTGTAGCCTGTATCCCTTTCTAGTCCACCAGCTTTTGCCATGTCTCTTGCCCAGCCTTATAGATGGATGGCCCAGGATGCAAGCGAAGACCACACCATGCCCTGAAAATCAGGATGAACCGCTGTGTCAGGCTGCTTGTGCGAATTCATTTCCTGTTCATCTTCTCCCCATGTGTCCTTGTACTGTACACATTTGGGGGTTTTTCTTTTATCTATAATGATATTTTAACATCTTAAAAAACTTCTTTCCACTGGGAAGCTACTGCTTTTCCTTGAGCTAGGCAGTTCTGAGAGATAACTAGGAGGTCAGCTGGCAGCGTGTCTGGGATTTGTCATCTCACCCATCCACCGCGAATCTCCTAGATCTGGCCCATCTACCCTGGGAACAACATTCCTCTGCTTTACTTATCCCAAGGCCAGGTACTAGACAACTAGGGACCACCCCTACAGCCCACTGAAATGCTCAGATTTACCAACCTGAAACTGTTCACCTTTCGTTGTCTTTTCCTGGGAAACCCAATAAAAGCCATGGCCCACTTCCTGCCTCTAGAACAGTGACCGCAATAAACTTTTCCCCCTAGTAACCTTCCTGTCTTTTGTAGCTCTATCTGAGCAATCGTATCGTAAAAGAATACAAAATCGTTTGCCCACACACAGTATGTGTATCCAATTTATCATCTCCTAAAGTCTTCACCTTTCTTCGAGACTAAGGAAACGAATATGCTTCTTTATGGTTTGATCGAGTCAAGAAAAGGTATTGAAAATAATATCTGACAAACAGCATACCTTCTTCTCAAGACTTCATGCATCCAGAGCCGTCACCTTTTGCACAGTAAGATGTGTTCTGGTTTTATCTGACTCTTCCAGCATCACAGTATACAGAAAATTAAAAATATGTAGAGTACAAAATTTGGAGTATTCACAGTTAGCCATCACAACCTTGTCTATTTTTTTTTTTTACACAGCATAGATTTTTTTTTCTTTTTTTCTTTGCCTTCATGGTATCCTGCAAGCTATCTACTGAAAACACCCAATTCCTCAGCTTTTGTGGAAGCTGAGATTTGCAAAGTTTTTACTAACTGTGGTGGTTGTGTAAACAAGATGAACTATTCACTCAGTCATTATTAACTTACAAGAAACTAAAACTTTTACTAACTGTATTTACTTAGCAAGCTCTGTTGGATTTAAACAAAGTAGTCATGGGCTCAAGTCCCTGATACACCCTGTTCTGCTTCACGTAAAGAGACAGAAAAGAAAATACCCTATCTTTGATAATAAGGTAATTGAGAAATACCTTATTTTTAAGTATAAAATAAAATTGACTTAATAGAATATACAAACATTTTAATGTACTCAAAAGGTTTATGTTTGTCTAGTATTTTTATATCATAAAACTATTTTTAAAAGAACACAGAAATATCTTTGACATGATTGGGCAAGTTTAAATAATTTGACCGTGGGCACTGACGGCTCATGCCTGTGATCGTAGCTTCTCAAGATCTAAGGCACAAGGCTCAAAGCCAGCTCAGCCAGCAAAGTACCTGAGATTCTTATCTCCAGTTAACCACCAAAACCACCAAAAGGCTAAAAGTGAGTTGTGGTTCAAGCGGTAGAGAACTAGCCTTGAGCAAAAAGGCTCAGGGAGAGTGCTCAGGCCAAGCCCTGGACTGGCACCAAAATAAAGTTTAAATAATAATTGGTTGCAAAGGGACAGTCAATCATTCACATAGATTATCTAAGCAGCTGTAGGTGAATGACTATGAGCTAGGTCCTATGGAAGAGACCCCAAAATAAAATTTAGGTTCTACCCTGAAGAAGCTGGTAATTCAGTTAAGGAAATGAAAAGCAGACTAAATATGAAATTGAATTAGTAAAATCTATCACACAATGCAAGATTTTTGACCCAGATATGTTATTTCCTGGATATTATTCCAAAGAAAACAATCATGGGTGTAATTACATGATTTCATAGAAGAATTCTTTATAAACCATACAGAAATGAATAATTTATTTTAAAAGATGGTCACATACTATAAAATGACATGTACACATTAAAGTTACTGTATTTGGAAAAGATTATTTCCTGGCATGGAGAAATAGCTGTAGTATACTAGGAGAAAAGCAGGCTTAGAATTAGTAAGCTTCCTATGAGCCCCTTGCTCTCTCGATAGATGGATAGATAGATAGATAGATAGACAGATAGATAGATGTGGATATGTATGTATATATGTGTGTACATATACATCTGTATACACAAATGTATTCATTTTCATAAACACACAATGAGCATCATATTTGATGGGGACTATCAGAAAACAGACAGAGCATCTATGCTTGACATTTTGTACTGGGATCCTTGCTGGGGCATTTCCAGAGAGAAAAAGAATAGCATCCAGATTGGGAAGGCAGAAGGAAAACTCTCTCTATTTGCAGATAATGTATATATTACATATAGAAAAAACAATCTAAGAATCTCCTGTTAGAATCAATCAATGCATTCAGTTAAGGCTGCAACTACAGTGCCAAAAATGTGAACATTGATTGCATTTTTTTTTTTTTGGGGTCCAGTCATGGGGCCTGAACTCTGGGCCTGGGCGCTGTCCCTCAGCTCTTCAGCTCAAGGCTAGCACTCTACCACTTGAGCCACAGCGCCACTTCTGGCTTTTTTCTTTTTGCTTATGTGGTACTGAGAAATCGAACCCAGGGCCTCATGCATGCAAGGCAAGCGCTCTACCACTGAGCCACTTCCCAGCCCCCATTGATTGCATTTTTAAAACTACAGACAGAAAAAGTCAGAAGTGAATTTAAGAAAACAATTCCAATCTAAAGCTGCATCAAAATAATAAGATAAAAATAAATTTAGCAAAGCAAGGTTAATACCTACTCTGAGGGGAAAAAATTACAAATATTGAAAGAAATAAAAGATCTAACTAATAGAAAAAAAACATGCTCATGGTTCAGAATACCTAACATTGTTACAATGTTATGTTCTCAACACTGATTCCAATTCAATATGATCCCTAGCAAGTACCAGCTGACTTATTTGAAAAAAAGGAAAGCTGATCCCATAATTCAGGGGAAAATATGATGACTACTAAAAGGCTAAAAAATCCATAAAAAGTGAAACAAAACTGAAGGATTCATGCTTCCAAATTTCAAATCTAATAAAGCTATAGTAATCAAGATAGGGTATTTAACAAAGACATATTAATAGGTGGAATAGAACTAAGAATTCTGAAATTCATTCTTTTATGTATCGTTAGCTTGATTTTCAATAAAGGTACGAAGAGTTGGAACTCTAAGTTATATCACATACAAAAATTAATTCAAAATTAATCAAAGGTCTATGAAGTCTATATAAGCCTGAGAAATTATGTAAAAGCTTCAATTCAAAACTCTTTTTTTTTAATTTTATTTAATTTTATTTGAGAACATACTGTACAGAGGGGTTACAATTACATGGGCAGGATAATGCATACATTTCCTACCAAGCATTGCAGCCTCCTCCTTTGTTTAACTTTCACCTCCCTTCCCAGCCACCCCCTCCCCCCCACCCAATCATACCCCCCTCCCCCCCAAACACCGACATTGTAAAGCTGGTTTTGACATGACATTTTGTACTTCTCATTGTTGCAACAGGTCCCCCTGAATCCTTAAACGACTTGTTTGTCCCCATCTCCTCCACATGTTATACTGACATCAAATATATTGAAAGCGAGGGTTACACTGTGGGGGAGGGACATACAAAGCAACAAAGAAAAAACTCTTAGAGGAATCATAAATGTGAGTATTCAGCAATGTAGATTCTGCATTTATTTCTTAGTTGTAAAAGCCAAAACATAAATAGGAAAATACAAAAATAGATAACATCGTGGATTTATCCTTTCTTTTTCTGCTGCTACATATTTCATTAATATTCCCTTTTTGTTGTCTTCCTGTATTTATTTATTTTTCTGGTCCTGGGGCTTGAACTCAGGCCCTAGCATTGTTCCTAAACTTCTTTGTGCTCAAGGCTAGTGCTCTACCACTTGAGCCACACACAGTGCCCCTTCTAGCTTTTTCTGAGTAGTTTATTGGAGATAAGAGTCTCACGGACTTTTCTGCAGGGGCTGGCTTCAAACTGTGATCCTCAGATCTCAGCCTCCTGAGTAGCTAGGATTACAGGAGTGAGCCACTGGTGCCCTGCTGTCTTCCTGTATTTTTAAACAGATTTTATAAATGTTTTAATCTATAATTTTTCTACTCTATCTCCTTATTTAGTGTTTTTAGTAGTGGCTATATGTGTTGCATTATTAACTTAACACTGTCTTCTTAGAGTTGTCATTTTACCAGATTGAGGGAGGTATAAAACCGTGACACGTTTTCTGTTCTTCATTTTATGTTCAACTGCTTATAGTTGTCATATATATATATATATGACATATATATTTATAAAGATTCATAGTAAGTGCTGCTGTAATATTTGTTTCAATCATCAAACTCAACTTATAAAAACTCTTTTAAAAAATCACACCTAACTTATTTATAGAGCTTTGCTTATGACGTCCGTTTTCTCTTCCTGATGCTCTAAGTCTCTTCCATCATTTCCTCTCTGTTTGAAGAACTTCTCTTCATTGTTCCATTTTGGGTAGTTCAGCTGGCAGCAAATTCACTTCATTTTCCTCCATTTGAAACGTACTATTTTGTTAGAATGTAAGACTACAGAGTTGACACTCTGCTTTCAGCATTTGGACAATAGTGTGTCACTTCCTTCTGGCCTTTCTGGTTTCTAGTGACAAATCCACTACTATTTCAATTATTTTTCTACTATAGTACATGCCATTTCTCTCTTGCTTTTGTTGACATTTGTTGTTTATAATTGGTGTACAGAACTGAATTAAGATCTGCTTTGGAATAAAAACTTTTTTTAAAAAAAGATCTCTTTGCTTCTTGAGTCTTGTAACTGTGTCTAGCAGATATTGTGAGATTTTTTTTTTAGTCAGCGGTTTTTGGATACTTTTTATTTTTTAAGAATTGCTTTCCCTTCTCTTTCTGTTTAGGACCTCAAATAATGTTAGATCTTTAAATGCAGCACTTTACCCTCTCCCCTCCCCCGCTCTCACTTTCACCCTGCGTGCACAAATCCCTGATTATTTTCTTTTTGTTTCTTGACTCCTTTATTTCTGCTCTTCCTATTGGGTAGGTCATATTTTATCTTCCATGCCTTTTTTTCTTTTCCCTATCCTGTTCTTCATTCTACAGTTGAGTCTATCCAAAGTCAATTTATTTCTGTGCTACTGTACTGTTTACAATTTCCATTTGTTTCTTCTTTATGTCATCTACTTTTTTTGCTAGGACTTTCTATTTCTTTCCTAAGACTTTCTGTTTATTTTGTTTCAAGTATGTTCATAATTGCTCATTGGAGCATTTTATCACATCTAATGGAAAAATCTGTCATCTCAGTACCAACATAAATGTACACTTTTTAAAATTCAATATGAAATCTTCCTAGCTCTTGGTATGATGAGTGGCTTAACATACAAACCTGGATATTTTCATTTTATTATATTCTGGCTTTTATTATTTAAATGTTCTGTTTTCACTAGTTTTGTGTGTATTTTTTTTATTGGCATTGCTCTATCAGGGAAGAGGGGCATGGGAAGTCACAAACTTATGACACAAGTAGAGATAGAAAAAGTCCAGATTGGGCTGGGAAGGTGGCTCAGTGGTAGAGCGCTTGCCTTGCATGCCTGAGGCCCTGGGTTTGATTCCTCAGCACCACATAAGCAAAAAGAAAAAAGCCGGAAGTGGCGCTGTGGCTCAAGTGGCAGAGCGCTAGCCTTGAGCTGAAGAGCTGAGGGACAGCGCCCAGGCCCAGAGTTCAGGCCCCATGACCGGACCCCCCCCCAAAAAAAAAAGTCCAGATTGTCTATTGGTCTTCCAGTAACACTCAAGCAGGGCTCCTCACCATTGCTGGGTGTGGGAATGAGATTTCTTGCTGGGCAATGGCAAAGGTCCTGACACATTACAGCCCTCCTGCTACCACTCCAGCTAGGAAAAGAACAGCTCTGTACTGTCAGCTATGGTGTTCCCCACAGCATCACCATTAACAGCAGGGATGGAGGACAAGGGTTCCAACCTCCTACAATCATCTTCTCCAAAAGCATCTCAGCAGGGATGTTACATTGCTTCCTTCCCGCCTTAAAAGGGTTCAAGTGAGTCTATGCTGAGTCTATGCTGGCAGAAGTAGATGTAAAAGTCAGAGTTTTAACTCGGATGTGGCCGAAGAAGAGCAACGACTGTTTAAAAACGTTCTGTCTTGCTAGGTGACCCCTTACCTAGAGCTGTAGTTAGAGAGCAGGCTTGTGTTTGGGCCTTTTTAGTTTGGATCCATTGACATTTCTAACTTTTTGCTTCCTAACTTCAAATCTGTGCCACATGACGGCAAAAGACAACGCAAAGAATACCTTACTGTCTCCTTCCCAGAGTTCTAAGCCCTAGCTGACTTGCTTTTTCTTTTTTTCTTTTTCCAACTTTTGTACATTTGTTTTTCTATGTAATTTCCAGGGTTTTTGTTGTACTGGCCTCCTCAAAGAGAACTCTGTTCCCAGGTTTTATTGGAAAATCTCTAAAAATGACCTGCCTTCTATTTAAATCTTCTAAGGACCTACTGGAAGCCAGAAATACAGCTTCACTTTTGACTACTAATGCACATTTTTTTTCTCTTTTCATTTAGCATAGTTTGATGGAGATTCATATAGTCTCCCCTGTCCCAGAGCTGTGGTTTGCTTCCATACCAGAAATATATCTGTGTGAATGCCCACAGGTTAGAGGAACTGGTTATTTCTGTAATTGTCAAAGTGTATGGGGTGGGAGAAGCAGTATCTACACATTTGAAATGCTTTTTGTTTTTTTAAAAGTGGGTAGCTGTAGTTAGATAAATCCTTCTGTCTGGTTATAATTATTGATTAGGACACACGATGAGTCTTCTCTCTTCAGAAAGCCTGATAGTCCATTTTTATTATAATGAGGTCATGACTGTCATCTACTTCTTGGGGACATTGCCTTGGGTTAGACTCTAGTGAAGGACTCAAGCAGAAGGTGAAATTTCAAACTTGGAGGGGAGAGAAGAGGGGGTTTTGTGATTGTTGCATGATGGCCAAGTTGAGACAAGACTTGAGCTGAGGGCATCCAAGCTTTATTAAGGTCCCTAAGCCCTGAGAGCTTCATGGGCAAGTACAATTGTCCCCAGATTTGAAAGGATCATGAACCAATTAGTAGGAAGCAGAGTGAAGCTCACATCCTGGAAAAGCCAACTTGGTGTAAAGATTCCCTCCTTGGTTCTTACAATAGGGAAGGAATCCCAGTAGTCACAGAGGGAACTTATTCTGTGTTATTGAAATTTGGGTGGTCACATTTAATTTGATTTTAAAAGAAATGAAGCAATAGAATCCATTTGAACACTTACTTGGTAAGACATTATTTAAGTATATAATTTCTAAATTTATAATAGTTTTTTTTAAATTTTTAACCTAATCCTGATTAAAAGAATAAGAATTCCTGATCTTGTAACAATTATACTTATCATTTCTTCTTTTTTCCCTTACTATAAATTGTTAATTTAACCCATAGATCACTGTAGGTATCCACAATAACTAAATACTTTATTTAAAAACAAAAACAAGTCAGCCTTTTTAAAGAATTTGTTACACACTGGAACTACCCTAATCTGGGCCTTGGATTTCAAAGAAAATTTATCAAAGGAAACATAGGATTCAAATATGATGTTCTTTCATCTTGTGCTGGAATGTCATCTGTGGCTTTAAAAGTATAAATCTCTCCTTTTGTGTTCTGTATTCTCTCTGTGGTCTAGGAAATACAGATCTCCCCTAGATCTACTTTCATAATTTTACAAAATAGTGAACATTATTAGTTCTTCCTAAGATATCTGATGTAATTTATGTTCATTCTAAGACTGATTTTTCTCTTGTTAGTTTTGTTTCAAAAATCTTTGAGAATTCCTTTCTCCACTTCCAGACATGATTTTTTTTGTTTTGTTTTGTCTGATTATTTCTTTGAATTTCGGGAAAAATGTTAGTTCTCCAATATAGACTATAACTATGAAATCTTTATTTCTAGGCAATTCTGTCTTTTTGATATCAGACCTGTACATAATCTTCCCTTGTACCTATGAGAATCTCCTGCATCGTCAGCAAGCTCCAAAGCAACAGTTCTTCAAGTTGATAAGCCACTACCATGCTCATCACCTGGGCTCTACAGGGAAATTCAAATCCTAGAGCCTCACCTGAGGTCTAGAGTCAGAAGCTCTTAGGAAGTAGCCACCAATATATTTGTTGGTAAGTTCTTCAGGTGATTCTGATGCTCCCTACACTAGAGAACAACTGCTCTTGTTGTTGAGCAATTGTGCTCAAACTTTGACTACACATTGTAATCGTGTGTGTGTGTGTGTGTGTGTGTGTGTGTGTGTGTGTATGTGTGATAGAGTGAATGTTTATGTGCCTCCAAAAATGATGTTGAAGCTCTAACATCGATCTAATGTGATAAAATTTGGAAGTGGGGCCTTTTTAGGGAGGAATTAGAATTAGATGATGTCATGAGGATGTCCCTTTCCTTGATGGAACTGGTGTCCTTCTATGAGAAAGGAGAGAAACTGGAGTTCATCTTTCTACCTGGTGAGACTTGAGAGGGAGGATCTGAATAGCTGTCAACATAGCAGGAAAGGAGTCCTCATCAGGAACTGAGTCTACTGGCATCTTAATCTGAGTTTTCCCAGCCCTAGAGATGAGAGCTAAATCTCAGTTTTGTAAGCCATCCAACTCTTACCCTATCTTGAGACCTTGATTTATCTGGATTGCACAAACATTTGGAATGTTCAGAGCAAATTCTCAGACATCCAGGGTTTTCTAAGTGTAAGGAATAGGTCTCTGATCTGAAGCTCACAGATTTTTTCTGCTGTCTCACAGGGAAGTGTATATTTGTTCATCTTTCTACTTCATCCTTAATATCTTTATTTTGGGAGAGAGTACGGCTGTGTTAAAAATATGAACTTTAAAGACATAGATCTTATTTATATCCCAACTCCACCATAGTTAATAGTTGATGAGTTTAAGCAAATCTTTTTCTGCCTTTTCTTTTATGCAAACAATACATTTAAACATGCTAATTCCTAAGCTAAATAATTTCTCTTCCAAAAACTGAAATGCATTTTGTTTTTGATGTATTCTGAGTAGACCTGTGACACAGAAGATCTGAAGGTTATTGGATCATTTCTTGAGCTCACTTGAGTGAAGCTACTACTTGCCAATGAGAAGTGGACTAATTAGGTGCTGACTTAACATCTGTGATAGATGTTAGCAAAAGGTCGACTGAAGCTGCCGTCCTTTGGCATTACAGTAAGAAAGGTAAAAACAAGATTCTGAGGTGGGATGAATTCACTTAAGTAAAAACTTGTTTTGAAAACTTATAGAGAGCTAATAGGAAACTCTGTGAATGGAGTCGAAGGATTTTTTCAACAAAGAAGCTTGCAGGAGAATTGTGGAATGATTGAATTGTGGAATGGCCAGATTCACTGATTCTGAAGCACTTACAGTGTTTCCACGTTTAGTGTGTCGATTGTGGGTGGTTAACAGTTGACTTTTGTTGAGCGACATGAGAATATTGATAACCTGCACTTGATGAGACTGAGACACTAGAATATCTCTAGTAAAATGGAGGAGAGATTCAAAAAGACTAGAGTAGATTTATCATCAGCAAGGTGAGCTGAATTCTTATCCTACCAGCACCTTCAGCCACCACCACATCCATTAAAAGAGCTCAAAGGACACTGTACTCACCTTGCACTGGTGAGGGAAGATCCAGGATCCGCAAAGCCCACTGGTTGTATTTCTCTCCAAAGTCAGGCTTGAAAGTGAGAAATACTGTGAGTGACGTGAGCTCTCTGATTTGCAGGTGAATTCAATAGTCCTATGTGCTAGGTAGCACTTAGCTAGCAAAGACAACTCAGATGTGTGGACCTTAATGGCCATCACGAAGAATCTAGAAAGCGCAGCATCATTACCTGCAGATATTATTCGCAGTGGAAATTGATGACAATATCTCTAGGAATGAAATACATGGATGGCATACTAAAATTTTAATGTTCTATAAAATGAGAAAAAAATCAAGTCTCCTATAACCAGACATGAGTTGACACAATGCACCATCCTAGCTTCTTGCTGATATTTCTACACATAAAGCAAGAGCTCCTTGTTTGAAGAAGAGGGGTTAAGTTTATCTGTGGCTAGAACCTTCTATCTTTGCAACTGCTGTAAAGCATTCTTTTTTTATTTTATAAATGTTTATCAGAGAGGAAGTCATAAGAAGTTGATAAAAATGATAATTAACTAATCAGTGTACAGGTAAAATCACAATAATACAAATAGTAAAGAAGATAGAACTCACTAAAACATCAAAAGCCATTGTAAAAATGATTACAGAGTAAGGTAGTTAGTTGATCATCCTGTTTTCTTTTCCAAACCCCACTTAGAATTCCTGTCAGATTTAATACCCTGGTCTAGACTCCTGAACTCCTTATGAGCCTTTTCATTGTCACTTACTACTTTAAAGATGCTAATTGCATATTCTCTTTCTCTCATAAGATATGCCTTTCCTTAGGGCCTTTATTTGTTTCATTTTAGTTATTCAAACCTGTACTTTGATGACCTTTTATAGCATTCTTAAAGCTTTCTCCAAAAAGAATTGTACACAGACCTCTTGAGGTTTTTTTTTTTTCTCTTGCAAGGGAAAAGAGAGAAATAGGGCAACAGCCATAAGAAGTTGGGTCAAGAGAGTCCATTGCTGTTTTCATTGTAATATAAATAACAGTAGCATAAATAATAGTATAATTTGTGCTGGTAGAAATGTTTTAGCAATAAAAGGAAATATAGGTAATGCAGTGAAGGAAAAAAATTGTTAGGTCAGCTAGTATTTTAGAGTAAGAGTTAAAAAGAATAAGTTTAACAAACAGATAAAGGAGTTAAATTTAACTTTGTACAGTGACTTTATCCATGGTATCAAAAGAGAAAGTAGAAAATATTAGTACACATTTAGAACACATAAAGTTAGAAAGATACTACAAATAAAAAGTTGGCTTCCAGTAAGGACTTACAACAGTGGTAAAATAGTAGCAGTTTTTCAGAGAAAAAGAATGCATTCATAAACATATGAAGAATAAAATAAGGTCATAACTAAGAAGGTTACAAGTATTTCCAAGATAATAAAAGAATATTGCAACCAACTTCCTTCCAATAAATTTGGAAACAAACTCTAGGAAAATGGAACTTAGCAAAACTGACTAATGACCACAGAAAGTTAATAGTTCCATAATTGTGTTTTTAAAACTGCATGAGTGTTTTGTACTTACCACCAAGGAAATCTCAATTCCTGGTGAAGTGATGAAGTCATTCTGTTTCCGACTGGAAACAAGAGTGAAGAGCAAGGCACCAGTGCCACCCGCTGTAACCCTAGTCACTCAGTAGGCTGATATCTGAGGACCATGATCTGCAGCTAGTTAAAACAGAAAAGTCCACAAGACTCCATCTCCAAAAACAAATAAGTACCAAGTCAGCAGTAATATTCACTAGACACTATGTTGGAAATGAACTTCACAATTTGGGAGAAAATGTTCACCATTTCTATTTATCATTGTTTGAGAACTTAGACAAAGCAGCAAGACAAGAGACAGAAATGAAAGTGATATGATTGAGAAAGGAGGTATAAATACATCCAATATGGTACTGTGGCTCATATAAATAATCTTTTTTAAAAATCTAAGAAAGCCAGTGCTGGTGGCTCATGCCTGTAATCCTAACTATTCAGGAGGCTGAGAGCTAAGGATCACAGTTCGAAGCCCACACAGACAGAAAAGTCAGTGAGACTCTTATCTCCAATAAATTACTCAGAAAAAGTCGGAAGTGGCGTTGTGGCCCAAGTCCACTTCTGGCTCTTGGGTTGCTGATTGGAAGAAAGAGTTTCATGGATTTTCCAGCCTGGGCTGGCTTTGAATCATGATTCTCAGATCTCAGCCTCTTGAGTAGCTAGGATTACAGGAGTAAGTTCCTAGAGCCTGACAAGATACAATTATTTTCAACTCATTTAAAACCTAGCAGGTATGTATAGTTCTTTCCTTTTGTTGCTGATACTATGCCCAAAGAGGGTTTGAAATGGCAATCTGCTGAAAACAACAAAGCAAAGCCTCATACCAATCAACCTTTATGAAATCTTATAGTAGTCCTGATTCTGCTATTCCCCCAAGGATGATGGGGTTTTAATGAAGCACATTCTTATCAAAGGACTGAATGCTGAATCTTTTTACAAACCTTGATTATTTAGCTGAGTAGAGTATATTATTACAAGGTTGTAGCTATAAATAGAGTTTCTTGAGGCTTTATGTGGACCTCACTTAATTGTATCTGTATGAAACTGCAATCTTTTTTTTTAATATTATTTTATTTTATTTGAGAACATACTGTACAGAGGGGCTACAATTACATGGGCAGGATAATGCATACATTTCTTACCAAGCATTGCAGCCTCCTCCTTTGTTTACCCTTCACCTCCCTTCCCAGCCTCCCCCCTCCCCCCACCCAATTATACCCAACTCCCCCCCCCCACCGACATTGTAAAGCTGGTTTTGACATGACATTTTGTACTTCTCATTGTTGCAACAGGTCCACCTGAATCCTTAAACGACTTGTTTGCCCCCATCTCCTCCACATGTTATACTGACATCAAATATAGTGAAAGCGGGGGTTACACTGTGGGGGAGGGACATACAAAGCAACAAAGAAATAATCTTATAAATGCGTTAGAAACATATGCATGAAAGAAACGAAAACATTAAAATACATATTTAAAGGTTCATTTTCCTAACATCACATTATCTGACCTTTTCTGCTTGACTCATACCTATACTAGATATTGCAAATAAGGGAAACCATGGGACCTATGCTTCTTTGGGCCTGGCTTACTTCACTTAATATAATTTTTTCCAAGCCTGAAACTGCAATCTTGTTCACCTGATAGCTGACAAAAGTTTTGACCACAATTAAGAGTCTGTGGGTCCATGAGCTCTTGTTCAAGCTCTTGCAAGAAAAGTAACTCAAGAGCAAGGTTACTGGTGATCAGGAGCGACAATATAAATAATAAATGAAATCCATTTCATTTTTTCCTTTACTGCAGTAATAGGAGCAATTTACCTCCAGGTGTAGTTACCTCAGTGTTTTCTACATATTTATTATTATCCAAGGTTTCCATGTTATGGTCCCATTCAAGAACATTGACACTGTTCATTATTCTTTATGTTTTGCTTTTGTTTTTTATTAATATTCTTACTTCATGGAGAGGAAACTGAATCATGATGACAGAAAGATCAGAGTCTCCCTACTACTAAATGGCAGAACACAGTAGGAAACTACAGACAAATATCCCTCTAAATATGCCTTGATGTGAATTCTGGCCCTAGTATGTAATAATGTTGTTTCCTTGCTGGTTAAATTGATCTCTCTCAAATAAGTTCCATAAAATAACAGTATAGTCTCCTGGTACCAGCTTGTATGCCTTAGTTACATAATGCAGGCAGAGTGCTTAATAGAATGCCTAGAACAAAGTAAATAATAAATAGCAGGTATAATGATTATTATTATGTGACTGTTACCAAGCAGTAACAATTCAACCATTTACCCAGAGTCATTTGCTCAGAGGTAAAATGTTTTTAAACCTAACAACCAAATATGAGCCCCACATTGCTTCTAACATACTGGATATTTTGGAAGTGTGGGAAATAAATATTAAAATGTACTCTAATTTTCCATCAAAAGTGTGAATACAGGCTTTCTATTGCTAAGCTTATTTCCTAACCATGTATCAAGGCAAGTACTCATTTTCCTTAAAACACATCCAAAGACGATCACACCTAAGGCTTTAATGCACTGACAATGTGTTTACCACATGGGTATTATCCAGGAAGCCGCGATCTGACTCCTTGTTCAGCATTTCCTTCTTTACTTTGGTGAGTTCATTCAACTCTCATTTCTTTTCTTTTCCTCAGGACATAATGTGATCAATGTTCCCACGGTCACATGCTCCACACAGTGGAACTGCGAGGTTGCCAAGACACACAAACAAATAGAGGGAGGCTGCCTATGGCAGTCTGGAATTCTTTATGACTAGGGAAAGCTTGCTCTTGAATATTCAATGAACCCCATTGTAATTTGTAGTGTAAGTGCTACTCAGTTCATTCATCTGGTCACAACGGACAGTTGTAGGCTCTTGTCTTCGATGAGCTGGGACCACTAGCTACACATGTCCCTGTACACCATCTGACAAATTGAGCCTTGCCAATTGCATCTGTCCTTTACTCCCATTCCAGTCAGGGTCAGTACAATGACCTTTTCTAATTTGATGGAACAAGTTCCTGTCTGGAGTCTTATTCTGAATTGTAGTCACCAGTCATATGACTGTAAGAAAATACTCCAAGCTGTTAGCGCCCAGCAGCTGGAAGAGGTAGGAATGGTTGTTCTATAAAGTTGTCCTTGGATACCAGTGGAGCCAAACAGACCTGGAATCACTCACTAACCTTGTGGGAAAATAAAAATAGCCTTTGGCTGTTGATAATCCATCAGTCCCTCAAATCATTACATTTCGATTATTTTTAATTTAGCCTTTTCATAGACTGAAGCATTGGAAAGGCTGAAGTCTAGACCCATTTTCTCTTTATGTTGTTTGTTGTTCTGGGTCTCCTTTGATAATACCTACTCCTATACACAGAAACACAGAACCATCAATGCCACCTGCTCTCATTGAATCACTTTTCTACTGACCATAAGAAATATACTTCACTCTGTTTCTTCCCTTCCGCATCAGCTTGTTACTTTTTAGTTAATGACTATGTCCTTCTCCTGTTTCCCTCACACAACTGAAGTCTTTTCAATACTTCCTAAACAGCAGTCCCACTGTATGTGCAATAGGTAATGGTCTTTCTATTTATGAAGATAACTCTTGCGCCAGTACTACGGATCCTGTTACAGTTCTACCTTCTAAAACCCAACCACTGTTCCAGCTCAACTCGCTATGTTATCTTTAACCTTTCTTCTCTGTGGCCTCCTTGCTACCAAGAGTTAGATATCTTCAAGTTTTACTTTTTTACTGATTTTTTTAAATTTAGAGAATACTTTTATTATCAAACCCATGTAGATAAGACCTGAAATATGTAGTACAGTGTAATTCCCATAAGCAGATGGAAAAAGAACTAAGTTTAATATTTCTAGACCACTATGGCTATTATTTTCTGAATAATTCCAACTCAATGTGGTAAACTGGGATATAGTGTTTTGGAAGTTGACAGCATAGCCAAAGTTTTCAAAAATTCAAGTTTATATATGTCTATGTTTGAATATGTATATATATATGTATATTTATTGATATATAGGTGTGTTTTCATATATACACATACAAGCATAGCAAAGATGGCAGCATGCAATTTTTCTGGTGGTTTAATTTTTTTTTAGCAGATGCTCATGAAGAGAGTAATAGTTACAACTCTGCCATTAATGAAAGTTAACCCTACCTTACAAAATGCATGCTTTATTTACCATCCTTTGGTCCCTCTGCTGTAAAAGTAGAATCAAATGTCAAATAGTGCTCTTTAAAATTGCTTCCTTCAGTAATGTAGACATAGACAGTACTCATCATCCCTCTATGATTCCAAAGTTACCTTGTATCTGCTTCATGACACCTAGCAGTGGCTGTGATTTATCAGAGCTGACTTCAATAATGTTTCTTTCCAGAGGATGCTGAGAAGGTAATAAAAAAAATGGAGCAAAGTGCCACCACAGTAACAGAACTTAACTGCTGTCTGGTATTTCACTTCCCAACCTCTACCTGTTTTTTTCTTTTTTTTTTTTTTTTATGGAATGTGCTGGATGTTTCTGCAATTTTGCTCTGATTGCAATCAGAGGTGGGCACCGGTGGCTCATGCCTGTACTCCTAGCTACTCAGGAGGTTGAGATTTGAGGATACCTGTTTGAAGTCAGCCTGAGCAGGAAAGTCCATGAGACTCTAAGCTCCAATAAACAACTTAGAAAAAGCCAGAAGTGGCACTGTGTCTCAAGTGGTAGGGCACCAGTCTTGAGCTTATGGCTGAGGGACAGTGCCCAGGCCCCGAGTTCAAGCCCACAACTGACAAGAAAATAAAAAATAAAGCAGCTCAGGCAGAGTACCTAGGCCCAGTTCAAGCCCCAGGACCCACAAGGGGAAAAAAAATTCACAATTGCCATTTTTATTGTTGACCTTTATTTCATTAGAGCCTCAGAAAGTGGTCTTCAGCTTATCATCAATCCCCAAACAACTCTTTCTAATGTTATTAATGACAGCCATGTTACCAAACTCACTGCGTGTAGCTGTGCTGACCATATACACAACTTCCTGCCTGACACATTCTCAGTTCTTGGTTGCAGGAGACTCGTCTTCTGTTTTCTTCCTACTACTTGCATGTCTATTTCTTCTCAACTCCTCTGACTCATCCTGCCCAATATTGCCTTGTAAATGAAGGAGTTCCCAAATGTATAGGTTCTCTTCTCATGTCAAATTATAAACCTAGCTAGTTCCAGCTGTTCCACATTTTATTTGCCAGTAATATGCCAATGAGCCAAGTTAACTTTACTGCAAGATTTCTCTGAAATCCATAACTACCTATTGAACTAAATAGTCAACTTTATTCACACATTTCAGAGACACTTAAAATCTAACATGCCCAGTTTCATTCTAGTTCACCAAAAGTAGTTCTTCCATCTAAAACATTACAACACATCCACTTGCTCACACAGGAAACTGGGGAATTATTCTTGACACTTTCTTTTCCCTTAACAGCCACGTCCAATCAACCATTATGTTCTTTCTAATCGGAACAATCTTTATTTCCCTCCGGTCATGTTGCCTAAAAGGAACTTCTGCTCCCAAGAGAGAACAATGTAAAAACAATACTTCAATTTTCATTCCGTTCCTTCTCTCCCCATCCCTCTCTCTTCTTTCTCCTCAGGAGAAAAGGAATGACTTAGTGAGGGTTGGAAAAAAATCAAACAGGGCATTATGAGTTCTCCTTCCTGTTAATGTTCTAACAGAGGGTATATTTTTAAACACATAAGTGTAAACTTAACATCCTCCTTCCAAAAAAGTACAAGATGTATAGTCAACTATAAAATTAAGAAAAGTTAAAGAAGACATAAATAGATAATTCATGTTCATAGACTAGAAGATTGACTATCCTTAAATCTGCCCCAAATTAATCTACAGATCAATAGCATACCCTATCAGAAACGGATAAGCTGACACAAAAACTTTATATGAAAAGGTGAGAGAGATTACAATCTTACATTTACATTTCTAAAATTGAAATGTGAAGAATCACCATTCCTAAATTAAAAACTTTATAAAGATCTACATCAATCAAGTTAGTGTGGTATTAGTATAAAATGGCTGAATAAATGAAATAGAAGAAAGGGTCTAGAATTAATGTCTTACACACTGATGATCAGGTCCCAAGATCTTTCAATATGGGGCAAGAGTATCCTCTTAACAAATGGTTCTGGAACAACTGATTATCCACATGAAAATGAATGAAGTTGAATCTTTCCTCACATCACATGTAAAAATTAATTTCAAGTTGATCAGAGAGCTAAATGTCAACTAGACAACAATGATGTCAAAACAGGCCCTAGGTTTTTAAAAAATTATCATACTTTTTAAAGAACTCAGGAAAAAAATCCTGTGTTATTTTGAGTGAGAACAAATGAGTTATTAGTTGTTGACCTGAAAGAATAAAAATTAAAAGGAAAACTTGATCAATTAAGAACATTTGTGCCTCAAAAGGTATATCAAAAAATTGAAATGCCAGCCCACAGAATGGATTTTCAAGTCAAATATCTGATAAAGAACTTTTATCAAGAATGTATAAAAAAGACAGCTTCCAACTCTCAACAAGTAAAAGATAATTAACTCAACGTTAAACTGGGCCACAGATCTGAATAAGTCCCCAAATAAAGTTCACAAAAAATCAAAAATGCAGGAAATATGCTTTTCATCATCTTTAGGAAAATACATACACAGCAGAATCACAGTGATCTAACCACTTTATATCTATGAGGGGGAAGATGATAAAATCAGACAATGATGTGTTGAGGAGGGCCTCCAGGAACTGGAGTCCTGACACACTGCTAGTAGAAAGGTTAAATCATGCAGCAGCATTGGAAAATTACCTAGCAAAACTCCACAAAATGTGGAAGGTACTTGGACTGGAGTGATGGCGCAAGAGGTAGAGTGCTCAGGGAAAAGACCAAGGGAGAAAGCAAGGGCTCTTGAGTTGAAGCACTGGCACCAGCGCACATACATACACACAGAGTTCACATTTTGAAAATGTTAAACTTAGCATTGCTAGACCATTATCCAGAAATGCCATTTCTAGGTATCTACCTCATGTTCACACAAAAAAATTTTACATGGGCCGGGTGCCAGTAGCTCACGCCTGTAATCCTAGCTACTCAGAAGGCTGAGATCTGGGGATCACGGTTCAATGCCAGCTTAGACAGAACAATCTGTAAGACTCTTATCTCTACCACGTTGAGTTGCAGAGTGCTAGCCTTGAGCAAAAGAGCTCATGGACACTGCCCAGGCCCTGAGTTCAAGCCCCAGGACTGACAAAAAAAAAAAACCTTTTAACATGGATGATCATAGCAACATCATTTTAAATATCCAAAAAGTCCATCCGCTGATGAAGAAATAAACAAACGATGGCCCATCCATACACCAGAATGTTACTCCTTAGTGAGAAGGAATGCTAAAATATGAATGCCCCTCGAAAGCATTATGCTACGTGAAAGACGCTAGTCACAAAAGACCACAAACGGCAGAGCTGCATTCCTGTGAACTGTTCACAACAGGCAAATCTAGATGAGAAATAGAATTACAGCTTATGTGTTTAGGCTGAAGCCTACTGGAGGTAAAGTCATCAACTCACTGCAGGTAAACTGTATGGCATGTTCATGTCCATCTTCAAAGCCAGCAAAGCATATCTCTCTGACTTTTTGTGAGGAATTAACATCTGGGCCTAGAAAGGCAGGGAAGAAGGGCAACAAAAGAAATCGGGCTCTTCACTATACACCATGTGGAAAATGACCTATGTAATAGGTGGGCAGGGATGAGATGGGGAAAGTAAAGGGAGGGGTGACATCCAAAGAAAGAAATGTACTAATTATCTGACTTACGAAATGGTAACCTTTCTGTACAACACCTTAGCAATAAAAATACAATTATATTTTTTTAAAGAGTTAACATCTTTTTCCTTAATCAGACAGGGAAGCAATTCCTCCTTTAAGATCACGTATGAGATGGAGCCTACCTGAATTTTCATGATTACTGTCTTCTTTTCCAAGTCGTAACCTTCACCATAAGAGAATAAATCACAGTCCCTACAAACTGACAGCTCTGTTTTCACCTTAGATACCTGTCATCGGCATGGCTCTTACTCCATCTTTATTGTTGTTACTTTGAGCCTTCCTCATGGTTGCACAGAATTATTAATATGGTTGCCTTGCATATTTTCTCTTTTAGCCTGGTCTCCTAGATGCATTTAGAGTCACCTTATCAAAATTCGAGTTGTACCACATAAGTATGACTAAGTCCATACTTTGCTTTGGGAATAAAAGTCTTAAATGTCCATGCAGTAGGCCACGATCCCAATCTCCACTTGAGCCATTGTCCCTTTGCTTTTTGCATACCACAGCCCTGTTGTGCCCTATTTTCTGTGGTGGCCCTTTACTTTCGACCTAAACCTGGGTGATTCAGCATGCCCACAGATCTCAGATTACATTTCATTTCCCAGAGCTTCAAAGTAAGAAACATTAACATTGCACACATTTACTTTAGCATTTTTGTCCCTTTTCTTTGAAACACTTTTCACCATTTTATTTTTATTTATTTATTTTTCGTCAGTCATGAGGCCTGGGCGCTGTCCCTCAGCTCTTCAGCTCAAGGCTAGTGCTCTACCACTTGAGCCACAGCACCACTTCTGGCTTTTTCTGCTTATGTGGTGCTGAGGAATCAAACCCAGGGCCTCATGCATGCATGGCAAGCATTCTACCACTGAGCCACCTTCCCAGACCCATTACCATTTCATTTACTAGTAATAGTAATTAATATTATTTACCACTTCTCAAATGGTTTATGAACATCGTGTTTCTATTGTATAAGAGAAAATAACTCATATTCCCAGTGTTCTAGGCAGTCCTATCCCTCGCCATATCCACTCTGACAACAACAACAAAAGAAGAAGGGAAATGGCCCAGTCCAACTAGCCCATGTTTTAATATCGTTTGGTATCAATTGTCTGGTAGCAGAATAAAGTGAGTACATACCTATGGAAACAGCTCTTAAATAAGCTTTTGCCAAAATGGCCACATCTTAGAAGTTCATATTTCAGTGATATATATGTGCTTCTTCTACTCTTACATCATGATAAAATTAAAAAAAATTAAAAGTAATTGGAATCATGGACTTGAAAGGAACTTCAAGATACCATTAATTTTATTTTTAATTTTTATTTTTGTCAGTTGTGGGGGTTGAACTCTGGGCCTGGGTACTGTCCCTGAGTTCTTCAGCTCAAGGCAAGTGCTCTACCACTTGAGCCACAGTGCCACTTCCGGTTTTCTAGTGGTTAATCGGAGATAGGAGTCACATGGACTTCCCTGGCTTTGAACCCGATCCTTAGATCTTAGCCTCCTGAGTAGCTAGGATCACAGGGGTAAGCCACGGGTACCTGGCTATCACTAACTTTTTAATTAATTTTGAAATACATGAGAAACATTTTAGACAATCTTCCATTTTGGTTTCAGACTAGCTACCTCCTGTGTAAATGTAAATGAATTATTTAACTTCGGTCCACCTTCAATTTTTTACTTGTAAAACCTAAGTGATAACAACTCAAATGGTTGTAAAATATAAGGGTAACATATTTGAGAAGCAACTAGCACAGTTTAACATAAAACAAAGCAATTTCTAGATGTGTGGATTACATGAAAATTTTATTTAATAATATGTGGTATTTATGCATAAAACATTTGACTCTATTATACAAAACTTGGTTTTCAAATTTTCAAGAGCTTATCTACAACTCTCTTACCTTACTTTTGAGGTTTAAAGATTAGACCTGTCTTCATGTCTAACATTAGAAAAGCAGACTGATTTTTCACAGAATGTAATTCTGAGTGTGCAATCAGGCACTATGGAGGCCTGAGAGGGCATATTACAATCATTTCATTTTCTTCTTTACCTCTCTGTGATGTGTTTAAAACTTAGTGGGCTGTAAATCAAGTAATTGTTGCGTATGAACTGGCTTGTTAACTTCACTTTTAACACTGCTCTCACCCACAAGGCCTTTAATCCAAAGCCCCAAGAGTATTTATAGCTCTACATTCCTAGAGCATCTCCTTGGCCTAGATGGGTTATAGGGGTTACGTCTGCTCACAGATGGCGAGACCAAGGAGGAAGACCAAGGTGACACTGACCATTCCAGGAACCCAAGCCACTAAACCAACAATAACTGACCCAGTGTTCATGGTAATGTCTTGAACTTCTCTTCCAAAATAGGCTCTCCTTCTCCCTACCCTAGTACCAAGTTCATCACCACCCCTTTCTGCATGGGTGAAAAGAAAACTCGTGATTAAAAGAAAACAACAACGACCCCCAGAAACCAATTGTTTAATCCATAGTTTCTTCCTTTTGCTCAGGCAGTACTGCATGCCTTCTACAATAAATTACAACTCCACAGGCAGACAAGAACTCTTGTCTGACCTGCTGGTACTTATTTTTCCCTTGAAATAACGTTGAAAGGCAGCATATTAGAGTAGAATCAGTACTACACCAAATAGGGCTTAGTGCTCCTGACACTTCCTGTGAAACTTTGGGCAACTCATCTAAACTCGGAGTTCTACTTATATGAAACATCAGTATATTAATGGAAGATCTGCATGTATTCTAAAAGGAGTCAAGCTCTGCTCTCTTGGGAGGCAAGCCCATGACGTCTTTGCTGAGGACTTTGCACTGCACCTCTGCCCCCTGAACAACAAAAAACGATCAAGATAAAAAAAAGAAATCACAAGAAGGACATAGGCACAGAGTAGCAGGGGGAATGGGCCACGGGACTCGGGGCCAGGTGTCCATAAACCATGCTTGCAAATTCCCCAGTGTAGCTCCATGCTCATGGACCATTCAGAGGAGTGATTATTAGGTTCTCAAGCAAAGTTAGATGTGACAGGAAAGATGTATGCAGGTAGAGCAAGTAGAGCTATGTAATCTTAAATGAAAAACGAATATGTTCATCCATAGTATTTGCGGGGGTCTCTTGCCAACTTACATAATGCTTGCCACGATGGGCATGAAGGAATCATGGAACTTTCCATACAGCCTTGCCAATTCTCCTGTTTAGGATGAAGGTGATTATTCAGTTTGGAATTTAACCCAGATTCCTTGGTTCACTTTCTTCCACTACTTTCTGATCACTTCCCTTCATAGGAGCTCTGCCAGAGGAAGGGAAGGAACGTGCTGAGGATGTATTGAGTCAGTGTTGCCTTGTTTTCTGAGAACACAACTAAAATTTATTATTGGGGAGATTATTTTCTAAGACAACACTTCACTCCTGATTATGCAAATGACAGCTCAGTCATGGTTAGTACATCCGCACTCCATTCTTTACATGCAGACAATCAAGGGCTAACCATATCCTTTCCCCATCATGACCATGGACAAATTAAAATCTGGATGTATCAAAACTTTCCCAAAGATTTTATATTTAGTTTTGGTTCCACACATTGATCCAAAAGTAGTTTAGAAAAAGAAGAAAAAAAATCAGTGAATTTAATCTTCCATCGATGAGAACATGTTGAACAACTTAGAGAGTTTCCATTGTATAATAAGTGTGGTTGTTATAATTAAGTTTCCTGCCTCATGACCAGATTTTATTTAAAAAAAGTATGATTTTTGAAAAAAAACAAACCTTAAAACATCATTTGCTAGCTGTCTAGCCACTGTGCAAAAGTCATTGTTACTATGGAGATAGGTTTTCCCCCTTGCCCTAGCTTGAGGTCATTCTATGCCCTTAAAGCCCATCACAGGCTGCTTGGAGCATATCGTGGGAATCTCAAGTAAATCTTTAAATCACTTAATTTCACATCTCAGCAGCTATGGTTTGGTCAATACGAGTGCAGAGTATATATACATCAAGGCAAAAGTTAAAACTACAAAGACAGAAACTCCACACTGAACGCAATAACTTGCCTTAAAAGTGAAAGGAGTCTTACAGTTTGGTTGATTTTTATCTTCTCTAATACCCTCCCCCAAACACAGGAGCATCTCACTGTCCTTGTAAAAGCATCCTTCTTCCATCAACATATTTTAAAAATAATGAGGCACTGTCTCTATTCCAATTGAGTGGTCAAATAAAAGAGCTGATGCCTCTAGTCTTTAGTTGATCACATCCTATCTGTATTCATGCCTACGAGCACTGGAAGTTAAAAATGAGGTCTGGATATCAAGACTGAATCCAGTTATGTATCCAAAATCCTTCTATTAAATGGCTCAAGCATAAAGACTCAGCTTTGGCTGTAAATAAATAGATTTATTTATTTATTTATCTGTATTCTTAAAATTATAGAAGAATGCACAGGAGCATTGGAAAATGGGAAAAAATTGCTATGTGATCTTCATCAATTTAATTGGGCTTAACTTTTTATTCAATAGGGTAGGTTTTGAAATATTAATGGTCATAGGCTCATTGTAAAGTATAAAAAACTTTCTCATATACAAACTTTCTAGCATTTTTGCCTGTCATGTAAGAAATACTCAAATATCCACTGTCTCTGAAAACATATTTGAAATGTTGAATTTCTTTGAATTATGTTAAGAGCAGAATGACCCTATATTGGAAACAGAAAATATGTTTGCTTCAGTTGGTTGGTTTTGGTTTTGGTTTGAAGTCCTTCTGTATAGCATACATTAGGCTAGGGATTCGATATTTATTTCTCTCTGGACCCTAAGCAGCAGGGACTATTATTTAATTCCATCTCCAAAGGATTAATCCAAGCAAATAGTTGTAATTCCATATTACTATCAGTAATGGGTCCAGGCACATTTAGATTAAGGTACATCTGCTAAATAATTGCCAGGCAATACACTCATTTCTCTTCTACATGTGGACGTGGTGGTTTGGAGATGTTATCTTACCCTCTGATAAAACTAGTGAATGGCAGAGGTCATCTTTTTCGTTGTTGGTGGTGGTGTCCTGGGGGATGAACTCAGGACCTCACTTTCGCTAGCAGGCTCTCTACCACTTGAGCCACACCCCCAATGTAGAGGTCACTTCTTGAGGAAATTGCTGAAACAATTTCCATAGCTAGGATGCAGTCCTAGCAACATCCTCTACTGAGTTTCATATGTATGACGTGATAAATACTTCTGTTAAGCCATCTGGAGTTATTTTTACTTGCATTTAACAACAGCAAACAAATACAAAACAATAACAACAAAACAACGGCTCCCTTTGCTTCAACTCTTGCCCCTGGCAACCGCCAATGTGGTATTTTGAAGTCATATGGTTCAATGACTTTGTACTATGGGGGGGGGGTCTCCCATGACCCTTCAAAATAAAATTAACATTGTTACTGAGACACTATCCTGTCCACATTGAAGCATCTCCTATGACCAGTTTGACCCTTTTTAGCCATGCTGTAGCCACCCTGCTGTCTTCCTCTTCCTCAAACAGCTATTAACAAGATCTCCCTTCTTTTTTTCCCCGCTGCCTGCAATGCTCTTTTCCAATGTTTTCTGCTCAAAATAATCATCTCAGGCACCTTAATCATCCTATCAACAAAAATAGCTTGTATGTGTCCCTAAACCCAGCTTTCTACTCCATGTATATATATATATATATATATATATATATATATATATAGAGAGAGAGAGAGAGAGAGAGAGAGAGAGAGAGAGAGAGAGAGAGAGAGAGAGAGCGAGAGAGAGAGAGAGAGAGAGAGCGCATATATCACACTCTAACTTACAACATTCATTTGTTTACTTGCTGTTGTCCATCTTCTAACCTAAAAGAAAAACTCCGTGGGACTGAGACCCTGTCCACTTGTTCTACTTGGAATCTCCAGTGTCTTTATGTACTCCATAATATTTTATGTACACAGGTTATGTACTCCATAAATATTTGTTGAATGAACAGAAGGCCTGCTGTAGGGTTAGGAGTACCTCAAAGGTACTCCTAATAGAAATAGAAAAAAGTTTCATCATGGTTTGAAGTCAGCACAGGCAGAAGAATCTGAGACTCCATCTCTAATAAACCAGCAAAATGCTGATCTGGAGGTATGGCTCCAAGAGGAGAGTACCAGTCATGAGCAGAAAAGCCAAACAAGGGCACAATTCTCTCAGTTCAAACTCAATACAGGTACACACACACACACACACACACACACACACACACACACACACGAGGATTTTCAGGACATCAGGAAAGAAGTATTTAAAGGAAACTTGGATGGATTAATTAAAGTACAAAATATAAAACAGTCATATGTCATGTAAACCAGGAGGTTATAAATACCACTGGCAAAGGGGGCCAGGCCTAAGAGAAGAAAAACAAATAGATGTTGCTATTGTACAGCAAAAAATATGAAGAGGAAGATGTGGTTCCTACGAAGCTAGTTTCCAACCTGCTACGGTGGAGTGGCACATGCCACTGATGCAAGAAGGCAGGAAGAACTGAAATCGAGGTACGAGAGTCCTACAGACGTGCTACTAACTGAAAAAAATAGTCAAAAAACCAACTTTGAGGCCATAAGTAGTAGTGAACACTTGAAATCCCAGCTGTGTAAGAAGCAGCTCAACTTGATAAATGTCATAGCCCTGAGCAAAGAAGTCATGTGAGAGGAGGCCATGAGTTCAAACCTCAGAACCAGTACACACACACACAGACACAGACACACAGACACACAGACACACAGACACACAGACACACAGACACACACACACACACACACACACACACACACACACCCCAAACCAAACAAACAGCATATAATCCATAGTTGGATGAATCTGTAAGTACAGACCGATATAGCTAATAGTGATGATTTTTTTGTTTTAATACAGTTAATAAATTCTTAATACAAATGAAACAATATGCAGTTAAAGTGTTTTTCCTACTTGTGTTAAGCCAATCAACCTATCATATTCTTCTCCATCCTCAAGTGGAGTGATTAATATCATATACATCTATCTACCATCTATGATTTATTGACATACAAATATACACGTTTACTCCTTACACCAAAAATCCTTCCCTACATCTTATCTTTGTTACTTATTTCTGTTACTGGATTTAACCTTGAATTTAAGTATAGGAATGGGATATCACCATGTGCAAAGTAATGGGATGGTGCCAAAGGGCTTGTTAAAATTTAACTTGAGGGGGCTGGGAAGGTGGCTCGGTGGTAGAGTACTTGCCTTGCACTCATGAGGCCCTGGGTTCAATTCCCCAGCACCACATAAGCAAAAAGAAAAAAAGCCAGAAGTGGCACTGTGGCTCAAGTGGTAGAACGCTAGCCTTGAGCTGAAGAGCTGAGGGACAGCGCCCAGGCCCAGAGTTCAGGCCCCACGACCAGACCCCCCCCCAAAAAAAAAAAATTTAACTTGAGAATAATGATGTTGATTTTGTTACCATAGCACTGATTCCCATATAACTTTCATTGTTGACTAATGGTAATACTGGAAAAAGGTTTTTGTTATATTGTTTTGCCATTCTTTCAGCATTTGTAGAAAAAAACATTCCAAGATCACAGACCTGGAAACTTTTGGTGATAATAATACCTTCTCTCAGTGTTTTTATTATTAGTGTAACGAACAGCTATGGATCATTTACATGTCAAAAATGGGCAATTGATAAAAGTGATATAAAATAAAACAACTAGGCAGAATACATCAAACTTTTCACACAATGGCTAGTGATGCCAACCTATCTTAGTCATAGACAAGACTGCCCTGTAGCAACTGCACTGCTGACATTTCCGTCACTATCTATCATTCTCAACTTCAGAGAAGCCAAATCAACTTCTCATGGCCTTCCCAGTTACTATTGTCAGCTGTAGTAGTGGAAAGAACTCTTGGCTAGGCAACAGGAAACTTCATTGCTAGTTCTGGCCCTGAAAGTGTGAATCTGGGTGGGTCATGTAACCCCCGTCCAGGATGATTACAAAGTTCAGAGTAAGATAATGTGTGGGAAGTGAAAAGCTTTATAGAAAAGATTACAATGAATGTATATGAGTGTTCATGTCCATGCAAAAAGCTAACATTATTGATACCGTGTATCAATACATATATGAATATCAGGGTGTGTGTACATAGATGAAGATGGCTATATATAAATGAATACACATAAACTTGTGTAAGTGTAGATAACAATTTTGAGGATTTATGATGAAGCTGCTCCTAAAATGGCTTGTGATAGCAGTTACAGATTAACAAATGAAGCAAAGATTCAATGAGAAGCTGTCCCTGAAAACGCATGTATGAAGATGGCATTTAAGACTCAGAACTTTTGAGAGGAGCCCTCCTCTTCATTGCTAGAATCAAAGCAAACAGTAAGACTATAGTAACACATTGCTAATTACCTATTGAGCACTTAGGAACACCCACGCCCTTCTTCCAAATAAGAGCTATCCTTACCACAACCTACATCTCATCATGTGCTCTCACCCACATGCCATTCCTCTGGCTCCTGTTTCCTGAGAGATGATGACCACGCTGACCGGCAGCCACACTGGACGTTTCAGGAACACTTAGGAGACATCAAGTTCTCATTGTGGAATACCAGTCACTCATTGCGATCCCACCCTAAAGCCAGCTGGACTCTTACAAGCAACACTCTTGCCAACTTCTTCCCGAACAACACAATGATCAGGACAAAAGCCTGTCTTTCCTTTACTGAGGTACTCCCCATCTTCCCTCCTCCCTTCCACCAAGATGATTCAAGTAGGCTAATTGTTTTTGATAGACACCTAATTAAGAATTAATTTCATCATGATGTGATCAGCAATACATCTGGCTTTATCAGTTCAGACAATTCTGTTCTATTCTGAAATCATTTATCAATCCCCACCAGACCCTGTTCTTTATTTTGAAGAGTATTCTTTTATTGGGCAATTAACTATTAATGACCATCTCGATTAAACTTTAATGGAAGAATAACCACTGGACTCACTCTCAGAGTAACAAAGAATGGCATTAAAGATGTTTGACTCCTCTTCCCAGTCCCCTCACAAAGGACAACATTAGGCATTTCTGCACTGAGTGAGAGCTGATCATTAACAGCATTTTCATACATCATTCTGCTGGGATTGTTCTACCATTCAATCCAAGCAGGTATTAGGAAATGGTCACAATTGAGACAGCAGTTTTAGAAGTTGGAGTTGCTTCATCTTTAATGCTTTTATGTCCCAGTCTTCACAAGACAACACTTCTAGAGAAGAATATATTGAAAGTTTTCCTCCTTAGAGCCATAATATGCTTTTCCCCAGTGAAACCTCCAAAACCTTCTAGTCTCACATAGAACCAGAGTACACATACAAAACAGGCTGTAAAGAATGTTTACAATGGGAGTCTACTTACCATGAGTTCCCAGCCCCTCCTCAAGCAGACAGCATGGGGGGAAGCAGCGAACTTCCACAGAAAGCCACACATTCCCTTCGTGAGCTCACATGTCAATGGCAGAATGTTGGCACTTGTGATTAGAATTTAACCCAACTCATAGAGCAGCTGCACAGACAAACTGTGGGCCCCGACTCACCTGACACCACTTGTCCTCTTGGAGTGGAAAATACCTGCCCAAACTGGCAAAAGTCCCCTTGAAGAGTAGAAAGAGAGAGAGGCTCTGAGCCCTGGGTCTTTATATGGCCCTCTCCTGTGTTAGACAGCCCCTTCACTCTGATTGGCTTCCGGGTCTCATTGACCCTTGCCTTTGAAGTCTTTCCCACTCAGCAAGTGACTATCTGCACTTTTCCCCAAGTTCCCACACATGATCTGGGTGTGTACATCTATCTGCAGTGATCTACTATGACAGCCACTAGAACTTGTCACCTTTATGTCCTTGTCCTGGAGACTTGCTTGCCCCTTTACAATGCTTCTTTTACTTTTCCACGAGGCCAAGAGAGGCTATCTATTCTTGATTTCTGTAAATCTTAAATCTTAATGTGGTTTTGTTTTAGAGGCATGTTCTTTATGATTGGCATAGAGAGCCCTGACAGAAAAAACTCAGGGTCTGTATTTTAACTCTCCTTATCTTCAAATCAAGCATCACACACACACACACACACACACACACACACACACACACACACACACACACACACACACACACACACACACACACACACACACACACACACACACACACGAATCTATGAATCCCATCAACCCTTTTTCTCTTCTCTTTTCCTGCCAAGATAATCTAATCTAATCTCTTAATCTATTTTTTCTTTGTTCTTTCTGCCTCTTTTTTTTTTCTGACAGTTCCGAGTGTAGAATATTTTTCTGAAAGAAAAGGAAAAGTTATTTTATTCTTGGTTTCCATATTATAGAATGAGTCCATGTGATTTCCAAAGAGTAATAACTATAATAATTTTATTTGTCATTTTATATTCACTTATTGACTGCACAGATGAATGTTCAAGTCAAATTCTGCCATTATAGGCAAGGGAGTTCCAAGTTCCTTTCTTGGTATGAAATTTTATTATATCCATTATTGAAGGAAAGCAAAAGTGAAGGTTAAGAATTATTTAACTATACATAGACTTTGCCATTAGAATGTTATTTGCTGAAAAGGCAGATAGCCAATATATCATTTTTGAATTTCACTGTGGCCATTTTTGATAACCAGAATATGATATCATTATTACTTAAATGTAATTGAGTTTTAAAAAATGGTCTATATGCAAAGACTACAAAAACATCTTTTAAAAATCATATTTAATAGTTAACTGATTTCTACTTCCTAGAGCAGTTTCCCCTGAAGTCTTTATGTTAATTAGTAATGCAATTTAGCATTTGCTACAATGTTATTAGCATACTACGTGTTAATCTTTTATAATCTTCAGGTACACTAATTCATTCTTTCTTCCCAGTTTCTCTGAATGGAGATGTACTGGATGGATGTCTTGTCAAAATTCTCACTGATGGAGTTAGTTTTGAGGTAGAACATGTCCACTGCTAACCCTGGACTAGTTTGTAGTATCACATTACCTTTGCAATCTCTATGGTTTGCAACTCACATTCTCAGCCAGGCCACCAAATATGAACATCTCCTTTTTTAAATCAACACTTTCTTTAAAGTAACATCTCTTTTAAGTAATGATTCATATTTGAAGTGCTCAGCTCATTGAGTTGAGAACATGGATACACATTTGTATAGACTGGGTGGTTGGTTTTTCTTTGCTCAGTTTAGAAGTACCAAGAATGTAGGTGAGCTTTGACGTTCAGGATATTGGTCTAGAGTACTACATTCCTCAGTTCTGTTGTGATTTTTTTTTTCTTCTTGTTCTGCATCAGGCATGATAGATATATATATTTGTGTTTATAGTTAAAAGCATAAGTCCTGGGTTGATAAAATCTGCATTTAGACTGTAGGAAAAATATCTTGAAGATCATTGTCTCCTTGTGTTGACTTGTCTTCTCCCTTCAAGAACTCTCTGGTCTTCCTAAGTATATAATTGCTTTGCTATCAAGATTTGTTTTCTCCTCCCACTCCCCAGATCTCTTCATTTTCAGTCAAGAATGAGTCTTAGTAATTTTGTACAAGTCAGTTTTTCAGATATCCTTAATGGTGGGAGAAAGAGGTAGAATCATTGCCAATGCTTTGAAAGGAAGAGAACGCAAGTGGAAAAGTACAGAGCTTATACATTTAATGATCAAAATTGTACCAAAAATAACATTTGCATATTCCTTCCTATCTTACAAGTGGGAAATATTGCTCTTATATTTGATAATAAGGAAGTGGAAGCTCTCATTTGTTATGTGACTTGCCCAAGGTCAGAACTTCAAAGCAGGTCTTCCAGGCCCTGCTCACCTACTTGAGCTGTACTTTCTTAGACCCATTGTAAAGTGTGGAGGAGGGGACAAGAGAAAGCTCAAAATCTCCAGGTATCAGTGCTACAAATTTGGTATTTTTATAGAAAAAAAGAGAGCCTGAAATTTTCCTCTCCCACATCTAAGGAACTATAAAATGGAAAGTTATGACCTTCAAAGACAGAAAGCACAGGGTCAAATTCTGCTTCTTCTTCTTATATAAGTTTATACTTTGGCTAAAGATACTGAACTTTTCCATTCCAGGTTCTTCCATTAAAGATAATAATATACGGGCTGGGAAGGTGGCTCAGTGGTAGAGCACTTGCCTTGCATGCATGAGGCCCTGGGTTCGATTCCTCAGCAACACATAAGCAGAAAAAAAATGCCGGAAGTGGTGCTATGGCTCAAGTGGTAGAGTGCTAGCCTTGAGCTGAAGAGCTGAGGGACAGCGCCCAGGCCCAGAGTTCAGGCCCCATGACTGGACCCTCCCCCACAAAAAAGATAATAATATAATAATGTCTACTCCAATGAGCTACCATAAGAATTAGGTGAAATTACTTACATGAAAATTTCAATTTGAAAACACTCTTTACAGCATGAGCTGAGTAAGTGGTGGTTCTCTTCTTTCATCCATTCTTACAGCTTATTTACAAACTGTATGTAGCTGCAAGGGAAGGTGCTTTTGAAGTCTATAACAACATAGTCTTTAAATGAGTACAGGATACAACTATGGGTAAAGGCATCTCTTCTAAATCCCAGCTGCTAGTTTAAATCTTGGCTTTTCCTTTTACAAGTTGCATAATCTTGACCCATTTTTTTTTCAACACCACTGTTACTTAACCAGCAATGTCTGAAGACATTTTGCTTTTTTGCAACAGTATCTACATGATAAGAGTTCAGGGATACTACTAAATATACTAAGAGACACAAAAATCCCTCCTCCTCCCCCCAAACTAGTTTCTCCAATAGAATAGGCACCTTCATGTTGAAATAAGGAGACTAAGTCATTCTTTCTAGAAGTGAGAGGTCATTCATTGAGTGCAGATGCCTAGCTCAAGGTGAGCTAGGAGGGCTTTGCTTCAGGGAAATATAGATGGCATCACCTTAGGAAAGCTTTGCATATAGAGAATGCTCTGGTTCTCCCTTAATTAACTCCCTAAATGGCTTGAATCACCAGCTTCTGAGTAGCCTCTAAGTACAACCTATATGGAAGGTTGAGGCTTAACTTCCCTAGATGGAAAAGTTCTTCTGGTACCTGCTTATGTCTGGCCTCTTGTATTCATGGTGGGGGAAGTTGATGGTCTCCCACCCTCCTCCCCACTTTCAGGTGATGGGTATATCTGAATCCCTGGGGTCAGAGGCAGGCACTTGTCTGATAGGTTACTGAACCTGTCAGTCCAGTGCCTGGGACTGGGAGTGTCCTGTGACCTGGGCCCCTGACCTGACCCTACTTAGGCCTGGGCCAGCTCAGGGATGAGGACGCCATGCCACGTGTCTCTGTCTCTGTGTTGCTGCCCTGTTGCTGTCTCATGGCTGTTCTCCAGTCATCATGGCGTCATCATGGCGTCCCACTTCTGCTCTCCATTGGAGCTGAATTGGTTCGTTAGCATTGTTTTTGACCCTTCTTTCCTCTCTGGCCTGTTTCTGAACAGTGTTAAGTGTATTTGCAGGCTGCAGGCCTCTGTAACAATTCCTTCAAAATGTGGCTTCTCTGGTTTCTCACCTTACAGCAATTCCTGTTTACGGAAGTTCATCTTTGGTTTTCTGGCTTTCAGAACAGTGACAGAATACATTCTTGTTGCTTTATACCATTCAATGGTAATTTGTTTCAAGAGGTATAGGAAACCTAGTACACTGATCATGACTTTGGTTTGTCTTTTCAGAGGCCTGCATTAATTACCCAGTGCACATAAACGAAGAACAACAATGGACAAATAGCAAGCAAGCAAGTAGAAACAAGTAGAAGAAGAGGAGTAAGAAGAAATAAGAAAAAGTGTAAGTGAAACATTTCATTGAATGGTAGCTAGGCTGTACTTACAGATACTATGTTAAACCTATATTAAAACTGTGCTGAGCTTTTTCTAAGTACCAGCTTTTGAAACTGGACAGTTTTCATTTGGGGAACATGTATATACCCCTAAACTTTAATTCTACCTATGTGGTAGATATTAAAGTTATATTGAGGTCCTAAGATTAACTTTAAAACATCACAAAAGTATGGCTGTTATTTCTCCTCCGAAAAAGGCCAAGAATACTAAGTATGTTTACATGCATAAGATACCTCCTTCCAACCAAGACTTATGATGTTTAATATCCCCTCCAGCAAACTATATGGGGTCAGTCTGTAATAATGGTCCTTGGGGTGTGAGTGACTATTCACTACTCTAAGGCAAATAGTGAAGAATAGTCTAATCTGGTTCAACTTCTCTCTGCTTGCCATATTCCACAATGATGACTGATTCTGGCAGTATGTCCCTAAGGTGTGCCTGGCCTAAATCATAGAAAATAAATTGATAAAATCCATTGTCTTTCTAGTTGAGAAAATGCACTCACATATTTTAGGAAGCTTTTCAATGAGAGAAGTTCAGTCCAAAACGCATTTCTCATCATTCTGATTTAACCCCATCATTCTGATTTAACCCCAACATGCGATTAAGGGTAAGCCCTCAGGTTTCAAACATTCAAAATCCTCTGAAGATTTACTTCATTACCACACAAGGTATAGGTTTTTACTGTAACTATACCTGAAGCTATACCTATTATTCATTTCCCAATATATGGCAAGTCAGCATATGAATTGTATAAAAACAAGCTTATTTTTAATTGATTATGTATTATTGGCTTGAAATTGACCAAAGGGCAATTCTCAGACTGTTTGCATTTTTTATATTGCTCCTTTATCTCCAGCTTAACTAAAGTTGAAGTTCAGTCAGTTCAGTTCATGGTAAATGAACAGATTATCTGCCCAGTGCAAACTATGATGTATACTCATGCCTGAAAAATTTAGTTAAGGACATATTTGTGTACACCCCTTATGATTTCATGTTTTAATGATTGTTTGAATTTATTTTTATTTTTCAAGCACAAGAAATCCAAATGCATATTAGTGGAATTTCCATCACATAATTGTGAGCTATATTAGACAATTAAGAGAGTCAAAACATAGGGGATAGAAATAAAGAAAACAAGATAACTAATACACTTCTAAAAGACAACACTAGGATTTAAAGTATTATAAACCTAAGTGAAATAACAACTGTTCCTAAAGCTATGCATTCCAATAGCCCAGTATTTTATAATCTACTGCCTTTCCCACCTAAGAAAGATTATATTTTAGTTAAGTAGCCTATTTTGATGCATTTTTGACGTCTTACGAATGACAGCTTTTGAAACTGCACATTTACTTATCCATTAAGTCAAGTTTGCTTGAGAAAAGCTTTCTCTTTTTTTTTTTCTGGCACTTTTAGGATGCCCCAAGACTGATTCAGAGAAAACCATAAAAGGATTAATTCATAATGATGAGGTGGTGAAATTCATGAAATGTAAATGAACCCTCACTCTGTATTATCTATGTATCTGGGCCAGAGGCAGTGGCATCAGTCACACACATATGACAGATTTCTACCTTGATTACCTTCTTGAGCAGTATAATGGCACACCAGAGGGAGGAAGCCTAGAGGATTCAAAGTAGGACAGAAGGTCCCACACCAGCCCGAAATTAAACAGGTTCCATTTTCCCACTTTCCAGAGTGAATCCTATGGATTGCAGCCTGCCATCCTGTTGGTTAATGATAATGTGGTTAATATTCCACTCACACTGCAACTCTTTACTTCATGGTCGTCCTGAGATAACTCTGCCCTTGAAGGGGAAAATAATTTTTCTTCACCTGGGGCCTTTTCCCTTGTATTAATATTAACACTAATATTAATATCCCATGAGAATATTAGCTCTGGAGGAAAGAATTTGGTGGCAAAAATCCCATCTCATTCACGAAATCCACCCCACCTTACAGAATGAATGCTCATAAGAAAATCTTCCTATTCCCACCACCCTGTATTTCTAAGCTCTGTTTCTATCTAAAACCACCTTTACTAGCAGAGGCTTTGGGGTGGGGGGGGGGGCTGGTCATGAGGCTTGAACTCTGGGCCTGGGCGCTGTCCCTGAGCTCTTCAACTCAAGGCTAGCACTCTACCACTTGAGCCACAGCTCCACAATCCGGTTTTCTGATGGTTAATTGGAGATCAGAGTCTCATAGAATTTCTTGCCAGGGCTGGCTTTGAACTGCATGCAGTCCACAGATCTTAGCCTCTTGAGTAGCTAGGATTACAGGCATGAGCACTGGCTCCTGGCTTAGCAGAGGTTTCTTTAGGCAGAGGATGTTTTGTATTTGTTCTGGTAGAACCTGGCTGGTTGGAGTATAGAGATTCAAGTCTACCACTCCTGGCTGCCTTTCCCCTCAAGTGCCAGAGGATTAGGTATATCAAAACCTCATGCAGCACCAAAGCCGCACAATGGTGGGGTTTGTAGCAACTGCCTCTCCTTTCTTTCCTAGGGATGTTATTTAAACATTACTGAAAGAACTCCCTTAGTGTCAGTGATTTCTTTTCCCATGGATCATGATCTACCTATTTTAGGCTTCTAGGTGTAGAAGGCATCTCAAATTCTATTGAGGTGATGGAAATCCACTGCATGCAGATCTTCTTCTGTTGAGATTGAGCCTCACAGACTTTTCTGCTTGGGTTGGTTTAGAACTTCAATCCTCCTGTTCTTGGTGTCCTTAGAATGCTCAGATTATAGGCACTCCCCACCACTTCCTGCTATGAACTAAGAACGGTGTCTCATGCACTGTTTTTGACCATGTTTGCCAAAGAACCCTGATTCTCCTGATTTCAGCTTCCCACGTAGCTAAGATTACAAGTGTGAAATGCCAGGACCAGCCCATAACTATTCACACTGCATTTGCATTTGGCCTATATACTTACTAATAAGAGATCTTCACCAAGTTTTTGAATACCCCTGTGCCCCAATTTCCCGCTATAATATATGCTCAATGAAAATGATAATAATGCTAAGCCATAGAGCTGTTGTGAGGATTAACTGAATAAAGTTAGTTAAGCAGCTCAGAACTGACGCAGAACACATAATATAGATGCTACTACACAGAGTAACAAAGTAGCTATGTCTTGCCAGAAATATGAAGTTAGAAGACACATTTGTCAAAATAGAAATATCAACTCGCACCCAATAAATATTTGATGAATTGTTGCAATGCTAATTTTAGAATCTAATTAGCAATGTATTTGATTGTCCTATAGTTTTCTCAATCCACTGCTGATTGCCAATGTAGACAGAATCTGACTTCATGCCAGACCTGGGGCAAGCCTATAAGGTAAAAAAGCACTTACGGAGAACCATCTTGGGCTTGATTCTAGCTTTGTTCATTTGTACTAGGGAAAGATGGCTGAGGGTGTACGTGTGGTTAGTTCTGTTAGAAAATGTGTTTAGAACACTTACAGAATTCTACCTACTGGATGAGGCAAAATATAATACTTGCCACAAACTGTGTGCTATATATAAACAATTGCACTAAGCTAACAAACATGAAGTTGCATGATGGTAACCATACCAAAAAAATTGTATCATATAATTATACCATTAGGGGCTCAGGAAGGTTCCCTAATTGAGTTGCAAAAGACAGATGCAACACATATTATCTAGTCCTTCAGCAACACTTCATGACTGTAAGCAACATAACAGTTGGAAAAGCTTTCCAGCCTGAACTTCAAAATGTGATAGATATCATTTGGTAAAAAGAGATGTGGATTGCAAGGGCAATGTGGAAAGAGAGAAAGTACTAAGGGCAAAGACAAAGAGGAAAAACAATCACAATTCAAAGTGATTTTTATAGTGGACACTTAGTCCAAGTAAGCAGATTGCCAAAAGACAAGAATTTGGCACATGAGGTAAGTAAGCCAAATATCTTAGGATGAAAAACACTGGTGAGATGAATAGACAACGAAACTACAACCAGACAGAGATCAACTGGATGATGGTGTATCTATGAGGCATTGCACAGCTGTATTTGTCACACTGCTTCAACTTCCCATAGATGACAGTAGGTGGAATAATCATGGAATAACTGATGTTAATTCATCATTACGAGTCTCTTCACTTACCCCAAAACCTACATTTCAAAACCAATTTGGGATTCAAGGGGCCAAACTTACCATCTCCAGGGTTTTTTCCTACAGGAACCCACCAGTACACAGTCCTAAGAGAAGCATACGATGATGATACAAATCTATAAAAATCTGCAAATATGATGCTTTATATAATAAGATCTTGAGGCACTTCTACAAACACCAAATCATGCTGGTGATGCTAACACAGTTACTTTACTGACATGTGCTAATGGGGAAAATCAGAACATTTCATGCTTGGCGAATAGGGGAGTTACCAGATTGGTGTAGTTTTTATGCCATTCATGGCACCAGAGCCAGGAATTAAATCCTTAGGCTGAAGTTTCAAGAACAACACTGTGCTGTGAATTTAAATGAATACAATCAGGCCACTGGTTCTGTGTTGAAAGACTTTGCAAATTTGGCTCTGGAGACCAGTTAATAAACACCCTTTGTTTACTGTATTTGAGAAAGATAGGTGTGGTTAGCTCTATTAGAAAATACATTTTGAACACTTAGAAAGTTCTAACCACCTTGTTAGGTAAAACATAATGCTTAGGAGTTTACTGTCTAGTGAAGCAACTTGCAATTTAAAATACAGTAATCACATTTATAACTTCTATACATCAGAATGCACCAAATAAGCTGCCATTAGTTATATGAGGTAGCATCCAAAATCCTGACTCGGAATATTATACTGATAAGGGAGGTGAGAATTTTAATCTGTGATAGTATTAAAATGATAATAGTACCTCTAATCATGCTTCTTCACTTTTTGGGGGGAATGTGTTAGCCTCTGGCTAACAATTTAAAAACACACTGAAAATATAATAGATTTACTTTGTTCTTGTTTACCCTAAATCTACTTGAACTATAAATTCTCCTTCATGGTTCCTCACCCAAGTCATGGGTGATTTGGGAATGAGCTTCAGTGATGATACCAGCCAAAACAGGTACTTATGCTTTGGTGAAAGATAAGTTGCTGTTGTTAAACTGACATGACATTTCTGTAAAGTCATAGTTCTGAGATGTGCATCAGAATAAACATGAATTTCATTCAACTATTTATACCCTGAAAGGCATCAACAGGAAGCTAGTAGTAGGTTTCAAATATATCATCTGCACACATAAAAGAACAAAAACTTTCCTCACACGTCAACACTTTCAACACCAGGGTAAGACACCTTTGGGATTTGGGTTTATTTTTCCATTAGATGACTACTTTGTTACCCGTTCACTTGTAATCACTCTCAGAGGAGAGTAATCAACACTAAATATTTACTGGTGATGAAAAATCTAGCCTGAACACCTATGTACATGAACACTGGGAAAATCTCTGTATGGCTGTTTGGTCATATCAGTGTCTGAGACTGTACACTCCACTGAGAAATATGAAGAGTGCCCAGGGGCAGAATGAAGGGTAGAGAACATATGACCTCAGTCCTGGGTGTCAGTATAAGAAATGTACAACACATGGTCCTCAACTCACGAGCAGTGATCTGGAGGTAACTAGAGAGATGGCAGCTGTTCAGTTGGACATCTAGATCTTAGAACTGGATTATTCTCACATGAGATCTGTCTATGAGATTACTGAAGACACTTGCCTTCAATAATGGTGCTGAGAATTTGAATCAAATTTTCGTATAGTACTCAACGAACTGATCAGTTCTTAAAAATACACAAAACACTTTCTGGGAGGTAAAGGTTACCCAAATGCAAAACATTAAAAAACAATGGTTTTGATGGCTATACCCAAACTTTCTTTCACCTTTAGTGTTTACTTTCAAAATAAGTCAAGGATACGGTCTTGGCTTTCTTCCTGTATTATTTAATACTAAATATTCCTTGATAGGAAAGCAGTCTACTGCTTGAGCCATGCCCCAGTTTGTTTTTCAGACCAAGTCCTGTTCTTTTGCCCCTGACAGTGGTCTTCCTGCCTCTGCTAAAGATATTGGGGTACAACAACAAATCTTCAAAGAAACAACTGTCCAATAAATAAGTGGGCTAAAGACTTAAAGAGAAACGTCTCTGAAGAGGAAAGAAGGATGGCCAATAGACACATGAAGAAATGCTCAACCTCCCTAGCCATAAAAGAAATGCAAATCAAAACAACATTGAGATACCACCTCACCCCAGTTAGAATGGCTAAAATCAAGAACTCTAATAACAACAGATGCTGGAGGGGATGTGGTCAGAAGGGAACCTTACTTCATTGTTGGTGGGAGTGTAAACTTGTTCAACCACTTTGGAAAGCAGAATGGAGAATACTCAAAAGGCTCCACAGAGAGCTCCCCTATGGCCCAGCAATCCCACTTTTGGGCATTTACCCAAATGTTCACAAACAAGACCACATTAAAGCTACCAGCACGACTATGTTTACTGCAGCATTATTGACTATAGCTAAGATATGGAACCAACCCAGATGCCCCTCAGTAGATGAATGGATCAAGAAAATGTGGTATATGTACACAACGGAATTCTATGCCTCCATCAGAAAGAATGACATTGCCCCATTTGTTAGAAAATGGAAAGGCTTGGAAAAAATTATATTAAGTGAAGTAAGCCAAACCCAAAGAAACATAGGTCCCATGGTTTCCCTTATTTGCAATATCTACTATATGTCTGAGTCAAGCAGAAAAGGTCAGATTAGTTGATGCTAGGGAAATGAACCCTAAAGTATGTATTCAAATGTTTTTTTTCTTTCATGCAATTGTTTCTAACACATTTATAAGATGATTTCTTTGTTGCTTTGTATGTCCCTCCCCCACGGTATAACCCCTGCTTTCACTGTATTTGATGTTGTTATAATTTGTGGAGGGGAAGGGGAAAAACAAATCGTTTAAATAGGGATACAGGTGGACCCATTGCAACAATGAGATGTACAACGTTATGTCTAAAATGAACTTTACAACTTTGGTGTGGGGTGGAGGGAGGAATAGGTGGGGGGGGGGTTGGGGGAGGATGGGAAGGGATGAGAAGGGGAAACAAAGGAGGAGGCAACAATGCTTGATAAGAAATGTACTCATTATCTTGCCCATGTAATTGTAACCCCTCTGTACAGTATTTTCACAATAAAAAAAGATATTGGGGTGAGCTATCATTTGCAGACTATGTGCTTGGTTTCTTTTTTTTTTTTTTTCTTTTTTGTCAGTCGTGGGGCTTGAACTCTGGGCCTGGGCGCTGTCCCTGTGCTCTTCAGCTTAAGGTGAGCACTCTACCACTTGAGCCACAGTGCCACTTCCGGTTTTCTAGTGGTTTTATTGGAGATAAGAGTCTTACAGACTTTCCTGCCTGGGCTGGCTTTGAACTGCAATGCTCAGATCTCAGTCTCCTGAGTAGCTAGGATTACAGGTGTGAGCCACCAGCACCCGGTTGAAATATTTAAATTCTTAAAAATTATAAGGTGAAGATTATGAATATAAGCCAGGCACTGGTGGCTCATGCCTGTAATCCTAGCTACTCAAGAGGCTGAGATCTGAGGATGGAGGTTCTAAGCCGCCCAGGCAGGAAAGTCCATGGGCCTCTTATCTCCAACTAACCACTAGAAAACCAGAAGTGGAGCTTTGGCTCAAAGTGGTAGGAGCACTAGCCTTGAGCAGAAAAGCTCAAGGACAGAGCCCAGGCCCTGAGTTCAAGCCCCATGACTGACCAAAAAATTTAAAAAGATTACTAATACATATTAAAGACTATTTTAGCCAAGTAAATAAGACTTAGCATATACTAATTAATTAAAAATGGAATAACATTAATGAGTTGAATTAGTTGAAATGGCACTTTCTTAGGTGGAAGGTCACTAACCTAGGGAAAACTTATGAATGCAAGTATGTAATTATTGACACAAAGCTCTGTTCAAAACCAGGAAGATTTCCCACAGTAGATAGTAAATGTAATAAAATGAGCTGTGTATTCATGTAGACTATATTTGAAAGAAATAATTTACATAATGGCTTCATATGAATTCCCAACCATAAAATAATTGAAGACAAATGTCTTCATAAAATTAAAAATTGTTCCAGGGGTTATGCTGGAACTGGTTATACTGGTTATGTTGGTTATGTTTTTTGCATTTGTTTTGTTTTGTGATTTAGGCAAAACCTGTACATTGCAATATGTTTATCATTGCTGTTGACTGCAAAGGATCTTTAGTAAAGATTCTGAATGGGGCCTACCACATCGTGGCTGCTCAATAAGCAAACACTCTTTTGGAAAAACCATTTTCTCTTACAAATCAATTGTCTAACTGATGGAAGTTCTTGAAAATATTCCATTGTTTTGGAATTGGGAGGCTCTGTATAGATTCCATTTAGTCCATTCCCAAGCAAAAAGGTTGGGAAAGGAACTTAATTTCAAACAAACGTTTCATATTATCTGTAATATTCAAAAGGGGTTACAAAATATATAAGTCTGTGACAAATTACATATGACTATTCAAAATCAGGAACAAAAGAGATGGGAAGATAAAACAGACATCTGATCTTATTGTAGATAGTGAGGAAAAGCTATATCAGATTCAAATGCATAGGAAGCATCAGGTCAAAACTCTTTCTTAAGGTGATAATGTCAAAGTCTGAAACTAGAGCAAGTGACTGTGAGCCACAAGAAGAGACAGGAAAAAAAGAAATTTCATGTAAAATGATAACTCAGAACAAATTTCTCAAATTAGGTTGTTTCCAAGATCCTGTGAGAGCAAACAGGATTATAACTTGGCCCTAAAGATAGTCACATACTTTAGGTAACAAGATACTATTTTACCCTTCCAACAAGAGAGGAGAGCTGTACAATAGGTTCCAATTTAATGGGTTGGTTCAATGATGGCTCACAAGGAATTCACAGAAATTGTCTGAACGTTCAGATGGACAGTGACCTCTATTTAGTAGTAAGTCAAGTAAATCAAATCTTGAGAAGCTACTTTTAAGTTCTTCACTTGAGGGAACTTCAGGACTAAAGCTGCAGTTAGAAGAAACTGGGAGAATATAAAATACTGAGAACCAAATTTTGAAAGAGTGCTTTTGTACCTCGTAAAGAAGCCATATTGTTTTGGTTTTAGGAAAGACAATAAAAATTCACGGAAGTTTATAATCAAATGTTAGGATGGTTCTTGAATGCGAGAATTAATTCAACAGAATCACATGGATTGTGTGTTACAAGACAGAATGCTGGCTCCACTCCTAGAGTTAGTGAATCAGCAGGTCGAGGGATGACCATAAAATCTGGAATTCTAGTAAGTTCCCAGGTGATATTTCAGCTGGCTGTTTTGAGACCACATTGAGAACCAGTGCTTTAAGGAATACCAAACAAAAGGATATGTAACTTCCTCACCAAACCATGATTTGTCCTTAGTGGAATCTAATCAGTAGGTTTACACGCAGTTAAAATTAAAAAATGAGCAATGACTACCACGGTTAATTTGGAACAGTCAGAGAAACCTCACAAAAGACTTCTCCAATGGAAAAAATGGGAAACTCTTTCCACAGTACACACTGGCTTTATTGGCTGTGGTCTTTGTCAGAGCACAGAATGAACCTTGGCCAGCAGCATGAGGTCTCCCAAGCCTGCAGCTGTTGGGAGGAGGTTGCTCTGCCAGTGACTCTGAGCAGGAAGTGCCTTGTTAGAAATGATGCATCTATTTTACTTAGCCCAGAAAAAAAAAATAGAGGCAAAACTCCCTAGACTTTGCTAAATGTCTTTAAATACCCATCTTTCCAAAGCCACCTAGTTAGAAGGCTTTGCTACAATGGCTGTTGAATTTTTGGTAACTGACAGCTTCAAGGTCATTAGGATGAGAAGTTTTTTAAAATGCTAAGTCATAAATCAAGCCTGTATCTTCACTCACAGTGGGATTAATGATCACATAAATAAAATGAAAATCCAAAATGACAGATGAGCACAGGACACCCAGACGAAAAATTATTTGAAAGAAGCCTACTTCACATCCAGATGTAAACATCAGCAAGTGGTCCAGAGAGAATATTAAAGATTATATCTGGGTGCCAGTGGCTCATGCCTGTAATCCTAGCTACTCAGGAGGCTGAGATCTGAGGACTGCAGTTCAAAGCCAACCTGGGCAGAAAAGTCCCTGTAAGACTCTTATCTCCAATTAGCCACTCAAAAACATAAGTGGCACTGTGGCTCAAGTAGTAGAGTGTTAGCCTGCAGCACAAAGAGGTTCAGGGACAGCACCCAGGCCCCAAGTTCAAGCCCCACAACTGACAAAAAAAAAGATTATTGTTAACTTTCATCAGAAATATGATTTTATTTTGAAATTTTTTTGAAAAAAAAATTTTTGGGTCCGGTTGTGGGGCCTGAACTCTGGGTCTGGGCGCTCTCCCTCAGCTCTTCAGCTCAAGGCTAGCACCCTACCACTTGAGCCACAGTGCCACTTCCGGCTTTTTTTCATTTTGCTATGTGGTGCTAAGGAATCGAACCCAGGGCCTCTGGCATGCAAGGCAAGCGCTCTACCACTGAGCCACCTTCCCAGCCCAGAAATATGATTTTATAGTGCACATCAAGTTTGTCAGGACTTTCTCACAATCCTGCTTTCTAGCACCTTGCCGTGGAATAGGGGGATGGGGTGTTACTATAGGAATGCTATTACTACAGTGCTACTGTTAACCTGTAGTAAACTGCTCAAAACATGCATCGTTGAGACAACCCAGCTTCCTCTGAGTTCATATCGTTTTGCCATCCTTGATTTCCTCATCTAGCTAAGTGCTTGGGGACAATGGACAAACAAAATCTGAACTAGCATTATCACTACCCTAGGGATAATACTAAATAAAAGTTATACAGTTTTGCCCAGTGCCAGTGGCTCAAGCCTATAATCCTAGTTACTCACGGGGCTGAGATAAGGATCAAGGCAGCCCGGGAAGGAAAGTCCCCAAGACCCTCATCCCCAATAAACTACCAAAAAGCCAGATGTGGAGCTGTGGCTCTAGTGGTAGAGTGCTAGCCTTGATCAAAAGCAGCTCGGGAACAGTACTCAAGCTCTGAGTTCAAGCCCCAGGACCAGCAAAGGGGTGGGGGCGGCGGGGGGGGGGGGGGGGGGGGCGGGGAGGAGTCATGCAGTATGATTGATAATAGATGGCTTCCAGACTGAAAAAAAAATGTCTTGTAGAGGGGATGCATTTTAAAAATTAATTTTACATCCTAGGAGCAACTGATCTATTTGGGGAATATAAGAAGGTACAGAAGATAATCGACATTAGTTCCCTGATACATAAAGCACATATAAATATTATAACATCCCATGAAAAATATGAAGAATAAGGATCTTCTTGTTATTAAGAGAAGCCTTTTATATACATTCTAGGTTAACAGATCAGCCTATATCTCAAAAAAAAAAAAAAAAAAGCAACATGAGAGTAGTATGTTTTCATCTCACTAGCTCTTTCTGACTGCCATTACCCTAATGTCATGAGATCTATACCCAGGATAGGTAACATGACTCTAGTCCAGAGGCTGGCCCAAATAAGGGATGTAAAGCTACTTCAAAACATCTGTGAGTAGGGGATTGGCTACTGGAGAAGGAAATGAAGATACACTGGGAGTAAGGAAATATTTCCAACAGAAATACTGCATTTCAAAGACAAACAGAGATGTATTGTTTGGAAGTGTATGTTTTTACATTGTGGGCCAGCATGGCTTTTAAAAGCCATTTGACCCATTGGTGACTTCTTACAAGTATCCTGACTTAATTTTTCCTTAAGAATTTGCAAGGAAAAAATAAGAAAAAAAATTCATGGAAAAATCTGATACTATAAAAATTGGCCTTGGCCTTTTTTTTTTTTAGCAAGTATGATTTTAAGAAAATATTAAATCAGAATTTAAATGAGACTGTCAATTAGTGACTAACTAAAGAACATATAATATTATCCCTCTTGCCTTCAGAATATTTTCTTACTTTTAAATTGTAACATTTGAACTGCTGGTAATTTGCTACCCATTCATTTTGTTAAAAAACAAAAACAGCTTTATAGCTAGTCTTCTGCTATTTTATTTTCCCGAATGAAGTACAAAGCTGATCCAGAGTTCTAATATCTAAGGGCAAATTGTAACTTTTGGCTTTATTTAAACAATGTCAGTCACAGTGCTTCACTGAAAGAATAATAAACGAGAAAGGTGTCAAGTCACAGAGATCTGTGAAAAGATGACAAAAAACAGACAGCATGACAATCTAGCATCTGCCAGAGAACAACAGAGCAACCATCCCGGACTATGGCTATGGTACAAACTTTAAAACACATTAAATTCCTGTTAGGAAAATATCTGATAGATGGTGCAGTTCTTTTCTTAAGAAACTACAGAAGCATTTATACTTTTATGGGCCCACTTCAACTGTCAAAGGCTGCACATGAAAAAAAATATGTGGAGGTCATCCAATTATATGTTGTTTTCACTACCCTCCTGAAAGGTAATGAACATGTGGCTGCTATGTTTAGTACTTCAGTATTTTCCTGCAAAGAGCTTGGTGGATATCCATTTGCATTCATCATTGCCACAGGACTTTGCACCTATGTCAGTATTAAGTTGTGTTAGGAAAGGAAAAATACCAAGGCACAGAAGTATTCCTAGGGTTTTACCTATGACTAGCCAAAGATTTTTGATATAAAATCTTTTTTCTAATCTCTTGTTTCTAAAAAAGAAATCCTAGTACTACAAAACCTAGAAAGTCTGCCCCTCAGTGTGGCATGTATGGGTGCTAGACTTCAGAGATTAACGGTAGGAGCTGGCCCAGTGTGTTGGGATTGGGTTTCGATAGGACACAGACACCTGTACTGCTATGGCAGGAGAAGCTAAGATGGGGAAGACCAAGTCACAGTGGAAAAGTGGGCCTGGTTTCACCGGGACAGAACACCTAAGTTTACCTAGTTACATCAAAAGCAAGGTGACATCTCTGAAATGTATTTGGGGGCTTGGAATCTAAAGTTCTGCTTCTCAGTGTAAGCATGTTTACTGGCCTTAAATTGGATGTGCTATATTCTGTACAAAAAAAAAAAAAAGATGGAATTTTTCCTTTCATGGTTTACATTTCTCTTCCCAAATAGGGATAAGTTAATAAGTTTCTACTGCTTTGTATTTGAGAACTAACTTTTTATATTGTATTTTGGTGCATGAAAAGCCTTTATATACAAATTCTCCAATTTGTTTTCCAGCTTAAGTTCATGGTTCAGTTTTGATCCAGGAAAGCCAGATGCTTTCATGAGAAACTGCTTCTTCATTTGAAGACTGTGAAAATCACAAATGCTGTTTTGTTTTGTTTAGAAACTGAAAAAACTATCTTGGGACAGTTTGTTTAGGGATGGGACATAAGAACCTTTGTAAAGGAATAATTTAGTCAATAATCATTCATATTCTTCTTAGCCAGCATATGATGTGTAGATGTGCTTGTAAAAAAAAACACATAAAACAATTTTGAGATATTTATTCCTTCCTAAAAGAGGGTTTGCTAAGTAAATATCTACTTCATAAGTAAATATCCTACTTCATTATATATGAGAATTTGTTCCAGTTTAAAATACTATTTATTAACTTAACTATAAGACGCAGTGCGGATTAGAGAAAATGAAACAATTACTGACCCTAAATAGATCCTGTAGATCACAGAACTGAATTTTCAAAATGAAAAAGGAACTCATGATGAAAGGAGAAAAAAATGAATAAGAAAATCAGGCTTATCTGCCTTCTTGGACAAGTATCCAGGCACTTTTTACATGCGTAATCTTGAAGTTATATGTAGAGCATTTTATTGTTATGGAATTTATCCCCTTCTTGTTGAAATATGTAAGCTATAACAATTTTTAAAAATCTAATGGTTTTGGGAAACTGAGTGCACAAAACGTTATATAACCAGTTGGTTTTGAACTTTCAAGTCAGACACTAGTTAAGGAAATAATATGACCTTAGCCAATGGGAAAAACACCAAGCTAGATTTCTCCCAGCTGTGTTTCTCTCTCTGTGGCCTTCATAACTTCAGTAGAAGTTCAGTGTGTTTAGGGGAAAAGACGGCCAGGAGAATCAAAATTATTAAACCAAAAAAGGTCAATCTTCAAATTAAGTCTTGGACCAGGCTCCCTGCAGAATAGTTTATCCCTTCCAATGTCCCAGTGCTGCAACACTGTGACTGACCAGTTACAATTCAAATGGAGCTGATATCGCACGTAATTTCAGCCATCCTGCCAGGGGAGTGAGTAAAGGAAAAACACTCACTGGCTCTGAAACATACAAATCAAACTATTAGTGTTTCCTTACCATTCCATTGGATTTCCAACTCAAGTTTATGGTAACTACAAGAGATAGGAAAAATCTTTATAGGAGAAATATCCTTGGGTTTAAGTTAAAAAAAAAAAAAAAAAAAGACGGCCAAAGAATTTTGACAAAATTGCTTCTCATGAAAAGTGACTTTGCCTTTGAAGTTCTTGTGTGATCCATATTGAAAGTCAAACACCTTAATTCATCCAGCAGTAGCATGGAAGATTCAATAACATGATATAATAGCCTTACTTTTTTCAGATTAAAAAGGTCTTTCACAAGATTCCTCATTATTCCATTATGAAATGATAAGCTAATATGTTTTCAAGGATTTTCTGAATCAATAATCCAAAGTTCCCTTAAATTTTCAGGTCTAATTGACCTAATGTAATTCTCTTTATTTTTTTTTTTCCTGTGCTTGTCCTGGGTCTTGAACTCAGAGACTGTCGTACTGTCTGTCCCTCAGCTTTCTGGCTCAAGGCCAGTACTCTAACCGTGGAGCCACAGCTCCACTTCCATGGGTTTGTTGTTTTATTTTGAGTAGGGAGTGTGTGGTTAATTAGAGAAAAGAGTCACATAGACTTTTTTGCCCAGGCTGGCTTTGAACAACAGTCCTCAGAACAACAGTCCTCAGATCTCAGCCTACTAAGTAGTTAGGATCATATTTCTTTTTTCAATTACTATTGATATGCTATTAAAGGTTCAGATCAGTTCTATTTAAACAGATGGTTTGAAGTCTTTTCTGATGTATAAAGGTGTTTAACCTTTATCTTTAGATTTTAAATAAAACCTGTTAATTTTATCCCTCCTTTTCTTTTCTGTTAGGAATGCAGGCTCAAGGACTAAACTATTATTTTGTTACTCACAACACTAGCAGAGGTACTATAACAACTTATCAATATCCTAAATACTGAAAAATACCCTCTACTAATTCAGGGTCTATGGAACTGCAGCACTGAAATTGAATAGGCACTGCTTATTCAAAAGCGCTCCTCCCTTTACAACCTCAGAATGATCATGGATGAACAAAACAAAAACTGTTTAAGGTTATCTAATTCAGACTTTTTTCTAGACAGCCTAAACATATCACCCCTATTTTTATGTAATTCATAATATTAGACATACTTTGTGACAAGCACACCTCTTTTGTTATCTTTTTTCTCCCTAGCACAAGGACTACCATAGGTTAGGCACCCCAAAAAAAAATTGAAATCAAGAAAATATAAAATGTGTGCTGTACTTTCAGAGGTCAGGCAGTTCTTATTTTTAAACTTTTAAAATAAGAAACATCTCCATTTTCTACAGTAATTATAATAATTATTGAATTGCATACCTTTAAATGTAGTAGGTTAGGAAAACATATCTTAAACAGAAATAGAAGCACCTTCAAAAAATGAGAGAAGTCTATTTTAACAAACACAAGGGTAACACACATTCTTACTAAGGAATTGCTTTATTGTCCTTGTCTCTGTGCAGTCTTT